>NC_092341.1:83522500-84722500 GCF_046630445.1 Rutidosis leptorrhynchoides | reverse complement strand
ACCAATTTAATACTTTATAGCGAACGATTCAGCGTTTATTATCAAAAGGTTAAAAGCAATAAATAAAAAATAATAATAATAAAAACTGTACATACTTACCTGTGAGAAAGAATTCTCAGAGACCTGCTTTAGCCGACTCATAGGAGAGTCGTGTGATTTGGTTCTCCATAGCTACGTAGGCGTAACCTCGATTCTTCAATATCTTTTCTTCTAAACATATGAAAGGTCCTTCTCTACATAGAGTAACAAATTCGGTATTTGAATATGTTTGATTGTTTGAACATTTACCTTCGTGTGACCATTTTTCGCATTTATAACATCTTTCAAGGTGTCGTGCTCTTCTTTTTGTTGCGGATTTTGATTTTCTTTTTCCAAAATGTATTTTATGATGATCTTTCCTGAGTTCTTTTCTTACTCCGTCCATTTTGCCTCTTATGAATGATACCAGTTCACTTGGAAGGGTGTCATTATTACATTTAGTAATCATAGTGTGTAGCATTAGACCATGGTTTAGATCAAAGGAATTCTTCATCTCGTAAAACCTAAAAAAATAAAAATTTAGAATGGGGGGAGAAGACTAGTTCTTTAGGGTCTGCTAGAGAAAGACCATTCGGATTCCATTTTCGAGAACTACACGAAAACAGAAAATCTAACTCTAACATAAATACATATTACCCTTAAAAGATTTGAATCTCTCCACACTTAGTTAGATGTGGTGTTGAAATTGTGATTAACGTTATTTTCAATTGGATCATCAACAACTTGTATATCTCTGACTTTTGCTTCAATCCATTTGTTGATTTCCTCTGTAACTTTCATAAATTCAACTAACATCGCCTTTTCTTTTGGTGATAAATTGGATACTAATCGGTTACATAACTTAAAGTTTCCCTTAATCCTAGCATCGTGAATCCGTTTATAAAGTTTCTTCGTTGAACTGTTAAAAACGGGTTCATCTAATTTCGTATCATCAACGGGGTTCTTTGTTATCGGATTATCATTAAGTGTTTCTTCATCTTCTCCATACTTATGTATTTTTATTGGTTTAACAGTTTTGGTTGGTGGAGATCTAAACTTTCGGTTCACAAAGGTGACCGATTTATCACCATCCCTAAGTGTCATTCTACCTTCTCTTACATCAATGAATGCCTCGGTGGTTGCTAAAAATGGGTGACCTAAAATTAGAGGAATATCAAGGTTTTCCTCCATATTAATAACTATGAAGTTTGCAACAAAGGTCAAACTTCCCACTTTAACAAGTAAATTATTTGCTATTCCAACTGGGTGTTTAATGGTTAGGTCAAATGATTGAACACCTATTTTGGTAGGTTTTAATTTACCCATACCTAATCTTTTGTATAAGGAAAGGGGCATAATATTTGCACTTGCTCCTAAATCTGCGAGTCCATTATATATAGCACCATCATTAAGCAAGCAAGAAATGATAAATTCACCCGGGTCTCCTACTTTAGTAAGTCGAGTTGGTTTGTTAACCTTTTTCGGGTGTTCTTTTCTTGGTTCTTTCACTTCTACTTGAACTTCTTGTTTACATTTTTCTTCGTTTCTTGGAATGGGAGGTTTGTATAGGAATTCTTCTTCATCACTCCAATTTGAATCCTCCCCATTTTTCAATTTTGGTTTTTCATATGTTGTTGATAACATATTTTTGTTTTCATTCTGAGGGTTTTCTTGGGTTGTGAAATTATGATTGACTTCATTGTCAACTTCCATCGGACCATGTATGTAATGTTTAACTCTGTGACCATTAACTTTAAATTCAATCCCATTTGAATTTATCAACTCTATTGTTCCGTATGGGAAAACTCTTTTGACTATAAATGGTCCAGACCATCTTGATTTCAATTTTCCAGGAAATAGCTTGAATCGTGAATTGAAAAGAAGAACTCTGTCTCCTTCTTTAAATTCTTTTGAACTTTTGATTCTTTTATCATGCCATTTCTTCGTTCTTTCTTTATAGATTAACGAATTTTCGTATACTTCATGTCTTAATTCTTCTAATTCGTTTAATTGACTTAACCGTAGACGTCCAGCTTCATGTAAATCAAGATTACATGTCTTCAAAGCCCAAAATGCTTTGTGTTCAATTTCTACTGGAAGATGACATGCTTTTCCGTAAATGAGTCTAAAAGGTGTGGTTCCAATTGGAGTTTTGTAGGCTGTTCTAAAAGCCCAGAGTGCATCCTCCAATTTTATGGACCATTCCTTTGGATTTGATCCTACGGTTTTCTCTAGAATACGTTTTAAAGCTCGGTTGGTATTTTCAACTTGTCCACTTGTTAGTGGATGATAAGCAGTGGAGATTTTATGAGTTACTCCATATCTTTTGAGAACTTTCTCAAGTTGATTATTACAAAAATGAGTACCCCAATCACTTATTAAAGCTTTCGGTCTTCCAAACCTAGCAAAAAGACGTTTTAAAAAGTTGACTACAACTCGTGCATTGTTAGTTGGAGAGCTTGTGCTTCCGCCCATTTAGATACATAATCAATGGCAACGAGAATGTAAAGATTATTATGAGATTTTGGAAATGGATCCATAAAGTCAATACCCCAAATGTCAAATACTTCACATACTTGAATGACATTTTGTGGCATTTCATCACGTTGACTTATTTTTCCGGCCCTTTGACAAGCATCGCAGGATTTACAAAGAAGGTGAGCGTCTTTGAAAATTGTAGGCCAATAGAATCCAGCATCGTAAACTTTTCTTGCTGTGAGTTGAGGCCCATAATGCCCTCCTGTTGGTCCTGTGTGACAATGGTTTAAGATTTGACTAGCTTCATCTCCGAATACACATCGATGTATTATTCCATCGGGACAACTTTTAAACAAATGTGGATCTTCCCAGAAATAGTGTTTTATATCACTAAAGAATTTCTTTCGTTTTTGGTACGACAACCCTTTTTCAAGGAATCCACATACTAAGTAGTTTGCATAGTCTGCAAACCATGGAATTTCATTATAATCTATCTTCAATAAATATTCATCAGGAAAGTTATCTTGTATAGCCGATTTATTCAGAACTTCTAATTCAGGATTTTCAAGATGAGAAAGATGATCAGCTGCGAGATTTTCTGCTCCCTTTTTATCTCAAATTTCAATATCGAACTCTTGTAAGAGTAAGATCCAATGGATTAATCTTGGTTTAGTATCTTGTTTTGAAAATAAGTATCTAAGAGCAGAATGGTCGGTATAGACCACCGTTTTAGCTAGAGCGAGATATGATCGAAATTTGTCAAAAGCAAAGACAATGGCAAGGAGTTCTTTTTCAGTAGTTGTATAATTCGTTTGTGCTCCTTGTAATGTCTTACTAGCGTAATAAATAGGTTGAAATCATTTTTCAATCATTTGTCCTAAAACGGCTCCCATTGCAAAATCACTTGCATCGCACATTAGTTCAAATGGTAGATTCCAATTTGGAGTTATCATGATCGGCGCATTAGTGAGTTTTTCTTTAAGAATATTAAAAGATTTGATGCATTCATCTGAAAAGATGAATGGAGCATCCTTTTCTAGGAGTTTATTCATAGGAGTGGCAATTTTAGAAAAATCTTTTATTATACGTCGTTAAAAACCGGCATGCCCTAGAAAACTCCTAACTCCTCTAACATTGGTGGGATGTGGAAGTTTAGCAATGAAATGTCCCGTTCTTATTGATTAAAAACGTTCCATATTAATTGATTTCGTTGCGAGGTTTTGACCTCTATATGAGACGTTTTTCAAAGACTGCATTCATTTTTAAAACAAACCATAACCTTTATTTCATAAATAAAGGTTTAAAAAGCTTTACGGAGATTATCAAATAATGATAATCTAAAATATCCTGTTTACACACGACCATTACATAATGGTTTACAATACAAATATGTTACATCGAAATCAGTTTCTTGAATGCAGTTTTTACTAAAAATATCATACAAACATGGACTCCAAATCTTGTCCTTATTTTAGTATGCAACAGCGGAAGCTCTTAGTATTCACCTGAGAATAAACATGCTTTAAACGTCAACAAAAATGTTGGTGAGTTATAGGTTTAACCTATATATATCAAATCGTAACAATAGACCACAAGATTTCATATTTCAATACACATCCCATACATAGAGATAAAAATCATTCATATGGTGAACACCTGGTAACCGACATTAACAAAATGCATATATAAGAATATCCCCATCATTCCGGGACACCCTTCGGATATGATATAAATTTCGAAGTACTAAAGCATCCGGTACTTTGGATGGGGTTTGTTAGGCCCAATAGATCTATCTTTAGGATTCGCGTCAATTAGGGTGTCTGTTCCCTAATTCTTAGATTACCAGACTTAATAAAAAGGGGCATATTCGATTTCAATAATTCAACCATAGAATGTAGTTTCACGTACTTGTGTCTATTTTGTAAATAATTTATAAAACCTGCATGTATTCTCATTCCAAAAATATTAGATTTTAAAAATGAGACTATAACTCACTTTCACAGATTTTTTACTTCGTCGGGAAGTAAGACTTGGCCACTAGTTGATTCACGAACCTATAACAATATATACATATATATCAAAGTATGTTCAAAATATATTTACAACACTTTTAATATATTTTGATGTTTTAAATTTATTAAGTCAGCTGTCCTCGTTAGTAACCTACAACTAGTTGTCCACAGTTAGATGTACAGAAATAAATCGATAAATATTATCTTGAATCAATCCACGACCCATTGTATACGTATCTCAGTATTGATCACAACTCAAACTATATATATTTTGGAATCAACCTCAACCCTGTATAGCTAACTCCAACATTCACATATAGAGTGTCTATGGTTGTTCCGAAATATATATAGATGTGTCGACATGATAGGTCGAAACATTGTATACGTGTCTATGGTATCTCAAGATTACATAATATACAATACAAGTTGATTAAGTTATGGTTGGAATAGATTTGTTACCAATTTTCACGTAGCTAAAATGAGAAAAATTATCCAATCTTGTTTTACCCATAACTTCTTCATTTTAAATCCGTTTTGAGTGAATCAAATTGCTATGGTTTCATATTGAACTCTATTTTATGAATCTAAACAGAAAAAGTATAGGTTTATAGTCGGAAAAATAAGTTACAAGTTATTTTTGTAAAGGTAGTCATTTCAGTCGAAAGAACGACGTCTAGATGACCATTTTAGAAAACATACATCCACTTTGAGTTTAACCATAATTTTTGAATATAGTTTCATGTTCATAATAAAAATAATTTTCTCAGAATAACAACTTTTAAATCAAAGTTTATCATAGTTTTTAATTAACTAACCCAAAACAGCCCGCGGTGTTACTACGACGGCGTAAATCCGGTTTTACGGTGTTTTTCGTGTTTCCAGGTTTTAAATTATTAAGTTATCATATCATATAGATATAGAACATATGCTTAGTTGATTTTAAAAGTCAAGTTAGAAGGATTAACTTTTATTTGCGAATAAGTTTAGAATTAACTAAACTATGTTCTAGTGATTACAAGTTTAAACCTTCGAATAAGATAGCTTTATATTTATGAATCGAATGAAAGGATCCTTGGATGGCTTGAAAGTTCATGAAGCAGAATCATGACACGAAAACAATTTCAAGTAAGATTTCCACTAGAAATAAGATTGTTATAGTTATAGAAATTGAATTAAAGTTTGAATATGATTATTACCTTGTATTATAAAGATAACCTACTGTAAGTAACAAAGGTTTCTTGATCTTGGATGATTACTTGGAATGGATTTAGAAAATTGGAAGTAAACTTGCAATCTTGGAAGTATTCTTGATTTTATGAAACTAGAACTTTTGGAATTTATGAAGAACACTTAGAACTTGAAGATAGAACTTGAGAGAGATCAATTAGTTGAAGAAAATTGAAGAATGAAAGTGTTTGTAGGTGTTTTTGGTTGTTGGTGTATGGATTAGATATAAAGGATATGTAATTTTGTTTTCATGTAAATAAGTCATGAATGATTACTCATATTTTTGTAATTTTTTGAGATATTTCATGCTAGTTGCCAAATGATGGTTCCCACATATGTTAGGTGACTCACATGGGCTTCTAATAGCTGATCATTGGAGTGTATATACCAATAGTACATACATCTAAAAGCTGTGTATTGTACGAGTACGAATACGGGTGCATACGAGTAGAATTGTTGATGAAACTGAACGAGGATGTAATTGTAAGCATTTTTGTTAAGTAGAAGTATTTTGATAAGTGTCTTGAAGTCTTTCAAAAGTGTATGAATACATATTAAAACACTACATGTATATACATTTTAACTGAGTCATTAAGTCATCGTTAGTCGTTACATGTAAATGTTGTTTTGAAACCTTTAGGTTAACGATCTTGTTGAATGTTGTTAACCCATTGTTTATTATAACAAATGAGATGTTAAATTGTTATATTATCATGATATTATGATATATAATATATCTTGGTATGATATATATACAGTTAAATGTCGTTACAACGATAATCGTTACATATATGTCTCGTTTCGAAATCATTAAGTTAGTAGTCTTATTTTTACATATGTATTTCATTGTTAATACACTTAATAATATATTTACTTATCATTTAATATAATTAACCAAGTGTATCAATATCTTAATATGATTCATATGTACCTAGTAAGACGTTGTTATAACGATAATCGTTATATATATCGTTTTCGAGTTTCTTAAATTAATACTCTCATTTTTATGTATATAACTCATTGTTAAAATACCTAATGAGATACATACTTATAATAAAATCATGTTAACTATATATATAACCATATATATGTCATCGTATGGTTTTTACAAGTTTT
Organism: Rutidosis leptorrhynchoides; assembly: GCF_046630445.1. NCBI lineage: Eukaryota > Viridiplantae > Streptophyta > Magnoliopsida > Asterales > Asteraceae > Rutidosis > Rutidosis leptorrhynchoides. The sequence continues at coordinate 84,715,649 of NC_092341.1, read as the reverse complement.
AACGTTCGTGAATCACCGGTCAACTTGGGTGGTCAATTGTCTATATGAAATCTATTTCAATTAATCAAGTCTTAACAAGTTTGATTGCTTAACATGTTGGAAACCCTTAAACATGTAAATAACAATTTCACAAAATATATATATATATATAAACATGGAAAAGTTCGGGTCACTACAGTACCTACCCGTTAAATAAATTTCGTCCCGAAATTTTAAACAGTTGGAGGTGTTGACGTATCTTCTGGAAATAAATGCGGGTATTTCTTCTTCATCTAATCTTCACGCTCCCAAGTGAACTCGGGTCCTCTACGAGCATTCCATCGAACCTTAACAATCGGTATCTTGTTTTGTTTAAGTCTCTTAACCTCACGATCCATTATTTCGACGGGTTCTTCAATGAATTGAAGTTTTTCATTGATTTGGATTTCATCCAACGGAATAGTGAGATCTTCTTTAGCAAAATATTTCTTCAAATTTGAGATGTGGAAAGTGTTATGTACAGCCGCGAGTTGTTAAGGTAGCTCCAGTTGGTAAGTTACTGGTCCAACACGATCTATAATCTTGAATGGTCCAATGTACCTTGGATTTAGTTTCCCCCGTTTACCAAATCGAACAACGCCTTTCCAAGGTGAAACCTTAAGCATGACCATTTCTCCAATTTCAAACTCTATATGTTTTCTTTTACTGTCCGCGTAGCTCTTTTGTCGACTCTAGGCGGTTTTCAATCTTTGTTGAATTTGGATGATTTTCTCGGTAGTTTCTTGTATTATCTCCAGACCCGTAATCTGTCTATCCCCCACTTCACTCCAACAAATCAGAGACCTGCACTTTCTACCATAAAGTGCTTCAAATGGCGCCATCTCAATGCTTGAATGGTAGCTGTTGTTGTAGGGAAATTCTGCTAACGGTAGATGTCGATCCCAACTGTTTCCGAAATCAATAACACAACCTCGTAGCATGTCTTCAAGCGTTTGTATCGTCCTTTCACTCTGCCCATCAGTTTGTGGATGATAGGCAGTACTCATGTCTAGACGAGTTCCCAATGCTTGCTGTAATGTCTGCCAGAATCTTGAAATAAATCTGCCATCCCTATCAGAGATAATAGAGATTGGTATTCCATGTCTGGAGACGACTTCCTTCAAATACAGTCGTGCTAACTTCTCCATCTTGTCATCGTCTCTTATTGGCAGGAAGTGTGCTGACTTGGTGAGACGATCAACTATTACCCAGATAGTATCATAACCACTTGCAGTCCTTGGCAATTTAGTAATGAAATCCATGGTAATGTTTTCCCATTTCCATTCCGGGATTTCAGGTTGTTGTAGTAGACCTGATGGTTTCTGATGTTCAGCTTTGACCTTAGAACACGTCAAACATTCTCCTACATATTTAGCAATATCGGCTTTCATACCTGGCCACCAAAAATGTTTCTTAAGATCCTTGTACATCTTCCCCGTTCCAGGATGTATTGAGTATCTGGTTTTATGAGCTTCTCTAAGTACCATTTCTCTCATATCTCCAAATTTTGGTACCCAAATTCTTTCAGCCCTATACCGGGTTCCGTCTTCCCGAATATTAAGATGCTTCTCCAATCCTTTGGGTATTTCATCCTTTAAATTTCCCTCTTTTAAAACTCCTTGTTGCGCATCCTTTATTTGAGTAGTAAGGTTAGTGTGAATCATTATATTCATAGATTTTACTCGAATGGGTTCTCTGTCCTTTCTGCTCAAGGCGTCGGCTACCACATTTGCCTTCCCCGGGTGGTAACGAATCTCAAAGTCGTAATCATTCAACAATTCAATCCACCTACGCTGCCTCATATTAAGTTGTTTCTGATTAAATATGTGTTGAAGACTTTTGTGGTCGGTATATATAATAATTTTGACCCCATATAAGTAGTGCCTCCAAGTCTTTAATGCAAATACAACCGCGCCTAATTCCAAATCATGCGTCGTATAATTTTGCTCGTGAATCTTCAATTGTCTAGACGCATAAGCAATCACCTTCGTCCTTTGCATTAATACACAACTGAGACCTTGCTTTGATGCGTCACAATAAATCACAAAATCATCATTCCCTTCAGGTAATGACAATATAGGTGCCGTAGTTAGCTTTTTCTTCAATAATTGAAACGCCTTTTCTTGTTCATCCTTCCATTCAAATTTCTTCCCTTTATGCGTTAATGCAGTCAAGGGTTTTGCTATTTTGGAGAAATCTTGGATGAATCTTCTGTAGTAACCAGCCAATCCTAAAAATTGACGTATATTCTTCGAAGTTTTTGGGGTTTCCCACTTTTCAACGGTTTCGATCTTTGCCGGGTCCACCTGGATACCTTCTTTGTTCACTATGTGACCGAGGAATTGAACTTCTTCCAACCAAAATGCACACTTTGAAAACTTAGCGTACAGTTTTTCTTTCCTCAATACTTCTAGCGCTTTTCTCAAATGTTCTTCGTGCTCTTGATCATTCTTTGAGTAAATAAGTATGTCATCGATGAAAACAATGACAAACTCGTCAAGATATGGCCCACACACTCGGTTCATAAGGTCCATGAACACAGCTGGTGCGTTAGTCAATCCAAACGGCATAACCATAAACTCGTAATGACCATAACGCGTCCTAAAAGCAGTTTTTGGAATATCATCCTCCTTTAATCGCATTTGATGATATCTAGAATGTAAATCGATCTTCGAATAAACCGACGAGCCTTGTAGTTGATCAAATAAGTCGTCAATTCTCGGCAGTGGATAACGGTTTTTGATGGTAAGTATGTTCAACTCTCTGTAGTCAATACACAACCTAAATGTACCATCCTTCTTCTTGACAAACAAAACAGGAGCTCCCCATGGTGATGTGCTTGGTCGAATAAAACCACGTTCTAATAGTTCTTGCAGTTGGCTTTGCAGTTCTTTCATCTCACTGGGTGCGAGTCTATAAGGAGCACGAGCTATTGGTGCAGCTCCTGGTACAAGATCTATTTGAAATTCAACAGATCGATGTGGAGGTAGTCCCGGTAATTCTTTCGGAAATACATCGGGAAATTCTTTTGAGACGGGAACATCATTGATGCTCTTTTCTTCAGTTTGTACTTTCTCGACGTGTGCTAGAACAGCATAGCATCCTTTTCTTATTAGTTTTTGTGCCTTCAAATTACTAATAAGATGTAGCTTCTTGTTGCCCTTTTCTCCGTACACCATTAAGGGTTCTCCTTCTTCTCGTACAATGCGAATTGCATTTTTATAACATAAGATCTCTGCTTTCACCTTCTTCAGCCAGTCCATGCCAACTATTACATCAAAACTCCCTTACTCTACTGGTATCAACTCAATCTTAAATATTTCGCTACCAAGTTTAATTTCTCGATTCCGGCATATATTATCTGCTGAAATTAATTTACCGTTTGCTAATTCGAGTAAAAATTTACTATCCAACGGTGTCAATGGACAACTTAATTTAGCACAAAAATCTCTACTCATATAGCTTCTATCCACACCCGAATCAAATAAAACATAAGCAGATTTATTGTCAATAAGAAACGTACCCGTAACAAGCTCCGGGTCTTCCTGTGCCTCTACCGCATTAATATTGAAAACTCTTCCGCGGCCTTGTCCATTCGTGTTCTCCTGGTTCGGGCAATTTCTAATAATGTGGCCCGATTTTCCACATTTATAACAAACTACATTGGCAAAACTTACTCCGACATTACTTGCTCTGCCATTACTCATTCCGACACCATTTGTTCCTTTCGTTCTGTTAACCCCTGGTCCGTAGACCTCACACTTCGCCGCGCTATGACCATTTCTTTTACACTTGTTGCAAAATTTGGTGCAGAACCCCGAGTGATACTTTTCACACCTTTGGCATAGCTGCTTCTGATTGTTGTTGTTGTTGCGGTTGTTATTGTTGTTGGGATGATTGTTGTAGTTGCTGTTGTTGTTGTTATTGTTGTTGTTGGGCCGTTTGTTGTAGTTTCGATTGATGTTGCGATTGTTGGGATAATTGTTGCGATTATTATTGTAATTGCTGTTGTTGTTGTATTGGTGATTCTTATCACCGTTTTCCTCCCACTTTCTTTTGACATGCTTCACATTGACCTCTTCAGCCGTCTGTTCTTTAATTCTTTCCTCAATCTGGTTCACTAGTTTGTGAGCCATTCTACATGCCTGTTGTATGGAGGCGGGCTCATGTGAACTTATATCTTCTTGGATTCTTTCCGGTAATCCTTTCACAAATGCGTCGATCTTCTCTTCCTCATCTTCAAACGCTCCCTGACACAATAGGCACAATTTTGTGAATCGTCTTTCGTACGTGGTAATATCAAATCCTTGGGTTCGTAACCCTCTAAGTTCTGTCTTGAGCTTATTGACCTCGGTTCTGGGACGGTACTTCTCGTTTATCAAGTGCTTGAATGCTGACCACGGTAGTGCGTACGCATCATCTTGTCCCACTTGCTCTAGATAGGTATTCCACCATGTTAACGCAGAACCTGTGAAGGTATGCGTAGCGTACTTCACTTTGTCCTCTTCAGTACACTTACTTATGGCAAACACCGATTCGACCTTCTCGGTCCACCATTTCAATCCGATCGGTCCTTCGGTTCCATCAAATTCCAAAGGTTTGCAGGCAGTGAATTCTTTGTAGGTGCATCCTACACAATTTCCTGTACTCCTAGATCCAAGGTTATTGTTGGTATGTAGCGCAGCCTGTACTGCGGCTATGTTTGAAGCTAGAAAAGTACGGAATTCCTCTTCATTCATATTCACGGTGTGTCGAGTAGTCGGTGCCATTTCCTTCAAAATAGTCAAATGGAACAAGTTAATCATACATAATATTAAGAGTAGTTAATAGTATTTCGTAGCATAATATGAACTCATTTATAAAAGTTTTTTCTTCATATTAGAGTTTTATAAGTTTAAATTCGGGTAGTACCTACCCGTTAAGTTCATACTTAGTAGCTAATATACAATTCAACTACTACAATTCTATATGAAAAACTGATTATAATAATATTTCGCGTTCAAACTTTTATACAATATTTTACAAACTTACAATACCGCTTATTTTACATAAAGCATGAAATATAGCACACAATAACTTTGATACAAGATAGTTGTGAAGATAATTCTAGCTAGTACACAAGTCGTTCAGCAAAGGCAATAAAGACACGTAATTCATACGTCCAGAAACAAGTCATGCATTCTGGTTTTACTAGGACTACTTCCCATCCTTGGTCTTGTGGAACATAACCGTTATGGCCGTTGATAAGACAGCGTGTTGTAACGTCGTCAAAGGGACGAGGGTTACGTAATGTCCAACAGTCCCGTAACAATCTAAAAACCTCATTTCTTACCCCAATTACCGACTCCGTTACTTGTGGGAACGTTTTGTTTAATAGTTGTAGCCCGATGTTCTTGTTCTCACTTTGGAGAGAAGCGAACATTACTAACCCGTAAGCATAGCATGCTTCTTTATGTTGCATGTTAGCCGCTTTTTCTAAATCATGAAGTCCTATATTCGGATACATTGAGTCAAAATAATTTCTTAACCCGTTGCGTAAAATAGCATTTGGGTTCCCCGCAATATATGCGTCAAAGTAAACACATCGTAACTTATGGATTTCCCAATGTGATATCCCCCATCTTTCAAACGAAAGTCTCTTATAAACCAAGACATTCTTGGAACGTTCTTCGAATGTCTTACAAACTGATTTCGCCTTAAATAGTTGTGCCGAGGAATTCTGACCGACTCTAGACAAGATTTCATCAATCATGGCTCCGGGTAGGTCTCCTAAAATATTGGGTTGTCTATCCATTTTGTGTTTTTAAACTATAAAATAGACAAGAGTTAGATTCATAAAAAAAATTACTTATTAATACAAGCAATTTTTACATATATCATAAAGCATAAGCACACTATATTACATATATTACACCACACGAATACAACTATCTTATTCCGACTCGCTCATTTCTTCTTCTTTGGTTTTGGTTCATTTTGCCAAGTTTCTAGGGATATATGATGTTCCCCTAATACGAGCCGTCGTTTTCCACATTGGTTTAGAAAAACCTGGTAGTTTAGAGGTTCCCGGGTCATTGTTACAACTTAAGGGCTTCGGGGGTTGACGATACATATAAAGTTCATCGGGGTTGGAATTAGATTTCTCTATTTTTATGCCCTTTCCCTTATTATTTTCTTTTGCCTTTTTAAATTCAGTTGGGGTAATTTCTATAACATCATCGGAATTCTCGTCGGAATCCGATTAATCAGAGAATTGGTAATCCTCCCAATATTTTGCTTCCTTGGCGGAAATACCATTGACCATAATTAACCTTGGTCGGTTGGTTGAGGATTTTCTTTTACTTAACCGTTTTATTATTTCCCCCACCGGTTCTATTTCCTCCTCCGGTTCCTCCTCTTCCGGTTCTGATTCTTCTTCCGGTTCCGACTCTTCTTCCTGTTCCTCTTCGGGAACTTGTGAATCAGTCCACGAATCATTCCAATTTACATTCAACTCTTCATTATTATTAGGTGAGTCAATGGAACTTGTTCTAGAGGTAGACATCTATCACATAATATCAAACGCGTTAAGAGATTAATATATCACATAATATTCACATGTTAAAAGTATATAGTTTCCAACAAAATTTGTTAAGCAATCATTTTTCAAGTAAACATGGTCGAAGTCCAGACTCACTAATGCATCCTAACAAACTCGATAAGACACACTAATGCAAAATTCTGGTTCTCTAAGACCAACGCTCGGATACCAACTGAAATGTCCCGTTCTTATTGATTAAAAACGTTCCATATTAATTGATTTCGTTGCGAGGTTTTGACCTCTATATGAGACGGTTTTCAAAGACTGCATTCATTTTTAAAACAAATCATAACCTTTATTTCATAAATAAAGGTTTAAAATGCTTTACGTAGATTATCAAATAATGATAATCTAAAATATCCTGTTTACACACGACCATTACATAATGGTTTACAATACAAATATGTTACATCGAAATCAGTTTCTTGAATGCAGTTTTTACACAATATCATACAAACATGAACTCCAAATCTTGTCCTTATTTTAGTATGCAACAGCGGAAGCTCTTAGTATTCACCTGAGAATAAACATGATTTAAACGTCAACAAAAATGTTGGTGAGTTATAGGTTTAACCTATATATATCAAATCGTAACAATAGACCACAAGATTTCATATTTCAATACACATCCCATACATAGAGATAAAAATCATTCATATGGTGAACACCTGGTAACCGACATTAACAAGATGCATATATAAGAATATCTCCAACATTCCGGGACACCCTTCGGATATGATATAAATTTCGAAGTACTAAAGCATCCGGTACTTTGAATGGGGTTTGTTAGGCCCAATAGATCTATCTTTAGGATTCGCGTCAATTAGGGTGTCTGTTCCCTAATTCTTAGATTACCAGACTTAATAAAAAGGGGCATATTCGATTTTGATAATTCAACCATAGAATGTAGTTTCACGTACTTGTGTCTATTTTGTAAATCATTTATAAAACCTGCATGTATTCTCATCCCAAAAATATTAGATTTTAAAAATGGGACTATAACTCACTTTCACAGATTTTTTACTTCGTTGGGAAGTAAGACTTGGCCACTGGTTGATTCACGAACCTATAACAATATATACATATATATCAAAGTATGTTCAAAATATATTTACAACACTTTTAATATATTTTGATGTTTTAAGTTTATTAAGTCAGCTGTCTTCGTTAGTAACCTACAACTAGTTGTCCACAGTTAGATGTACAGAAATAAATCGATAAATATTATCTTGAATCAATCCACGACCCAGTGTATACGTATCTCAGTATTGATCACAACTCAAACTATATATATTTTGGAATCAACCTCAACCCTGTATAGCTAACTCCAACATTCACATATAGAGTGTCTATGGTTGTTCCGAAATATATATAGATGTGTCGACATGATAGGTTAAAACATTGTATACGTGTCTATGGTATCTTAAGATTACATAATATACAATACAACTTGATTAAGTTATGGTTGGAATAGATTTGTTACCAATTTTCACGTAGCTAAAATGAGAAAAATTATCCAATCTTGTTTTACCCATAACTTCTTCATTTTAAATCCGTTTTGAGTGAATCAAATTGCTATGGTTTCATATTGAACTCTATTTTATGAATTTAAACAGAAAAATTATAGGTTTATAGTCAGAAAAATAAGTTACAAGTCGTTTTTGTAAAGGTAGTCATTTCAGTCGAAAGAACGACGTCTAGATAACCATTTTAGAAAACATACATCCACTTTGAGTTTAACCATAATTTTTGGATATAGTTTCATGTTCATAATAAAAATCATTTTCCCAGAATAACAACTTTTAAATCAAAGTTTATCATAGTTTTTAATTAACTAACCCAAAACAGCCCGCGGTGTTACTACGACGGCGTAAATCCGGTTTTACGGTGTTTTTCGTGTTTCCAGGTTTTAAATTATTAAGTTAGCATATCATATAGATATAGAACATGTGTTTAGTTGATTTTAAAAGTTAAGTTAGAAGGATTAACTTTTATTTGCAAACAAGTTTAGAATTAACTAAACTATGTTCTAGTGATTACAAGTTTAAACCTTCGAATAAGATAGCTTTATATGTATGAATCGAATGATGTTATGAACATCATTACTACCTCAAGTTCCTTGGATAAACCTACTAGAAATGAGAAAAATAGATCTAGCTTCAAAGGATCCTTGGATGGCTTGAAAGTTCTTGAAGCAGAATCATGACACGAAAACAATTTCAAGTAAGATTTCCACTCGAAATAAGATTGTTATAGTTATAGAAATTGAATTAAAGTTTGAATATGATTATTACCTTGTATTATAAAGATAAACTACTGTAAGTAACAAAGGTTTCTTGATCTTGGATGATTACTTGGAATGAATTTAGAAAACTTGGATGTAAACTTGCAATCTTGGAAGTATTCTTGATTTTATGAAACTAGAACTTTTGGAATTTATGAAGAACACTTAGAACTTGAAGATAGAACTTGAGAGAGATCAATTAGATGAAGAAAATTGAAGAATGAAAGTGTTTGTAGGTGTTTTTGGTCGTTGGTGTATGGATTAGATATAAAGGATATGTAATTTTGTTTTCATGTAAATAAGTCATGAATGATTACTCATATTTTTGTAATTTTATGAGATATTTCATGCTAGTTGCCAAATGATGGTTCCCACATGTGTTAGGTGACTCACATGGGCTGCTAAGAGCTGATCATTGGAGTGTATATACCAATAGTACATACATCTTAAAGCTGTGTATTGTACGAGTACGAATACTGGTGCATACGAGTAGAATTGTTGATGAAACTGAACGAGGATGTAATTGTAAGCATTTTTGTTAAGTAGAAGTATTTTGATAAGTGTCTTGAAGTCTTTCAAAAGTGTATGAATACATATTAAAACACTACATGTATATACATTTTAACTGAGTCATTAAGTCGTCGTTAGTCGTTACATGTAAATGTTGTTTTGAAACCTTTAGGTTAACGATCTTGTTGAATGTTGTTAACCCATTGTTTATTATAACAAATGAGATGTTAAATTGTTATATTATCATGATATTATGATATATAATATATCTTAGTATGATATATATACAGTTAAATGTCGTTACAACGATAATCGTTACATATATGTCTCGTTTCAAAATCATTAAGTTAGTAGTCTTATTTTTACATATGTATTTCATTGTTAATACACTTAATAATATATTTACTTATCATTTAACATAATTAAACAAGTGTATCAATATCTTAATATGATTCATATGTACCTAGTAAGATGTTGTTATAACGATAATTGTTATATATATCGTTTTCGAGTTTCTTAAATTAATAGTCTCATTTTTATGTATATAACTCATTGTTAAAATACCTAATGAGATAAATACTTATAATAAAATCATGTTAACTATATATATAACCATATATATGTCATCGTATAGTTTTTACAAGTTTTAACGTTCGTGAATCACCGGTCAACTTGGGTGGTCAATTGTCTATATGAAATCTATTTCAATTAATCAAGTCTTAACAAGTTTGATTGCTTAACATGTTGGAAACACTTAAACATGTAAATAACAATTTCATTTAATATATATATAAACATGGAAAAGTTCGGGTCACTACATGCAATTACATCTACTTTAGCTCTATCCACTTCAATTCCTTCCTTTGAAATTTTATGTCCAAGAATGATGACTTCTTTAACCATGAAATGGCATTTCTCCCAATTAAGTACTAGATTTGATTGCTCGCATCTAATAAGCATTCGTTCAAGATTAACTAGACATGATTCAAATGTATCACCGAAGACTGAAAAGTCATCCATGAAAACTTCCATGCATTCTTCTATCATGTCGTGAAAAATCGCCATCATGCACCTTTGAAAGGTTACAGGGGCGTTGCAAAGTCCAAATGGCATGCGTTTGTAAGCAATAGTACCATAAGGGCACGTGAATGTAGTTTTCACTTGGTCCTTGGGTGCTATTGGAATTTGAAAATATCCGGAAAAACCATCAAGAAAATAATAGTAACTGTTCCCGACTAATCTTTCCTACATTTGATCAATGAAAGGTAAGGGAAAGTGATCTTTTCTGGTGGCGTCATTTAATTTTCTATAATCTATACAAACACGCCATCCTGTTACAGTCCTAGTAGGAATAAGCTCATTTTTTTCATTTGTGATGACAGTCATGCCACCCTTCTTAGGTACACATTGAACTGGGCTTACCCATGGACTATCAGAAATTATATAAATTAAACCTGCATCAAGCAGTTTAATAATTTCTTTCTTAACAACATCTTGCATATTAGGATTTAGTCTTCGTTGGCGTTGCACATACGTTTTATGACCTTCTTCGATAAGGATTTTATGTGTGCAATACGAAGGACTTATGCCTTTAATATCATGAATCTTCCATGCAATAGCTGGTTTATGAGCTTTTAGCACATCAATGAGTTGAGATTTTTCATTTTCCGTCAGAGAAGACGATATTATTATAGGTAATTCAGATTCACCATGTAAATAAGCGTATTCCAAATGGTTTGGAAGTGGCTTTAACTCTAATGTCGGTGGTTCTTCTATCGATAATTTATATCGATATCTGTCTTCTTCTTTTAGCATTTGAATTTCTTCTGTTGTTGGTTCATATCCATTAGCCATAAGTGTAGCTAACATTTCAACTTCATCAATTGGTTCAGTTCCTTCTCCTAAAGAACATTCTCCTGTTCCTTGTAATTCTGGAAATTCTTCTAACAATTCTGCATGTGAATCTATAGTTTGAATATAATAACATGTATCATCTGCAGATTGCGGTTGCTGCATGGCTCTATCAACTGAAAAGGTAACACTCTCGTCCTCTATACTTAGGGTCAGTTTCTTACCGAACACGCCTATTATTGCTTTATCCGTGTTTAAGAATGGTCTTCCTAATATGAGAGGAACTCGAGAATCTTCTTCCATGTCCAAAATAACAAAATCTACTAGAAATACTAAAGTACCAAACTTTAACTAGCATGTTTTCCATTATCCCTCTAGGATATTTTACAGATCTATCGGCTAGTTGTATGCTTATTCGTGTTGGTTTCAATTCTCCAAGGTCTAGTTTAGCGTATAGTGAATACAGCATTAAATTTATACTAGCACCTAAGTCTGCCAATGCTTCTATTGAACTAAGACTACCTAGAAAACATGGAATCGTGAAACTTCCTGGATCTGATAATTTTTCTGGTATCTTATTCAACAGTAGTACAGAACAATTAGCATTCATAGTAACAGCCGAGAGTTCTTCCATTTTCTTTCTATTTGTGATTAGATCTTTCACGAATTTAGCATATCTAGGCATTCCTGAAATCACATCAATGAAAGGAAGATTTACATTTATCTGTTTAAACATATCCAAGAATTTGGATTGCTCGGCTTCAAGTCTTTCTTTTCTCATTTTACTCGGGTAAGGAAGTGGTGGTTGGTATGGTTTAACATAAGGTTTTGCCTTAACTATGTTATCTTCATTAACCTTTTCAACTACCGGTTCTTTTTCCTTTTTTTGATTAGGCTGTGGTTCTTGTGGATTAGGAATAGCGTCATCAGAAATTACAGGCATTTCAGGTGGTTTAAGTGTAATACCACTTCTTGTGGTAATGGCTTTAGCTGTTTCATTTCGGGGGTTATCATTTGTATCGCTAGGTAAACTTCCTGGTTTTCTTTCACCTATCAACCTTGCTAGGTTGCTTACTTCTTGTTTCAAATTTTGAATAGAAGATTGTTGATTTCTAAATGGTTGACCATTTTGTTCATTCGTTTGTTTATGAGATGTGAAAAGCTGCGTTTGAGATTCAACTAGCTTTGACATCATGTCTTCTAAATTTGGCTTTTTATCATCGGTTTGTGGTGGTTTATTTTGAAAAATAGGTCTTTGCTGATTGTAAGTATTATTAGATACTTGTTGATTGCTAGGACCTTATTGGTTGTTGTATGGAACATTTCGGTTATAATTCTGGTTTTGATTGTAGATTGGTCTTGGCGGTTGATAATTATTTCCAGGCCTTTGGTTTATGTATGAAACATTCTCTCTTTGTTCCATTGTTTGTTCAATACTGAGACAATCTTTTGTCAAATGTGGTCCTCCACACTGCTCACAACTAATTCGTATTGAGTGAATATATTTCGTCATCTTTTCCATTCGTCTCTCGGCAACATCTATCTTTGCGGAAATGGAATCAAAGTCATGGCTAGAATCGGCTCTAGCTGCTTTAGATGATCTAACGATATCTTTTTTTTGGTGCCACTCATGTGAGTGGGAAGCAGTGTTATCAATAATTTTGTAAGCTTCAGTTGCGGTTTTCTTCATAATAGAACCACCAGCTGCTATATTAATGTCTTTTCTTGTAGTGATGTCGCATCCTTGGTAGAATATTTGTACTATTTGATAAGTGTCTAAACCATGTTGCGGACATCCTCTTAATAACTTTCCAAATCTTGTCCACACCTCATATAGAGTTTCGTTTGGCTTTTGTGTGAACGTAACAATTTCTCCTTGAAGTCTTACGGCTTTAGATGCCGGAAAGAATTGTTTAAGAAATTTTTCAACTAAAACGTCCCATGAATCAATCGACCCTTCAGGTAACGATTCTAACCAATCTTTGGCTTCTCCCTTTAAAGTTCAGGGAAATAACATGAGATATATATGTTCATCCTCAACTTCTCTGATTTTAAATAGAGTACAAATCCTATTAAAGGTATGAAGATGTTCATTTGGATCTTCCTTCGGCGCACCACTAAATTGGCATTGATTAGTTACCATGTGTAGGATTTGTCCTTTGATTTCATAATCTGGCGCATTAATGTCTAGTTGAGTAATTGCGTGACCTTGGCCAATGCGTTTAGCTCTCATTCGGTCTTCCATACTTAGAGGTTCTAGATTTTCCATGAGGATTCTGACTTAATGGTTTATTCCTCGACAATCTCTGTTTGAATGATTGGTTGTTCCGAAGGAATGATTAATGGTTCAGGATCTCTGAATTGTCCCTGAATATCTTCCGGATTCTCAATTGTGAGGTCGGGTTCAAAAAATGGATTATCGGAAATTTGAATTGGAGTACTTGGTTGACTAGATGAAGATTCTAACGAAAAATCAACGGCGACAATATTGGCTAGATGTCTTGATCGAGTTACAGGTGGTGAACGTACAAAAGGTGGTGAACGTTTTGCTCGGTGCATTCACTGAATATCCTTTTAGTTATAAAAATAAAAATTATATAAGTTATCAAATTAATAGACTTTTCTGATTTTGCCCACGTTTCAAATAGCCAATAGATGCATCAGGTAGATAGGACCCTTTTAATCGGAAGCCCACAACTCACCACTAACAAATCCAACTAATACTACGAACCAGAAAATTTTGGATGTGTATCAATTTAACCACTTAAAATAATATTTTCATTGAAGTTTAAAGAAATTTTAGAGAAGAAATAGAAAATTCTATGTCCTAAAAACTAGAGCGGCGAGAAATAAGAAAGAAAAAAGCGCGTCGAAACACGTCGAAAAATAAAAGGTCGAAAAATAATAAAAAGAACGTAGCGCGTCGAAACTTAAAAAGGAATTAAAAAGTACGTCTAAAGGTATTAAAGCTTAAAAGAAATACTATATCTAAAACGGCAATAACTTAGAAAGGTACTAAAATATATTAAAAACTAAAGCGATAAACAACGTCGTAAAATTCTAAAGCGTTTAAATCTTAATCTAAAGAAAAAGCACTTAAGGGATTTTACGGCAAAGCCTAAGAATCTAAAAATAAAAATAAACTACGGCAAATACTAGTCTTAAAACTAATTACGAGCGAAAAATATAAATATTACGAATAAACAATTAAAAAGGTACGAAATTATAAAAATAAAACTTAAAGTTGTAAAAATACAATTTTTATAAAAATATTATTTTTATATTAAGTATTTTATAAAAGTATTAACTTTATAAAGTATTAAAACTAATTAAAACTTAAAAATTCAATATTAATTAAAAACTAATCTTAAAAACTAATTATTAATTAAAAACCCTAATTACGTTTAATAATAATAATAAAATTTAAATTAAACCCTAATTTGTGCAGATTAAGGATCAGACCTGTCGGTGCAGGCTACGCGATCGTGTAGTTTTTTTGCTTTGTTTTCTCCGAGATCGCGAAGATGTGCAGGTTCGGAATCTGCTGTAGGCTGAATTTCGTGCAGGAATTTTTTTTTTTTTTTACTTTTTAATTTTTTTAATATATGTAAAATATAAATTATTACTTTTTTATTATAACTTTTTCACAATAAATAATATAAACTTTTTTAATTTAACTAAACTTAAAAATATAGATACATTTTTCTTTTTCTTGTATTTTTAATATTTAAAACGTATATTTTTACAGAAATATATTACGACTTAAAAAATTCTTTTTTTATAGCGTTGCGCTTTCGACGTTTAAGTGTCCCCAGCAGCGGCGCCAAAAACTTGATGTTAAAGCGAATGGGTATAAAATACTATTAATTTTTACAAGGAAATATTATTAAAAATTACACAAGTTTTAATTATTTATTTACAGATGGGATATACCTAAACCTTGCTACAACACTATAGGCAGTGTACCTAATCGTAGAGTAGTATAGTTTTTAGTAAGTCCGGTTCGTTCCACAGGGAGACGGCTTATTTTACACTATATTTTTATATAACTATATTTGTACAAAATATATATATTACAATTATTATTATAAAAGGGGGTTTTACCGTTTAATGACTGGTTTGTCGATTTTATATTTTAAGCGAATCGTAAAGTAAATGACAATAATTAAAGTGCGTAAAATAAATAACAATAATTAAAATAACAAAAAAACAAAAGTAAGAGGAAATATGAAATAAAATATATTATTCTTATTTAAACTTCCGTACTCATGATGTTTGACGTTTTGATTTTTATTTATTACCCTTAGTTAATTGTCCTTTGTCCTGGATTATTCGATAAGTCCATCGGTCATAATTATAAAGTGCGAGGGTCTTCGCCAAATTAACCTTATACCCGAAGTCAAATATTCCAACTAATTGGGGATTTAAACCGTAATAAGGTCTTAATACTTTGTTTAATGATTACACCAGGTTATCGACTGCGTGTAATCTAAGGTTTTAATACTTTATTAACAATTACACCAATTACCCTTGTATGTAATCCACCCCTGTTTTAATGAGTACATTGATTATTAATCCATTCCCCGTGTCCGGTCAAATGAACAATTATTAGTATTTATAAATATCCCGCCTACCGTACCCGATCAAGCGTACGTGGTTATAGATAACTACGTCAAATTGTAAATCTCTATATTAATCAAATATAAAGTCCATTAATAACCCATAGTCCAATTTCCACAAGTGTCGTTCTTTTGTCCAAACCCCAATTATGGTACAAAGCCCAATTACCCCGTCTTTAATATTTAGCCCAACATCATGATTACTTCGGTTCAAATAAGCATAATAATAACTTAAGTACGAGACATTAATTTAAAAAGGAGAACATAGCTTACATTGATTATTTATAGCGTAGTGTTACACGGACAGAACTTCGACTTCAAAACCCGTAAAATAACTGTTACAATACCCAAACTAACTAATATAAAACTAAACTAATATTTGTATTATATATATATATATATATTTATATATATATATATATATATATATATATATATATATATATATATATATATATATATATATATATATATATATATATATATATATATATATATATATATATATATATATATATATTATAGACAGAGAGATAGATTGATGGTGTGTAAAACTCGGCAGAATTCGTGGCCTTCTATAGGCAGATTCTGAAATGACTGCTCCGCTATCGCGAAGCAATTGTGCCTTCCAGCTCCGAGATCGCGAAGGCACGCCTTCCAGCTCACCAACTTTTGGCCATTTGCTTGTCGACGTTATATTATATAATATAATATATATATAATTTTATATAATTATTTATATATTATATTATATTCTTGTGCATAGTTGACTTGTAATTTTTGGGCCGTTGCGTCGCGTGCTGAAAGTTGGTTCATGTCTCGGTTCCGAATTTTCGAACACCTTTTCGTACGATTTAATATCTTGTACTTTGCCTTTCACAACTTGTACTCTTGTCATTTTAGACGTTTCTCATCAATAAATTAAACCACTTGGATTGTATCTTGTACATTTGAGCTTTTTGATCATTTGCGTCTTCAAATCTTCGTTTTCGCCTTTTGTCTTCGCACTTATTTATTTAAATGAATATTACTTGAAAATGGAACAATTGCAACTGAAAATTTTACATATTGGAGGATATTGCGCCTAAATATATGTTCATTTGGAGCACTATCACTAATCATATAATTTTTAGATATATAAAACTATAGTTAGTACATATAACATAACTATATTAATATTCTTAATGTATATATAAATTAAATATACATAATTAATTAGTAAAACCTATAAATCATTAACAACTATATCACTAATAAATATATATACATTTGATTGATTAAGACTATATGTGTTAATATATATATACTTGATATAGGTTCGTGAATCCGAGGCCAACCCTGCATTGTTCATGTAGCGACCTGACCAAATCATGTTTGACGGCGCCGACTACTTAGGTCCCGTTACGTGGTCATAAGTCTTTAACATGACGTTTGACCAAAATATTTCGCATTCATTTCAAAAGTAAAAGGATGTTTCAAGTTTACAAATGTAGTTCAAAACACTAGTTACATTACAATGTTTAACATACGAATGAATCCTATGCGACACAATTTAAAAGTTGTCAAAAGATGCTCCAACTATGCATGTACACTCGACATCCAAGCAAGTATCAAAAAGAGTGCGGATGCATGTATCAAGTAGCGTTCAAGGACCTGAGAAAACATATAGAAAACTGTCAACGAAAATGTTGGTGAAATCATAGGTGTTTTAGTAAACGTTGCATTTGAACCACAAGATTTAATATAATATGATTATCAAAATCATTTGCATTCCAAAGTTGTTATTTGTTTCGCGGGAACCCAATTATCAAACTTAACTGTTTTGCACCCTTTGCGTAGTGTTAGAACATACACTAGACCCGAAAATATATTTCATCCGCTAACGGTAGCGAACCGTCCGAATGAGGCTCGTCAAGTCCATGTGATCACATAATATAAGTTCACGTTTACACCCTGTAAGTGTAACTAATGATAATTGAATTGAGGATTTTTGTTCAAACCCGTAAGTGGAATGTTCGTTTTCGTACTTGTGTTCAAAGTGTAAAAGCATGATACGTATATGTTTCTCATCCCATAGTTTAAAGCATTAAAGTTATTTGAAAGTTGGGACTATGATCTCACCTTGAGTGCACGTATGAAAAGTACTTCACAAAGTAACGTGTGCAAGGGACAATGCTAGTCTTGACCTAAACAAATAGGTCGTATCAATAACGGTAAACACGATAGGTCAAAGATGTTCAATTAGTCCTATGGCTCGTTACGACTCGATTATGTAGCATGTGCATCAAATTGTCAAGTTTCATGCAAGATACTAGTATAGAAACAGGTTAGAAAGATTGCACAATCATTTGGTTAAGTTTGACAAAAACTCAAACTTTGGTAGGGTCAAAGTCAACAAAAAAGTCAACACGTTCGGGTCGGGTCCCGAACTATTTTTATGTGTTAGTTATTCATATATAAGCATGTTAGAACAAGTTTCATGTGAATCGGAGGTCCATAGCAGGCCACACATTTTTCGTATATTGGACAAGGTGGTCAGAAGCTGGACACGCCTTATGTCGCGTCGCGACAAAGGCTGGCCGCACCGCGGCATTACACGCGAGCTGGTACTTGGCCAGTTTCAGTTTTCTAAGTCTCAACCCAAAACCTTTTTATGCATAAAACACAAACCGCAAACACTTAGAACTCGCATCTTATATCGTTGGAAAGCTCTTTTGCCAAGGAAAACAACTAAACACATTTCAACAATCAAAAACATCATTTGTAACAATCGGCTTTCCAAAATAAATGATCAATTAATGTTCACCATAAATGCTCAAGTTCATAAATGCACAAAATAGGATTCGGGAATTAAATGCATCCATATAACGCGCCGTTTCGTAGGTAATCAAACATACAATACAACTAACTACTTACTAATAACAATTCATGGCATTCAATACATCAAAAGTTCATTTCAAGTTCATCAAACCCTAACCCAAATTCACCAAAATCACTAATCAAGTTTATGAAGTTTTCTAAAACAACCTACACATCAAATTGAAGCTAGTGATGTTAGGAACACATTTAATACATACATTTATAACATTTAACAACATTTAAGCAACCAAATCATCAATCAAACCCACCAAACTTTCAAGTTCATGCTAGTTATCAAAAATAACAAGATCGAGCATATAAATCATATATTCATGTTAGACTTGAGCCATAGACACTAATTAACAACTTTATAAGTTAAAAACATCAAGAACACAAAATCTAGTGATTTTAGAAAGTTACCCAAATGAGATGTAATCGGTATGGAATCGAAGAGGAAGTTGCAAGGAGTTCAAATATGTAATTTGTTTTGATTGAAGCTTTCTTGAACGAATTTAGATGATGATTCTTGGAGATGGAGTTTTAGAGATAGTTTGAAAGTGTTAAAAGAAAAGAGAAAAGAAATTGATAAAGTGAATAGAGGAGATGGAGTGGTGACCTTTGACCTAGTCAAAGGTTTGGCACTTTGGCAAGTTTGGTCCCTCTAGTTTCATTCGGGTGCGAGAATTACCTAAACGAGATATTTTTAAAACGCGTATTAACGAGGGATGTCATAAACATATAACGGAATTTAAATAGTTAAACGGAAAAGTAAACGGAAAAAGGCGGGATGTTACATTACCTACTCCTTAAAAGAAATTTCGTCCCGAAATTTAAGTAGGCGTAGGAGTCGTTGTTTCTTCCTCGGAAATCTTGCGTTTCCGGAACCGGGAATAGATGAGGGTATTTCCTTTGCATTTGATCTTGCTTTTGTCAAGTAAACTCGGGTCCTCTTTTGGCGTTCCAATGGACTTTAACAATCGAAATTCGGCATTGTTTCAAAGTCTTGACGGAGGTGTCCACAATTTCAACCGGTTCCCTCACAAAATGAAGTTTGTCATCAATAGTAAGTTCCTCGAGAGGGATGACGATATCGGGTTCGGCAAGACACTTTTTCAAGTTAGATACATGGAAGGTAGGATGAACGGAGTTCAATTGAGATGGAAGATCTAAACGATAAGCAACAGTTCCAATACGCTCTAAGATTTCGAAAGGACCAATATACCGCGGATTTAGCTTCCCGCGTTTCTCAAAACGGATTACACCTTTCCAAGGTGCGACTTTTAACATTACTCGATCACCGACTTGAAATTCGAGGTCGTTGCGTCTTTTGTCGGTGTAGCACTTTTGACGACTCCGGGCCGTCCGAAGCCTATCTCGGATTTGTACGATCTTCTCGGTGGTTTCGTGAATGAGTTCGGGTCCGGTGATTTGCACGTCGCCTACCTCGGCCCAACAAAGAGGTGAACGACATTTTTGACCATATAACGCTTCAAAAGGTGCGGCTTTAATACTAGCGTGATAACTATTGTTGTAAGAGAACTCGGCGAGAGGTAAGTGCTTGTCCCAAGCTTTTCCAAAATCAACCACGCAAGCTCGTAACATGTCCTCCAAGGTTTGAATTGTGCGTTCACTTTGTCCATCAGTTTGAGGGTGATATACGGTGCTCATGTCTAAACGCGTTCCCAACGCTTCTAGCAAGGTACGCCAAAATCTAGAAACAAAACGGCCATCTCGGTCGGAGATAATCGATAAAGGTACACCGTGTCGGGCTACGATCTCCTTGATATAAAGTTGTGCAAGTTTCTCCATTTTGTCGGTTTCTTTCATAGTGAGAAAGTGTGCGGATTTGGTGAGACGGTCAACAATAACCCAAATGGTATCATAACCGCCCTTTGTCTTTGGTAACTTGGTAATGAAGTCCATCGTTATTCTTTCCCACTTCCATTGCGGGATTTCGGGTTGTTGAAGTAACCCGGACGGTCTTTGGTGTTCGGCTTTTACTTTGGAACATGTCAAACACTTGGCAACATAAGTAGCTACATCCCTTTTGATGTTCGGCCACCAATATTGTTCTTTAAGGTTGTGGTACATCTTATTGGCACCGGAGTGAATCGAGTATCGTGACTTATGGGCTTCATCTAAAATAAGGCTTCGTAGGTCCCCATATCTAGGCACCCAAATCCTTCGGCGTAATATCGGAGTCCGGTCTCCCTAATTTCGAATCGAGAGACTAGAATCTTCAAGAGCTCGTGTGAAACGTTTTCATCCTTGAAAGCCTCATCTCGGGCTACCCGAATTTGGCTATTAAGGTTGGTGTGGATGGTGATGTTTAAAGCTCGGACACGAAGAGGCACCGCTCTTTCTTTTCAACTTAAGGCATCGGCTACTACGTTTGCCTTTCCGGGATGGTAACGAAGCTCGCAATCGTAATCGTTTAAGGTTTCAATCCAACTTCGTTGTCTCATGTTTAGTTGCTTTTGATCGAAGATATGTTGGAGAATTTTGTGATCGGTAAAGATAGTACTCTTGGTTCCATAAAGATAGTGTCTCCACCTTTTAAGTGCAAAGACAACAGCTCCGAGTTCGAGATCATGTGTCGTGTAGTTTCGTTCATGAATTTTGAGTTGTCGAGAAGCATAAGAAATGACTTTCGTTCGTTGCATCAACACACACCTAAAACCATGTTTCGAGGCGTCACAATACACAACTAAATCATCGTTGCCTTCGGGAAGTGACAAGATAGAAGCGGTGGTTAGCTTCGTTTTCAAGATTTGAAATGCGGATTCTTGTTCGGTTGCCCAAACGAATTTTCTTCCCTTATGAGTTAACGCGGTTAGAGGATGAGCGACCAAGAGAAATCTTTGATGAATCTACGATAGTATCCGGCGAGACCCAAGAATTGACGAATGTGAGTAGGAGTAGTAGGAGTCTCCCATTTACTAATGGCTTCGATTTTTGATGGATCGACTTTAATACCTTGGTCACTTACAACATGACCAAGAAATTGAACTTCCTTCAACCAAAATTCACACTTGGAGAATTTGGCATAGAGTCGTTCTTGTCTTAAAAGTTCAAGCACAAGTCGAAGGTGTTCCTCGTGTTCTTCTTCGCTTATAGAATAAACCAAAATATCATCGATGAACACGATAACGAATTTGTCAAGATACGGTTTGCACACGCGGTTCATAAGATCCATGAACACCGCCAGTGCGTTAGTGAGACCAAATGGCATGACAAGGAATTCATAACTACCATAACGAGTTCGGAAAGCGGGTTTAGAGACATCTTCCCCCTTAACCCTTAATTGATGATAACCCGAGCGGAGATCGATTTTCGAATATACACAAGACCCTTGTAGTTGATCAAAGAGGTCATCGATGCGAGGAAGAGGATATCGGTTTTTAACCGTTAATTTGTTTAGTTCACGATAATCAATGCACATTCGTAGGGATCCGTCTTTCTTTTTAACAAATAAAATCGGAGCACCCCAAGGTGAATGGCTAGGTTGGATAAAACCACGATCAAGTAGTTCTTGGATTTGACTTTGCAATTCTTGCATTTCGGATGGAGCGATTCTATATGGTGCACGTGCTACGGGTGCGGCTCCCAGAATAAGATCGATTTGGAATTCAACCGGTCGATGAGGTGAAAGACCCAGCAATTCGTCGGGAAATACATCGAAATAGTCATTAACAATTGGCACATCATCGATGTGCTTCTCATCGGGCTCGACTTTCTTAACGTGAGCAAGGATCGCAAAACAACCCTTACGGAGTAGTTTTCTAACTTTAATGCATGAAACGAGGTTGAGTCCGGTGCAACTCTTATCGCCATAGACGATCAAAGGTTTTCCGTTCTCGATAGGAATCCGGATTGCGTTAAGATCACAAAGGATGTGAGATTTCGTTTTGGCTAGCCAATTCATACCGATTATTATATCGAAGCTTCCTAGTTCCATGGCTATCAAACCAATTTCAAACTCATTACCCAAAATGTTTAACGTACACCCCCGGTAATATGTGTCGGCACTCAATAGTTTCTCGTTGGCCACTTCAATGGTATAAGTGGTATCTAGTGGAAGTGGTGGAGTGCTAAAAGAATGAGTCAAAGTCTTGGATACAAAACTCTTATCGGCACCCGAATCGAATAAACAAGTAACATAAGTGTTGTTGAGGAGAAACGTACCCGTGACTAATTCATTGTCATCTCGGGCTTCCTCGGTGTTGATGTTGAAAGCTCGGCCGCGTGTGTTGGGGTTGGCTTATGCATTTTTAAAATGACCCGTTTGGCCACATTCATAACAAGTACCCGGTTTTGGTGCATTGGGCACTTTTTGAGTGACGGGGGCGGTACTTCTACAATCGTTGGCCACATGGCCACCCCTTTGGCACCGGTGGAAAAATAGATTGCTATATTCACCATAGTGGTGTTTGTGGCATTTGTTGCAAAAGGGTTATTTCCGCCATAGTTTTTATTGGCGTTGGAGGTGAAGGGCTTTTTGGTAAAGTTGTTGTTGTAGTTGTTGTTTGATTGGGGGGCTTCCCATTTTCTTTTGTTGCCGCCCGATTTATCCTCAGCCTTAGGTGCCGGAACTACGATTTCGTCAACCGTTTCGATCAATTGACGGGTCATGTTCAAGGCTTGTTGTAGGTTAGCGGGTTTGGATGACATCACTCCTTGTTTGATGCTCTTTGGAAGACCATCCATATAGAGTTCAACCTTTGAGATTCGGGGTTCACGAGGTTGGGACACATCAAGGATAGCTCGGCGAATCGTTGACTGTAGGCCTTGAGATCGTTTCCGACCGCCTTTAAAGTTCTTAGCTCTTATTCGAGCTTTCGGGTTTCTTCACGAGGGAAAAATTTGACGATCAACCTTTCCCTTAAATCGGCCCAAGAGAGGGCGTGAGCTTCATCGGTACCCACCGATTGTACATACGTGTTCCACCACGTGAGGGCGATACCGGTAAAGGTGTGGGTGGAATATTTGACTTTATCTTGATCCTGACAACCGCTTATGCTAAAAACGGCTTCCGTTTGCTCAAACCATCAGGTGAGCACAACCGGTCCCCCGGTGCCATCAAAAGTATGAGGTTTGCACCCCATGAAAGCTTTATAGGAGCACCCTTCGCTTGAGTTACCGGCCCCCTGATTGTTGTTGTTGTGGTTGTTGTTATTGTTGTTGTTAGAGGAGTGACCGGCCATGGCCGCATCCACGGCGGTGGCTATCATTCGTTGTAGAGCTTGTTCAGGAGTCTCATGGCGTGGCACACGACGAGGAGTCATTGTTCCTTCAAAACACAAGAATACCGTTGATTAGTATTTTTAACAATACTAACCATGATATGGAATAAGGATAGAGAGAAATTTTCCTTGACTCGCCTTAAATTCTTTATGCCATAATGTCAGAACGTTCATATGAGTCACCGTAATATAATCCCGGAAATTATATTACCCTAATTCACATGTGCATTCGACATTATTTCACTAAGTCAAGGTGGCGTGTCAATTAAATTAAACAACGTGAGGTTAAGATGAAATAGGAGTAGATATGAGTAGAAACGTTCGAGTATAAATGCACAAGTAGTCAAGTAATTCCTACTTCAAGTCTATATGCCGATTGTAGTCTAGATTCACTAATGTACCCTACGAATCGGGGTTGACACCAATGAACTCTAAATCCCTACAACCAACGCTCTGATACCATCTGTAGCGACCCGACCAAATCATGTTTGACGGCGCCGACTACTTAGGTCCCGTTACGTGGTCATAAGTCTTTAACATGACGTTTGACCAAAATATGTCGCATTCATTTCATAAGTAAAAGGATGTTTCAAGTTTACAAATGTAGTTCAAAAGACTAGTTACATTACAATGTTTAACATACGAATGAAACCTATGCGACACAATTTAAAAGTTGTCAAAAGACGCTCCAACTATGCATGTATACTCGACATCCAAGCAAGTATCAAAAAGAGTGCGAAAGCATGTATCAAGTAGCGTTCAAGGACCTGAGAAAACATATAGAAAACTGTCAACGAAAACGTTGGTGAAATCATAGGTGTTTTAGTAAACGTTGCATTTGAACCACAAGATTTAATATAATATGATTATCAAAATCATTTGCATTCCAAAGTTGTTATTTGTTTTGCGGGCACCCAATTATCAAACTTAATTGTTTTTCACCTTTGCATAGTGTTAGAACATACACTAGACCCGAAAATATATTTCATCCGCTAACGGTAGCGAACCGTCCGAATGAGGCTCGTCAAGCCCATGTGATCACATAATATATGTTCATGTTTACACCCTGCAAGTGTAACTAATGATAATTGAATTGAGGATTTTTGTTCAAACCCGTACGTGGAATGTTCGTTTTCGTACTTATGTTCAAAGTGTAAAAGCATGATACGTATATGTTTCTCATCCCATAGTTTAAAGCATAAAAGTTGTTTGAAAGATGGGACTATGATCTCACCTTGAGTGCACGTATGAAAAGTACTTCACAAAGTAACGTGTGCAAGGGACAATGCTAGTCTTGACCTAAACAAATAGGTCGTATCAATAACGGTAAACACGATAGGTCAAAGATGTTCAATTAGTCCTATGGCTCGTTATGACTCGATTATGTAGCATGTGCATCAAATTGTCAAGTTTCATGCAAGATACTAGTATAGAAACAAGTTAGAAAGATTGCACAATCATTTGGTTAAGTTTGACAAAAAGTCAAACTTTGGTCGGGTCAAAGTCAACGAAAAAGTCAACACGTTCGGGTCGGGTCCCGAACTATTTTTCTGTGTTAGTTATTCATATATAAGCATGTTAGAACAAGTTTCATGTGAATCGGAGGTCCATAGCATGCCACACATTTTTCGTATATTGGACAAGGTGGTCAGAAGCTGGACACGCCTTATGTCGCGCCGCGACAAAGGCTGGCCGCGCCGCGGCATTACACGCGAGCTGGTACCTGGCCAGTTTCAGTTTTCTAAGTCTCAACCCAAAACCTTTTTATGCATAAAACACAAACCGCAAACACTTAGAACTCGCATCTTATATCGTTGGAAAGCTCTTTTGACAAGGAAATAACTAAGCACATTTCAACAACCAAAAACATCGTTTGTAACAATCGGCTTTCCAAAATAAATGATCAATTAATGTTCACCATAAATGCTCAAGTTCATAAATGCACAAAATAGGATTCGGGAATTAAATGCATCCATATAATGCATCATTTCGTAGGTAATCAAGCATACAATACAACTAACTACTTACTAACAACAATTCATGGCATTCAATACATCAAAAGTTCATTTCAAGTTCATCAAACCCTAACCCAAATTCACCAAAATCACTAATCAAGTTTATGAAGTTTTCTAAAACAACCTACACATCAAATTGAAGCTAGTGATGTTAGGAACACATTTAATACATGCATTTATAACATTTAACAATATTTAAGCAACTAAATCATCAATCAAACACACCAAACTTTTAAGTTCATGCTAGTTATCAAAAACAACAAGATCGAACATATAAATCATATATTCATGTTAGACTTGAGCCATATACACTAATTAACAACTTTATAAGTTAAAAACATCAAGAACACAAAATCTAGTGATTTTAGAAAGTTACCCAAACGAGATGTAATCGGTATGGAATCGAAAAGGAAGTTGTAAGGAGTTCAAATATGTAATTTGTTTTGATTGAAGCTTTCTTGAACGAATTTAGATGATGATTCTTGGAGATGGAGTTTTAGAGATAGTTTGAAAGTGTTAAAAGAAAAGAGAAAAGAAATTGATAAAGTGAATGGAGGAGATGGAGTGTTGACCTTTGACCTAGTCAAAGGTTTGGCACTTTGGCAAGTTTGGTCCCTCTAGTTTCATTCGGGTGCGGGAATTACCTAAACGAGATATTTTTAAAACGCGTATTAACGAGGGACGTCATAAACATATAACAGAATTTAAATAGTTAAACGGAAAAGTAAACGGAAAAAGGCGGGATGTTACAGTTCAGTATCGTCGTATGCATATTTTTTACTACAAAATATCGTATCGTGAGTTCATTTGATTCCCATTTACTCTTTACATTTTTGGGACTGAGAATACATGCGCTTTTTTTATAACTGCTTTATTAAATGCTTTTGAAATATATTTTGAATTGAGAATACATGAAATGCTTTTATAAATGTTTGACGAGATAGACACAAGCAAAACATTCCTCGAATGAATTATTATGCAGACAGAAGTTCTGTGGATTATGATTGAATTAGTTGGACGTGATAATTGCCACTAATTGTTGTGAATATTTTTTCCCTGATTATTATTGCTTGGTAACCTAAGAATTAGAATCGGGTATAGCCCCAATTCACGCGAATCCTAAAGGTAGCTACCGGGTTTAACACCCCCACCCAGAATGTTCACTAGACGGAAGGGCTAGTAGGCGTGGTGTTTAGTACTTCGAGGTTTATATATTATACAGACGAGATGTTCTATTTTTGGAGATATTATTTATGCGCATTATATGTTAAGGTCGGTTACCGAGCCAAGCAATGAATGAAAAGTGAATGTTATGTATCGAGAGAATGATTTTATACACAGGTTATGTGTATGATATTTTTGTACATGAGATATGTGTACGGTTACTAAGATTTATGAAAAATGGTTTCGTACATGAGATAGGTGTACTGTATTTTGAATCTTGTGGTCTATCAAAATGATGAATTTTATTGTTTACGATAAACTTATGAACTCACCAACCTTTTGGTTGACACTTGAAAGCATGTTTATCCTCAGGTTTGAAAGAAATCTTCCGCTGTGCATTTGCTCATTTAGAGATATTACTTGGAATCGATCATCGCAATGGGACCAGATGTTGGTGACTTCATCCAGATGGATTAGGACGGGGTATGACAGTAGAAAGAGATTTATTTTTAGGGATAAGGGGTACTTGGGTTGGGAAACAAACCGAGAGTATTGTCATAAACGTGTATGGACCACATCAAGATAACTTAAAACGCAAATTTTGGGATAGTTTTGAAAATATTATGCTAGTGAATGTTGACGAATGGATATTATGTTGTGGTTTCAATGAGGTTAGAAAAAGTTCGGAACGAAGGAATTATGAATTTATCGAGTACAGAGTTAAACTATATAATGAATTTATTAATAATACTTAGTTGATCGAATTACCATTGGGGGTAACATGTTTACGCGTATTAGTGATGACGGTCTCAAATATAGTAAACTAGATAGATTCTTGGCCTCCGTGAAATTTTTATCGGCATGGGAAGGGTTGTCTGCTTGTGTTTTACAACACAAATACTCCGATCATTTCCCCATTTTGTTAAAAGACTCGAACACAGATTTTAGTCCAAAGCCGATTAGAATTTTTGACAATTGGTTCAATACAAATGAGAGTGCAATTAAGATAAAAGAAGCATGGAGTGAAACCCCTTCTACCACGCGTGCGGATTGTATTGTAAGAGATAAATTAAAGAAGGTGGAATCGGTTCTAAAAGCCACCGGTAACTCAAACTTTGAAAAGTTAAATGCTGAGATAATTGAACTTCAAAGAAAAGTAGCCGAATGGGAAAGTGGGAAAGATAAAGAATGTTAAGCGAAGATGAGATATCAAATTGGTTGAAAGATAGAGAAACTTGGTTCAAAAAGACAAAGAAAAGGCGGAAATACTTAAACAAAAGGCGAGATTAAAGTGGGCAATTGAGGGCGACGAATACAGTAAATTCTTTCATTCTCAAATAAGAAGACGTCAAAGCAAAAATAATATTTGGGGTATAAACATTAACGGCATTTGGCATGAAAACCCTAATGTAATCAAAGACGCAGCTTTTAATTTTTTTCCAACGCGTTTTAATACTGTCATGGACAGAAAGTTTCGACTGGCAGTCCAACCCGGATCAACTCTTGCTGTTTCTAAGGCCGCTGATCTAGAATGTGTATTCTCACTTGAGGAAATCTTTAATGCAATCCGTGATTGTGGCGGGTCCAAAGCCCCCGGGCCTGATGGTTTTAACTTGAAAATTTTAAACAATATTGGGATCTAATCAAATATGATTTGCTAGTTGCGTTTAATAACTTTTAGCTCACCAGTGAAATTTTGTACGGGTGTAATGCATATTTTATTGCTCTTCTTTCAAAAAAGAACGACCCGCAAAGTTTCTCCGATTATCGCCCGATAAGCCTAATTGGTAGTTTTTATAAAATACTATCAAAGGTCCTCTCGATAAGAATCCAAAAGATTGTTTCGAAAATTATTGGTTTTGAGCAAAGTGCTTTCATTAAAAATAGATACATTATGGATGATATTCTTATTGCAAACGAGGCACTTCACGATATGAAAGCTAATAAAAACAAGGGTTTCCTTTTAAAGTCGATTTTGAAAAAACCTTCGATAGTATTAATTGGGATAATCTTGGTGAAATAATGAAATAATTAGGTTTCGGTGATCGTTGGATCAAATGGATTAATGCGTGCTTATCTTCGGCTACGTTATCAGTTCTTATTAATGGATCACCGACGAAAGAATTCAAGATTCAAAAGGGTGTTAGACAGGGCGACCCACTCGCGCCTTATCTTTTTCTGTTAGCGGCCGAGTGCTTAAATATGTTAACCAAAACAGTCGTGAGAAACAACTCCTTTGAAGGCATTCGGGTGGGGTCCAAAAAGGTTTTACTTTCACAATTACAATACGCTGACGACACAATGTTTTTTGGTGATTGGAGTAGGAAAAATGCTCGTAGTTTAATGAAAATCTTAAAGTGTTTTAAATCGACTTCGGGTCTTAAAATAAACTTTAACAAGAGTTGCGTTTACGGGATTGGGATATCAAAGATAGACGTGTCGAACATGGTTTCATGGCTTGGATGTGTTGCGGGATCTCTACCGATTACATATCTAGGCCTACCACTCGGAGCCAACATGAAACTCTCCCTTTCCTGGGATACTGTGTTCGAGAAATTCACAAAGAGACTAGCGGATTGGAAAGCTCGTGCTATGTCATATGGTAGACGACTAACGCTCATCAAATCGGTATTGAGTAGTCTTCCTTTATATTTCTTTTCACTTTTCAAAGCACCATCTTGCGTTATAAATAAACTGGAAGGGATTAGACGAAATTTTTTTTAGGGAGGGTCGGGTGAGTCAAAATAATGGCATGGGTGAAATGGGACATTATGCTACTACCATTTGAATCGGGCGGGTTAAATATTGAGTCATCAGAAGCAAAAAATCGCGCACTACTAGCTTAATGGTGGTGGAGATTTAAATGTGATGACTCATCCCTTTAAAAAATAATAATTCAAAGTATCTATGGTGAGGACGGGGGATTAAACAATACTTTTGTTATACCACCAAAATACATGGTCCTTCATAATTGCGTCGGGACGGAATTTAGACCTTGTCGGTATACCGTTTGCCAACTCTTTCAAAAAGCATATTGGCGATGGGCAGTCCACGCTTTCTTGGAGTGACACTTGGGTGGGTAACGGGGCTCAAAAGGACAGATTTAACAGATTTTATAGGCTGGAATCAAACAAGTCCGCTCTCATATATGAGAGGATCAGTTGGGTTTCGAACGTGCCTATTTTCTCATGGTGTTGGTCCCGTAAAATCTCGGGGAGATTACACGGGGACATCGCCAATATTACTAACGAAGTTTCGAGTGTAGTGTCTTTTGCAGGTGACAGGGACCGATGGAGATGGGATCTTGACTCTAATGGGGAATTAAAGGTCATCAAACTCACAAAAATCATTACAAGGGCGGCATGTACGAATTCTATAGGCCATCATACTCTTATTAACAAACTAGTACAAATTAAAATAGGTATTATTGTATGGCGTGCAAGAAGAAAGAAAATCCCGACTCGTGTTGAACTTGATAAACATGGGTTGGATCTAGGAACAATTAGATGCCCTATTTGCGATGACGATATCGAATCCATAGATAATGCTTTATTTCATTGTAAAGTTGCAAAGGAGGTTTGGCATCGAGTTTTTAATTGGTGGTCAATACCATTTCCGAGTACCCTTGATGCCTCGAATGCTTTTCAAGGTAAATTTTTAGCCACATCCTCACATGATGTAGAATCTTATTGGCAAGCCGTTGAGTGGGTCACGGGATATATGATTTGGAAAAACCGTAACTCGGCCACTTTTAGCAATAAAGTCGCAACTCCAGCTGCGATTGTTAATGAAATTCAACTTCTAAGCTTTGAGTGGATCCGCAATAGATCTAAGAGAGAGAAGTATGAATGGCATATTTGGTTGTCAAATCCCTTAATACTAAATGGGATGACACATGATAGGTCTGGTATCGGCTAAGGTATCCTGTCGTATGATCTCTACCGAGTAATTTGAGTTTTAAAAGAAGCTCCTATAACGAATATATACTTACATTTTGTCCCGGTAAAATCTGGTAGTCATGGAGTTCTAAATGGGAGTGATAGCTATTTCTTTGTCGTCGTCTCCTGCTTTTTCAGTTCAGAATGTGATATGCATCTCCATTTTGTTATTGTGTATTATCTTATTTCTCCCTTATGCTTATTGCAATCGAGTAATATAGCTTGAGTTTTGAGATAGGAGATTTAGTTTATTTTCAAGTGGTAGTCTTGTAAACTTATGTACATTCCATCAATATCAATAAAATACTTTCTTGCCTTAAAAAAATGAATAATTAGATAAAAAAAATTTATGCCCCTATTTAATAGTATATGTAAGACCAAAAGATATGTAAAAGAAAAGGAGAAAATTAAAAAGTTAACAAAAAGTGCATATGTCACTTTTTCTTAAAGTGTTTGGTTTGTTTTTTTTCCTGAGGTAAATATTTTTGGAATGGGAGGAGTATATACAAACAAATTAGTAAATAAAGTATAATTCAAAACATATTATATTTGAGTTACTATCCACCAGTAAACAATCCAAATATATACTAAGTAAATCTTTACACATTTGACATTCTTGATATATAGTCTTAATCGATGAAAATAGAGAATTAATGGTATAACTTATATACATTATAAACTGGTCAACTAACCTTAAATTAAATGGCGAAATTTAATGTATAATACTTCATACTACATACCAGACATCATTGCAGATAGTACGTTATGCTGGTTATTACTTAGATGAACTTACATGTGAAAATGGTTCGGGTCCTTGTAATAACGATATTTGTATGACACGAGTTAGAGACTAAAAGAGTAACTAAAGAGCTCAATAACCTTGATGGATAGGCAAAGCTTGAGGAAATTCTCTGTCACAAGCCACGAAACTTTGTTATTATTATTATTACTAGCTTAAGACCCGCGAATTCGCGGAATTTCTTTAGAAATGAATCAAAACTGAATTGTCAGAATAATTATATTTTATATAGTATTTGTTAGATTGTTAACAGATCAAATCAGTTAAAGTAGTAATATTAAATTACTGATAATAAATTTAGCAATTTATAACATGAAAAACTATACAAATAATACAGTTGAAAGCTTAACACTAAAAAAAAAGGTTTAGTGTGTAGTTAATTTTTGATCGAGTTTCCCACAAATTACTCTGTGATTGTAATCTCCTAATATGTTTATGAATATAACTGTTAACCCGACCTAGTAACTTTATTTAAAATAACCTCCGAGGTTTAGTTAGACTTCAGTAATACAACCCTAGTGACATACCTGTCTTTGCCTCTAGACAACTCTAGGATACCAAAGACCGTTAGGTTTGTATGATTGACTCATCCGGTAGACGTTAAGACTACCCTAATTAGTACTTTTATATCATAATTACTTTTCCCTAGTCTAAACGTATATCATAGTTAACATCTCCATTAGCAGCATTCTCACGATATTTCTCACACCCTTACTTGCTCCGTCGACCTCGTTAACGGTTCTTCAAAAATCATCTGGTCATCCTTTTGGAACTTGCTCCGTCGTTACTGATGTTATGCGAGGTGTATACGAAATAGTTATATTTTTATTGCGAAATACTATTAAATACGATACAATTTTACACAAGTTATTTATTTATTTATAGAGTGGATATACCTAAACCTTCCTACAACACTACAGGCAATGTACCTAATCGTACAGTTGTGTAGTTTTTAGTAAGTCCGGTTCGTTCCGCAGAGAGCTAACCAAGTTTAACGCTATATTTTTTTATTTTAAACTATATTTGTATAAATATATATATATATATATATATATATATATATATATATATATATATATATATATATATATATATATATATATATATATATATATATATATATATATATATATATATATATATATATATATATATAAGTAGTATAATTATAAAAAGGGGGTTTTTACCGTTTAATGACTGGTTTGTCGATTTTATGTCTTAAGTCGCAATTAAAACCTAATGTAAAATATTAAAAATAAATATAACTTAATTTAAAGCGTAAAGTAAATGACGATAATTAAAGTGCGATAAATTAAAGTGCGATAAATAAAATGACGATAAATAAAATTGCGATAATTAAAAGTACGATAATTAAAAATGCGATAAGATATAAAATAAAGGAATTATGCTTATTTAAACTTCCATAATTATGATGTTTGACGTGTTGATTTTAGTTTATTACCATGGGTTAATTGTCCTTTGTCCTGGATTATTCAATATGTCCATACTATTTTTGTCCATAACAGTCCATCAGTCATAAATATAAAGTGCGAGTGTCCTCGTCAAATTATCCTTATACCCGAAGTCAAATATTCCAACTAATTGGGGACTTAAACTGTAATAAGATTTAATACATTGTTAATGATTACACCAGGTTATTGACTGTATGCAATCCAAGGTTTTAATACTTTATTAACAATTACACCAAGTGTCCTTGTATGTAATCCACCCCTGTTTTAATGAGTCCATTGACTATTAATCCATTCACGTGTCCGGTTAAATGATCGATTATTAGTACTTATAAATACCCCGTCCATCGTGTCCGATCGAGTGTATGTGGTTATTTATAATTACCTCAAATTGTAAATCTCTATATTAAATTAACGAATTATCATTCAATTAAACAAATATAAAGTCCATTAATAACCCATAGTTCAATTTCCACAAGTATCGATCTTTTGTCCAAATCCCAATTATGGTACAAAGCCCAATTACCCCATCTTTAATATTTAGCCCAACATCACGATTACTTCGATTTAAATAAGCATAATAATAACTTAGCTACGAGACATTAATTTAAAAAGGTTGAACATAACTTACAATGAGTATTAATAGCGTAGCGTGACACGGACAGAGTTTCGACTTACAAAACCTTTAAAACATTCCTTACAATAACCCAATTATTATTAAACTTAAATTAAAATTAAAATTAAAATTATAAATATATATATTCTTTACAGAGGAAGAAAGAAAATTTTGGTGTATATTACTCGTTGAATTCGTTGGCTATTTATAGGACCTGAAAAAACATTTAGCTGCCATACGATCGCATGGAAATTGTGCTTCCAGGCCATGCGATCGCATGGCCCCCTGGGACAGCTCACAATCTTTTGTTTTCTTGTTTGCTGACGGTTTTTATTTTAATATATAAATATAATATATATATATATATATATATATATATATATATATATATATATATATATATATATATATAATTTATAGAATTATTTATATATTGTATTATATTCGTGTGCATAGTTGACTTGTAATTTTAGTTCCGTTACATCGCGCGTTGATAGTTGGTTCATGTCCCGGTTTCAGATTGTCGAACGTCCTTGCGTACTATTTGATATCTTTTACTTTGCGTTTCACGGCTCGTACTCTTGTAATTTTTAGACGTTTCTTATCAATAAATTGAACCACTTGGATTGTACTTTGTACTCTTTAGCGTTTTGGTCGTTTGCGTCTTTAAATCGTCGAATCTGTTTTTGTCTTCACCTTTTATTATTTAAACGAATATCACTTGTAAATAGAACAATTGTAACTAAAAGCTTGTCTTTCTTGAAGGATAATGCTATGAAATATATGTTCGTTTTTAGCATTATCAAATATTCCCACACTTGAGCGTTGCTTGTCCTCAAGCAATATAGAACTTGAATATAACTTTACTAGAATCACTTCTTTATTCTTCACACTTTGTACATCAGTGATTTTAATACGGCAGTATGAACAATGGTAGTAACGATGTGGTTTATGTGATGACCCAGAAATTTTCGACCAAATTTAAACTTAATCTTTATATGATTTCGACACGATACGCAAAGTCTGTAATGTTGAGTCTCAAACATATCGAACTGTTTCATGAATTCATTTAACATTTGACCGATCTGGCGATTCACGAACAAATGTGTGAAAACAAATATGTGTATAAATATATGTATGTATATATATATATATATATATATATATATATATATATATATATATATATATATATATATATATATATATATATATATATATATATATATATATATACACACACACATATAGTGTATAAATATTCAATTGTATAATTAGTAAACATTACATAAGTAATAAATTGTAAAATTTCTATATTAAATGTAATTACAAGATTAATTATAATTGTTATATTAATTAATATTAGTATCATTAAAAATTATAATATGGAATTTGTTACATATAATTGTTATATTATTACTATTACTCTTATTATTATTATTAAAAGTATTATTATTATTAACATATTTATATTTATTATTAATAATTATTATATATATAAAAATCAAGCAGACAAATTACAAACAGATTACAAATACTATTATAGGTCATTTTTTTATTTGATTCCATTCCCTGCTATGAATCGAACGAATTATTATTTATTCAATTCAATTATACAGAATCAATTTCTGTTTCACATCCACATCAAACTTTATCACAATTTTGTTTCCTATCAATATCATCTTTTCATTACTGTAGCTGATTGTGTACTATGATAAATTCAGTTGAGGATGCAAACAAATTCTGTTTGAAGTCATTCTCTACTTTTGATTTTATCTTATTTATTTTTGTTTCTTCTTCCCTGAAATTATTCTTCCTGTCGATCCTCATTGTTATAAAATAACCATTTCTTCTTCCTTGATGAAAACACAACCCATCTTCTTCAACAATCACCTCCCGCCCCCATCACCCTTACAACATGCATTCACCATCACCACCATGATTGTTGCTACTGCTGCCGTATACTTCTTGTGTTTCTATCTCTTGCTTCGGTAATGAACTCAAACCACTTTCTACTACAGCTAAATTACTTTATTATGACATATATACAATACACTGAACAAATTCTTTAAACGCATAACAAAACTTGAATTTTAATCACCTTATTTTTTTTTTACTAACATATCCAAAACACCCATATTCCTGCTCGAACTATAATTTTTTTTATCGATACCTGTCACAATCAATTGCTACTGCCTTGTTGTGTTTTTGTTGTTGTTAGAATTCGAAATCACCATCTCTTTCTCTCTCTCTCTCTCTCTCTCTCTCTCTTCTATTTTGGTCTTGAAGAAACCACCACAACCTCACCATTATATTGCAACCGTTTCTCTCTCTCCCAATAACGAACAACAATCATCATCTTCCACTACTCCAATTGTCCCCAACACCTTCGACAACCTCCATAACCGAACACCACTTCTAACCGACACCTTGAACTACCACAACTATCATAAACAACCGCTGCATATTTCCACTTCTGTTCCTTTCTTTTGTTTCCTATTTTCGCTGTAAACCTTCACAGACCGCCACCAATTCAGCTATTGCTGCTGCGTCTGTTTTTCTGTTTGAACAAGTCACAAGACCCACGATTTAATCACCACCACCGTGATCCTCATCACCACCCTCACCTTCAAATATTAACTCCTCTCTCTCTCACATCTCTTTCTCTACAAATTTTTTTTTCCTTTTTCGTGAACCAGAAACCCACGGTCCACTACTCAATCCCCACCATGTTCATCTAAACCTGCTACTACTTCTTTGTTGCTGCTATGACATCCATGCGAAACAGTTCTAACATATCAAATAACAACACCCACATCGATATATTTTTGTTGCTGTTTTGTTGTCCTTTTCTTTTTCTGTTACGAAAATAATAGAAGTATATGGGAGATGAAACCATTTATTTATGAGCATAAAGATGATGATTATGAAAACATAGAAACTGATATATGGGGTACTTTACCCAGTTGGCCGACAATAATGGATACCAGCTAATTAATCGATTATTTAAACAAACCTTTTTTAAAACATTGCTGATTTCAATTTCCACGTGCAGTTTCATTCCATCACCAACGCATTCTTTGAAACTTGCTTTTGGATCACCCTTTGGGCCACAATGAATCAGGCTTCCTTAATGGGATGATGGACTACAATGTTAATCTTAACTTTGGGCCTTTCAAACTTTACCCAACAAAAAACGGGGACTTAGATACAACAAAAACAAACCCAAACCTTCAATGTTACTTCATTCATAAAGGATGAACGAGTTTTACGAACAAAGTAATCCTTAATCTAAGTTCGTGATATGATGATTAGGATAATGAAAATACGATTATGATGATGTTGATAGTTTACGTTTAAGATGATGACGAATGATGTTATGATGAAACCTGCTTATGATGAATAGGAACGAATAAGATGGAGAATCACAGTATTGACGGCTACTAGTTACTCTTGTTTCTGTGATTAAACTCCAAGCCAAAACCATCCCACCATCAATCAATAACTACTTTCGTTTGATAATTATTCTTGTCGTGTTCCTGATTAAACCCTAGCCGAATACCCTAACTATTTTGCGACTCAAACTAGCCTCACACCCAAACAGTCTAACGTGATACAGCTTCCGCCTCGTTTCTATCCAGTCAGACCAAAAATTTCATTGAAAACCGCTGCTATCTATTATTTTATTTATTTTTAATTTATTTTATTTTTCTTCTGAACGTGAACTGCTATTCGATTTGCTTTTGGATTACTTCTTGGACTTCTAGTTGTTTTATTGGACATTTAATTATGTTGTTAGTGGGTCGATGAATTAGACTCACATGTTACTTGGGCCTGGTTCAGTTTTCTTAGGTGGGCCGAAATGATTAAGTAGAAGGAGATAGAAACAGAATATAACGTGTTAAATAAACATATGGGTGGATATAATCAGAAAATGTAAAGATAGAGGGATGGTTAGGAGACTGGTCTTTGAACGAGAGGTCCTAGGTTCGAGCCTTGTCAGAGGCATTTTTTTTGGAAAAGCTTGTAAAGGTAGTCTCATTCTATTAATAATAATCATTATTATCATTATTAATATAAGTATTATTATTATTAATATCATTATTATTATTATTATTATCACTATTAAAAAAAGTATTATTATTATAGTTATTGTTATTATTATTATTATTATTATTATTATTATTATTATTATTATTATTATTATTATTATTATTATAATTATTATTATTGTCATTATCATTATTATAAGTATTATTATTAGTATTAAGGATATTATTAGTAGTACCATTATGAGTAAAACCATTATTGTTATTATTATTATCACTAATAAAATTATTAATATTATTATCATTATTATCATCAGTAGAAAAATTATTATTTTAGTTATTATTATCATTAGTAGTATTATTATGATCCCTATTACTAAAAGTATTTTTTTATCATTATTATTGAAATTAACCTTTTATTTAAACTATCATTTTTATTATTAAAAGTATCACTTTTATTATTATTAGAATTATCATAATTTTTATCATAAGTAGTATTATTTTTATCATCAGTATTATTTATGTATCAAATAAAGATTTTCTATATAAAAATATATTTAGGACATAAAACCTAACTATATTAGTACTTTAGTAATAAATGTTAATTATCTATATAAAAATAAATATATCTAATTAAGTTATTAATAAAACACATGATATAAAATAACAATTAAAATTACTAATAATATACATATATATTTGTTCGATTACCATTACATGTGTTAATATACATAATTGAATATAGGTTCGTGAATCCGAGGCCAACCCTGCACCAGTTCAGTACCGTCGTATGCATATTTTTACTACAAAATATCGTATAGTGAGTTCATTTGCTCCCTTTTACTCTTTACATTTTTGGGACTGAGAATACATGCGCTATTTTTACAACTGCTTTATTAAATGCTTTTGAAATATATTTTTGAACTGCGAATGCATGAAATGCTTTTATAAATATTTGACGAGATAGACACAAGCAAAACATTCCTCGAATGAATTATTATGCAGACAGAAGTTCTGTGGATTATTATTGAATTATGTAGACATGATAATTGCCACCAATTGATGTGAATATTTTTCCACTGATTATTATTGCTTGGTAACCTAAGAATTAGAATCGGGTATGGCCCTAATTCACGCGAATCGTAAAGGTAGCTACCGGGTTTAACACCCCCACCCAGAATGTTCACTAGACGGAAGAGCTAGTGGGCATGGTGTTTAGTACTTCGATGTTTATATATTATACAGACGAGATGTTCTGTTTTGGGGATATTATTGATGCGCATTATATGTTAAGGTCGGTTACCAAGCCAAACAATGAAAGCAAAGTGAATGTTATGTATCGAGAGAATGATTTTTATACACAGGTTATATGTATTATTTTTGTTCACAAGATATGTGTACGGTTATTTAATAATCGCGAGGCAACCTACGGGGGAGAAAAGGATACGAACCTACTTTGCTAAGCATTATGAAAAATGGTTTCGTACACGAGATAGGTGTACTGTATTTAAAATCTTGTGGTCTATCAAAATGATGAATTTTATTGTTTACGATAAACCTATGAACTCACCAACCTTTTGGTTGACACTTTAAAGCATGTTTATTCTTAGGTATGAAAGAAATCTTCTGCTGTGCATTTGCTCATTCTAGATATATTATTTGGAGTCATTCATGACATATTTCAAAAGACGTTGCATTCGAGTCGTTGAGTTCATCAAGATTATTACTAGGTCAATTATACTTGGATATATTATGAAATGGTATGCATGCCGTCAACTTCGATGTGATGAAAGTTTGTCTTTTAAAAACGAATGCAATGTTTGTAAAATGCGTCATTTAGAGGTCAAGAACCTCACGATGTAATCAACTATTATGAATCGTTTATAATCGATATGAACGGGGCATTTCAGTTTACAGTCCCACATGACTATAAAAATTTAGATCCTTTAGGAAATAGGATCTTTATGAAAACATTTGATCTTTTGAAAATTCAATCTAGCTTTTACCCTAGATAAGTTTTCCGGAATAACCCTTCACTGGTGTTTGCAAAATGTTTTTGTGGGTTTTGTGGGTTTCAGATTTGAAAATTTTAGCTTAAAACTTGCGGTTTTGTGTCACCCACTTGCTAACCTTGTATTAGAAAAGAAACACGTCCAGTTTACTTGCTCTGTATATTACCTTTCGGTAAACTACCATTCGGTTGTAAAGGAAAGCGTTGAACAAGCAACTGTTAAGGCAATGTCCCGTGACATGCTTTTGATTATGGTCTATATCGTGTCGAATGCAATTACTATCCTTTGTAGGAGCAATAGTAAAGATCACCCTATAGTTTTTCAGTCTGACACAAGGTCCTGTCTTCGACCCTGCTATGCAACCACGGTTCTTACGGTTGACACCCGATTTGGTTCAGGTGACCTAATGAATTTCAGGTAAATTCCTAGGATTTTACGTTCACTGGTAATGAACGCATTGAAAATAGGGTTTCAGAAAATAAATCGGTTTGTAATATTGATCAAAATATTTTCTCGTTCAAGCTCGAGTTTAGATATCATTGAATTCCATGAGTTTGTAATTCTCAATCTTTAAGGTCAATCTCAAGGACTGAGTGATATCAGGCTTAAAAGCTAATTTTTAATCTTTAAGGAGATTATCCTTTCTGGGGATCTGATTCATTAGTCTTGTAAGCTAATTTGCACGGTGCCCCTCATTGTACGAGACAGATCCTCTCATGGTTAGGATAAGTCTGACCACTTAGCAACCCTGTTTGATGCTGAGGTCCGTGGATTTCCAGCTGATTTTCAAGAAAACTTTTCAAGGTTTTTCGTAGACTCTACAACTGGTCTGGACGATAACTTCCTGACCTAAATTAAGAAGCGCGTGCCTTTTTCTCGGAAGACTTTACTTCCTTTTAAATTCTATTAAAATAAACTGGGTAAAACTTGATTAAAATCGTCCAAAACAAAAGTATCTTCAATTATTTGTACAAAAATATGTGATATATGTTCTAAATAACTTGGTAAATTTTTCCCACACTTGGCTTTTATTTTTCTTTCTTTGCCTTTTTATTCTCCTCTATTCCATTTTAAATGAATTCAAGCGTTTTGGGTTGTTTCTTAATTTATATCCTTTCCGAGGTAACAATAATTTCGGTATTAACACCTAGTTTTATCGTTCATAAATATGTATAAACATGATTTTGAATTCATTTATTTGAAAAAATTTTAAAAATTTTACTAGAATTGGGTAGTCAGTATATAAGACTATGGCTGTTCTTTATTATCAGAGAGCACTAGATTCTAATACAACTACTGCGTTACTATTATTTTTAATGGTAACCAAGTGTTTAAATTAAAATTTAAAAATCCGAAAGAATTTAACCCCTTTCCACACTTAAGATCTTGCAATGCCCTCATTTGCAAGAAATTAGTAACAATTTAAATTATTGAGGGTGATTAGCGTAGAAAAATGATTAAATTTTTCCAAAGTTTCCAAATATATTGTTGTTTGTGTTGAATGATAAATAGTGCACATCATTTGTTCATTCCGTCTGTTGTTACATCACACTTGTTTTTCGTTTTGTCGTCAAAATTAATAGCTTTTTCTAAACTTAATGCCAGTCTTTGAAAATGCGCTGTTTTACCCTGTTGTGTACATGAGATAAAATACATACAATACAAATGTAAACATGCATGGTAATTTGAAATGGGACTTAATATCACACTTTCAAATCAAATATGAAATAATAGTACAAAATAATAAAAATGTTAAACATTACATTAAAGTATCAAAATGTTAAATGTTTACCATAAATAGATAAAAATAATAATAGAGAAGACATTACCAATGGAACACTAATTTGGATAAGGGTTCCAGTTCATATCATCGTTCGGGTTCCATGGTTGGTGATAGGTGTTCTGGTAGGCTTGATTGGGGTCGTACAGGTCATAGGGTGGTCGCATGTCGGGCTAATGCGGTGGATGGTAAGCAGGTCGAGTCGGGATGTAGTTATTTGGTACCTGATATGATAGATGGCTCATGATTTCGTGCTGATGAACTTGCCAGCTATCGTGTTGGCGTCGCCTGGAAGTCTCATACTCATTCGCGACTTGTCACTGCTCATACCGACGATGCCTATCCTCATTAGTCATTTCTACCTCATCTATACGCTGGAAAACGTCAGTAGCACTATCCCTAATGACATCCCTAATGTCATCCGCTTCCTCCATTTCCTCATCCGAACCCCTCTCTACCTGTGGATGGCGGCCCTGATATTGTACTGCTTGATTGCGTCTCCTAGTCAATACCTTTGCACCTTGATAGACTTGCAAACCTAAAGTCTCGTCCTGTTCCCTACATACCATCATCGGACCCCCTTGATCCCTATCTACACCTAAATACTCTCCAATGAGAGTAACAAAAATACCTCCTCCTATTATTCCCCCTTCCTGTATACCTTCCACCATTTTGGCCAGATAAAAACCAACACAGTAGGGGATATTAACAAAGCTTCTACTGTTTCGAATGCACTTAAGGTAAAATAAATCGTGTAAGGTCATTTTCTCCTTGTTGTTACCTCTTTGTGTAATCGAGTTTGCTAAGAATCTATGTATTATACGAAGCTCGACTTTATTAATATCTAAATAGTAGTGTCTTCCTCCCCGCGTAAACACATTAAAATTTGACATACACCTCCAGATGGCGTTAGCGTCAAAATTTCTATCTACCCGCTCACCATGATAAATCAAATTTGTACAATCAGGTGATAGTAATTCAGCGGGAGTGTAAATCTGTAAAGCCATGGCCATGTCCAGCATGGACATCCTGTACATCCTACGGCTAAGTAAAAATCTAAGAAAACTCTTATCGTCTAACATATCTACATTTTTATTAAAAGCTATA
Source organism: Rutidosis leptorrhynchoides (assembly GCF_046630445.1). Lineage (NCBI taxonomy): Eukaryota > Viridiplantae > Streptophyta > Magnoliopsida > Asterales > Asteraceae > Rutidosis > Rutidosis leptorrhynchoides. The sequence goes on along the minus strand of NC_092341.1, from coordinate 84,672,736 downwards.
GTACTCATTAGCTTAACACACCACTCTTTATATACAGGCCTACGAGTGGTAAATAAACGTTCCCAATCGGAAAAAGAAGAGATGCCATGCCTTTGAATTAGATGCTTCCTAACTGGGTTAGCTAGGTGGACCCTTTCCAAAGGCTCTCAATCTATTACCCTTGGTACTTCTACATTTTTGGTCCAAAGCTTAAATTTGTTACTTTGGTACGTCGGGTAATCTCTCCAACTTCTATCAATCCTTAAATTGGGATGCAACTGTTCTTCATGAATTGTGGGGTGTTCTATTATATGGTGTAACGACCCGGAAATTTCCGACCAAATTTAAACTCTAATCTCTATATGGTTCCGACACGATAAGCAAAAACCCTAAAGTTGACCCGCATTTTTTTTCGATCGTTCTATACTTATAAGATTAATATTTACATAAATTAAAACTTACCAACATGATAAGTAATCCAAATTGTCGAGATTTATATTTCCGAAAAGAGTTTTACACAACGTTTGACCGTCTAGTTTGACCGACGATATCACGAACTATACAATATATGATAATTATACGTTTGCGTATATATATGTATATATACATATTTAACATGATTAATGAATGTTTTAATATCTCATTTTGTATTAATAACAATAAGTTATGAGTATATTTTGAAACTACTAACTTAAGTTTTCAAAATGATAACAATACGTAACGTTATTTGACATAAATACTTAAGACTTATAATATGTATACATATATCGTATAAGTAATGTATTTAATCACTTTTAAGAACTTAAATACATAAAACCATATAAGTGTATTCACAAAAGATAGCTATATTTGAATCCTCATTCCATTTTTCACAAAATTTCTATACGTATACCTAGAGTATTTGTACTCGTATCATACCAAGCTTCTATACGTATTTACTATTGGTATATACACATCAAATCACCACCTAACCAGCCCTTATTCATGCCTTATGTATAAGGTAATTACTTTTGAATCATTGCAAGACTAATTACAAAAATACAAACTAGAATTTTGTCATGTTATCCTTAAAGATCACATTTTTAGGAGTATATATGTATCATCATTTTTGATTCATTTTTACTTCAATCTCTTAACTAAAAACACACACTCTTTCTTACTCTCTAAACTCCATAACAATCCAGCAAAGTTCCATAAAGATCTAGCTTCAAAAACCATACTAAAACACCATAAGAAAACCATACAAAAACACTTCAAGAAAACCTTCCAAGAACACCAACTTACTTCCAATCTTTCATCCACTTCCATCACCCTTTTGATTCTAGCTTCTTACTTCTCTTTTACAGCAACTTCATCCAAGGAACTTGAGGTAGTAACTATGTTCATAACCTTATTCGATTCATATATATATAGCTATCTTATTTTGTGGTACAAAAGTTTAACAACAAGAACATAGTTTGAATGTTTTCAAACTTGTTTGCAAACTAAATAGATCCTTCTAACTTAACTTTTAAAATACTTCAAGACCTGTAATATAACTTATGTATATACTAATTTAACAAGGTAAAACTTGGTTTTTCAAAGTATAAGTATTTTTAGAAAAATGGTCATTAAATGATTTTGTTGTAACAAAAATGTTTAACTTCATAGGTTTCACTAATGTTTCACTTATGCCGTATGATTTTGAATACAAACCAAGGTATTTACAGTTCATAGTCTTAAAGAAGAACTCGATCCAAGAAGATGGCAATTTGAATCAACGAAAACGGATTTGTAACGAAGAAACTATGACCGAAACAAAATTGGTTATCCTAGATCATTTCAACTACGGGATCAATTGGAAAAAAATGATATAAATCACATATTTCTAAGATAACATGATATTTTATATATATGTACTTATAATTCAATTTTATATGGTTCAGGATCACCCGTAAACAATACGAGAAGATTAATCATAAGATCCCATGTTTGTACGCAACACGTCATTTGACAACACCGGTACTTTATGTACGCAACACGTCATTTGACAACACCGGTACCATGGGTCAAGATTAATCTCGACCAACACATATACGATGGGGTTTTATGGGAGTTTTATTTATTTCGTTGGGGGTTTATTTATTGCGGGTATATTAAACATCTAAAAATGAACCATTAAAATTGAATTACTAACATCGAAACGCTAACTACGGACTAAGGAATTATTCAAAGTATTAAAAGTATTATAAATATATATACGAGACGTTTGTTTAAAATGAAAATATATTGATATATTATATATGGATAGGTTCGTGATATCAACCGGAAGACCAAGTCAAAAATATATATATCTTCGAGACAACAGTGAGTATATAGTCCCACTTTTAAACTCTAAATATTTCGGGATGAGAATACATGTATTTTATGTTTTACGTTATGGACACAAGTAACTGAAAAATATATTCTACGTTGAGTTGTACCACTGGCATACTTCCCTGTAGCTTGGTAACTGTTATTTACAGCGGTATTGTAAACGCGAATCCTGTTGATAGATCTATCGGGCCTGACAACCCCAACCGGACTGGACGACCAGTATTCAACGGTTGCACAGTACTTCGTTTTGCGACTACACCTTGGTACGGTGTAGTAAGATTTCATATTAAAGGGAATATGCGACGTGATTAAATGTTAAGTATGGTTACCAAGTGCTCAACCACTTAGAATATTTTTATTGAAATGATTATATACGAAATCTTGTGGTCCATTGTTATAACGCTGCTAGCATCAAACCTATATATCTCACCAACTTTATGTTGACGTTTTAAAGCATGTTATTCTCAGGTACGAATTAAGTCTTCCGCTGTGCATTAGCTCATGTTAAGGATACTACTTGGGACCATTTAAGCTATGATACAAGGACGTTGCATTCGAGTCATTGAAGTTCATTAAAGACTATTGTTATGCAAATGGCAGATTAGATCATTTGGTTGTTATAAAATGTTAGGCTAATATGTCAACTCTCGATGTAATAATAGATTGCCTTTAAGAAATAAATGCAACGTTTGTAAAATGTATCATATAGAGGTCAAGTACCTCGCGATGTTATCAACTATTGTAATTCGTTTTTAATCTATATGGACGATGTCCGGATGATTAGTTTCGGATCCTTTCAGTTGGTATCAGAGCGTTGGTCTTAGCGAACCAGGCCTTGCATTAGTGTGTCTAACTAGTAGTTGTTAGGATACATTAAGTGAGTCTGGACTTTGACCGTGTCTACATGTCAAAAGTTTTGCTTATCATATCTAGTCGAAAATCATCTGCTTATCATCCTTAAGAATTGCCTGCTTAGTATTCTTAAGTCTAGACACGTCTTACTGCATTTGGTGCATCGATAGTGTATAGACAAAATTCGTATCCTAGCATATCTGTTGCTATAGACATTGCCTGACGAATTTCAAAGATTCTCCGTAATTCACGGGATTTTGAGTATTATAAATACATATGTAAATTATGTATTAAAGAATACCAAACCCAACTCCTATAATCTATTCCAAACCAAAAATTCATTTCCCCGACTGTACAAGATGAACTCCGCGTCCAGTTTGAATTCCTCCGACTTCGATAGCTACGCCGATATGGATTTCCATTCGAGCTCCGAGAACAGCGTCACCGGAATGGATCAACCAATTTCCCATCATCTATTTTGGATGAATTGGGGATGGGTTCGTAATATACTAAATCTCTGGAGGCAAGAAGAAGGTGATCCATTCCATCCACCAAATTGTCCTCTTAACGATGAACCTGAAGCACTTACCGGCGAACCTATTCGAAACACCATTTTCTCGCTCATTTCTAGAGTATCTCGTCATGATTACATACTATCCCATATTTCGAATCTTGTTCATTCGCTCGTTCCAACCGTCAATCATTCCGGTATAATAGAAGAAGTCAACGAGCTTTGCGCTCAGGTAGTGGCTTTAGAAAATACGGTGCGAAGGTTACAAACACCAGCAGCAGCACCAGCAGCATAATCTATACCACCATCATCAACGCCGACAGTACTCTTGTCACCCCCAAAATCTCAACATCACAATCTGTATCTCGAATATCAACATCACACGACTCAATATCTGTACTTCGAGTATGATCTTCGTTCTATATATCGTTCTACATCGATTATCTTCGCTTTACGTATCGTATGACGATTATGTAATTTCTAAAGTCTTAGAGATTATGTAATCTAGAATTAACGATAAATCAAATGAGTTTATTATCTTATTGACTCATTAAATCTATGATTATCTCTGAAGAAAATATATATGCAAGTATATTTTCATAAAGATAGTAATTAAAAATTCCTTCGTACAAACTAATAATGATGAAAATATTTTAACGGGTGGGTAGTACCCGAGGAATATTTAGAATTCACATTAATAAGTTATATTGTACATTCTTGAATCTGATTCAACGGTCATTTGTTATTTTACTTACAACCATCGATATACGTATCCGTTCACCCCAGAATAACCATTTCCATTTAAATTTCATATTTGAATTTTTTTTTACCTATCCAAATCCAACAAGTGGCATAAAGAAGAAACATTGGACAATTAAAATGAAATAAAATGTTGATTATAACATATGAAACTAAACAATTCTTCAATTTTGCCACTTGATTTCATCCTAAACCTCATTTGTACTTCGACAATTATAATCCTCATTCAAATCTTTTCATGATTCTTGAAAACACCTCGATCGAGAAGTTGAACCAGCCGCACCTCGTTTACGGAAGAAAGATTTATGCATACAGTGATGCACCTGAAAAATTTTCGAAACCGAAGTTATAGTTAAAACGTATCCGCGTCGAATTCCTTATCATTCATTATCAAAAACAATCATACGATTCCTTTTCAAGAAGCTAATTTTGTCACAGCTCCACTTCGACTTCTCAGTGAGACTACTCCTATTATAATCTCGATATTTATACTTTGTCCTTTCGACGTTGTTACCGGAGAACCTTTTTCACAACATCATCAGCAGACGTACCAGCAACTCGTTATCTCTTTGGCGAAACCCGCAATCAGTATTTTGAAAATCTCGTAGAAATTCTCCCAGTTATACCGAGAACGACTATCCCTAAGAATTACATTTTTCGAATGTGAAGTTCTGAAAAACATCCTGGACTATGAAGTAATTCTTGAAATGCTGAAGAAGCAGAAAAAAAAAAAAAAAAAAAAAAAAAAAAAAAAAAAAAAAAAAACAAAACTGTAAACGACTTTAACAGTCAAAAGTGTAATGATGAAGTACATTGTATTGGTAAAGCTTAGAAAAAGAGGAGAGTTGGAACTGGAAAACGGATTGAGCAAAGTATGAAGGAGGATGTAGATAAATCACAAGAACTGAATCTGCTTTCAAAGGATTCAAACGATTCAGTGCTTGCTGAAACCATTAGTAAAAAAAAAAACCTACCCCTTATCCTAAACCTTTCCCGATGATATTCTTCATCATCATCTTATCTTAGATATTATAAGATATCTTCATATCTTTTGTTATACATATCCTCCATATTTCTGGAGATATTCTCACAACTGTTCTTATCCAAAATCATGTATTTCTCCGTAATATCTGCGTTACAATATAAAAGAAACTGTGTTAGTTTCTAAGTTCTAAAACCTTCAAGTTTAAAATAGGAATGTTTTGAAGTAGTGTTGGGAACTGATACATGAATTAGTATAATATAATGAAACTTGATCAACTTCATTATATTACAGTAAGTCATGTTAAGTTTCTAATGGAATGTGATGATTCACAGTACCGTCATCATGTGCCATGTTACACGGCTCTTACATTCTATCAAGTCTCCAAACATATTAGAACGTATCACCTTGATAGTTCTATTTTTCCGGAATATTCGAGTAATTTAACGAATCAAGATCGTGCCATTACAATTTTATTCTAAAACCAATAGCTAGGTTCATTCCAAATTTTATACCTACGAATTCCGAACTATTGATCGCTTGACTCAAGGACGGGAAGAAGAAACGAAGGGACAAAGTCCCAAAATAGAAATTGGGGTATAGATCACAGCAAATAGGAGAGAATATTAACTATGGATGACAATGATTATGGAAAACAGAAGCAGGAGCATCGAAGTATAAGGAAAGATATCAAACCCAACAACCACCCAGAAACTACAAACCGTGTATATCAATACGTATGGCGACGTAAAGACACGGGAGAATTAGAAACATTATAATTCCAAGAAAATCATAAAAGTGAATAGATTCTTCTGGCGGTAGATGGAAGAGAAGAATGAAAGATATAAAAGTTAGAAGTATAACAAAAATCAGAACGGGATGAAGCATTTCAAAGGATACCTTAAAGTAGGAATTAAGGAGAAAGAGTAGAAGATGCGAGTTGTGAAAAATAAGGAAACGAAGGGGTGGATTTATAGTGAAATATCCGACAGAGAAATCGAAACAGATTACCGCATTAAATCAAAGAAGATTCTGATCGCCGAATAACCAAATCTTATTACGTAAGATTTTTCCTAAATCCCTTAAATCCCGGAAATCAATTCTAAACCACGTCATCGATTAAAAACGATTCCATATTTACTCATTTCATTTTTTTTTTGTGATAGCTTCGCTCGTGCGTCTCACATAACCAAATCGTTTTATCTAAATCTTTCAATAATGATAAAATTTCATTATTACCTCATATTCGTCATGAAAACATTCCTATGGTTATTTATGACAACCTCTACCAAATTTCGAGGACGAAATTTCTTTAACGGATGGGTACTGTAACGACCCGGAAATTTCCGACCAAATTTAAACTCTAATCTCTATATGGTTCCGACACGATAAGCAAAAACCCTAAAGTTGACCCGCATTTTTTTTCGATCGTTCTATACTTATAAGATTAATATTTACATAAATTAAAACTTACCAACATGATAAGTAATCCAAATTGTCGAGATTTATATTTCCGAAAAGAGTTTTACACAACGTTTGACCGTCTAGTTTGACCGACGATATCACGAACTATACAATATATGATAATTATACGTTTGCGTATATATATGTATATATACATATTTAACATGATTAATGAATGTTTTAATATCTCATTTTGTATTAATAACAATAAGTTATGAGTATATTTTGAAACTACTAACTTAAGTTTTCAAAATGATAACAATACGTAACGTTATTTGACATAAATACTTAAGACTTATAATATGTATACATATATCGTATAAGTAATGTATTTAATCACTTTTAAGAACTTAAATACATAAAACCATATAAGTGTATTCACAAAAGATAGCTATATTTGAATCCTCATTCCATTTTTCACAAAATTTCTATACGTATACCTAGAGTATTTGTACTCGTATCATACCAAGCTTCTATACGTATTTACTATTGGTATATACACATCAAATCACCACCTAACCAGCCCTTATTCATGCCTTATGTATAAGGTAATTACTTTTGAATCATTGCAAGACTAATTACAAAAATACAAACTAGAATTTTGTCATGTTATCCTTAAAGATCACATTTTTAGGAGTATATATGTATCATCATTTTTGATTCATTTTTACTTCAATCTCTTAACTAAAAACACACACTCTTTCTTACTCTCTAAACTCCATAACAATCCAGCAAAGTTCCATAAAGATCTAGCTTCAAAAACCATACTAAAACACCATAAGAAAACCATACAAAAACACTTCAAGAAAACCTTCCAAGAACACCAACTTACTTCCAATCTTTCATCCACTTCCATCACCCTTTTGATTCTAGCTTCTTACTTCTCTTTTACAGCAACTTCATCCAAGGAACTTGAGGTAGTAACTATGTTCATAACCTTATTCGATTCATATATATATAGCTATCTTATTTTGTGGTACAAAAGTTTAACAACAAGAACATAGTTTGAATGTTTTCAAACTTGTTTGCAAACTAAATAGATCCTTCTAACTTAACTTTTAAAATACTTCAAGACCTGTAATATAACTTATGTATATACTAATTTAACAAGGTAAAACTTGGTTTTTCAAAGTATAAGTATTTTTAGAAAAATGGTCATTAAATGATTTTGTTGTAACAAAAATGTTTAACTTCATAGGTTTCACTAATGTTTCACTTATGCCGTATGATTTTGAATACAAACCAAGGTATTTACAGTTCATAGTCTTAAAGAAGAACTCGATCCAAGAAGATGGCAATTTGAATCAACGAAAACGGATTTGTAACGAAGAAACTATGACCGAAACAAAATTGGTTATCCTAGATCATTTCAACTACGGGATCAATTGGAAAAAAATGATATAAATCACATATTTCTAAGATAACATGATATTTTATATATATGTACTTATAATTCAATTTTATATGGTTCAGGATCACCCGTAAACAATACGAGAAGATTAATCATAAGATCCCATGTTTGTACGCAACACGTCATTTGACAACACCGGTACTTTATGTACGCAACACGTCATTTGACAACACCGGTACCATGGGTCAAGATTAATCTCGACCAACACATATACGACGGGGTTTTATGGGAGTTTTATTTATTTCGTTGGGGGTTTATTTATTGCGGGTATATTAAACATCTAAAAATGAACCATTAAAATTGAATTACTAACATCGAAACGCTAACTACGGACTAAGGAATTATTCAAAGTATTAAAAGTATTATAAATATATATACGAGACGTTTGTTTAAAATGAAAATATATTGATATATTATATATGGATAGGTTCGTGATATCAACCGGAAGACCAAGTCAAAAATATATATATCTTCGAGACAACAGTGAGTATATAGTCCCACTTTTAAACTCTAAATATTTCGGGATGAGAATACATGTATTTTATGTTTTACGTTATGGACACAAGTAACTGAAAAATATATTCTACGTTGAGTTGTACCACTGGCATACTTCCCTGTAGCTTGGTAACTGTTATTTACAGCGGTATTGTAAACGCGAATCCTGTTGATAGATCTATCGGGCCTGACAACCCCAACCGGACTGGACGACCAGTATTCAACGGTTGCACAGTACTTCGTTTTGCGACTACACCTTGGTACGGTGTAGTAAGATTTCATATTAAAGGGAATATGCGACGTGATTAAATGTTAAGTATGGTTACCAAGTGCTCAACCACTTAGAATATTTTTATTGAAATGATTATATACGAAATCTTGTGGTCCATTGTTATAACGCTGCTAGCATCAAACCTATATATCTCACCAACTTTATGTTGACGTTTTAAAGCATGTTATTCTCAGGTACGAATTAAGTCTTCCGCTGTGCATTAGCTCATGTTAAGGATACTACTTGGGACCATTTAAGCTATGATACAAGGACGTTGCATTCGAGTCATTGAAGTTCATTAAAGACTATTGTTATGCAAATGGCAGATTAGATCATTTGGTTGTTATAAAATGTTAGGCTAATATGTCAACTCTCGATGTAATAATAGATTGCCTTTAAGAAATAAATGCAACGTTTGTAAAATGTATCATATAGAGGTCAAGTACCTCGCGATGTTATCAACTATTGTAATTCGTTTTTAATCTATATGGACGATGTCCGGATGATTAGTTTCGGATCCTTTCATATGGTGAATGGGAAATACTACGTAGGCAATAAAAATTTGTGGCTCCGGCTCATAGTATGGTACGTGTTGATCATAATGTTGTTGTTGTTCAGGTTCGTAATATTGCATCTCTAGCTGTGGTTCCGGATCAGGTTGCCTAGACGATGATGCACCGTCCGTATCGGTATTTCTCTGCAAAACACATTAAACACAAAATTTGTGCATCCAAATATGCATTAGTGTTAGCAAAATAACAAACTAAAACAATTACAATAACATGTTTAATCCATATTAAACTTATATTCATTTTCATATTTTTATCAATTCTACACTTTTTCAAATAAGCATATATGAAAATGTTTACAAAGTTCAAAAGCATTCAACTCAAATAACATGTCAAAATAATCATTACTAGCAATTAAACAAGTTTCAAAAGATATTTATATCAAATTAATCAAGTTCATGAATTTTAGACTTAAAAAGTCCACTTTAATTCTCAAAAATCATATTTAGGATCAATGTTTGGATCATTTAGCTACCTAAACATGTTACACTACTTAATTTAGTAATAATTCATGACAAAAATCGGTCATAACCTGTTTATATCAAAAAGCCCCAAATTGCTCAAGAACACAAACCCTAGATTCCTAAAAATTTTGAAGTTTGAGGCTTCAAATCATGTTAAATAGCATCAATCTAGGTTATACATGCATAATATATTAACAATTTAACTCTAATTACACTAGAAATTAACAAAATCAAATTAGGACAAATATTTGTAATTATCACAAAAATTAGGAAATTTATGAGTTTAGGGGTGAAATCTTTACCTTTCTGCTTCCCCATCTGAGAAAAGACATGATTATAGCGGATTATTGTGACGAATTTCGTTGATTTTGGTGAAAAATTGGTGAAATTTGAGGGTGTTTGGGAGAGTTTTCGTGTATGTGTGTGTGTTGAAGTGTGGATACAGAGCAGCTCGCTGGGATTTATCATTCTGTCCTGTTTTTAAGGGCCATGCGATCGCATGGCTACCCCATGCAATTCCCATGCGATCGCATGGAGTCCAGGGTTTTTTTTTTTTTTTATAAAACCTTTTACTTATAAAAACACTTAATTTATTTTAAAATTTTATTTTCTTTTAGAATGAGGGCGTTTTGGATAGTTATCCTAGTTCGTCTCTCGACAAAATTTTAAAATTTGTCACTTTTAATCGTTGTTTTAAAAGCAAAGATTTTTGGGTTTTTTTATGTTTTTGCATACTTTAGATCAATGAGATTAAAAATAATGATAATAAAATTTCTCGTCCCTTCCTTGGGTAAAGCAATTTCGGTTCAACGACCTAGTATTCAACTCACGACGAATTTTAAATATCAAATTTTTAACTTAAAAAAATAAAGTAAATTTTTGTTTTTAAATTCACACCAAACTTAAATTTAAATTGCATAAAATTAAAAATTCATATTATTAATATTTTTATACATTAATTTTACAAACTTATATTGAAAATATTAATTTTTAAAATATTTAAAAACTTAAATATATTGATTTTAAAAATTTACAATAATAATTTAATATTTATATATTAATTTTAAAAATAAGGTAAAAATTAAAATGAAAAATCATTTTGGTCTTTTATCCCACTTTAATCAATCAAATATTATCAAAAATATACGCCCCTCTTTTGGGTAAAGTAATTTCAGCTATTTTACCTAGTTTTACTCCTGACGAATTTTTGAAATATTTTGGATTAATTGATTAAAGTTATTTATACCTTAAGAATAAACGGTAAATTTCGCAGTGATGTAATAAATTTTTGTATGATATCAATAATTTCGGTTTTGCATACCTAATTTTATTGAATATCAATTTAATACTTTATAGCGAACGATTCAGCGTTTATTATCAAAAAGTTAAAAGCAATAAATAAAAACAAATAAAAACTGTACATACTTACCTGTGAGATAGAATTCTCAGAGACCTGCTTTAGCCGACTCATAGGAGAGTCATGTAATTTGATTTTTCATAGCTACATAAGCGTAACCTCGATTCTTCAATAACTTTTCTTTTAAACATATGAACGGTCCTTCTCTGCATAGAGTAACAAATTTGGTATTTGAATATGTTTGATTGTTCGAACATTTACCTTCGTGTGACCATTTTCCGCATTTATGACATCTTTCAAGGTGTCGTGCTCTTATTTTTGTTGAGGATTTTGATTTTCCTTTACCAAAATGTGTGTTATTATGATCTTTTCTGAGTTCTTTCTTTACTTCGTCCATTTTGCCTCTTATGAATGATACCTGTTCACTCGAAAAGATGTTATTATTACGTTTAGTAATCAAAGCGTGTAGTAGTAGACCATGGTTCAGATCAAAGGAATTCTTCATCTCGTAAAACCTAAAAGAAATAAAAATTCAGAATGGAGGGAGAAGACTAGTTCTTTAGGCTCTGCTAGGGAAAGACCATTCGGATTCCATTTTCGAGAACTACACGAAAACAGAAAATTTAACTCTAACAGAAATACATATTACCCTTAAAAAGATTCGAATCTTCCCACACTTAGTTAGCTGTGGTGTCGAAATTGTGATTAACTTCATCTTCAACTTCCATTAGATTATCTATGTAATGTTTAACTCTGTGACCATTAACCTTAAATTCAATCCCGTTTGAATTTATTAATTCTAATGTTTCGTATGGGAATACTCTTTTAACTATGAATGGTCCAGACCATCTAGATTTCAATTTTCCAGGAAATAGCTTGAATCGTGAATTGAAAAGAAGAACTCGGTCTCCTTTTTTAAATTCTTTTGAACTTCTGATTCTTTTATCATGCCATTTCTTCGTTCTTTCCTTATAGATTAATGAATTTTCATATGCTTCATGTCTTAATTCTTCTAATTCCTTTAATTGACTTAACCGTAGACGTCTGGCTTCTTGAAAATCAAGATTACATGTCTTCAAAGCTCAAAATGCTTTGTGCTCAATTTCTACTGGAAGGTGACATTCTTTTCCGTAAACGAGTCTAAAAGGTGTGGTTTCAATTGGAGTTATGTAGCCTGTTCTAAAAGCCCAGAGTGCATCCTCCAATTTCATGGACCATTCCTTCGGATTTTATCCTACGGTTTTCTCTAGAATACATTTTAAAGCTCGATTGGTATTTTCAACTTGTCCACTTGTTTGTGGATGATAAGCGGTTGAGATTTTATGAGTTACTCCATATCTTTTGAGAACTTTCTCAAGTTGATTATTACAAAAATGAGTACCCCGATCACTTATTAAAGCTTTCGGTGTTCTGAACCTAGCAAAAAGACATTTTAAGAAGTTGACTACAACTCGTGCATCGTTAGTTGGGAGAGCTTGTGCTTCCACCCATTTAGATACATAATCAATAGCAACAAGAATGTAGAGATTATTATGAGATTTTGGAAATGGACCCATAAAGTCAATACCCCAAACGTCAAAAACTTCACATACTTGAATGACATTTTGTGGCATTTCATCACGTTGACTTATTTTTCCGGCCCTTTGACAAGCATCACAGGATTTACAGAGAAGGTGTGCGTCTTTAAAAATTGTAGGCCAATAGAATCCAGCGTCGTAGACTTTTCTTGCTGTGAGTTGAGGCCCATAATGCCCTCCTGTTGGTCCGGTGTGATAATGGTTTAAGATTTGACTAGCTTCATCCCCGAATACACATCGGCAGATTATTCCATCGGGACAACTTTTAAACAAATGTGGATCTTCCCAAAAATAGTGTTTTATATCACTAAAGAATTTCTTTCGTTTTTGTTATGACACCCCTTTTTCAAGGAATCCACATACTAAGTAGTTTGTATAGTCTGCAAACCATGGAATTTCATTATAATCGATCTTCAAAAGATATTCAACAGGAAAGTTATCTTGTATGGCCGATTCATTTAAAACATCTAATTCGGGATTTTCAAGACGAGAAAGATGATCGGCTGCGAGGTTTTCTGCTCCCTTTTTATCTCGGATTTCAATATTGAATTCTTGTAAGAGTTAGATCCAACGGATTAATCGTAGTTTGGCATCTTATTTTGAAAATAGGTATTTAAGAGTAGAATGGTCGGTATAGACCACCGTTTTAGCTAGAACGAGATATGAATGAAATTTGTCAAAAGCAAAGACAATAGCAAGGAGTTCTTTTTCAGTAGTTGTGTAATTCGTTTGTGCTCCTTGTAATGTCTTACTAGCGTAATAAATAGGTTGAAATCGTTTTTCAATCCTTTGTCCTAAAATGGCTCCCATTGCAAAATCACTTGCATCACACATGAGTTCAAATGGTAGATTCTAATTTGGAGTTATCATGATTGGCACATTAGTGAGTTTTTATTTAAGAATATTAAAAGATTTAATGCATTCATCTGAAAAGATGAATGGAGCATTCTTTTCTAGGAGTTTATTCATAGGAGTGGCAATTTTAGAAAAATATTTTATGAAACGTCGGTAAAAACCGGCATGCCCTAGAAAACTCCTAACTCCTCTAACATTAGTGGGATGTGGAAGTTTAGCAATTACATCTACTTTAGCTCTATCCACTTCAATTCCTTCCTTTGAAATTTTGTGACCAAGAACGATGCCTTCTTTAACCATGAAATGGCATTTCTCCCAACTAAGAACTAGATTTGATTGCTCGCATCTAATAAGCATTCGTTCAAGATTAACTAGACATGTTTCAAAAGTATCACCGAAGACTAAAAAGTCATCCTTGAAAACTTCCATGCATTCTTCTATCATGTCGTGAAAAATCGCCATCATACACCTTTGAAAGGTTGCAGGGGTGTTGCAAAGTCCAAATGGCATGCGTTTATAAGCAAGAGTACCATAAGGGCACGTGAATGTGGTTTTCTCTTGGTCCTCGGGTGCTATTGGAATTTGAAAATATCCGGAAAAACCGTCAAGAAAACAATAGTAACTATTCCCGGCTAACCTTTCCAACATTTGATCAATGAAAGGTAAGGGAAAGTGATCTTTTCTAGTGGCGTCATTTAATTTTCTATAATCAATTGAAACACGCTATCCTGTTACAGTCCTAGTAGGAATAAGCTCATTTTTTTCATTTGTGATGACAGTGATGCCACCCTTCTTAGGTACGCATTGAACTGGGCTTACCCATGGACTATCAGAGATTGGATAAATTAAACCTGCATCGAGCAGTTTAATAATTTCTTTCTTAACAACATCTTGCATATTAGGATTTAGTCTTCATTGGCATTGCACATATGTCTTATGACCTTCTTCCATAAGGATTTTGTGTGTGCAATACGAAGGACTTATTCTTTTAATATCATGAATCTTCCATGCAATAGCTGGTTTATGAGCTTTTAGCACATAAATGAGTTGAGATTTTTCATTTTCAGTAAGAGAAGACGATATTATTACAGGTAATTCAGATTCACCATGTAAATAAGCGTATTCCAAATGGTTTGGAAGTGGCTTTAACTCTAATGTTGGTGGTTCTTCTATCGATGATTTGTATCGATATCTGTCTTCCTTTTTTAGCATTTGAAGTTCTTCTGTTGTTGGTTCGTATTCATTAGCCATGAGTGCGGCTAACATTTCAGCTTCATTAATTGGTTCAGTTCCTTCTCCTAAAGAACATTCTCCTGTTCCTTGTAATTCTGGAAATTCTTCTAACAATTCTACATGTGAATCTATAGTTTGAATATAATAACATGTATCATCTGCAGATAGTGGTTGTTGCATGGCTCTATCAACCGAAAAGGTAACACTCTCGTCCTCTATACTTAGGGTCAATTTCTTACCAAACACATCTATTATTGCTTTAGCCGTGTTTAAGAATGGTCTTCCTAATATGAGAGGAACTCGAGAATCTTCCTCCATGTTCAGAATAACAAAGTCTACTGGAAATACTAAATTACAAACTTTAACTAGCATGTTTTCCATTATCCCTCTAGGATATTTTACTGATCGATCGGCTAGTTGTATGCTTATTCGTGTTGGTTTCAATTCTCCAAGGTCTAGTTTAGCGTATAGTGAATACGGCATTAAATTTATACTAGCACCTAAGTCCGCCAATGCTTCTATTGAACTAAGACTACCCATAACACATGGAATTGTGAAACTTTCTGGATCTGATAATTTTTCTGGTATCTTATTCAACAACACTGCAGAACAATTAGCATTCATAGTAACAGCCGAGAGTTCTTCCATTTTCTTTTTATTTGTGATTAGATCTTTCAGAAATTTAGCATATCTTGGCATTCCTAATTTTTACATCAATGAAAGGAAGATTGCCAATTATTTGTTTAAACATATCCAAGAATTTAGATTGCTCGGCTTCAAGTCTTTCTTTTCTCATTTTACTTGGGTAAGGAAGCGGTGGTTGGTATGGTTTAACATAAGGTTTAGCCTTAACTGTCTTATTTTCTGTAACCTTTTCAACTACCGGTTCTGATTCCTTATCTTGCTCAGGCTGTGTTTCTTGTGGAGTAGGAATAGGGTCATCAGAATTTACCGGAATTTCAGGTGGTTTAAATGTAATACCACTTCTTGTGGTAATGGCTTTAGCTGTTTCATTCCGGGGGTTAGCATTTGTATCGCTAGGTAGACTTCTCGGTTTTCTTTCACCTATCAATCTTGCTAGGTTACTTACTTCTTGTTCCAGATTTTGAATAGAAGCTTGTTGATTTCTAAATGCTTGAGCATTTTGTTCATTGGTTTGTTTCTAAGATTTGAAAAACTGAGTTTGAGATTCAACTAGCTTCGACATCATGTCTTATAAATTTGTCTTTTTATCATCAGTTTGTGGTGGTTTAATTGGAAAAAATAGGCCTTTGCTAGTTGTAATTATTATTAGATACTTGTTGATTGCTAGGACCTTGTTGGTTGTTGTATGGAACATTTCGGTTATAATTCTGATTTTGATTATAGTTTGGTCTTGGCGGTTGATAATTATTCTGATAATTATTTCCAGGCCTTTGGTTCATGTATGAAACATTCTCTCTTTGTCTCATTGTTTGCAATACTGAGACAATCTTTTGTCAAATGTGGTCCTTCACACTGCTCACAACTAATTCGTATTTCGTGAATATCTTTCGTCATCTTTTCCATTCGTCTCTCAAAAGCATCTATCTTTGCAGAAATGGAATCAAAGTCATGGCTAGAATCGGCTCAAGCCACTTTAGATGATCTAACGATATCTTTTTCTTGATGCCACTCATGTGAGTGGGAAGCAGTGTTATCAATAATTTTGTAAGCTTCAGTTGCGGTTTTCTTCATAATGGAACCACCAGCTGCTATATCGATGTCTTTTCGTGTAGTAATATCGCATCCTTGGTAGAATATTTGTACTATTTGATAAGTGTCTAAACCATGTTGAGGACATCCTCTCAACAACTTTCCAAATCTTGTCCACGCCTCATATAGAGTTTCATTTGGCTTTTGTGTGAACGTAAATATTTCTCCTTGAAGTCTCACGGCTTTGGATGCCGGAAAGAATTGTTTAAGAAATTTTTCAACTAAAACATCCCATGTATCAATTGCCCCTTCAGTTAACGATTCTAACCAATCTTTGGCTTCTCCCTTTAAAGTCCAGGGAAATAAAATGAGATAGATCTGTTCATCCTCAACTTCTCTGATTTTGAATAGAGTACAGATCCTATTAAAGGTACGAAGATGTTCATTTGGATCTTCCTTCGACGCACCACTAAATTGGCATTGATTAGTTACCATGTGTAGGATTTGTCCTTTGATTTCATAATCTGGCACATTAATATCTGGTTGAGTAATTGCGTGACCTTAGCCAGTGCGTTTAGCCCTCATTCGGTCTTCCATACTTAGAGGTTCCAGATTTTTCATGATTGAAATTGTTGAATCTGAATCACTAGAGGATTCTGACTTAATGGTTTCTTCCTCGACAATCTCTGGATGAGTGATTTGTGGTTCAGGAGGAATGATTAGTGGTTCAGGATCTCTGAATTGTCCCTGAATATCCTCCGGATTCTCAATTGTGAGGTCGGGTTCAAAAAATGGATTATCGGAAATTTGAATTGGAGTACTTGGTCGACTAGATGACGATTCTAAAGAAAAATCAACGGCGACAATATTGGCTAGATGTCTTGATCGAGTTACAGGTGGTAAACGTATGAAAGGTGGTGAACGTTTTGCTCGGTGCATTCACTGAATATCCTATTAGTTATAAAAATAAAAATTATATAAGCTATCAAATTAATAGACTTTTCTGATTTTGCCCACGTTTCGAATAGCCAATAGATGCAGCAGGTAGCCAGGACCCTTTAAATCGGAAGCCCACAACTCGCCACTAACAAATCCAACTATTACTACGAACCAGAAAATTTTGGATGTCTATCAATTTAACCGCTTAAAATAATTTTTTCGTCGAAATTTAAAAACAGATAAAATCTACGTCCTAAAAACTAGAGCGTCGAAAAATAAGAAAGAAAAAGAATGCGTCGAAAAACGTCAAAAAATAAAAGGTCGAAAAATAATCGTCGAAAAACAAACAGTCGAAAAATAAGAAAATAATGCGTCGAAACTTAAAAGTCTAAAAATTAAAATATTAAAAGTTGCGTCTAAAGGTATTAAAGCTTAAAAGGAATTCTATATCCAAAACGACAATAACTTAATAGGCACTAAGATCTATTAAAACTAAAGCGATAAGCGATGTCGTAGAATTCTAAAGCGCCTAAATCTTAATCTAAAGAAAAAGCACTTAAGGGATTTTACGGCAAAGCCTGAGAATCTAGAAATAGAAATTAACTACGGCAAAAACTAAATTTAAAATAATTACGAATGATAAATATACAATTTACGAATAAACGCTTAAAAAGATACGAAAATATAAAAATAAAACTAAAGTTATAAAAATACAATTTTTTATAAAAATATTATTTTTATATTATATTTTATAAAAGTATTAATTTATATAATTAGTATTTATATTAAAACTTAATATTACAAAATATAAATTAAATCTTAAAATTAAAAACTAATTAAATAACTAAAACCTAATTAGGGTTAATAATAAAAATAATTAAATTAAATTAAACCCTAATTCAGTCGGCTAAGTTACCTGGGCTGTCAAATCAATCAATGCGATTGCATGGATTTTGTGTAGGAATTTCATGCGGTCGCATGGCTTCAGGTACCAGGCCAATTGTTGGGCTGTTACAGTATTATGGCCCGATTACTTAATTATATATATTTTTTATGTTTTTAATTTATAATTTGATTTTTAATTTTAAAAAATAATTAAATAAATTATATTTTTAAGAACTAAATAAAAAATATACTTTTTATAAAAGATATTTCTTTTTTTAAACACTTAAATAGATATATATTATTATTTTCTTTTTATGTTTTTATATTTTTAATATTTAAAACGTATTTTTACAAAAGTAAATTAAGACTTAATAAAAATCTTTTTTTATAGCGTTTCGCTTCGGCGTTGTTGAGATTCCCAGCAACGGCGCCAAAAATACTTGATGTTATGCGAGGTATATACGAAATAGTTATATTTTTATTGCGAAATACTATTAAATACGATACAATTTTACACAAGTTATTTATTTATTTATAGAGTGGATATACCTAAACCTTGCTACAACACTATAGGTAGTGTACCTAATCGTACAGTAGTGTAGTTTTTAGTAAGTCCGGTTCGATCCGCAGGGAGCTAACCAAGTTTAATGCTATATTTTTTTATTTTAAACTATATTTGTATAAATATATATATATATATATATATATATATATATATATATATATATATATATATATATATATATATATATATATATATATATATATATATATATATATATATATATAAGTAGTATAATTATTATTATAAAAAGGGGGTTTTTACCGTTTAATGACTGGTTTGTCGATTTTATGTCTTAAGTCGCAATTAAAACCTAATGTAAAATATTAAAAATAAATATAACTTAATTTAAAGCGTAAAGTAAATGACGATAATTAAAGTGCGATAAATTAAAGTGCGATAAATAAAATGACGATAAATAAAATTGAGATAATTAAAAGTACGATAATTAAAAATGCGATAAGATATAAAATAAAGGAATTATGCTTATTTAAACTTTCGTAATCATGATCTTTGACGTGTTGATTTTAGTTTATTACCATGGGTTAATTGTCCTTTGTCCTGGATTATTCAATATGTCTATACGGTTTTTGTCCATAACAGTCCATCAGTCATAAATATAAAGTGCGAGTGTCCTCGTCAAATTATCCTTATACCCGAAGTCAAATATTCCAACTGATTGGGGACTTAAACTGTAATAAGGTTTAATACATTGTTAATGATTACACCAGGTTATTGACTGTATGCAATCCAAGGTTTTAATACTTTATTAACAATTACACCAAGTGTCCTTATATGTAATCCACCCCTGTTTTAATGAGTCCATTGACTATTAATCCATTCCCGTGTCCGGTTAAATGAACGATTATTAGTACTTATAAATATCCCGCCCATCGTGTCCGATCGAGTGTATATGGTTATTTATAATTACCTCAAATTGTAAATCTCTATATTAAATTAACGAATTATCATTCAGTTAAACAAATATAAAGTCCATTAATAACCCATAGTTCAATTTCCACAGGTGTCGATCTTTTGTCCAAACCCCAATTATGGTACAAAGCCCAATTACCCCGTCTTTAATATTTAACCCAACATCACGATTACTTCGATTTAAATAAGCATAATAATAACTTAGCTACGAGACATTAATTTAAAAAGGTTGAACATAACTTACAATGAGTATTAATAGCGTAGCGTGACACGGACAGAGTTTTGACTTACAAAACTTAAATTAAAATTAAAATTATAATTATAAATATATATTCTTTACAGAGGAAGAAAGAAAATTTTGGTATATATTACTCATCAAATTCGTTGGCTATTTATAGGACCTGACCAACATTTAGCTGCCATGCGATCGCATGGAAATTGTGCTTCCAGGCCATGCGATCGCATGGCCCCCTGGGACAGCTCACAATCTTTTGTTTTCTTGTTTACCGACGGTTTTTATTTTAATATATAAATATGATATATATATATAATTTATAGAATTATTTATATATTATATTATATTCGTGTGCATAGTTGACTTGTAATTTTAGCTCCGTTGCATCGCGCATTGATAGTTGGTTCATGTCCTGGTTCCGAATTTTCGAACGTCCTTGCGCACTATTTGATATCTTGTACTTTGCGTTTCGCGGCTCGTACTCTTGTAACTTTTAGACATTTCTTATCAATAAATTGAACCAATTGGATTGTACTTTGTACTCTTTAGCGTTTTGGTCATTTGCGTCTTCAAATCATCGAATCTGTCTTTTGTCTTCACCTTTTATTATTTAAATGAATATCACTTGTAAATATAACAATTGTAACTAAAAGCTTGTCTTTCTTGAAGGATAATGCTATGAAATAAATGTTTGTTTTTAGCATTATCAGTTACGCGACAAAAGAAATCTAATTTCTGACGATATTAACACCACTTCAACCACGAACTGAAAGTATTTGATTCTATTGAAGTTTAATTTGAAAAAAATGAATAATTGCAATCAATTATATGTGTTCTGTAAACAACTAAATAAAGAAATATTCAATTCGTGAAATAATGCTTGTAGATAATCTCATTAATGGTCCTTTAAAAATATGCCAAATAGCGATTAGTGAGGAACTACCAATTATATATGTTATCTTACCCTATAGACGCAATGAAATCAGCACCTGCAAGGCTGCAATGGTTATGGACCCCGCAAAAGATTTATCAGTATTATAAGGGATTTTTTTGTACCAAATCTTGTACCAATAAAATTAGCAATAGTTATTATATGGTAGTTGGTTCTTGTTTAGCTAGGTAGTTTATTCATTTGTAAGTTATAGAGGTTTCATCTTTTAGTTGAACTCTTTTGATTATAAAATGTATTCTTTTTCGCGCCAATAAAAAATATGTTCTGAATGGAATTAAGAGATATAAATGGCGTATAAGAAGTAATGAATAATGGATCACATTATAACCAGCGACTTCTCGGGCTTTGATAACATTATTTTTTCAAGTAGTTGCAAAAGTTTCAAAGATTATCATGCGTACAAAAAATGCAGTAAACATGTGTAGAATTAGAAAAGATATAGCCACAAATATTATGCGATGAAGTATGTGTACAAAATATACACTTTATACAGTAAGAAATGCAGTTGTAAAAGTAACATGTTCTAGTGTTGTCATGGTCGTTGTTAGTGTTACTATTATAACATGGTTGCTTTCCAAAATCTCTTCGCTGCTAATCGGCAATCATTATTTTTCTTTTCAATGCAGCGGGCGTTTCTTCGTGACCTGTACAATTGAGTTATCAGTGATGGATGCATTGAACTTGTAATTGTATGCATGACATATATTCATTGCTAGTAGATACAATTTGATTGTATATGGCAAGACATTGTTCTATTCTGTTACCAAAGCTTAGGTGTGGCAACATTTGACAGTTTACAACACTTATTAAAGCAAAGTTATATATAATCAGAATTCTAATGATTAGTTATGAGTAATCCATCTTATACCAGGTGCAAGAAATATGATCATCTAACTTTCTAAGAGTAGACTAAAACTCCATCTCACCAATATTTGAATTGGATCGACCCGAACCATTACTCTTTAGCTACATAATAGTCAATTTTTTAATGAATAACAATTTGGTGAAAAAAGTTAATTAATCTATATGGATGTAATTTCTTACATAAAATGATTTTGAAGGCTTTAAACATTAACATTAAAGTAACACTCTCGTTGACTCTAAACCCAACCTAGTATACTTTCTTTTCTGAAAAAACAAACTAATTGCTTGAGGCATATTTTCTCTACAATAATGAATCTTAATAAAGTGATCAGCAGAAACAAACCTTTGTGTCTTGCATTGAGAGCATGATTGATTGCCATTTTTTATTTATCCTCATTGCAGGCTAGCATCAAAGTAGAAATGTGGACTAAAAAATAAAAAAAATTACCATAACATTTGAGTCAGTTGATTAGTCATACTAAACTCGTTCAATACATTGATGATACAATACAAGTTATATATAAGACACTAAAAAAAGGTGAAAAATAACAAATGCATGAAATGATTTCAAGGAAGTAGCATACATCTTAATGTAATATAAAAGTGAAATTGATAAAAGCGTGAATGCAATTGAAACTTAAAACAAAACATTAGGCAAACTAAATGGAAAACACGAGAAGTTGTACGTTGTAACCTATGCCATACTTCTATGTGGCTGATTCAACCATGAACTTTTGTCTCATTCTATATAATTCTATATAAGTAAATGGTTAGTATATTTTTTTTGTTTATTTTCTAAAAAAGTTGCAATTTGATCATCTTTTTTTGAAACGACCCGTCCATATTACTATAAATGCAGTACGTTCTCATTGGTCCCATAGCGAGGTATTTGACCTCTATATGATACGTTTTAGAAAATATTGCATTTGTTTCATAAAAAGCACATCATTATTATACATAATGCATGTTTTAAACAAGTGGGCGATTATTTAAGAAATAATCCCCAAAATACATCGGTTTCCAAATACTACACATGTAACGTAACAGTCGAATATAATACATGACAAAGGTTTTATTGAATGCAACACTTTATTTAAATAAAAGTATGAGACTCCATGCACAACTTGCTCAGATAATGCAACAGCGAAAGACTTTCTTAAGGACCTGAGAATAAACATGCGTAAACAGTCAACACAAAGGTTGATGAGATATATAGGTTTATCATCGATATAAATATAGACCACAAGATTTCATAGTTATAAATATATGTACACTCACAAGTGTATAAAAGTATTCTATAAGTTGTTGAGCGCTTCGGTAACCATACTTAACCATTAATGTGGCATATTCCATTTATTATGAAATCTCCCTACACTGTACCAAGTGTAGTAAAAATGAAGTACTATGCAAGCGTTTACGATACTGGAGCGACTAGCCCAGTTGGGGTTGTCAAACCTGATAGATCTATCAATAGGATTCGCGCTTACATGTTCTTACAATATGTAAATATTAGTTACCAAGCTATTAGGGAAGATATGCAAGGTGGTACAACTCAACGTAGAATATATTTTAAGTACTTGTGTCCATAGCGTAAAACATAAAATGCATGTATTCTCATCCCAAAATATTGTAGAGTTTAAAAATAGGACTATATACTCACAGTAGTAAAAGTATATTAATAATAAGTTTTCAACTTATTAAAAATATGACCGTCGTCCTTGGATTCACGAACCTATAACAATAATAACGATTCAGATAATAATACGACATATGAATAAAATAAAGCAAGTTCATAGAATACTTATATAATAATTTTTAACATTTTATGTTAGTAGTCCATTGTTAGTAGTCCTTTGTTAGTAGTCCAAAATAGTCCAAAAAGTCCAACATTCTAATAATCGGTGTATATATATATATATACATATATATATATATATATATATATATATATATATATATATATATATATATATATATATATATATATATATATATATATACATATATATATATACATATATATATACATATATATATATACATATATATATATATATATATAATCTTAGAATTACCCCACGACGTATTGTATACTTATTGTCTTTGCATCAACCCAGAGACGTATTGTATATGTATTGTCTTAGAATTAACTAAGACGTATTGTGTACGTATTGTCTTAGGATTTATCAAAACGTATTGTATAATTATTGTGTTAGGACGTACCAAGAATATTATTATACATATATACAATCACAGAATTAAACAAGATTATAATATTTTGTTATACTACTGATAACATGTCCAAATATATATAGTATATAGGAAAAGTTAACAAGGATATGGTTAATATAGTTTTTATAATATAAATTTCGTCCATACAACGAAAATTTTAGCAGATTTTTTTTTGCTCGCTAAATATTCATTACAACTCCGTTTAAAGTGAATCAAATTGCTATGGATTTATTAAGAAGTAAATTTTACAAAACCAATTCGAAAAGTTCATCCCAAGTAGTATTTTTTAGAGCTTTACCCTCTTTTTGTGTCGGTGGACAGATTTGGAAAAATCCCGGCATCCACCCAATATATGATTTTTGATAAAATAATTCCACTTTGTCTAAAATCATGAAAAAATACTGGAAGTCTTATTTATATATATTGTCATATTTCCAAAGTCTTAGCCTCGAACTCAAAGTCTAAGATAGGTTTTTAATTCCCAACCCAAAATAGCCCGCTTTTTACCGAATGGATATTAAAGGATATATGTTAAGTTTCAAGGTGTTCTTCATATGTACAAGTTATAAGTTCTTATATTAACTTAATATAACATCATAATACATATAAATAAGTGTTATTAGAGTTAAGTTAGAAAGATTAGATTAGTTTTTCAAACAAACTTGGTGTTAACCAAAACAAGTTCTAGTTTTTACAAGTTTTATAAGTATAATACGATAGCAACTATACAAGGAAGTGAACAAGGATTTTGAGAAGTATTTTACCTTGATTATGAAGAAGAAATTTTCGGAGATTAAAGTATGATATGAGAGCATTCAAGTGTTTGTTTTTAGTTTAAGAAAATATGGAGTAAAAATGAGTTAAAATGGTCCTTATTTATAAGCTTATAATTTTGGCTTTTAGTGAAAATATCTAAGATAAGTTAAATTGTATTAAGTCATGCATGACATATTAAATTGATTAGGTCATGGATGACATATTATATAAATAATTGCAGATTTCTATTGGTATATACTAACAGTAAATACTTCTAGAAGCTGTGTATAATGAGGGTAAAAATACCGTATGAATGCGAGTAGAATTCTTGAGGAAATTGAACGGAAATACGAGTATAGCTATCCTTTTTATGTATTGGTATATTATAAAGTGTATTCAATGCTTGTAAGGATGTATTTATACTCGTAATACATTATATGTAAATACATTTTAACATAAATTAATTACGTCGTTTAAATAGTAATATATATATATATATATATATATATATATATATATATATATATATATATATATATATATTGTTTGAAAACTCTTTAAATTAGTAGTATGAAAATATATATATAATACTTTGTTAATATACTTAATGAGATATTTAATTATCATATTTTCAAGTTAAATATATATAAATCCATATATATACACAATAATTAAACAATTAAATAATTAAATCAAGTTATGACGTTCGTGAATCGTCGGAATAAAAGGGTGACCAAAAGCTTATGTAAAACTCTTTTCGGAGGTTCAAGATTTATTAAAATTCATTGCTTATCAAGTCGGAATTTTCATGTCCCGTCCTAATCCATTCGGACGAATACATTACATTTGGTTACATCGCGAGCAAATGAAAGCGCATGTATTCTCAGTCCCAAAAATATTCGGCTTCGATCATTCAACCTTATAATGTAGTTTCAATTACTTGTGTCTATTTCGTAAAACATTTATAAAAGCGCATGTATTCTCAGTCCCAAAAATATATATTTCAAAAGCATTTAAAAAGAGAGCAAATGAAACTCACAATATTGTATTTTGTACTAAAAATACATATGACGACATTGAACAACGCAGGGTTGGCCTTAGATTCACGAACCTATATCATTTGTATATATATTAAAATATATATCGTAATCAAACAAGTTTATATATTATATCTTAAATTATATACTATATTTATTTAGTTTGTGTATATATTCAGAATGTTTGATATTTTTATAGTTATATTAATATATATTTGATTGATATATTAATAAAATTACCTAACATGTTATATATGAATATTTATATAAATTCCGTTAATATGAGTAAAACATACTTATAATCTTAATAATATTCTTAAAACTTTTAATTTTTCATAAACATAATTATTTTTTAATAATAATGATATAGATAATACAGATAATAATAATAATGATAGTTTTAATAATAAATCTAATAATAGTGATAATATCAGTAATTTTTAATAAATTAATAATTTAATAATAATGATAATGAAAGTTATACTTTTTGATTTTTAATATTTAGTACTTAGTAGTAATAATTGTAACAATATTGATTTTATTGTTAGTGATAGTCATGATACTGATTTTAGTAATTACGTAATAATAATACTAATAATTGAAAATTCATATTAATGATAATATTTATAATAATATTAATTCTTATTTTAGTAATAAAACTATAAAGATTATAATTTAAATGATGATAATTTTTAATTACGAGTAAATTAATAATACTAATTTTTATGTATGATTCTAATATTAATGAAGTAAAACAATAAATTCTAATATTTCATAATATTAATATTAATCATAATAATAATAATGATAACAATACTTAAATGATAATATTATCAATGATAAACACATTGTTAATACTTATTAATCTTAATATTATAAATAATGATATTACTTACTAATACATATTTATAATAATAATAATAATAATAATAATAATAATAATAATAATAATAATCTTAATAATAATAATAATAATAATAATAATACTAATACTAATAACAATAATAATAATCAAAAACATATTAATAATAATGTTAAAAATTCTAATAATAATCATTATAACAATAATAATAATAATAATAATAATAATAATAATAATAATAATAATAATAATAATAATAATAATAATAATAATAATAATAATAATAATAATAATAATAATAATAATAATAATAATAATAATTTTTGATATTGAAAACTACCTTGAAAAGCCTTCTAAAAAAATGCCCGGAGCCGGGCTCGAACCGCCGACCTCTCGCATACCCATCTAACACTCAGACCAGTTGGGCTGTTGCCCATTTTCTGAATAAATACTAAACCCCAAAATATTTATCTAGTATCTTTTTCAATCTAACTCATTTTCTTCATCACAAAAATCAAAATCAAACAAGGTAAAATCATACGACAATCAAACGGATTTTTGAACTTAGGACTTTTAACCAATAACAAATTGAAACAGAATATTATAAATAAAATAAAAAAAATCAAAAAAAAAATATGGAAGCAGTTCAGCTACTGTTCGTCGAGCATATAAAAAAAATTGATTTTGAAATATATAACGTTTTAACTAATGATCTTAACATGAAAAAGTTGTTAAATCATTCATATAATCTTTCTAAACCATCAATTACTCAAGGAATATCAAAATGATCACGAATTTTAATGAAGAACAATATAGTTTACTTTTTAAGTATAAGCTTTGACTCACGAATTCAAGTTGAATAATAGAAATTGGATCATGAAACTTTGCAGGAAGTTTCACTAGCCAATTCCTAATGCTTCTACATTTATACATTTTGGAGTTTGATTTGATTTCGAATTTTTGATAAAAAGAAGTAAGAACAGAGGGTTCATAAAAAAAATGATTAATTTATCAATTTGATTCTGTTTGAAAATGTTTGTAATTGATATAGAGAGTGAGAATTCGACTGGTATTCCTGACAACTTGTGAGAATTCGTGAGATTTATATCAGATTATGAATTGACATAAAATTATTGGAGTAGAACGATTTATTAAAGTTGAAATTGACTCTCAACAGATTTTGGATTTGTTGTTTTGGATGGAATATGAGTCGTACGAATTGGAGACAGAAATTAAATCACCAACAGCTTGAAAGTGAAATGAAACTGGATTTGATTCAGTATTTTGTTAATTAAAAATAATAACAATAAATCCAATTTATATAATAAACATGTAGGTACGTGAAATGTCCCGTTCATATTGATTATAAACGTTCCATATTAATTGATTTCGTTGCGAGGTTTTGACCTCTATATGAGACGTTTTTCAAAGACTGCATTCGTTTTTAAAAACAAACCATAACCCTTGTTTTATCGACAAGGTTAAAAGGACACCACCTAGATTATCCAGAAATGATAATCTAAAAATATCACACTTACACACTACCAATACATATTGGTTTATAATATTAATATGTTACAACAAAATAAATCTCGAATGCAGTTTTAAACAATATTATACAAGCATGATGAAACCAAATCTTCTCCATATATTAGCATGCAACAGCGGAAGCTCTTAATAATCACCTGAGAATAAACATGCTTTAAACGTCAATAAAAATGTTGGTGAGTTATAGGTTTAACCTATATATTTATCAAATCGTAATAATAGACCACAAGATTTCATATTTCAATATACATCCCATTCATAGAGATAAAAATCATTCATATGGTGAACACCTGGTAACCGACATTAACAATATGCATATAAGAATATCCCCTATCATTCCGGGACATCCATCGGACATGATAAAACAACATTGAAGTACTAAAGCATCCGCAACCATGAATGGGGTTCGTTAGGCCCAATAGATGTATCTTTAGGATTCGTGTTAATTAGTAGATCGTTTTACTAATTCTTAGGCTACCAACCAAAAGGGGCATATTCGGCTTCGATCATTCACCCATATGATGTAGTTTCATTTACTTGTGTCTATTTCGTAAAACATTTATAAAACTGCATGTATTCTCATCCCAAAATATTAGATTTTAAAAGTGGGACTATAACTCACTTTCACAGATTTTTACTTCGTCGGGAAGTAAGACTTGACCACTGGTTGATTCACGAACCTATAACAAATATATACATATATATCAAAGTATGTTCAAAATATATTTACAACATTTTTAATATGTTTTAAAGTTTTAAGTTTATTAAGTCAGTTGTCCTCGTTAGTATCCTACAACTAGTTGTCCACAGTTAGATGTACAGAAATAAATCGATATATATTATCCTGAATCAATCCATGACCTCGTGTATACAAGCCTCAGGCTAGATCACAACTCAAAGTATATTTAATATTTTGGAATCAACCACGACCCTGTATAGCTAACTCCAACATTACTGCATATAGAGTGTCTATGGTTGTTCCGAAATATATATATAGATGGGTCGATATGATATGTCAAAACATTGTATTCGTGTCTATGGTATCCCAAGATTATATAATATATTAGAATACATGTATAATACAATATGAGTTAGCTAGGATATGATTAATATAGATTTGTTACCAATTTTCACGTAGCTACAACAAGCAAAATTATCCAATCTTGTTTTACCCATAACTTCTTCGTTTTAAATCCGTTTTGAGTGATTCAAGTTGCTATGGTTTCATATTGAACTTAAGTTTATGAATATAAACAGAAAAAGTATAAGTTTATAGTCATAAATACAGGTTACAAGTCGTTTTTGTAAAGGTAGTCATTTCAGTCGAAAGAACGACGTCTAGATGACCATTTTGGAAAACATACTTTCACATTGAGTTTAACCATGATTTTTGGATATAGTTTCATGTTCATAAGAAAAATCATTTTTCCAGAAGAACAACTTTTAAATCAAAGTTTATCATAGTTTTTAATTAACTAACTCAAAACAGCCCGCGGTGTTACTACGACGGCGTATATCCGGTTTTACGGTGTTTTTTGTGTTTTCAAGTTTTAAATCATTAAGTTAGCACATCATATAGATATAGAACATGTGTTTAGTTGATTTTAAAAGTCAAGTTAGAAGGATTAACTTTTATTTGTGATTACAAGTTTAAACCTTCTAGTGATTACAAGTTTAAACCTTCGAATAAGGTAGTTTTATATATATGAATCAAATGATGTTATGAACATCATTACTACCTCTGGTTTTATGGATAAACCTACTGGAAATGAAAAAAATAGATCTAGCTTCAAAGGATCCTTGGATGGCTTGAAAGTTCTTGAAGTAGAATCATGACACGAAAACAAATTCAAGTAAGATTTCCACTCGAAATAAGATTGTTAAAGTTATAGAAATTGAATCAAAGTTTGAATATGAGTATTACCTTGTTATAGAAAGATATCTTACTATAAATAAGAAATATTTCTTGAGGTTGGATGATCACTCAAAGTGAATTTGCAAGATTGGAAGTAAGCTAGCAAACTTGGAAGTGTTGTTGGTGTGTTCTTGAGTAGTTGTTTTATAACTTGGTTTATGTATGGATTTATGAACTAGATTGAGCTAGATTTTGATGAAGATGATGAAGAACACTTAGAAAAATGGAAAAACACTTGAGAGAGAGTAGTTTGATGCATGTAAGTTGCAAAATGAAAATGTTTGTGTACACCCATTCTCACGTGAATTATGGTACATCATATAGGCTCCATTAGTTTGTTATTTTGTGAGATATTTCATGCTAGATGTTAAATGATGGTTCCCACATGGTTAGGTGACTCACATGGGATGCTAAGAGCTGATCATTGGAGTGTATATACCAATAGTAAATACATTTAGAAGGTGTGTATTGTACGAGTACAAATACGAGTGCGTACGAGTAGAATTGTTGATGAAAATGAATGAGGATGTAATTGTAAGCATTTTTGTTAAGTAGAAGTACTTTGATAAGTGTCTTTAAGTCTTTCAAAAGTGTATGAATACATATTAAAACACTACATGTATATATATTTTAACTGAGTCGTTAAGTCATCGTTAGTCGTTACATGTAAGTGTTGTTTTGAAACCTTTAGGTTAACGATCTTGTTAAATGTTGTTAACCCATTATTTATTATATCTAAAGAGATGTTAAATTATTACATTATCATGATATTATGAAGTATTAATATATATATATATATATATATATATATATATATATATATATATATATATATATATATATATATATATATCTTAATATGATATATATACATTTAAATGTTGTTACAACGATAATCGTTACATGTATGTCTCATTTCGAAATCCTTAAGTTAGTAGTCTTGTTTTTACATATGTAGTTCATTGTTAAAATACTTAATGAGATACATACTTATCATAATATCATGTTAACTATATATATATATATATATATATATATATATATATATATATATATATATATATATATATATATATATATATATATATATATATATATATATATATATATATATATATATATATATATATATGTCATCATATAGTTTTTACAAGTTTTAACGATCGTGAATCGCCGGTCAACTTGGGTGGTCAATTGTCTATATGAAACCTATTTCAATTAATCAAGTCTTAACAAGTTTGATTGCTTAACATGTTGGAAACACTTAATCTTGTAAATATCAATTTCATTTAATATATATAAACATGGAAAAGTTCAGGTCACTACACCTACCCGTTAAATAAATTTCGTCCCAAAATTTTAAGCAGTTGGAGGTGTTGACGTATCTTCTGGAAATAAGTGCGGGTACTTCTTCTTCATCTGATCTTCTCGTTCCCAGGTGAACTTGGGTCCTCTACGAGCATTCCATCGAACCTTAACAATTGGTATCTTGTTTTGCTTAAGTTTTTTAACCTCACGATCCATTATTTCGACGGGTTCTTCAATGAATTGAAGTTTTTCATTGATTTGGATTTTGTCTAACGGAATAGTGAGATCTTCTTTAGTAAAACATTTCTTCAAATTCAAGATGTGGAAAGTGTTATGTATAGCCGCGAGTTGTTGAGGTAACTCAAGTCGGTAAGCTACTGGTCCGACACGATCAATAATCTTGAATGGTCCAATATACCTTGGATTTAATTTCCCCCGTTTACCAAATAGAACAACGCCTTTCCAAGGTGCAACTTTAAGCATGACCATCTCTACAATTTCAAATTCTATATCTTTTCTTTTAATGTCAGCGTAGCTCTTTTGTCGACTTTGAGCGGTTTCAACCGTTGTTGAATTTGGATGATCTTCTCGGTAGTTTCTTGTATTATCTCCGGACCCGTATTTTGTCTATCCCCCACTTCACTCCAAAAAATCAGAGACCTGCACTTTCTACCATAAAGTGCTTCAAACGGCGCCATCTCAATGCTTGAATGGTAGCTGTTGTTGTAGGAGAATTCTGCTAACGGAAAGTGTCGATCCCAACTGTTTTCGAAATCAATAACACATGCTCGTAGCATGTCTTCAAGCATTTGTATTGTCCTTTTGCTCTGCCCATCAGTTTGTGGATGATAAGCAGTACTCATGTCTAGACGAGTTCCTAATGCCTGCTGTAATGTCTGCCAGAATCTTGAAATAAATCTACCATCCCTATCAGAGATAATAGAGATTGGTATTCCATGTCTGGAGACGACTTCCTTCAAATACGAGGTGCTAACTTCTTCATCTTGTCATCTTCTCTTATTGACAGGAAGTGTGCTGATTTGGTGAGACGATCCACTATTACCCAAATAGTATCAAAACCACTTGCAGTGCTTGGCAATTTAGTGATAAAATCCATGGTAATGTTTTCCCATTTCCATTCCGAGATTTCGGGTTATTGAAGTAGACCTGATGGTTTCTGATGCTCCGCTTTGACCTTAGAACACGTCAAACATTCTCCTACGCATTTAGCAACATCGAATTTCATACCCGGCCACAAAAAAAGTTTCTTGAGATCCTTGTACATCTTCCCCGTTCCAGGATGTATTGAGTATCTGGTTTTATGAGCTTCTCTAAGTACCATTTCTCTCATATCTCCAAATTTTGGTACCCAAGTCCTTTCAGCCCTATACCGGGTTCCATCTTCCCGAATATTAAGATGCTTCTCCGATCCTTTGGGTATTTCATCCTTTAAATTTCCCTCTTTTAAAACTCCTTGTTGCGCCTCCTTTATTTGAGTAGTAAGGTTAGTGCGAATCATTATATTCATAGCTTTTACTCAAATGGGTTCTCTGTCCTTTCTACTCAAGGTGTCGGCTACCACATTTGCCTTCCCTGAGTGGTAACGAATCTCAAAGTCGTAATCATTCAACAATTCAATCCACCTGCGCTGCCTCATGTTCAGTTGTTTCTTATTAAATATGTGTTGAAGACTTTTGTGGTCGGTATATATAATACTTTTGACCTCATATAAGTAGTGCCTCCAAGTCTTTAATGCAAAAACAACCGCGCCTAATTCCAAATCATGCATCGTATAATTCTGCTCGTGAATCTTCAATTGTCTAGACGCATAAGCAATTACCTTCATTCATTGCATTAATACACAACCGAGACCTTGCTTTGAGGCGTCACAATATATTACAAAATCATCATTCCCTTCAGGTAATGATAATATAGGTGCTGTAGTTTACTTTTTCTTTAACAATTGAAACGCTTTCTCTTGTTCATCCTTCCATTCAAATTTTCTCCCTTTATGCGTTAAGGCAGTCAAGGGTTTTGCTATTCTGGAAAAGTCTTGGATGAACCATCTGTAGCAACCAGCTAGTCCTAAAAATTGGCATATATGCTTCGGAGTTTTCAGGGTTTCCTATTTTTCAACGGTTTCAATCTTTGCTGGATCCACCTGAATACCTTCTTTGTTCACTATGTGACCGAGGAATTGAACTTCTTCCAACCAAAATGCACACTATGAAAACTTAGCGTACAATTTTTCTTTTTTCAGCAACTCTAGCACTTTTCTCAAATGTTCTTCGTGCTCTTGATCATTCTTCGAGTAAATAAGTATGTCATTGATGAAAATAATGAAAAACTTGTCAAGATATGGCCCACACACTCGGTTCATGAGGTCCATGAACACAGCTGGTGCGTTAGTCAATCCAAACTGCATAACCATAAACTCGTAATGACTGTAATGCGTCCTAAAAGCAGTCTTTCGAATATCATCCTCCTTCACCCGCATTTGATGATACCCAGAATGTAAATCAATCTTCGAATAAACCGACAAACCTTGTAGTTGATCAAATAAGTCATCGATTCTCGGTAGTGGGTAGAGGTTCTTGATGGTAAGTTTGTTCAAATCTCAGTAGTCGATACACAACCTAAATGTACCATCCTTCTTCTTGACAAACAAAACAGGAGCTCCCCACGGTGATGTGCTTGGTCAACTGAAACTACGCTCTAAAAGTTCCTGTAACTGACTTTGTAATTCTTTCATTTCTCTAGGTGTGAGTCTGTATGGAGCACGAGCTATTGGTCCAGTTCCCGGTACAAGGTCTATTTGAAATTCAACGGATCGGTGTGGAGGTAGTCCAGGTAATTCTTTCGGAAATACATCGGGAAATTCTTTTGCGACGGGAACATTATTGATGTTCTTTTCTTCGGAATTGACTTTTTTGACATGTGCTAGCACAGCATAGCAACCTCTTCTTATTAGTTTTTGGGCTTTCAGGTTACTAATAAGATTTAACTTCGCGTTGCTCTTTTCTCCGTAAACCATTAAGGGTTTTCCTTTTTCTCGTATGATGCGAATTGCATTTTTGTAACAAACGATCTCTGCTTTCACTTCTTT
This sequence comes from Rutidosis leptorrhynchoides, assembly GCF_046630445.1. Classification (NCBI taxonomy): domain Eukaryota; kingdom Viridiplantae; phylum Streptophyta; class Magnoliopsida; order Asterales; family Asteraceae; genus Rutidosis; species Rutidosis leptorrhynchoides. The sequence continues at coordinate 84,637,794 of NC_092341.1, read as the reverse complement.
CAACCAGTCCATACCGATTATCACATCAAAACTCCCTAACTCTACTGGTATCAAGTCAATCTTAAATGTTTCGCTAACCAGTTTAATTTCTCGATTCCAACATATATTATCTGCTGTAATTAATTTACCGTTTGCTAATTCGAGTAAAAATTTATTATCCAAGGGCGTCGGTGAGCAACTTAGTTTAGCATAAAAATCTCTTCTCATATAGCTTCTATCCGCACCCGAATCAAATATAACATAAGCAGATTTATTTTCAATGAGAAACGTACCCGTAACAAGCTCCAGGTCTTCCTGCGCTTCTTCCGTATTAATATTGAAAACTCTTCCGCGGCCCTGCCCACTAGTATTCCCTTGATTCGGGCAATTTCTACTAATGTGGTCCGGTTTTCCACATGCAAAGCAAACTATGGCGGAATTATCTGTTTCGACATTATTTATTCTTTTAATTCTGTTAATCTTTGGTCTGTAGGCCTCACACTTTGCCGCACTATGACCATTTCTTCTACACCTGGTGCAAAAGGTCGTGCAGAACCCCTGGTGATTCTCTTCACACCTTTGGCATGACTGTTTTTGGTTTTTGTTGCCATTGTTGTTATTGAGATTGTTGTTGGGATTGTTATTGTTGCTGTTGTTGTTGTTGTTGTTGTTGTTATTGTTGTTGGGACGGTTATTGTAGTTGTTGTTGGGACGTTTGTTGAAGTTGTTGTTGCGATTGATGTTGCGGTTATTGGGATAGTTATTGCGATTGTGGTTGTGATTGTTGTTGTTGTATTGGTGACTCTTGTCATTGGTTTTTTCCCACTTTCTCTTGACTTGTTTCATGTTAGCATCTTCGATCGCCTGCTCTTTAATCCTTCCATCGATCTGGTTCACTAATTTGTGAGCCATTTGACTTGCCTTTTGTATGGAGGCGGGCTCGTGTGAACTCACATCTTCTTGAATTCTTTCCGGTAACCCTTTTACAAATGCGTCGATCTTCTCTTCTTCGTCTTTGAATGTTCTGGGACACAATAGGCACAATTTGGTGAATCGTCGTTCGTACGTGGTGATATCGAAACCTTGCATTCGTAATCCTCTAAGCTCTACCTTGAGCTTGTTGACCTCGTTTCTGGGACGATACTGCTCGTTCATCAATTGTTTGAATGCTGAGCACGGTAGTGCGTAAGCAGCATCTTGTCCTACCTGCTCGAGATAGGTATTCCACCATGTTAACGTCGTACCTGTGAAGGTATGCGTAGCGTACTTAACTTTGTCCTCTTCAGTACACTTACTTATGGCAAACACTGATTCGACTTTCTCGGTCCACCATTTCAATCCAATTGGTCCTTCGGTTCCATCAAATTCCAAAGGTTTGCAGGCAGTGAATTCTTTGTAGGAGCATCCTACACGATTTCTTGTGGAATTAGTTCCACTGCTAGATCCAGAGTTATTGTTATTATTTTGCATTGTAGCCTACACTGCGGCTATGTTTGCAGCAAGGAAAACACGGAAATCTTCCTCACTCATGTTCAAGTTCTGACGAGTTGTCGGTGCCATTTCCTTCAAAAATAGCCAAAAGAATTGAGTTAATCATATAGAATTTAAGAGTAGTCAATAGAATTTCGTAGCATAATATGAACTTATTTATAAAAGTTTTTTCTTCATATTAGCATTTTATAGTTTTAATTCGGGTAGTACCTACCCGTTAAGTTCATACTTAGTAGCTATTATACAATTCAACTACGACGATTCTATATGAAAAACTTATTACAATAATATTTCGCGTTCAAACTTTATACAATATTTTTCAAACTTACAATACCGCTATTATACATATAGGATGAAATATAGCACATGATAACTTTGCTACTCGGCAGCTATAAAGGCAATTCTAGTTAATACGCAAGTTGTTCAGCAAAAGAAATAAAGACACGTAATTCATAAGTCCAGAAACAAGTCAAGCATTCTGGTTTTACTAAGACGACTTCCCATCATTGGTCTTGTGGAAAGTAACCGTTATGACCATTGGCTAGGCAGCATGTTGTAATGTCGTCAAAAGGACGAGGGTTTCGTAATGTCCAACAGCCCCGTAATAATCTAAAAACCTTGTTTCTCACCCCAACTACTGAATCCATCACTTGTGGGAAGGTTTTATTTAAAAGTTATAACCCGATGTTCTTTTTCTCACTTTGGTAAGAAGCGAACATCACTAACCCATAAGTATAACATGCTTCTTTATGTTGCATGTTAGAAGTTCTTTCTAACTCACGAAATCCTATGTTGGGATATGTTGAGTCAAAATAGGTTCTTAACCCGTAGCGTAAAATTGCATTTGGATTCCACGCATTTAACGCTTTAAAGAAAACACGGCGTAACTTACGGTCTCCCCAATGTGATATACCCCACCTATCAAAGGAAAGCCTTTTATAAACTAAGGCATTTCTGGAAAGTCTTTCAAATGTTTGACAAGTTAATTTCGCCATAACTAAATGTGCTGATGAATTCTGACTGACTCTAGACAAGATTTCCTCAATCATATCCTCTGGTAGGTCTTCTAAAATATTTGGTTGTCTACCCTTAACGTCCATTTTGTTTTTATACTGTAAAATAGACAAGGATTAGATTCGTAAAAGATAATTAACGAACAATACAAGCAATTTTTTACATAGAACATAAAAGTACAAGTACACTACAATACATATAATACACAACATGATTACAACCCTCTAATCTGAATCACTGGTTTCATCTTCTTCGGACTTGGTTCGTTTTCCTAATTTTCTAGGGATATATGGTGTTCCTCTAATACGAGCCGTCGTTTTCCACAATGGTTTAGAAAAACCTGGTGGTTTAGAGGTTCCCGGGTTATTGTTACATTTTAGGAAATACGGACGTTGCCGATACATATAAAGTTCATCGGGGTTGGAATCAGGTTTCTCTATTTTTATACCTTTTCCCTTATTATTTTCTTTTGCTTTATTAAATTGGGCCGAGGTAATTTCTATAACATCATCGGAATCTTCATCGGGATCCGATTCATCGGAAAATTGGTAATCTTCCCAATATTTTGCTTCCTCGACGGAAACACCATTGACGATTTTTAACTTTGGTCCGTTGGTTGAGGATTTTCTTTTATTTAATCGAATTACTGTAGGTATCAATATTTCTTCCTCCGGAACCTCTTCTTCTTCTTCTGGTTCCGCTTCTTCTGGTTCCTCCTCTTTCGGTTCCTCTTCTTCTGGTTCCTCCTCTTCCGGTTCCTCCTCTTCCGGTTCCTCTTCGGGAATTTGTGAATCCTCCCAAAATATATTCGACTCTTTATTATTATTAGGTGAGTCGATGGAATTTGTACTAGAGGTAGACATCTATCACACAATATCAAACATGTTAAGAGATTAATATATCACATAATATTTACATGTTACAATTTGTAGTTTCCAACAAAAGTGTTAAACAATCGTTTTTAAAGAAAACACGGTCGAAGTTCAGACTCACTAATGTATCCTAACAAACTCGATAAGACACACTAATGCAAATTTCTGGTTCTCTAAGACCAATGCTCGGATACCAACTGAAAAGTCCCGTTCATATTGATTATAAATGTTCCATATTAATTGATTTCGTTGCGAGGTTTTGACCTCTATATGAGACTTTTTTCAAAGACTGCATTCATTTTTAAAAACAAACCATAACCCTTATTTTATCGACAAGGTTAAAAGGACACCACCTAGATTATCCAGAAATGATAATCTAAAAATATCACACTTACACACTACCAATACATATTGGTTTACAATATTAATATGTTACAACAAAATAAATCTCGAATGCAGTTTTAAACAATATTATACAAGCATGCTGACACCAAATCTTGTCCATATATTAGCATGCAACAGCGGAAGCTCTTAATAATCTCTTGAGAATAAACATTCTTTAAACGTCAACAAAAATGTTGGTGAGTTATAGGTTTAACCTATATATTTATCAAATCGTAATAATAGACCACAAGATTTCATATTTCAATATACATCCCATTTATAGAGATAAAAATCATTCATATGGTGAACACCTGGTAACCGACATTAACAAGATGTATATAAGAATATCCCATATCATTCCTGGACATCCATCAGACATGATAAAATAACATCGAAGTACTAAAGCATCCGCAACCATGGATGGGGTTCGTTAGGCCCAATTGATCTATCTTTAGGATTCGTGTCAATTAGTATATCGGTTTACTAATTCTTAGGCTACCAAGCAAAAGGGGCATATTCGGCTTCGATCATTCACCCATATGATGTAGTTTCATTTACTTGTGTCTATTTCGTAAAACATTTATAAAACTGCATGTGTTCTCATCCCAAAATATTAGATTTTAAAAGTGGGACTATAACTCACTTTCACAGATTTTTACTTCGTCAGGAAGTAAGACTTGGCCACTGGTTGATTCACGAACCTATAACAAATATGTACATATATATCAAAAGTATGTTCAAAATATATTTACAACATTTTTAATATGTTTTAATGTTTTAAGTTTATTAAGTCAGCTGTCCTCGTTAGTTACCTACAACTAGCTGTCCACAGTTAGATGTACAGAAATAAATCGATATATATTATCTTGAATCAATCCATAACCTCGTGTATACAAGCATCAGGCTAGATCACAACTCAAAGAATATATAATATTTTGAAATCAACCTCAACCCTGTATAGCTAACTCCAACATTACTGCATATAGAGTGTCTATGGTTGTTCCGAAATATATATATAGATGGGTCGATATGATATGTCAAAACATTTTATTCGTGTCTATGGTATCCCAATATTACATAATATATTAGAATACATGTATAATACAATATGAGTTAGCTAGGATATGATTAATATTGATTTGTTACCAATTTTCACGTAGCTACAACAAGCAAAATTATCCAATCTTGTTTTACCCAAAACTTCTTCGTTTTAAATCCGTTTTGAGTGATTGAAGTTGCTATGGTTTCATATTGAACTTAAGTTTATGAATCTAAACATAAAAATTATAAGTTTATAGTTAGAAATACAAATTACAAGTCATTTTTGTAAAGGTAGTCATTTCAGTCGAAAGAACGACGTCTAGATGACCATTTTGGAAAACATACTTCCACTTTGAGTTTAACCATGATTTTTGGATATAGTTTCATGTTCATAAGAAAAATCATTTTCTCAGAAGAACAACTTTTAAATTAAAGTTTATCATAGTTTTTAATTAACTAACTCAAAACAGCCCGCGGTGTTACTACGACGGCGTATATCCGGTTTTACGGTATTTTTCTTGTTTTTAGGTTTTAAATCATTAAGTTAGCATATAATATCGATATAGAACATGTGTTTAGTTGATTTTAAAAGTAAAGTTAGAATTATTACCTTTTGTTTGCGAACAAGTTTAGAATTAACTAAACTATGTTCTAGTGATTACAAGTTTAAACCTTCGAATAAGGTTGTTTTATATATATGAATCGAATGATGTTATGAATATCATTACTACCTCAGGTTTTGTGGATAAACCTACTGGAAATGAGAAAAATAGATCTAGCTTCAAAGGATCCTTGGATGGCTTGAAAGTTCTTGAAGTAGAATCATGACACGAAAACAAATTCAAGAAAGATTTCCACTCGAAATAAGATTGTTAAAGTTATAGAAATTGAATCAAAGTTTGAATATGAGTATTACCTTGTATTACAAAGATATCTTACTATAAATAAGAAAGATTTCTTGAGGTTGGATGATCACTCAAAGTGAATTTGCAAGATTGGAAGTAAGCTAGCAAACTTGGAAGTGTTGTTGGTGTGTTCTTGAGTAGTTGTTTTATAACTTGGTTTATGTATGGAATTATGAACTAGATTGAGCTAGATTTTGATGAAGATGATGAAGAACACTTAGTAATATGGAAGAATACTTGAGAGAGAGTAGTTTGATGCATGTAAGTTGCAAAATGAAAGTGTTTATGTACACCCATTCTCAAGTGAATTATGGTACATCATATAGGCTCCATTGGTTTGTTATTTTGTGAGATATTTTATGTTAGATGTTAAATGATGGTTCTCAAATGGTTAGGTGACTCACATAGGTTGCTAAGAGCAGATCATTGGAGTGTATATACCAATAGTAAATACATTTAGAAGCTGTGTATTGTACGAGTACAAATACGAGTGCATACGAGTAGAATTGTTGATGAAAATGAATGAGGATGTAATTGTAAGCATTTTCGTTAAGTAGAAGTACTTTGATAAGTGTCTTGAAGTCTTTAAAAAGTGTATGAATATATATTAAAACACTACATGTATATACATTTTAACTGAGTCGTTAAGTCATCATTAGTCGTTACATGTAAGTGTTGTTTTGAAACCTTTAGGTTAATGATCTTGTTAAATGTTGTTAACCCATTGTTTATTATATCTAAAGAGATGTTAAATTATTACATTATCATGATATTATGATGTATTAATATATCTTAATATGATATATATACATTTAAATGTTGTTACAACGATAATCGTTACATGTATGTCTCGTTTCGAAATCCTTAAGTTAGTAGTCTTGTTTTTACATATGTAGTTCATTGTTAATATACTTAATGAGATACATACTTATCATAATATCATGTTAACTATATATATCCATATATATATGTCATCATATAGTTTTTACAAGTTTTAACGTTCGTGATTCGCCGGTCAACTTGGGTGGTCAATTGTCTATATGAAACCTATTTCAATTAATCAAGTCTTAACAAGTTTGATTGCTTAACATGTTGGAAACACTTAATCACGTAAATATCAATTTCATTTAATATATATAAACATGAAAAAGTTCGGGTCACTACAGTACGTATAATTCAGTATATATGTATAAATGTGTACACTGTATCTGTATTTATATATGTATAGCTGTATTTCGTAAATGTATATGTATATGTATTTGTAAATATATATATAAGTGTATTAATAATAATAATAATAATAATACTAATAATAAGTATATAACTAATAATAATAATACAATTAATAATAATGATAATAGAACTAATAATGATATTAATACTAATGAAGATAATAATATTAATAATTATCATTACAATAATGTTTATAATAAATTGTATTATTTTTATAATATTAATAATAAGGAGAGTATATAACAATAATAATGATTCTTAATAATAATACATAATAATGATACTAGTAATACCAAGTTACATGTTTCAATTTTTAGACCTATATAAAATATATACTATATTATAATAATATTAATACTACAAATAATAATATTAATATCAATTTTAATAATAATAATGAGGGTAATAATAATAATATCGATATAATAATTTATACTTATTAAATCTCATATATATATATATATATATATATATATATATATATATATATATATATATATATATATATATACTATGTCTAAAATTAATAATACTGTTGGTCCCTTGATAACAACAGGAGTATTGTAGAGGGGGGTGAATATAATTTCTTTTAAAATAACTTAACAGTTAAACCCGATTAGTATTCAAGCATGCAAATAAATAGAGTCACAGGTATTTTTCAACAGTTATTCTTTATTGATTGAATCACAAAGAATCACAACTATCCTTGGTGGAATGATAGTTGGTTGATACAGATTACCTAGATTATAGCTAAGAGATAAACTAACAGCTATTACACGTTTTGACACTATAAAAATAAACCCACACCACTAGTTGTTACAATAGTGGATACAACAATTTATAGTAGTCCTATTAACCGTGTAATGGTTCTATTGTCCACTGGTACATATGATGTCTGTACTTGTGGGGACAACTACATCAGAGAGCATGCTCTCCTCTTTCCTCTTTGGTAGCTATTTGCAGGAACACCCCAATTCGGTTTGGCACCACTATTTGATTATACAAATAGAATGTTGTGTTCCCTAGGTGTTGACAAAGTATAACCCATGTCTGCACATGCGTTAAACTTCTGCTTTCCCACTTGGTCTTGTAAGGTCACCTGTCAGCCGCCGACGCGTGTCCTTTTCTGTTCAACGTTGTCTTAGACTTCTGTTAAATAGTACCATTGATGTAGACCACTCGGGAAACTACTATGCTTATAATGGAGCATAGCTGTCTTGTATAGTGAGCTGCATTTCAGCTGTGCTGGTTCTTCATTACTGAGCCACTTCATGTTCTTGATTTGCTGAGTACACATCATGTGCTGATTGAAGAACACTGTCTACCTTGTGCTGGTAGACTGAGCAGCAAACTAAACACTCAACACAGCAAAATCTGCTGTCTATACATGAACAAACTTGTGCTGACTGCACATAACATTTTAGTGCAAATAAATTACAGTTTTGTCATAATTAAATCCTTAGTTATTTTGGGGACTCAACAATCTCCCCCTATTTGATGATGACAAAACCTATGACATATAGAGAAAACACTAAAGTCATCACCGAGGGACCTAATAAAAAATAGGCAGTAAATTTGTCCCTTTTTAAGTTTGTTTTTGGGATCTTTTGCTGAGTTATCCATATCTTATAATTTGATATGATATTGAAGATAAACTCATTTCACTTTCATTACAACAAAGTATGTACAGTAATTACAACAATAGCAAAATGAAAAGTGAATTAAACAAAAGATACAATTTGAGCACATAGGAGACTATCTATCTTTATCTTTATCTCGTTCTTCTTCAGATAGCTCCTCTTGTTTGATTCTCCAGGCTTCAAGGAATAGATAAGGTACATCAGCAGGGTCAAATACAGGGATATGAGGCGGTAGAATGATGGGGCCTCTTCCGGTTGGTCCTTCACCAGTAGATTGCTTTCCTTTAGGCTTTTGAGAAAGGACTTCTTCTACATTCACCACTGGTGCATTCCCACACCTTGTTGCTTTCTTGAAGAGCTGTTGGAGTTCAGATTTAAGTGTATTTTTGATAGCACTTTCACCTTTACCAATTAAATACTCCAAGATCTCCATCCATCACTAAATCCAAGGGATCTTAACTCGTCATAGTTTATTCTTTCTTGAACCTTATTCTCCCTTATGACATTGAACGCTCTTTTTGACCCTCTGTTCACTTTGATGATCCTGCCGTGATTGGATCTTTTATTCATCACATCACCATACCTACTCCTATAATAATGATCAGGAAATTCAATGGTACGAACAGATTCTATAGGAGCAGTAGTAGGTGCTTTCTCAGCAGCTTCCATCTCATCAAGTGCCTTATCCTGTTCTTTGATAATGGCTTTGGCTAACTTTAGGGACTCAGCCTCTTGCTTTCTATTAGCAGCCAATTTGTCTTCTATGTCCTGAAGCCTTACCCTCTCAGCAAGTTCAGCATCAGCAGCCTCCCTTCTTTGAATTTCAGCTTGTAGGGCCTACAAATAATCGTCGGCAGTGATTTTCAGGGATTTTGCTGTTTCAATCAACTTTCTACCCTCTTCAGTTCTAAGGGCAGCACGATACTCCCTTAGATCCATACCCAGCTGGTGAGCCTCTTGAAATTGAGCTTTCTCCTCATCAGTAGAGAGCCTTTGACCACTGTTGTTTAAGTATACACCAATTTCAATGCCATAAGTCAAGGCAGTGATGTAGAGTGGCTGATCAAGGGGATGATTCAGCAATCTAACTTGGCGTATCCTTTCATTGATAGCAGCTTGTCTTTGCTCAAGCAATTCTTGTACAGTGATCTCCAGCCTGTAAGCATCTCTTTCATCTGGATTCATTTTAAATAAGTCTGGCTCACCACGGGTAACTGAATCATCTTCCCAAGTTCTATTTTTACCATGACGTTTTGGGAAAGATGGAGGATACATGATTGATTCCCTATGCCAGATGAACTAAATGGAAACTGATTAACACGATTATCCTTCGTTCTGTTAAAATAAGTGAGAGTCTGGGGAGAGATAGGTGATTGAACAAATAAGTGATCTACACTACCCCAGACTGTAAAGTCGGCAGGATTAACCGTATCATCATCTTGAATAGCACCCAGATCAACCACCTTGGCTGGGTCTTCAACACTTGTAACACCCAGCAGCACACTTCTGGCTGGGTCTTCATTCACAGCGCTCCTTGTTGTGTCTTCAGTACCAGCTGACTGATTAGTATCAGCTGGTACAACCACCTCAGTATCTTCATCAGCTACCTCAAATAAGGGTCATTTCCTTAGGGGCTGATTGTCCCTAGGAGCAGATTTCACCCTTTGTTTATCTATGGGCATGGGTTCAGCTGATGGTTCTTGTTTTGATACTGGCTCAAGTGGAGGCAGGTAGGGAACGGTAGCAAGATACTCCCCCTGAATATCATCATCATCAAGATTGATTGTTTCTGCTGGCTTATGTTGTGTAGCTGGCTGTGCAGAAGATGTTGGGCGAGAAGATGAGCTGGTTTCTAACATAGCATCTAACCACTTCATAAAAATGTCACCTCTAACTCCTCCCCCTGACTCAGTAGATGAAAGATAATCTTTTATTTCTTTAGGAGTCATCCGTTTGATCCTGTCTGCTTGCTCAGCATACAGCTTTGCCCTCTTTTTATCATATTTGACCATGAATTTAGCATTTCTTTTTCATGCATCCTTTTTAAACTTATCAATGCCAATCAGGTCATCATCAATGTTCCTCTTTTATGAGGTCAGCCATCTCCTATGCTCAATTCTGTGGCGTTTAAGAGTAACATAGGCACCCATTTGACATTGAAGGCATCATTTAATTCTTGCTGTCTCTTCTGATGTCTCTCCAGTTTTCTTTTCATTCTTCTTTCAATAGTTTGAGAGACAACAAAAGCTTCAGCAACAGCCAATGCAGAAACATCACTGGACTTACTGCCAGAACCAATATCATCCACTGATGTGGTAGACATACTGGGTTGAGATTCACCAGCTGCCTGTACACCAGCTTCAGTATGAGCGTTGCTGGGCTTAGTGTCAGAGTCTTGACCAGTAGTACCATCACCACCATCACCATCACCATCCCTCCTTGGTTGTGTTGGAGCCTTTTCATGCTTATGCTCCCCCTCTGATTATTTTCTATTTTTGAGTTTCTTTTTAGATTTCTTCTCCCCCTTTTTATCATTAGCAGGGGCAGAAAGGTGAACAGGGGAGACCTGTGCATCAAGGTCACTATCTGAATCTGGAACAGAGAATGCAAAATTGTTCCAGTCAGCAACTTTAGGAGTAAGATGGGCACCAGGATCCACGCCAAATTATCGAAGAAGGAGGTTGGAAGACCTAACTTCATTCCTTACAACACCCATAGCCATCTGTTCAACAATGGCTCTAACATCACCCTGTAGGGTAGCCAGTCGTTGCATATTTTTAACCATTTGAACATAGGCAGAAGCAGGAATCATGTTAGCCATTTGCTGTTCCTGCGAATCCAATCTCTCATGTAGAACCGTATTTTCTTCATTAAGAAAAAGAATTCTGCGATTATCAGCGTCCAAATCAGCTTGAAGAAGGGCAATATCCTCAGTATACTCATTGTGAGAGATGATTCATTTCTTTAAGTCCTCCTCCTCTTCATGTTGTCTGACAATGGCATCCATCGCAAGATCTGCAAAGGCACATACTTTTCCGAGCTGGGCTTCAACATTGGAAGTGGTAACTTGCCCAGCATTACGTATGGCTTCAGTCACACTATCAACAATAGCATTGCGAATGGTGTTTTGTAGATCAGGTGTAACTTCTGCGAGTGTCTTATAGACAGCCAGGGTGGAGATGTCAGCCACCTCATCAGCATTAAATTTAACATGGCTGGTTGAGGGGTGGTCAGTAGTAGCTAACACAGAACTACCTCCGTGGGGTGGTGGAGGTGGAAGGTCAGAATCTGACTCGTCACCATGATCACCATCTTTTTTACCTTCACCCGAAGGTTTAGAACCACTGGTATTCTTGTCAGCATCATTAACAGCATCATCAGTGAGATCCACTGGTTTGTCTTTAGTACCAGTCACATTATCATGAGTGACTGGTTCATCCTTACCAGTACCTTTATCAGCATCACCATCAGAAGAAGAAGATGATGAGGAAGAAGCTGATGAATCAGAAGGTACTGGTGAATCAGAAATATTCTGCATAACGTATTTACCAGTAGAGGGATCTCTGATGAACTTGAGAGGCCTTCATGTACCAGGCCATGGAGAAGCAGCTGGAGCCATACCAAAATAATGATAATATGGTTGCTCGTTGATCTGTTCTAAAGTAGCCAGCCTCTCATAAACTTCTTCTCTAGCTGGTCGATCAAGATGAGACAATAGTTCAGTCAGCTCCTCGCGAGGCAATTTGCTGGCTGAGACTATGGCAGTTTGAGGATCAATAGTTAGCTGATCCACCAGCATAGCAACTCTGGGAGTGATAGACGCTCCCCGATAGATGAAGTTAGGTACAACTTCATCAGGATCTGGCACCTGGCACACATATGGTTTCTTCTCAGCAGAAGCAGTAGCCTGAGAAGAGTCAGTAGTGGCAGAAGCAGAGGTACCAGCATCCAAAACGGGTTCCGTAGAACCAATAGCAGTAGTAGGTGACTGTGCAGTAGGTGAAGGAGCAGTATCTGCAGCACCTTTAAAGAAAGTATCCGGTGTGGAGTCAGACACCTGTAGATTACCAGTGGAATCCACAGTAATAAATTGTCTTGATTGAAGATCAAAAACATCCGGAATAACACTAGTAGCATCAGTATCCACCTTTTTGCTGTTTGGAAACATAGCCAGCATCCTGAAGAAACGAAGGCCATGAATCATCATCAGCATGCAAGCCACCACTAGTAACCACTTCAGTAGTAATAGCAGTTGAAATAACAGTGGTAGTGGCAGCATTATCAAAATTAAGAACCTCCTGAACAATATTACCCTGTGCACCAGAGTCTGATGGAAAAGTAGCACTTTTACCAGCATCCATGATAACATCTTGTACATTAGAATCAGATGGAAAAGTAGCACAAGTACTAGTATCCACAATAACATTCTGTGCATCGGTAGCAGCAGCAAACACAATGTCACCCTTTGGTTCAGAAACAGGTTCATCAAGTAGAACATCCTTGACAATATTGTCAATTACCTTTTTAAGAACAGGAGGATCCACTATAATTTCATCTTCCACTTCAGGTGCAGTAGTGGAAGCAGTAATACTGGGAGCAGTATCACCAGCAGCTGTAGAAGCAACAGTACTAGCATCAGTGCCACCAGTAGGAGAAACAGTAGCACCAACACCAGTAGCAGAGGCAGCAATCTGCTCAGTAGGAATAATAACATCTTTAACTTGCTCCCCCTCTACCTGTTCGTCTACCCTGCTAAGAACTGAAACAATAGAATATTTTATGTTAACAACTGTAGAACCAAATAAATTTGACTCAACAATTGCATCTGGTGTTGGTCTCTGGGGACAGACTGGTGATTTGGTCAGCCCTTCGATTGAGACAGAATATGGTGTCTGTAAGTACAGCTATGACTCTGCTGACTCATTGGCGACACATGTTGACCAAGATAGTGTAAGAGTTCTGGCTGGTAATGATGTAGGAGTGAGACTCTTATCATGATCCGAGTAACATAATGGTTGTGCAGTATCCTGAGCTGGTTCAACACGATGAGGACCCAGCTCAAGTTTGCTTTGGGGTTCAGGTATGTGCTCTGCTGGTTGTACTGTCAGCAGAGGATATAGCATTAAGTTCAATTTAGAAAAATGTGGAAGTGTCTGGCTAGAAGAGTATGCGTTGCTACTCTTCTTAACACTAGTTTTAAAACCAGTCAGCTTGGGAGCCAGGGTTATACCTTTAACTCCAATTTCATTTTTCAAGTCAGCAGTTAAAAGATTTTTAATTATGTTAGAATTTTCTACTGTTTGGTCTAGAAACGCACCAGGTTCCATAGCCACATCCTTTGCAGGAGCAGCAGTTGAGACTGGTGCAATCTCCCCTGTGGTGTGCTTGGTGCCAGCTTTTGCTCATTTGGATTTGCCTGTTACCAAGAAATAGTTAAGTAACGGATTCCAATACTAGAAGTGGATAGTCAGTATATAAGACTAGGGCTGTTCTTTATGATCAGAGAGCACTAGATTCTAATACAACTACTGCTTTACCAGTATGTGAGACGGTGGCTGTACTAGTTGAGGTAGCTGGCTTCTTCCTTTTTACAGCTGGCTTTCGCTGAGGTCCCTCCCCCTCAGCTGGTGCAGCACCAGAGGCAGTCGGTTGGTTCAATCCACCTTGAGCAGCAAGATACTCAAGCATGCCTGGTGTCAAGACATTATATTGAGAAGTAGGAGCATCTTTTGGCATTCCCCCTTGTTTTGGAGGCATGTCGAATGATTCATCAGCAATCTGCTGGTAAGCTTCACCCAGCTCATTTTCAAAAACAAGGCTCAAAAACCTTGGAAAGGGGATTAAGTGTGTTCGTTTGGGTGCAAGCACAATTACCCTTAGCCTTAAGTAAATTTCACCGGCATAATCAATATTTCGATTGAACAGCATCCCGTGACCAATCTTAAGCTCAAAATCTGAGCACTGATCAAAGCTCCCGGACTTCTGACTAATGCAATGGGTCAGCAACCTAAAGAAGTAATTCCACAGAGGTGGCATCTCCTTCCTTAAGGGCGTATGAGCCACTGGTCCATCAAACCCTATAATTTCCAGTACTTCTCTTCTAAACTCATCACTGGTTGGTGAATTTACAAATGGACCAATAGGTAATTAGAGAGCACGTCGGATGGCATCAATAGTGATGGAGCAGGCTAGGGTTTCAGTCACCATGCCACGAATACATGGAACGTTCTGTTGAGTGGTGGCCGTGGTGGCAGTATACCAGAATCTGGCCAAACAGGCCGGATAAAGACGAGAAGGTATGCCAGTAATAGCTCGAGCCAGTGGTGATTGTCTTATGTAATCGATAAGCATATCATAGCCCATGTTGGCTTTGGATTTGGGAATTAAAAGGGCATGAGCAACATTACCTCTCGATAGGGGAATGGTAGAGTGTTCTGGTGCATTTGCAGCCCTAGCAAGGCTTGGGTGCAGGTTGAACAGAGGGCCCTGCACCACTTGTTCTTCGATGACCGGTGGTGGTTGATGTGCCGGTTGTTGTGGTTCTACCGATTGTTGTTGATGTGGTTGTTGTTCCTATGGCTGGTTTGCAGCAGGTGGTGATTGATGTTGTTGTTGTTCTGCCATTGATGATTTCGTAGAAGATGGATGTATGAATTGATTTGAAGATTTGGGAATTTTTAGAGAGAAGAGTGTGAATTTGAAATGTTGAATAACCGAAGGTTATTATGGAAGATAAAACACTCTTTTAACCGTTGTGATTGGATGAAAAATGCAGGAGAGAGAAAATGGCAACTGCCATTAGCAGGCGTGTGGGCAGATGTGACAGACTGACACACTTTCGAGGGGACACAGACTGTTGATTTGACGTATATACGGCTTGAACACTTATACCTCCCATTCAGCATTAAATGCAGCAGGTTTTAATTCAAAAAAAAAAAATTTAAAAACCACAAAATAAGTTTTGTATTAAATACAAAATACTTTGTTACATTTAATATGTCATGAATTTAATTTAAATCATTGGGAGTAAATGAGTTTCAGTTTTAAGGAATCATTTAATTTTGTGAGCTATTTATTATTTCAATTAAAAATATTTTGAGTAACCAAAGTATAAAAGACCTTGTTGTACTGAGTGTTTTACATGTAGGCAGTAAGTTAACAAAAATGACTTACTGGTTTGCCCTACATGTTGTAGAGCCAGCACATCAACAAAAATTATCTTTTATTTAAAGTTCAAGCATGCCCAGCTCAGAGATGAGATAGTTAAAACGTTTCTCATGTAAGGGCTTTGTGAATAGATCTGCTAACTGCTGGTCTGTTGAAATAAAATGTATCTCCACATCTCCTTTTTGAACATGATCCCTTATGAAATGATATCGAACGTCAATGTGCTTTGTTCTTGAATGCATCACAGGATTGTTGGTGATAGCTATTGCACTTGTGTTGTCACAGTAGATTGGAGTCTTTGTAACATGAACACCATAGTCTTTCAGCTGGCTTTGCATCCACAATACTTGAGCAATACAACTACCAGCAGAAATATATTCTGCCTCAGCAGTAGATGTGGACACAGTATTTTGCTTTTTGCTCGTCCAGCTGACTAGCCTACCACCCAGTAACTGGTATCCACCAGTAGTACTTTTCCTGTCTATTTTACACCCGGAAAAATAAGCATCTGAATACCCAATTAGCTCAACATCCTGGTCTTTGGGGTATCAAAGAGCACGTTTAGCAGTAGCTTTCAGATACCTAAATATCCTTTTGATTGCTAGCAAGTGTGACTCTTTAGGATCAGCTTGATATCTGGCACAGAGACATGTGGCAAACATAATATCTGGTCTGCTGGCTGTGAGATAAAGTAGGGATCCAATCATACCTCTATATTCAGTGATATTGACTGGTTCACCATTGGGATCAGCATCTATTTTAATAGTTGCTACCATTGGGGTCCCTATATCTTTTAAACAGGTCAGACCAAATTTTTTTAGCATATCTTTGATATATTTATCCTGACTTATAAAAAATCCATCATCAAGTTGTTTAATTTGCAATCCCAAAAAGTATTGCAAGTCTCTTTGTAAGCTCATTTCATATGTCTTTGACATAAGTTTTGAAAAATCTTGACAATGTTTCTCATTTTTAGATCCATAAATAATATCATCCACATATATTTGTACCAGCAAGAGATCACCATCTATCTCTTTTGAGAACAGAGTGGTGTCAATTGTTCCAACTTTAAAACCTATACCAGTGAGATACACATGAAGTGTCTCATACCATGCTCTTGGAGCCTGTTTGAGGCCATAAAGAGCTTTGTCTAGCTTGTAGACATGGTCTGGATATTTACTGCTTACAAAACCAGGAGGATGTTTGACATAAACTTCTTCTTGCTGCTTCCCATTTAGAAATGCAGATTTAACATCCATCTAGAATACCCTAAAGTTCATCTTAGCAGCATATGCCAAGAACAGTCTGATAGCTTCCATCCTAGCCACTAGAGCATAAGTCTCTCCATAATCTAATCCTTCTTCCTGTTTGAACCCTTGGGCTACCAATCTAGCTTTGTTTCTGATCACAATCCCATCTTCATCCATCTTGTTCTTGAAAACCCACTTGGTACCAATGATTTTCTTAGTTTCATCATCAGGTTTAGGTACCAAAGTCCAAACCTTATTCCTATCAAACTGGGAGATCTCTTCTTGCATAGCTCCTGCCCAGCTTGGATCTTTGATTGCTTCATTAGGACATTTAGGTTCAATGGTAGACACAAAATTTACATGCATATAGAAATTGCTGGTTTCATGCCTTCTTGTTTTAACACTACTAGCCAGATTACCAATAACTTGCTCAATTGGATGATCTTTTGTCCATCTAGTGTTATTAACAGGTGAGCTTGTCGTGGAACACACAGCATCTTGATCATCAGCTGGTTCAAAGGTATGAGCAGTAGTTAGAGACAACTGTTCAGTATTAATGTAACCAGAACCAGCTGATCCTTCAGAACCAGTAGACCTATGCTTAAGTTGTAGGACTTCTGTAGAGCCAGTAGGTCCACTTGGTTTAGACACAGATGGAACAGAATGTTCCATCTCATCATTAGAGAACCCAGCAACATGGATTGGCGAGGGATTTGCAGCTGGTTCCTCTTCATCATCAAGTGCTTGCTGAGTAGGCTCTTCAAACAATAACTCTTCATCTTCTTGACAGGGAGATGAGGCTAGGGCAGTTTCATCAAATGTAACATTAATTGATTCTTCGAAACAACCCCTTCTTTTATTGAAAACCCTATATGCCTTTGACATGTTGGAATATCCCAAGAATATTCCTTCATTAGCCTTAGCATCAAACTTGCCCAGCTGATCCCTATTGTTTAGAATGAAACGGGGAGTGCCAAATACATGAAGAAATGAGATTGAGGGTTTTCTTCCTTTGAGAACTTCATAAGCAGTTTTCTGATGTCTTTTCACTATTAAAGATGTATTCTGGGTAAAACATGCAGTGTTCACAGCTTCTGCCCAATATGAATTTTTTATCCCAGACTCAGTAACATAGATCTTGCTGTTTCAATGAGAGTTCTGTTTCTTCTTTCTACAACACCATTTTGTTGAGGTGTTCTCACAGCAGAAAAGTTCTGTGAAATACCTTTATCAGCACAAAATTCTTCTAATGTAGCATTTCTGAATTCTGTACCATGACCACTTCTTAGCTGTTTCACCAGTTGCTCATTTAAAAGCTCCATTCTTTTGATAAAATTGATAATTTCATCAGCAGCTTCACTCTTTTGCTTCAAAAAGAATACTCAGGTGTATCTGGAATATTCATTAAAAATAATCAGTGTATACTTCTTCCCACTACAGCTGGCCACATTAACAGGACCAAAAAGATCCATATGAAGTAAATGAAATAGTTTCTCAACAGATGAGATTTGCTTTGATTTGAATGAGGCATGGTGATGTTTTCCTTTTTCACAACCAGGACACAATCTATCCTTTACATAAGACATGGTGGGTAGCCCAGACACCAAACTTCTACTGGATAATTTGTGAATATCTTTGAAGTTGAGATGTGAGAGTCTCTTGTGCCATAACCACTTCAGGTTGTCTGCTGCCTTTGAATAGAAACAAGTATCAGTTGTTGTGACTGCTGTGTTCATGTCAATTTGATACATGTTTTCATGACGTTTTGCAGTCAACAGTGGCTTCCCTGTCTTATCAAAAATAGTGCCAATTTTCCTTCTGAATTGGACTATCTTATTTTTACTTGTCAGTTGGCTTATGCTGAGTAAATTATGTTTAAGCCCAACGATATATGCAACATTTGAGAATGTGACATTCCCATTAGTCAAAGTACCAAAACCCTTTGTGTAACCCAATAAATTATCTCCATACGAAACAACTGGACCATCTTTTTCTTGATAGTCCATCAGCAGGGACTTACATCCGGTCATATGTCTCGAACAACCACTATCGAGATACCAGATTTACTTGTTTTGAATGCCCTGCACAGTAGCTAAGAGATTAGTTCTTTTTGGGAACCCATCCAAGGATGGGTTCTGGAAGGGTCATCTTTGATGATCTCTTCCTGTCTGCTGGTTTGCTTGAAGAAGCAGCAGTAGACGGGGTTGGGGTAAAAGGACACCGGTTGGCTAAGTGAAACTTGCTGCCACATTTGTAGCATTTTCTCACATTTGGTATCGGTGACTGGTCATACACAGAGTAAAGGGGTACAGTAAGATCGGGTCAATTTTTGGTTACTGCCTCAATTAGCTGGTCAAGCTTGACTGTCATAATCTCAGTGATAGACAGCTCTTCATTCGAGTCCACTTTTGCTTTTCCCTTAAGGGCAGCTTTCTTCTTGGAACCAGTACCATAGTCATGACGTATTGCTTTGCCTTTATCATTTGACGAGCCAGCGTGGGAAGTTACTGGCTTGTCTACTGAAGCTGATGAGCAAGAAGAAGTTTTTCCTGCTGCCTTGAACTTGCCAGTATTACGTTTGACTGGCTTGTTTGCAGCTACTGGTTGACCAGTAAGTTTGTCATCAGCTGGCTCAGCACAATTGGAACTCGAACACGAAGGGGAATCAGTTGGTTTGATTTTTCTAAGATTATTTTCAGTAATTTCCCTTTTGATACGTCTTTCTTTTGGAATCATGTAGTAGATGCTTGAGGGGTCAGTAGTCTCATCAATTGAGGTACTGGCTTCTCTTGCTCTAACTTCATCCTCCAAAATTTCTTTCATGGCAGGTGGTGGGGACACAGTAGGTCTAACAAACTTATTTGTCAAGACCTTTTTACCCTTAACTATCTTGGCAAAAGTATTTGGCAAGACAGCTTCAGGATCTTTTTCAAGAATTTGGTCCATGAAAGTAACTTCTGCAATAGCAGCAGCAGCATAGTCACCAGTAAAGAAAGCTTCAACTTGGGCAGGCACCTACTCGTTAACACACTTTGTTGTGCGTTGAGCAGATGTATACCACGAAGCAACAACCTTTTTAAGATTATCCAGCTGGTTCTTGACTTCTGTTGCCTCAACGTGAAGAGACCTTAAAGCAAAGTTTTGTTTTTCAAGTTTGGAAATATCATCTTTCAAGATTTTAATTTCATCATTTTTGCATTTAAGTTTCTCATTTAAAGATTTGTTGTCAGTTTTCAAAACTTCTTCACGTTTGCTGCCTCTACATAAGTCAACTCTTAGGTAGTCAAACATTTCAGCTTTTTCATCATCAGTATAAGTTTGAAAATTATCAACCTTATACATCAATTCAGTTTTCCATTGAGGTGAATCTCTTTTCTGATCAGCTTCCCTCATATCAGCCAAAAACTTACTACCGCTATCATCCTCATCAGACTCCTTGACCTCCTTGGCCATTAAACACAGCTTCTTTTCTGGAGCATAACCAGCACCATCATCATCAGTATCACTATCAGAGGAAGACGACGAGCTGGTTTCATCCCAATCATGATGCTCAGCAACTAGAACCTTTTCTGGCTTTTTACCCTTCTTATTAGTCTTAGCACTTTCCTTCATCTGAGCTTTCATAGCTTTGTACTTGTTCTTGTACTTGTCAGCTTTTGAGAAAGAGTTAGCATGTGAAGTTGAAGGTTTCCTGGACATGCATTCAGCAGCAAAATGTCCAACCTTTCCACAATTATAATACTCAGATTTAGGACCCTTGACTGACTTGCTGCTATACCTAGTACTCGGTTTCTTACTCCCTTTGTATGACTTGATGGTTCTATTACGATTGAACCTTTTGAACTGCCTAGCCAGCAGAGCCATACCTTCAGCAAACCCTTCTGCATCACTTTCATCATCACTACTTTCTTCAGACCCAGTACCACTATCCACTTCACTCTCAGCTGTCTCTTCTTCTGCCAACAACTTTTGAACCAGTAAAGCCTTTTGAGCTTTCTTTTTAGCAGTAGCAATAAGAGCAGTATCATCTGTCTTAGAAGATTTTGAAGTGGTGGGGGCGGACCTAAAGTTTTCTTTCCAGTTAAGTTCAAATTTAGCCTCTGCCTTCTCATGGTTCCAAAGTGAACTGTAGAGAGAAGACATGTTAAAGTTCTTTAGGGTCTGAGTGGTTCTTAAAGGGTCAGTAACAGATTTCTATTTAGTAGGCAGTGAATCTATGAATTTGTTTACTTGTTCAAACTCAGTATAGGTGACATTCAAAGTGATCAGGTCAGCAATTAAGGAGTTAAACCTAATGAAGGTTTGCTTAAGGGTTTCATACTTGTAGGCAAAGAACATTTCATATTCACGTATTAAAGCAATCATTCTGTTCTGCCTAACTTCTCCCATACCCTCATAGGTAACATCTAGATAGTCCAACATAAGCTTGGCATTTTCTTTTCCCTTAATTAGTTTGAACAGTGGGTTAGGCAAAGTTATTGCTAACAAGGTTCTGATCTTAGGGTCAAGTCCAACACGACGTTTATCCTCAGCATCTCATCTAGAAGGGGTGAGAATAACCTCTCTGCCAGGAACATCAGGAGTGTCAGCTGTAGCTGGTGCACTACCAATAGTCTCAGTAGGCACAAATGGACCATCTGTGGCAATACCAGGCATGAGTGGGTCAATAGACTCAAGGTGAAGCATGAATCTTGCCATCCAAGTTTCATACTCATCTTCATCAAATTTGGGTGGTCTATTGGATGAGCCATTTTCAAGGTAAGCTGTATTAGTATATGCAACCATGAGAGAATTCAGATCCAAGATATTAATTATCAAGACTGAAGCTCTGATACCAGTTGTTGGTCCCATGATAACAACAGGAGTATTGTAGAGGGGAGGGGGTGAATACAATTTCTTTTAAAATAACTTAACAGTTAAACCCGATTAGTATTCAAGCATGCAAATAAATAGAGTCACTGGTAATTTTCAACAGTTATTCTTTATTGATTGAATCACAAAGAATCACAACTATCCTTGGCGGAATGATAGTTGGTTGATACAGATTACCTAGATTATAGCTAAGAGATAAACTAACAGCTATTACACGTTTTGACACTATAAAAATAAACCCACACCACTAGTTGTTACAATAGTAGATATAACAATTTATAGTAGTCCTATTAACCATGTAATGGTTCTATTATCCACTGGTACATATGATGTCTGTACTTGTGAGGACAACTACATCAGATAGCATGCTCTCCTCTTTCCTCTTTGGTAGCTATTTGCAGGAACACTCCAAATCAGTTTGGCACCACTATTTGATTATACAAATAGAATGTTGTGTTCCTTAGGTGTTGACAAAGTATAACCCATGTCTGCACATGCGTTAAACTTCTGCATTCCCACGTGGTCTTATAAGGTCACTTGAATAGTACCATTGATGTAGACCACTCAGGAAACTACTATGCTTATAATGGAGCATAGCTGTCTTGTGTAGTGAGCTGCATTCCAGCTGTGCTGGTTCTTCATTGCTGAGCCACTTCATGTTCTTGATTTACTGAGTATACATCCTGTGCTGATTGAAGAACACTGTCTACCTTGTGCTGGTAGACTGAGCGGCAAACTAAACACTCGACACAGCAAAATCTGTTGTTTATATATGAACAAACTTGTGCTGACTGCACATAACATTTTAGTGCAAATAAATTACAGTTTTGTCATAATTAAATTCTTAATTATTTTGGGGACTCAACAAATACTGATATCAATATTAATAATGAGAGTAATATAATAATTGGATTTTAACTTGTAATTAAGTTTATTACAATAATGTTACATATTATTAATTATATAATACTTATACTATATAATAACATATTTGAATATTTAATATATATATATATATATATATATATATATATATATATATATATATATTACAACATACATAAAATATTAATTGTGTACAGAATTCATATAAATATTTCTCTACATTTTATTTTAAATGATTAAATGGTATTATATGAATTCAAATTAATATATACTTATATTTATATTTACGTATATATATATTTATTCACATATTTATTTGCACACAAATTGTTCGTGAATCGTTGGGAATAGGCAAAGGTCAAATGTATATATATATAAACATAGTTCAAAGTTTTTAGATTTCAATATTACATATTTTGCTTATCTTGTCGGAAACATATAAAGGTAAAGTTTAAATTTGGTCGAAAATTTCCGGGTCGTCACAGTACCTACCCGTTAAAGAAATTTCGTCCCGAAATTTGATTGAGATGGTCATGGTTGACAATAAGTATGTTTTTATGACACATACGAGTTAGAAATTAGAGTTTTATCATCATTGAGTAATATGGATAAAACAATTCGATTACGCGAAGAGTATAAGTGAAGCTATCATAAAAGAGTGAAATAAGAAATAAAGATTCATCTTGACTTTTGGTGTAGTCACTGTTGAATTCCGGAATTCAAGGGATTTAGAGGAAATCTTCGTAATAAGATTTGGTTCTTCGATAATTAAGGAAATTAGAATCTCCTTTGTTTAAATGCGATAATCTGTTTTGATTTCTCTGTTGAATATTTCACTATAAATCCACCCTCTTCATTTCCTTATTTTCACAGCTCACCCCTTCTATTCTTTCTTCCCCAATTCAACTTTTGTTTCTCTTCTCGACTTTAAGTCAAACGAATAATGATTCAGAATTTGTAGGTATGGAGTTTCGAATGGACATGGCTAATGTTCTAAGAGAAATTGTAATAGCACGATCTTGATTGGTTAAATTACTAGAATTCAAGAGAAAATATATGACTATCAAGAAATTATGTTCTTGATATGTTTATATTAGATAGAATGTAAGAGTCGTGTAACATGGTACATGATGACGTTATGATCTGTGAATCATCACGTTCCATTAGAAACTCAGCATGACTTACTGTAATATAATCACATTGATCAAGTGTCATTATATTATACTAACTCATGCTTCAGTTCCCAACACTACTTCAAAAATATTCATAATTTAAACTCGAAAGTTTACAGAATATAGAAACTAAATAGTTTCCCTTTATGATTTAATACAGATAGCGCAAAGAGATAAATGATTTCAGGTAAGAATAGTTATGAAGATATATCCAGAAATATCGAAAGTATTTATAATGAAAGATATGATGATATCTTAGAATTTCTAATATCGATGGATGATGATGAAGATTTGTCCATGAAAGTGTAGAGTCAGGAGCAAGGTATTCATTAATGATTTCAGTACATACTGAATCATTTGGATCCTTTGAAGGCATGTTTAATCTTTGTGTTTTGTCCACAGCCTCCTTCATAGTTTCGCATAATCCGCTTTTCGGTACCAACTTTTCTGAGCTTTGTCAACATACTATTCTTTATCATCAAACTTTTGACTATTACGGTTGTCTATAGTTTCTGCTGCTTCATTCAGCTTTTTCAGAATTGGAGTATTGATTCGTAGACTGGGTACTTTTTAGGATTTCAGAATGAAAAATCATAATTCTAAGAGATAAATGTTATATGTATACATATAACTGTTGATGTAGAAATGTTACAAGATTCAAAATACTGATTGCTGATTCCTGATGATTCATATGATAATTCTCGTTATAGGATGTGGATGAGTATATGATAAGGTTTTGATGAACACATATAATGGTTTTTCGGAAAGCTTGAAGCCAATGAGTAATGAAGTTGTTGGTAAGTTTACTCCTAATGTGGTGGAATATAAATGGTTCCTCGATAACGATGACAAAAGGCAAACTTATATATCAAAGTGATAATAAGACTTATTTGAATAAAAGGTCAAAGTTGATTTGTTGGAGCTGTGACAAATTTGGCTACTTTGGAAAGGGGTTGTAAAGTTATTTTCGGTAATAGCAACGCTAAAGGAATTAGCACCGCTACGTGTTAAACGTTTACTCAGGTTTCGAGTGTTTTCAGGTGCATAACTATATGCATCAATTTTTTTCTTCTTCCGTAGATGAAGTGTGGTTGGTTCATCCTCTCGATTGAGGTGTTTTCAAGAATCATGAAAGGTTTGAACGCAGATTGGAATCGTCAAGATACAAATGAGGTTTAAGATGAAATCAAGTGGCAAGCTTGAAGAATTGTTTAGTTTCATATGTTATAATCAATATTTTAATTTATTTTAATTGTCCAATGTTGGTAGTCCACATTTGATAGTCCACAGTTAGCAGTTCAATAATTTAATATATAATATTCTAATTAATTAATATGTATCGTGACCCATGTACATGTCTCAGACTCGATCACAACTCAAAGTATATATATTATTGTAGAATCAACCTCAACCCTGTATAGCTAACTCAAGCATTACTGCATATAGAGTGTCTATGGTTATTCCAAATAATATATACAGATGCATCAATATGATATGTCAAAACATTGTATACGTGTCCCAATATTTAAAGTGCGTAAAATAAATAACAGAAATTAAATGACGATAAATAAAATTGCGAGAATTTAAATTGCGATAAATAAATTGCGATAATTAAATTGCGATAAATAAATTGCAATAAATAAAATGTAATACGGAATTAACAGTTAGCTAGGAATAGTTAGTGTGGATTCTTAACAAAATTTCTCATAATTAGTTTGTTTGTTTCTAACAAATTTTATTTTGTCCAATGTTTTCTTCATTAATGCCATTTGTTGGATTCTGGTAAATCAAAATCCAAATATGAAATTGGATGAAAATGGTTATTCTGCGGTGAACGGATACGTATATTGGTGGTTGTAAGTAGGATAGTGAATGACTGTTGAATCAGCTTCAAATAATGTACAGTGTAATTTATTAATGTGAAATCTAATTATTCCTCTGGTATTACCTACCCGTTAAAATATTGTCACCATTAACAGTTTGTACAAAAGAATTTTTAATTACAATCTTTATGAAAACATATATACATATATATTTTCTTCAGATGTAATTATGGATTTAATGAGTTAATATAACATTAAACTCATTTGCTTTTCGGTTAGAATTAGAGTACATAATCTCTAAAATATTAGAGACTACATAATCATCATGTCGAACGAAGATAAATAATGTAGATCGTCACGTAGAACGATGATTATACTCGAGGTACAGAATGAGATGTTGAGGCATGGGATGCAGATGTTGCTATTGATGGTGGTCATGGTACTGTTGGTGTTACTGATGGTGGTACTGTTTATGCTGCTGGTGCTGCTGCTGGTGTTTGTAACCGTTGCACCATATTCTCCAAAGCCACTACCCGAGCGCGAAGCTCGTTGACTTCTTCAATTACACTGGGGTGATTATCCGTTCGGA
The DNA here is from genome assembly GCF_046630445.1 of Rutidosis leptorrhynchoides. Classification (NCBI taxonomy): domain Eukaryota; kingdom Viridiplantae; phylum Streptophyta; class Magnoliopsida; order Asterales; family Asteraceae; genus Rutidosis; species Rutidosis leptorrhynchoides. The sequence continues at coordinate 84,611,477 of NC_092341.1, read as the reverse complement.
TGAGCGGATAAATAAAATCTAGAATTTGATGTAGTATATAATCGTGACGAGATACTCTGGAAATGAGAGAGAAAATAGTGTTTCAGACAGGTTCGTCGGTAAGTGCTTCAGGTTCTTCGCCAAGAGGGCAATGTGGTGGATGGAGGGGATCACCTTCTTCTTGTCTCCAATGATTGAGGAGGCTACGAACCCATCAGATGAATCGGGGATGGCTAATTGGTTGATTCATTCTCGTGACACTACTTTCGGAGCTCGAGTGAAACTCTATGTCGGAATAACTATCGGAATTGCTATCGGAAACTAAGGGACTCGAACTGGTTGAGGGATTCATCTCGTACAATCAGATGAAGGATTTTCGATAAGAAATAGAATAGGATATAGATTAGTACCCTGCAATACATAATTTACATATGCATATATAATACTAAAATCCCATAACTTACGGAGGAATCTACGGAAGCTGTCAGGCAAAGGTAACAATAACATATACGCTAAGATATGAATTTATCTATACAATGTCTATGCAATAGAGGTAGTAAGACGTGTCTAGACTTTAAGGATGATAAGCAATTAATTTTCGACACTAAATGATAAGCAAAACTTTTGACATGCAGACACGGTCGAAGTTCAGACTCACTAATGCATCCTAATGACTTATCAGTTAGACACACTAATGCAGACCTGGTTCACTAAGACCACCGCTCTGATACCAACTTTCATGTCCCGTCCTAATCCATCTGGACGAATACATTACATTTGGTTACATCGCGAGGTACTTGACCTCTATATGATACAATTTACAAACATTGCATTCGTTTTTAAAAGACAAACTTTCTTTTCAACGAAAGTTGACAGACATGCATACCATTTCATAATATCTAATATCTAACAATAATTGACTTAATAATAATCTTGATGAACTCAATGACTCGAATGCAACGTCTTTTGAAATATTCCATGAATGACTCCAAATAATATATCCAAAATGAGCAAATGCACAGCGGAAGATTTCTTTCATACCTGAGAATAAACATACTTTCAAGTATCAACCAAAAGGTTGGTGAGTTCATTAGTTTATCATAATCGATCATTTTCATCATTTTAATAGACCACAAGATTTTCATTTCCATTTCTCATAAATATACGTCCCATGCATAGAGACAAAAATCATTCATATAGATTGAACACCTGGTAACCGACATTAACAAGATGCATATAAGAATATCCCCTATCATTCCGGGACATCCATCGGACATGATAAAAAAAACATCGAAGTACTAAAGCATCCGCTACAACGGATGGTGTTTGTTGGGCCCAATAGATCTATCTTTAGGATTCGCGTCAATTAGTAGACTGGTTTACTAATTCTTAGGTTACCAAGCAAAAGGGGCATATTCAGCTTCAATCATTCAACCATATAATGTAGTTTCGATTACTTGTGTCTATTTCGTAAAACATTTATAAAAGCGCATGTATTCTCAGTCCCAAAAATATACATTGCAAAAACATTTAAAAAGGGAGCAAATGAAACTCACAATATTGTATTTTGTAGTAAAAATACATATGACGACATTGAACAACGCAGGGTTGGCCTTGGATTCACGAACCTATATCATTTGTATATATATTAAAATATATAATCGTAATCGAACAAGTTTATATATTATATCTTAAATTATATACTATATTTATTTAGTTTGTGTATATATTCAGAATGTTTGATATTTTTATAGTTATATTAATATATATTTGATTGATATATTAATAAAATTACCTAACATGTTATATATGAATATTTATATAAATTCCATTAATATGAGTAAAACATACTTATAATTTTAATAATATTCTTAAAACTTTTAATTTTTCATAAACATAATTATTTTTTAATAATAATGATATAGATAAAACAGATAATAATAATAATAATAATAATGATAGTTTTAATAATAAATCTCATAATAGTAATAATATCAGTAGTTTTTAATAAATTAATAATTTAATAATAATGATAATGAAAATTATACTTTTTGATTTTTAATATTTAGTACTTAGTAGTAATAATTGTAACAATATTGATTTTATTGTTAATGATAGTCATGATACTGATTTTAGTAATTACGTAATAATAATACTAATAATTGAAAATTCATATTAATGATAATATTTATAATAATATATAACGTTTTAACTAATGATCCTAACATGAAAAAGTTTTTAAATCATTCCTATAATCTTTCTAAACCATCAATTGCTCAAGAAATATCAAAATGATTACGAATTTTAATGAAGAAAAATATAGTTGACTTTTTAAATATAAGCTTTGACTCACGAATTCAAGATGAATAATAGAAATTGGATCATGAAAGTTTGCAGGAAGTTTCACTAGCCAATTCCTAATGCTTCTACATTTATACATTTTGGAGTTTAATTTGATTTCGAATTTTTGATAAAAAGAAGTAAGAACAGAGGGTTCGTAAAAAAAATTGATTAATTTATCAATTTGATTATGTTTGAAAATGTTTGTAATTGATATAGAGAGTAAGAATTCGACTGGTATTCCCGACAACTTGTGAGAATTCGTTAGATTTATATCAGATTATGAATTGACATAAAATTATTGGAGTAGACAGATTTATTAAAGTTGAAATTGACTGTCAACAGATTTTGGATTTGTTGTTTTGGATGGAATATGAGTCATACGAATTGGAGACAGAAATTAAATCACCAACAGCTTGAAAGTGAAATGAAACTGGATTTGATTCAGTATTTTGTTAATTAAAAATAATAACAATAAATCCAATTTATATAATAAACCTGTAGGTACGTATAATTCAGTATATATGTATAAATGTGTACACTTTATCTGTATTTATATATGTATAGTTGTATTTCATAAATGTATATGTATATGTATTTGTAAATATATATAAGTGTATTAATAATAATAATAATAATAATAATAATAATAATAATAATAATAATAATAATAATAATAATAATAATAATAATAATAATAATAATAATAATAATAATAATAATAATAATAATAATAAGTATATAACTAATAATAATTATACAATTAATAATAATGATAATAGAAATAATAATGATATTAATACTAATGAAGATAATAATATTAATAATTATCATTACAATAATGTTTATAATAAATTGTATTATTTTTATAATATTAATAATAAGGAGAGTATATAACAATAATAATGATTCTTAATAATAATACATAATAATGATACTAGTAATACCAAGTTACATGTTTCAATTTTTAGACCTATATAAAATATATACTATATTATAATAATATTAATACTACAAATAATAATATTAATATCAATTTTAATAATAATAATGAGAGTAATAAAAATAATATCGATATAATAATTTATACTTATTAAATCTTATATATATATATATATATATATATATATATATATATATATATATATATATATATATATATATATACTATGTCTTAAATTAATAATACTGATATCAATATTAATAATGAGAGTAATATAATAATTGGATTTTAACTTGTAATTAAGTTTATTACAATAATGTTACATATTATTAATTATATAATACTTATACTATATAATAACATATTTGAATATTTAATATATATATATATATATATATATATATATATATATATATATATATATATATATATATATATATATATATATATATATATATATAAACAGTTCAAAGTTTTTAGATTTCAATATTACAGACTTTGCTTATCGTGTCGGAAACATATAAAGGTTAAGTTTAAATTTGGTCAAAAATTTCCGAGTCGTCACAGGAATTATATAAAGATTAAGTTTAAATTTGGTCAGAAATTTTAGGGTCGTCACAGTACCTACCCGTTAAAGAAATTTCGTCCCGAAATTTGATCGAGGTCGTCATGGATAACAATAAGAATGTTATTATGACGAATATAAGTTGATTCATAGGGTTTTATCATGATTGAGAAATATGGATAAAATAATTCGATTACTCGAAACGTATGAGTGAAGCTATTGTAAAAGAGTGAAATGAGAAAATAGGGATTCGTCTTATCTTTTGACGTCATCATGGTTGATCTCCGGATTAAAGAAAATCTTTGTAATCTATATAAGATTTGATTCTTCGGCGATTAAGGAAATTATGATCCTCTTCGATTTAATGTAATAATCTGTCTCGATTTCTCTGTCGGATATTTTACTATAAATCAACCTCCTACGTTTCCTTATTTCCACATCTCCCATCTTTTATACTTTCTTCCTTTCTTCGTACTTCCAAAACATTCGTCAATATGCTCCATCCAGTTTTAATTCTTGATATATTCTTGACTATCGCATCTTTCATTCTTCTGTTTCATCTTCCACCGGAGGAATCCGTTAATTTCTACTATGCTCTTGGGTTTATAGTGTTCTTAGTTTTCCCGTGTCTTTATATTGCTATATGCATCGATATACACGGTTTGTAATTTCTGTGTTATCTTCGTGCTTATATTTTTCCTTATATTTTGGAGTTTCATGCTTTCGTCTTCTTTTCCCGACTTCAAGGCAAGCGAATAATGGTCTAGAATTCATAGATATGAAATTCGGAATGAACATAGCTAATGCTCTAAGAGAGAAATTGTAATAGCACAATTTGACTTGTGAAATTACCAAATTCCAAAGGAAAATATAGAACTATCAATAGAATATGTTCTTGATATGTTTAGAGATTAGATTGAATGTAAGAGTCATGTAACATGGCACATGATGACGTTATGGTTTGTGAATCATTACGTTCCATTTAGAAACTCAGCATGACTTACTGTAATATAATCACGTTGATCAAGTGTCATTATATTATACTAACTCATGCTTCTGTTCCCAACATTACTTCAAAAACATTCATACTTTACACTAAGAGGTTTCAGATATTTAGAAACTAAAACAATTTTCTTTATGATGTGATACAGATAACGCGAAGGAATAAATGATTTCAGATAAGAATGGTTATGAATATATCTTCAGAAATATGAAGGATATTTATAATGGAAGATACGATGATATCTTAGAATATTTAAGATAAGAGTATGACAATTATTGGGGTTTGGTATGACAATTATTGTTACAAGATGTAGATGGGTACATGACAAGGTTTTATTGTGATCTTTCAGAGAGATTTAAGTCAAAGAGCAATAAAGTTGTTGGTAAGATTACTACTAATGTGGTGGAATATAAAAGGTTCCCAGTAACGATGGCGAAAAGACAACGTATATATCAAGGTTATAATAAGGATACTCCGGATGAAAAGTCGAAGTTGTCTTTTTGGAGCTGTGATAAAATTCGCTATTTTGAAAAGGGATTGTAAAGTTATTTTGGGTAATAATAATGCTAAAAGATCTGACACGGATACATGTTGAACCTTTGCTTAGGTTCAAGTGTCCTCCGAATGCATATCTATATGCATATATTCTTTGTATGTATCGTGTGATTGGTTCATTCTCTCGATTGTTCCTTAGTTGAGATGTTTTCAAAAATTTTGAAGGGTTTAGATGCAGGTTGTCATCGTTAATATCCGTATAATGAATTCGTCGTGAATCTTGAATGATACGAATATCTTTATGAGTTCTGTGAATGAAAGTGATGTTCTAGTATAGTTTGAATTTAAAGTATGATTTTGAAGGATGTAGGAATTTAAGGTTGATGGCACTTCTTAAATCTTGACTTGGATTTTTATCTGTCAAAATCGGAATATGTAATTGAATTGGTATGGAAAATGGTTGTCTTGAATTTTGTGAAATGATGTATATTGCTATGAAAGGAGAGAGTATAATTAACGATTGTCGAAACATCATTGAAAATGTACAGTGTAACATATTAATGTGAACTTAAGTATTTCTCGGGTATTGCCTACCCGTTAAAATAAAATTTCACAAGTAATATTTTGTACAAAAGAATTTTTATTACAGTCTTTATGAAAATATATGTATGTATATTTTCTTCAGATGTAATATGGATTTAATGAGTTAATATTATATTAATCTCATTTGATTTACGGTTGGAACTAAAAATGAATAATCCCTAAAACTTTAGAGATTACATAATCGCCGCGGAATATTTCTTCAACGTAAATGAAATAATGAATTAATACTTCATCACTCATTATTGTTGGTATCCCTCAGTGCCTGCGGTGCGTATGATGTTGATGCTCGTAATGCGGCTTGCGATGTTGAGGCTTGTGATGTTGTTGGTAATGCTACTGCTGGTGCTGGTAGTGGTTTGATGTGAGTATAGATGATGAGAATTTATTTTGTTTTGTATTGTGAAAGAAGATATTTAAAGTTTCTTGAATAAAAAGAGAGGTCAATAGCTTTATAAAGGGAATGAAATGATGTAGGATGCACTTGCGAATGAATTTTTGCTTTTCATGACAGTAATTTTTTTTTTTACTAAATAATTCACCATGCAAGATACGGAGTAAAGGTCGGATAGCCTCAATAATATTAGTAATATTATACTCGTTGCAGCATATCCTGGAAAGGAGAGAGAAAATGGTGTTACGAACGGGTTCGCCGGTAAGTGCCTCATGTTCTTCACCAAGAGGGCAATGTGGTGGATGGAAGGGATCACCTTCTTCTTGTCTCTAATGATTAAGTATATTACGAACCCATCCCCAATTCATCCAAAATAGATGATGGCTAATTGGTTGATCCATTCCGGTCACACTGCTTTCGGAGCTCGAGTGAAATTCCATATCGGAATTCGAGGGAATTGAACTAGTGGAGAGTTCCATTTCGTACGATTGAATAAAGGATTTTTCGATATGAAATGATTTCCGGCTATCGGATGGTATTCTAATTACATAGAATTGTTGGGATTTAACAAGTTTCATAATGTTTAAACCATTTAGGAATTAAGATAGCGGAAGCATGAAAATAACCATTTTAGAACTTGTTAATCTTTAACCAATTAAAGTTAAATTCCAATTAGGATCAAATTGTGATATATGCTTACAAACTACAAGCAAGTAAAGAGATTATACCTACTCCAAGCTTGCTAGTAAATGATGAAGATGATGATGATGAATGGAGCTCCAAAATGTATGAAACCTCAAGTTGTAATACCCCAAGCTCACTACCAACACCTTGCTTTTGGTTAGGATTTATTTGACACATAATATATGCTTGCAAAAATAAGAAATGAACCCTTGAATGCTCCCTAAACCCCACGGCATTCAGCAGCCTGTTGGGAGTATTTTTGCAGTTTTTTTTTATAGTCTTTGATGTGTATTTTTCAAGTGTTTAAGTCTCCAAGAGGTCTTGGTACTTATCCCATGGAATCTTTGAAAGTAACACTTAAAAGCTAGTAAAATAATAGCATGCTTATGAAACTCCCATGCCACTTCCAAAGTTGTATTATAAAATAAGTTTTATAAAAGAGTTAATTTTTATAAAACTATTTTACAAACTTCCATATTTATTTATGTACATTTTATTATATAAAACCCATTTATATAAAATGTAACATAAATTTATTAATTATTTAACCTATAAATAATTAAATCCAAATTATATAAATTATTCCATAATTTATATATATATATATATATATATATATATATATATATATATATATATATATATATATATATATATATATATATATACACACATCAAGTAATATTTCAGAAAACCATTTTTCTTAAAGTTCAAGTGTCGCGTATTTAATCAATGATCCAATCGTCAATATTAAATGCGTATAAGGTGTTGGTAAGCTTGTTATTAGGTATGACCCGACTTGGATCAAAACATATTAGCCACGTTAATTTAATATGTCTCTCGGGCATATGAAATACCTTCAATCTCCCACTTGTACGAGAAACATAAGAAATTAATGCAAGTGATGGATACCACCTAACGACCATCCATCACCCCCAATATGTTATGACTTTGTGCCATTCAATAACATCATCCCTTTCGAGTTCCCACCTCGAATATGAATAGGTGAATCTTTCATTTATCCTTTCATCCTAGATGTCATGTTAAATCCAAGAGACATAGAGTGATCACTCTCTTATAGTTTTAACTTTATCAGGCCTTAGACATCTGACTCTCAATGAATAAGAGGGACAAATTCCATCTTGATTACATATGTCCTAAATATATACTTTGTATTACACCTGAGCTCTTCCTTATGAACTACCATATTTCAGAATAGCGAAGGAAAGAATCAAGGCATAATACTTAGTGAATATCCGAACTCAATATGTATCTCAGGTCAGAGGATACAATGATATTCACCTTTACTCAAGACTACATGTGATCAACCACAAAGGCTCCATTCAGTAAATCTTGAGAGCGGGTCTTCCAATATTTGTATCCCACAAATATCTATGAACCTTGGTTGCAACCTTGCCCCACATTCATCCCGTGAAGTATACCAATCCAAGTTCATAATAGTCTAAACCTCACACTTGTTCCCACAAATGTGATCGACCACGGAATTTAGAATAATTACTTATTCATGGATAAAATATGCAAAATAGGAACATAACTCAAAATAAATTAATACCATAATTATATTAATGAGTTTGAACAATTTCATTCTGATACAATACTTAAAACAGATCATGACCAATCACTAGAATATCGAAGCCCTAATGCACAAACATGTCCAGTATGTTTTGCTCCATGTAAGAGCTTCGTGAGAGGATCCGCTATATTAAGATCTGTGTGAACTTTGCGAATACGTATCTTTCCCTTTTCAACTTCATCCCTTATGTAGTTGAATCTCCGATCAATGTGACGGGTCTTTCAGTGAGCACGAGGTTCTTTGATTTGAGCAATCGCACCCTCGTTGTCACAAAAGATCTCAAGAGGGTCCTGAATGGAAGGGACTACTCCTAAGTCGTCGATGAATTTCTTCATCCATGCAGCTTCCTGAGCTGCCAATGATGCAGCGATGTACTCCGACTCTGTAGTGGATAAAGCAACAACATCCTGTTTTTAACTCTTCCAAGAGACCGCACCTCCATTTAATGTGAAGACATAATCGGATTGTGATCGAGAATCATCTCGATCAGTTTGGAAACTCGCATCTACGTAACCTTTTACAGCGAGTTCCTCCTCACCAGACCCATATATCATAAACATATCCTTAGTCCTCCTAAGGTATTTCAATATACTTTTGACAGCAATCTAATGACTGTTTCCTGGATTATTCTGGTATCTACTTGTCAGGCTAAGAGCACATGACACATCCGGTCTAGTGCATATCATTGCATACATGATTGACCCAATGGCAGACGCATATGGGACTTTCTTCATTCTCTCCTGTTCATCTTTCGTGGTGGGGCACTGAGATGAACTAAGAAGTGTTCCCTTTTGAATAGGTACCAAACCTTTCTTAGAGTTCTCCATCATGAACCTTTTCAAGATCTTTTCAATGTATGCACTTTGATTCAAACCTATCAGTTTCTTGGATCTATCCCTGTAGATCCCAATCCCCAAAACGTATTGTGCTTCTCCAAGATCCTTAATAGAGAAGCATTTACTTAGCCAAGTTTTAACACCTTCCATGCCAGAATATCATTTCCAAATAACAATATATCATCCACATATAGTACAAGGAACATGATAGTGCTCCCACTAGATTTCTTGTATACACAAGCTTCATCACCATTTTTAATGAAGCCAAATTTCTTGGCCTCCTCATTAAAATGATGATTCCACATTCTAGATGCTTGTTTCAATCCATAGATTGACTTCTTTAACTTGCATACCTTTTTAGGATATTTTGGATTCACAAAACCTTCAGGCTGAACCATATAGACGTCTTCCTCAAGATGTCCATTTAGGAAAGCGGTCTTGACATCCATCTGCCATATTTCATAATCATAATGAGCAGCAATGGCAAGTAATATCCTAATAGAATTTAGCATTGTCACAGGCGAAAAAGTTTCATCATAGTCAACCCCTTGAGTTTGAGTGAAACCTTTTGCTACAAGTCTAGATTTATATGTATCCAAGTTTCCATGTATGTCGGTTTTCATTTTGAAAAGCCATTTACAATCAACTAGCCTTGAGCCAGTAGGTTGTTCAACAAGTTCCCAAACTTGGTTGTCATACATGGATTGCATCTCAGCGTTCATGGCTTCCTGCCATTTATCCTTATCAATCCTTGATAAAGCATCTTGGTAGTTTGTTGGTTCATCCAAATCAACCACATAGCAACCATCCATGAGAAACCCATATCTCTCAGGAGGATTACTAATCCTACCAGATCTGCGAACGTCTTGTGTATTTTGATCATCCATTTGATCACTCTCAATATTTTCATGTTGAGTGCTAGTGTCAACCAATTGTGTATCATCTACTTTATCTTGAACCTCTTCAAGATCTATCTTCCTTTCACTATTTCCTTCCATTAGGAACTTAGTTTCAAGGAATTCAGCTTTTCGAGCAACAAATACATTTTGCTCGGTTGGATCATAGAAATAATATCCCATATCATCCTTGGGGTATCCTATGAAGATACACTTCATGGATCGAGCATTCAACTTATTAGGGACGTAACGCTTAGGATAAGCTTCACATCCCCATACCTTTAAGTATGATAGAGATGGAGGTTTTCCAAACCACATCTCATGAGGAGTTCGTTCCACTTTCTTGGTTGGGGCCATATTTAGAATACGAGCCGCGGAGCATAGACAATAACCCCAGAATGATAGAGGTAACGAGCTTCTAGCCATCATAGATTGAACCATATCCATTAGGGTTCGGTTCCTCCTTTCGGATACACCATTAAGCTGTGGTGTCCCGGGTGGAGTAAGTTGCGAGATAATCCCACAACTTCTAAGATGATCTTGGAAAGCATCGCTTAGGTATTCACCTCCTCTATCGGTACGAAGTACCTTGATTGTCTTATTGAGTTGATTTTGTACTTCGTTTTGATATTCTTTGAATGCTTCAAAAGTTTCGTCCTTGTGTCTTAATAAGTGGACATATCCGAAATGACTGAAGTCATCAATGAAAGTAACGAAGTATCTTTCACCATTCCTAGTTATGGGCTTAAAGGGTCCACATACATCCGAATGTATTAATCCTAATAAGTCTTTAGCCCTTTCATAGGTCCCTTTGAAAGGTGATTTAGTCATTTTGCCTTGTAAACAAGATTCACATACATCAAACGAGTCTAGTTCATTTGATTTCAAAAGTTCATTCTTTTGAAGTGTATGCATTCGATTCTTGTTGATGTGACCAAGGCGACAATGCCATAAGTAGGAATCACTCAAATTCCTTTTGAGTTTCTTGGTGTTTGCATAGTATATTGAGCTATTGTATGATGTGTCATCATGAACCAATTCATAAATACCATTCAAAGGTGAAGCCTTAAAATAGAACACATTATTTAAAGAAACATGGATATCATCATTAATGAAATTAAGATTAAAACCATATTGTTTCAAACGGGATACAGAAATAATGTTTCGTGATAAATCGGGTGCATACAAAATATTTTTCAAAACAAGCTCCAAACCACTTGGTAGCTTCAAAAAAAAGTCTCCTTGAGCTTTCACTTGCACCCTTGCTCCATTTCCCATGAAGAGACTCGTTGTTCCCGTATCCTGATCACTTCTTTTGAACCCCTGCAAAGAATTGCAAATATGAGAAGAAGTAATACTAAGCTCAATGTATACCATATATACATTACCTGAGGTTTGTCCTGCATCCCTCTTTTCCTTCAACTCCTTAAGGTAGACCGGGCAGTTACGCTTCCAGTGACCCATTTCACCGCAACCAAAGCACGGATCTTCCTTGGGGTTAGCTTTTCCGGCAACCTTTTGCTTCTTGTTGTTGTTGGTTGGGGTAACCACCTTCCCCTTTCCCTTGCCCTTGCCTTGGTAGGCAGGTCCTTTCCTCTTAGCCTCCTTCGGCTTAGAAGTGTTATTGTTTTTGGACCCGCCTTCATTGATCGTAAACACGGGTGAAGCCCTTTTACCCATGCTTGCCTCTGCCGTCTTAAGCATGGCATGTAATTCGCCAATGCTTTTATCCCATCCATTCATGTTTTAATTCATTACAAATGTGTCAAACCTCTTTGACAAGGAATTAAGGATAAGGTCTGTGGCTAATTCATTAGACACGTTGCAGTTTAGACGGTTCGCTCGATCAATTAGGCTTTTCATCTTAAGGACATAAGATGAAACAGATTGGGAGTCGTCCATCCGACATGCATGAAGCGCTCGGACCGTTTCAAAGCGCTCGACACGAGCTTGTTGAAGGAACATCTCCTTCAACTGTGTGATCATTTCATATGCACTATGATGCTCGAAATCCTTTTGGAGTTCTGGTATCATAGTCCCAAGCATGAGGCAAGAAACTTGCAACGAATCGGTGCAATATTTCTCCCAATAGGCCATGCCTTCCGTATCATCCTCGTTCGGTTGATCGGGAATGGGGTCTTCCAACACATACGCCCTATCCTCTAGTTTGAGGAAAATTCTTAGATTGCGAAACCAATTCATGAAGTTCGTATGGTTGAGTTTTTCCTTTTCGAGGATTGACCTCAACGATAGGTTGTTAAAGTTTAATGGTGCGTTCGGAATGTTGTTGTTATTGGCGGCTATCTACAAAATTTAACAAAGTTGTTTAAGTATCAATTTTAATTTAATAATCAATACCCTTTAAATCCAATTGATATTTATTAAATTTTAGAATCCAACGGTAAACCAAATTTCGGTTAGGTGACCTTTATCCCATCATTTGGTTTAGCTAGGTAGTCATTATATGACAATTGCAATCCTTTTGCAACTTCTAAGTCATGAGATCATGCAATCCTTTTGCATGGCATATTTATCCCATCAACGCCTATTTGTTCCTCATGCTTCGGTGACCCTAAGTTCATGATTCCCAAATCAAGTCATCCTACTTGTGCTAACGTGTAAATTTAACATACAAGTGGTTAGGTGACCTTTATCCCACAAGTGTGCGAAATTCACCTCAATCATATTAGTTTGCTCATAACGGTTAGGTGACCTTTATCCCATTATGAGTTCCCTAATATTTTTAAGTGTTGCACAAAAGGATGGCGTTTAACTCGTTTACCTTGTTAATTAAGGGATTTTGAGTTTTCATTAATTCTAGTTTGAGAAAACTTTTATGCCATACACTAACATGCATTTAGTGTATGGTTTATTTGAAATCCATTTTCATGTCATGTAATAAAGCCAATTTTATTACTTTGGAATAAACCATTTTATTATGTTTTAATAACCAATTATCATAATCCTTATGGTGTTGTTAATAACCATTTATTAATGTTCTTTTGCCATTTCAATTTAACCATTTAAATTGTCGTTTTGCATGTGTTTAATAACGTCTAATTTAACCAATTAAATTTTAGTTTTGTTTGTTGTTAACTTGTGTGATTAACTTGTAGCATACAAACATACAATTCACAATCATACAATAAACAACTAAGCATGCAAAACAATATGTTCACAATCAAGCCATTTTGGTAGACATTTGTTTAGCCGAAAACAAATACCACCGGTAGAGGGTAATAACACAAAGTAGGAGATTTTAAATCTCCCACTTAATCTTGCATCCAAATGATTCTTCTTGTGTTCTTCATCTTGCATCTTCATCTTTTACAAAAAATATATCCTAATACATTTTTCTCTAAAAAATGAAAATACAACCTAATCTATTTTACATGCCAAATATAAAATAAATTACATAACCAAAATAATAATATTACAAACCAAATGAATGAATTAATATTACATACCAAATGAATGAATTAAATCAACCAAACATGCAACCATTCAAACACAAGGTCAAGGCTTGATTGTGAATTTTAACATACAACAAAATTGACCAAATGGCAAGTTCCAAAACCCATTTGGAACCTCCTAAAATTCGGCCAACCAACAAACCCACCCAAACACTTTAATTTTTGCATTTTACAATCATGCATGTACATAAAATGCAAAATATATAGTGAGTTTAATAATCATCTCGAAGCATATTTTAACAACTTCGGCTCTAGATACCATTGTTGGGATTTAACAAGCTTCATAATGTTTAAACCATTTAGGAATTAAGATAGCGGAAGCATGAAAATAACCATTTTAGAACTTGTTAATCTTTAACCAATTAAAGTTAAATCCCAATTAGGATTAAATTGTGATATATGCTTACAAACTACAAGCAAGTAAAGAGATTATACCTACTCCAAGCTTGCTAGTAAATGATGAAGATGATGATGATGAATGGAGCTCCAAAATGTATGAAACCTCAAGTTGTAATACCCCAAGCTCACTACCAACACCTTGCTTTTGGTTAGGATTTATTTGACACTTAATATATGCTTGCAAAAATAAGAAATGAACCCTTGAATGCTCCCTAAACCCCACGGCATTCAGCAGCCTGTTGGGAGTATTTTTGCAGTTTTTTTTATAGTCTTTGATGTGTATTTTTCAAGTGTTTAAGTCTCCAAGAGGTCTTGGTACTTATCCCATGGAATCTTTGAAAGTAACACTTAAAAGCTAGTAAAATAATAGCATGCTTGTGAAACTCCCATGCCACTTCCAAAGTTGTATTATAAAATAAGTTTTATAAAAGAGTTAATTTTTATAAAACTATTTTATAAACTTCCATATTTATTTATGTACATTTTATTATATAAAACCCATTTATATAAAATGTAACATAAATTTATTAATTATTTAACCTATAAATAATTAAATCCAAATTATATAAATTATTCCATAATTTATATATATATATATACACATCAAGTAATATTTCAAAAAACCGTTTTTCTTAAAGTTCAAGTTGTTGAGCGCTTCGGTAACCATACTTAACCATTAATGTGACATATTCCCTTTATTATGAAATCTCCCTACACTGTACCAAATGTAGTAAAAACAAAGTACTATGCAACCGTTTACGATACTAGAGCGACTAGCCCGGTTGGGGTTGTCAAATCCGATAGATCTATCAATAGGATTCGCGCTTACATGTTCTTACAACATGTAAATATTAGTTACCAAGCTATTAGGGAAGATATGCAAGGTGGTACAACTCAACGTAGAATATATTTTAAGTACTTGTGTCCATAGCGTAAAACATAAAATGCATGTATTCTCATCCCAAAATATTTTAGAGTTTAAAAATGGGACTATATACTCACAGTAGTAAAAGTATATTAATAATAAGTTTTCAACTTATTAAAAATATGACCATCGTCCTTGGATTCACGAACCTATAACAATAATAACGATTCAGATAATAATACGACATATGAATAAAATAAAGCAAGTTCATAGAATACTTATATAATAATTTTTAACATTTTATGTTAGTAGTCCTTTGTTAGTAGTCCAAAATAGTTCAAAAAATCCAACAGTCCAATAATCGGTGTATATATATATATATATATATATATATATATATATATATATATATATATATATATATATATATATATATATATATATATATATATATATATAATCTTAGAATTATCCCACGACGTAGTATATACTTATTGTCTTTGCATCAACCCAGAGACGTATTGTATACGTATTGTCTTAGAATTAACTAAGACGTATTATGTACGTATTGTCTTAGGATTTATCAAAACGTATTGTATACTTATTGTGTTAGGACGTACCAAGAATATTATTATACATATATACAATCATAGAATTAACCAAGATTATAATATTTTGTTATACTACTGATAGTCCAAATATATATAGGATATAGGAAAAGTTAACAAGGATATGGTTAATATAGTTTTTTATAATATAAATTTCGTCCATACAACGTTAATTTTAGTAGATTTTATTTTGCTCGCTAAATATTCATTACAACTCCGTTTAAAGTGAATCAAATTGCTATGGATTCATTAAGAAGTAAATTTTACAAAACCAATTCGAAAAGTTCTTCCCAAGTAGTAATTTTTAGAGCTTTACCCTATTTTTGTGTTAGTGGACAGATTTGAAAAAATCCCGGCATCCACCCAATATATGATTTTTGATAAAATACTTCCACTTTGTCTAAAATTATGAAAAAAATACTGGAAGTCTTATTTATATATATTAACATATTTCCAAAGTCTTAGCCTTGAACTCAAACTCTAAGATAGGTTTTTAATTCCCAACCCAAAACAGCCCGCTTTTTACCGAATGGAGATTAAAGGATATATGTTAAGTTTCAAGGTGTTCTTCATATGTACAAGTTATAAGTTCTTATATTAACTTAATATAACATCATAATACATATAAATAAGTGTTATTAGAGTTAAGTTAGAAAGATTAGATTAGTTTTTCAAACAAGCTTGGTGTTCACCAAAACAAGTTCTAGTTTTTACAAGTTTTATAAGTATAATAAGATAGCAACTATACAAGGAATTGAACAAGGATTTTGAGAAGTATTTTACCTTGATTATGAAGAGGAAAGTTGCTGAGATTAAAGTATGATATGAGAGCATTCAAGTGTGTGTTTTTAGTTTAAGAAAACGTGGAGTAAAAATGAGTTAAAATGGTCCTTATTTATAAGCTTATAATTTTGGCTTTTAGTGAAAACTAGTTGTGGAGCCCTCGCTTCGCGCCGGGGGCTCCGTTTTGAATGCGAGTTAAAAAAAAAGTCTCGATCTATTTTGTAAAAAAGATTTTTTTTCGACATCTAACATTGAAGGGTTGTTCTTTTTGTGAAAGTTGCTTCTTTTAGCGTTCATGTTTTTTTTTTTTTAAGTTAGTTGATCTATTTTGTAAAAAAAATATTTTTCGACATCTTTTGGTAGCATTGAAGGGTTGTTCATTTTATGAAAGTTGCCTCTTTTATCGTTGAAGTGAAAAAAAAGGTAGTTGATTTTTTTGTGAAAAAGAATTTTTTCGACATCTTTTGGTAACATTGAAGGGTTAGTTCTTTTACGAAAGTTGCTTCTTTTATCGTTGGAGACTAAAAAAAAGGGGGAAATGATGGAAATACCCCTGGTTACTATTGATAAATAGTGCTACAGGGTTTTATCTTTTAAATAGTATAGTATATTAATAATAATAATAATAATAATAATAATAATAATAATAATAATAATAATGATAATAATAATAATAATGAATAGTTATGGAGGAGTGAAAATTATGTGGTTGATTTATAATGGAGGAGAAGTTTAATGATGAAAGTATAGAATGTAAAAATTTTGTGGTAAATTTATAAAAGGTACAAAGTTAAGTATTAGAAATGGTGGGGTTGAATTAAAGAAAAACAAAAAGTTTAGTGTGGTTTTGTGAAGGCTAGAAAGTTGACTATTCATTTTGCCTTTATCATTTAGATATATAGATTAATATCTAAGATAAGTTAAATTGTATTAAGTTATGCATGACATATTAAATTGATTAGGTCATGGATGACATATTACACAAATAATTACAGATTTCTATTGGTATATACCAATAGTAAATACTTCTAGAAGCTGTGTATAATACGGGTAAAAATACCATATGAATGCGAGTAGAATTCTTGAGGAAATTGAACGAAAATACGAGTATAGCTATCCTTTATATGTATTGGTATATTATAAAGTGTATTCAATACTTGTAAGGATGTATTTACACTCGTAATACATTATATGTAAATACATTTTAACATAAATTAATTACGTCGTTTTAATAGTAATATATAATATATATATATATTATTTGAAAACTCTTTAAATTAGTAGTATGAAAATATATATATAATACTTTGTTAATATACTTAATGAGATATTTAATTATCATATTTTCAAGTTAAATATATATAAATCCATATATATACACAATAATTAAACAATTAAACAATTAAATCAAGTTATGACGTTCGTGAATCGTCGGAATAAAAGGGTGACCAAAAGCTTGTGTAAAACTATTTTCGGAGGTTCAAGATTTATTAAAATTCATTGCTTATCAAGTCGGAATTATATAAAGATTAAGTTTAAATTTGGTCGAAAATTTCCGGGTCGTCACATTTTTTACCTTCAACCACCTAGGGCTGTAAAAACTATTAAAACTCACAATATTAAGTTTTTGTACTACATAAAACTCAGCAATTTTATTTGATCCTAACTCTTCAAATCACATTATAAATAACTTAAAAACGCACACCCAAATAATGTAATCGTTATCTAAATACACAACAACAAATGAACCAAGAGAATCTGATAAAAAGAAAATATAGTTTTTGGTGTTTCTTACCTTTCACTCTTTGTTCATAAAAAAATTTTCACGCATCAAAAGAGATGCAGCTTCTCCATTCAACGGTTATGAAGCGTTTAGGTACAACAAAAGTTGTGGAATGATCACCTTAAACACATTCAATAAGTCTGATTGATCACATCCAAGAAAACTGAACCAACCCAGACAATTAAAACTTATGAGAAATATGTGATGGTATAAAACTTATTTGCGATTTTTTTTCTAGCTAATGAGTTCAAGATCATACACTTAAACTCGCATTTCATCCACATATGGGTGATAGATTTTATTAAAAACTGATACTTGGAGATTTATAAGGATATGCATCTTGAAGCACAACTCTTAGCTTCCACATACCTCCATCGTACAAACCTGCATAGTTAATGATCAAATTCAAGAAAAAGATAAAATCTAAGAAAATTTCAGCATAAACTCCTCCTTTTCTCCTATATTTGAACATAATATTATTTAAGATCTTTAGTTTTGTTAGACCAAAATCTATCTTCAAGTATAATAAAATCATTAGTTACGGAGCGGTTTTAGCGATTAACAACTAACCTATAGCCGTGTATAGCATATTAACTTATAGCCGTGATGAGAACTCGTGAATTTTTTCTATCTAACATCAAACATGCTCACTTATCAAGTAGATATATTTAGCAGAAACTATCAAATGGTGACCCATTACCATAACGACTGCCCCATTACCAACAACGTAAACGAAAAAAAACAATGAAATTTAAATATTAAGCAAAAGTAAAGAATTATTGAATTATAACTCCAAGATGAAGACTACACTCAATAAATATCTTCATCGATCAGGTTAGAAGGATAATGGTTCATAACACAACTTTTTCTTTGAAGGATTTCATTGAACAGTTGGTGGGCTCCGGAGATAGAAATAGACTATAGCTTAAAAATCATCAAATTCGACAAATGGTCGATAGAATCCGTAAATCATAGTACCCAGCTAATCACTAAATAATTCAACAACATCAAAATAAAAAACGCATAAACAGATCCAAAATAAAAAGATAACGAACCATTAGATCGTAGAATAGCTCTTCTTTTACCAAGCTTCATCTCGATACGTGAACATTTTTTGCGAACCCCGATTGCTTTTGGTAAGAAATCGTGAGGAAGAATAGAAATTCGATTATACCGGTGATCGCTTGCGTACCCTAATTACATCTGATTGAACTACTTGCATATAGTTTGGATTCGGTTTCATGATTAGTGGCGAGCATTTTGGAAGAAAGCTAAGTGAATTTGTGAAACCCTAAATTGAATATTGAAGAACCTTGTTTTCTATTTTTCTTCCCGTCTTTTTTCTAATGTCTAAGGGTATTTTAGTCTTAATATTGTTAAACTTGAAGATTATGAGGTCATAATCATGATGTGAAGATTTTAATGGTCTAGATTTAAAGGTTAATTAGAAATGAAAGGCTAAGATTAATTGTTATTAGATAAGATGACCTATTTTTGTATTTGTTATTATATATAGTAAGTATAGACTATTATTATTATTATTATTATTATTATTATTATTATTATGATATGATGATTATTATTATTAAATTAAATATTTTAATTTTATTTCCACTCTAAAGAAAGTCAAGAAGAGTCAACACGGAACATGAGGGGATAATGCGGCGTGATTGAAAGATTTAGATTCCAACGATTGAGACACATCCTACGGTCTATATCTATTTCGTCAGTTCACCTGTGAGTGGGTGGTGTACGGTGGACATTTATTCTTCGTACGTTGAATTTATATACCAAGAAGTTATGTGTCTATTTTTGTCGGTGAACATCAGAAATAACCCTAATCTTTAGAAAATTGTGCAAAACACACCCCGATGTTTAATTTTCCCACATATGATACTTTGAAATGTGAAAGCGTTATTAGTCTACTACGCAAAACTATATTTAAGATGAGCTATGAATCATCGAGATTATCAAAAGTGTCTTTTTTTTTCGAAAAGGAATAATATATGAAAACAGAGACCTTTATTAAAATGACGAAAACTCATACTTACAAAAACATAAGGAATACAGTCATACAAACCAAGTTTTAACACATTTACAAAACGAAAAAATGACCGAATTAAGCCAAACGAACGAGAACTCAAGGATTACTATCCCAAACATAGTATTGATGACTTGAACATATCTTGGAGTTACTTGCCAATAGGAAAGTCTTCATCTTAGTACTTCGAATGATAATAGGCAAACAAAAAAATTTGTTATATGAAGATTGCTTTGTTATTCTCCAACCAAATGGCCCATATTGTGGTTGGACTAATTAACCTCCAAAATTACGAGACGTTAATATTCATTCCATAGAACCGATACGAGTGAATTGCGCAATAAAGGACGGCATGATTCATCGAATGTTCCAGCACCTTGAAAAATAAAATTACGTGTTCTAAGAATATATTTAATCGGGATAGCCCTTTAAATATTTACCAATGAAAAAGTATTTTTTTTTTTTTTTATGGGATTTAGACCTTACCATCTCAAGCCAATTCTAGACTTGATCGAAACCAACGTGTACGAAAATTCAGCCAGCTTCGGCAAGAGAGTATTGAACATCGGGAGCAGGGGTCCAAGCCAGCCATGTAATTACTTTTGAGCATGTAATTACTTAATTATATTTAATTTAAATCAACTTTACAAACTTTCTACAGTATATTCTACATGGATATATACATACCCATTTATAGATATATTACCCTATTATATATTTTATATCTATTTATGAAATTAGACAATAATTGAGACAACCTAAAAAAAAAATGCTATAGCTTAAATTGAGACAGATTGAGTATTAACATGACCAAGTCTGAACGATTTTCGACCAGAAAATTTATAAGAGGTCTCTAGACGATTCAAAATAAGCATTTTTTCGGCTCCGCGAGAGAACGATGGGCATGGCAGAGCAATATTAAATATACAGGGTTTAATTTAGGTGACTCTATTGAAATAAGAGGTGGTTTTGTGGATTGTATGTATTTATTATCTATTATTTATTAGTAAGTTTAAAAGAGCAATACAGCGGAGCAAATGGTTGTCGGGGATGAGGAGGTTGCCAGGCTAGCTCAAGATTTGGTGCAGCAAAAAGTCTAGATAATATGGTTGCTGTTATAATATATATATATATATATATATATATATATATATATATATATATATATATATATATATATAAATGGATAGTCAATTATTGATACACAAAAGTAATATTATTGTATTACCTAAACTTGTGATATTTTTGCTATAAATAGCCATGAATGCAAGCATTAAACTTGCATCATTTCTCACACTTACAAAGTGTTTCTTTCTTTCTCTCCATTATCATCTTTGTTCTTACACTTCATTATTAGTATTCTTAATCAAGAATCAAATCACTAAAGGTAGTTATAAGCCTACTGAATTATAACATCAAGAATCAAACCACTAAAGGTAGTTATAAGCCTACTGAATTATAACACGTTATCAGCACGATAATCTTAATACTAATTATGGTTGGCTCTGCCACCTAAATGATATATGGTCGGTTATACCACCTGAATAATATATGGTCGACACTGAAGTCTAATTATCATTTATGTTACTAACATTTATATTTCTATTATCTAACATTTATATGACCGACACTGTCGCCTAATTATCATTTATGTTTACTAATATTTATATTTATGTTATATAACATTTATTAATGATTGCTTACATATGGTCGACACTGTCACCTACTTATCATTTATGTTATATTAAATTTATGTTTAATGTTTATATACTTATGAATATAAAGTGACTATAATTTATCATGTTGTTTGTTTTAATAGAAAATGTCGAATCTGGAAAAGCTTAAATTTACTCCTTTAGAATCAACTGAAAACAACTACATGCCATGGGTTATAAAAGTAAAAATGCATCTTAAATCAATGGGCATTCTTGAAGCCATAAATGAAAACAACACTTGTTCTGAAAAAGAACAAGCAACGGCATGTTGCTTTATTCATCAACATATTGATGAATACTTACAAAATAATTATGTGACTGTAGAAGATCCCCATGTTTTATGGGAAGGTCTCAAAAGCAGATTCAATAATCAAAGAGAAATTTTACTTCCAGCTGCTATGGAACAATGGAGAACATTAAGGTTCCAAGACTTTAAGAAAGTAAATGAATATAGCTCAGCTCTGTATAATACATGTTCACAACTTAAATTCTGTGGACATGAAATAAGTGATGCAGACATGATGGAGAAAACTTTCTCCACAATGAATGCTGCAAACATCACAGTGCAAAGAAGTTTGAGAATGCTAAAGTTCAAAACATATCCTGAACTTAATTCATATCTCTTAGTTGCAGAGCAAAATGATGTGCTATTAATGAAAAATCAGCAATCCCGTCCTACTGGTACACTTGCAATCCCTGAAGCAAATACTGCAAATAATTATAAACAGGGACAAGGACGCGGGCAAGGTCGTGGTTATAATAACCATCACCATCATCATGCCAAAAGCCATAACTATGGTAGAAACCATCCTTATGGTAATGGTAATGGGCGAGGACGTGGTCGCGGTCGCGGCCGTGGTGGTCAAAGAAATAATAATCCACGAAAATATAAATATCAACCACAAAACAAGCCCACTAAACAAGATGTTGAAGAAAATTCTTCTAAAAATTCTGAAGAATCTTGCTACAGATGTGGTAGAATGGGCCACTAGGCTAATACTTGCCGAACATCTAAACATCTTGTTAAGATGTATCAGGATTCGCTGAAAGATAAAGAAAAGGAAGTAAACTTTGTGGATAACGTCGATCCAACAGTCACTGAGAAACCATCTGATTTATATGAAGATTTCTTGAATGTTTAAGTTGCGTGTCTTTCGAAAAATAAACGATTTAATATCGTCTGTCTTTGTCATTATGTTTGCTAAATGTTTCAGTACTATCTATTTGCGTTTAAAATATTGTGTAATATTAATGTACTCACTATTTATTTCTTATATATGAAGTTCAATATGAATTTTGCTGGAATACAACATCAATCAAGTGGTGGAGATCTCTGTATAGCAGACAGTGGAACTACACACACTATACTTAAATCCGAGAAATATTTTATTGATCTAAAACCAACGGAAGGAACTATACATACAATACCAGGACCTGCTAACTTGATAAAAGGGATAGGAAAGGCAAATTTCATACTACCAAATGGTACAAATTTTTTAATAAATGATGCCTTATTTTCTCCCAAGTCAAGCAGAAATTTATTGAGTTTCTCCGACATATACCTTAACGGGTATGATTATCAGTCAGTGACAACAGAAAATGAGAAATATTTAAGTATCACTGACAAGAGTCATGTGGTTGAAAAACTGCCAAGACTTAGTTCTGGATTACATTATACACATATAAATGTACCAGAAATATATATGGTAGTTAACGAAAAATATATTGATCCTGGTGTATTCAGTTTATGGCATAACAGATTAGGCCATCCAGGATCAACAATGATGAAAAGGATTATTGAATGTACTCATGGACATCCACTAAAGGATAGAAAAATCCATCATGATACAATGGTTCCATGTACATCTTGCTCTCTTGAAAAATTGATAACTAGACCCTCACCACTTAAGGTTGAGAAAGAATCACCAATGTTTCTTGAAAGAATTCAAGGTGATATATGTGGACCAATTCATCCACCATGTGGACCATTTAGATATTTCATGGTTCTAATAGACGCATCTAGTAGATGGTCTCATGTTTGTCTGTTATCAAGCCGTAATGTGGCATTTGCAAAATTTCTTGCCCAAATTATTAAATTGAGAGCTCATTTTCCTGATTACACCATTAAAAGGGTGAGACTTGATAATGCTGGTGAATTTACATCTCAAGCATTTAATGACTATTGCATGTCTATAGGAATTGTTGTTGAACATTCTGTTGCTCATGTGCATACACAAAATGGTTTAGCCGAGTCATTGATTAAACGTTTACAGTTAATCGCTAGACCATTGATAATGAGAACAAAACTCCCTGTATCTATATGGGGTCATGCAATTTTACATGCTGCTGCATTGATTCGCATCAGACCAAGTGCAAGTCATAAATATTCCCCCCTACAACTTGCTTTTGGTCAAGAGCCAAATATTTCCCATCTTAGAACATTTGGTTGTACAGTGTATGTTCTAATTGCGACACCACAACGTACAAAAATGGGTCCTCAAAGGAGGTTGGGAATATATGTTGGATATGAAACATCTTCAATATTATGGTATATTGAACCTATGACAGGTGACGTTTTTACAGCACGTTTTGCTGATTGTCATTTTAATGAAACATTGTTCCCTAGATTAGGGGGAGAAATGAAAAATAAAGAAAATGATGTTTCATGGTGTGAACCTCAATTAAAGTATCTTGATCCTCGCACAAAAGAATGCGAGACAGAAGTTCAAAAGATAATGCATATACAAGAACTTGCAAATCAATTGCCTGATGCATTTACAGATACAAAAACGGTGACAAAATCATATATACCAGCAGTAAATACTCTAGCTCGAATTGAAATTCCAAAAGCTGGCAATAACGTCACTCATGAATCTTTGCCACGTCAGAAACGTGGAAGACCAATTGGTTCAAAGGATAAAAATCCTCGAAAAAGAAAATCAGCTGATAATGAAGTAAAAGAAAGTGTTCAAGAAGAACCACAAATCAGTACTTCTACTGCAGAGGAGATTGATGATGTCAATACAGAAATTGCAATCAATTATGCATATTCAAAAATATTATGGAACCGAAATGAAATGAAAAATCTTGATGAGAAATTTTCATTTAATGTTGCATATGACATCATGAATAATGATGATGATCCAGAACCAACATCTATGGTTGAATGTCAAAATAGACATGATTGGGCTCAATGGAAAGAAGCAATACGAGCTGAATTAGAATCACTCAATAAAAGAAAAGTTTTCGGATCCATCATTCTCACTCCTAAAGATGTGAAACCTGTAGGATACAGATGGATTTTTGTCCGAAAAAGAAATGAGAAAAATGAAGTTACAAGGTATAAAGCTAGACTTGTAGCTCAAGGTTTTTCTCAAAGACCGGGAATTGATTATGAAGAAACTTATTCCCCTGTTATGGATGCAATTACTTTTAGGTACTTAATCAGCCTGACAGTTTCTAAAAATTTAGAAATGCATCTCATGGATGTTGTGACTGCTTACCTATATGGATCACTTGATAGTGATATATATATGAAGATACCTGAAGGATTTAAGGTACCGGAAGCATCAAATGCAAAACCCAAAGAAATGTATTCAATTAAATTACAAAGATCTTTATATGGGTTAAAACAATCGGGACGTATGTGGTATAACCGATTAAGTGATTACTTGATAAGCAAAGGGTATACAAATAACCTTACTTGCCCTTGTGTTTTCATTAAGAAAACAACATCCGGATATGTGATCATAGCTGTTTATGTTGATGATCTTAACATCATAGGTACAAATAAAGAGATCTATGAAGCCATTCAACTTCTAAAGAAAGAATTTGAAATGAAAGATCTCGGAAAAACCAAGTATTGTCTTGGTTTACAAATTGAGCATATGCCTAATGGTTTACTTGTACATCAAACAACATATACTGAAAAGATTTTGAAACGTTTCAATATGAACAAGGCAAAACCATTAAGTACTCCTATGGTTGTTAGATCACTCAATGTTGAAACTGATCCATTTCGTCCATGTGAAGATCATGAAGATATTCTTGGACCAGAAGTACCATATCTTAGTGCAATTGGAGCTCTTATGTATCTTACAAATTGTACAAGACCTGACATTTCTTTTGCAGTTAATTTGTTGGCAAGGTTCAGCTCTGCTCCTACCAAAAGACACTGGAATGGGATCAAACACATATTTCGATACCTTCGAGGAACTACTGATTTAGGATTATTTTATTCTAACGAATCAAAACAAGATTTGGTTGGTTATGCTAATGCAGGTTATTTATCTGATCCACATAAAGCTAAATCTCAAACTGGATATGTATTCCTAAATGGAGGTACTGCAATATCATGGCGTTCTAAAAAACAAACACTTGTTGCTACATCATCAAATCATGCCGAAGTGATTGCATTACATGAAGCTACTCGGGAATGTTTTTGGTTGAGATCAATGACACAAATCATTACTAATTCTTGTGGACTAGAACGCGATAAAAGTCCAACAATTATCTATGAAGATAATGCAGCTTGCATAGCACAGATGAAAGAAGGGTATATCAAAAGTGACCGAACCAAACACATACCTCCTAGATTCTTCTCATACACTCAAAATCTCATTAAGGACAACGAGATTGAAATGAGATATGTTCAATCCAGCAAAAACTCTGCTGATCTTTTCACGAAAGCACTTTCAACTGCTATTTTCAGAACACACGTTCATAACATTGGCATGAGACATGTTCAAAAGATGTAACAACCGAAGCGATGTCTACTTGAAGGGGAGTCAACTCCATGCTGCACTCTTTTTCCCTTAGCTAAAGTTTTTCCCACTGGGTTTTCTTTAGCAAGGTTTTTAACGAGGCAGTAACTTACAGTTGATCTTCAACAAACAAAATTGATATCCAAGGAGGAGTGTTATAATATATAAATATATATATATAAATGGATAGTCAATTATTGATACACAAAAGTAATATTATTGTATTACCTAAACTTGTGATATTTTTGCTATAAATAGCCATGAATGCAAGCATTAAACTTGCACCATTTCTCACACTTACAAAGTGTTTCTTTCTTTCTCTCCATTATCATCTTTGTTCTTACACTTCATTATTAGTATTCTTAATCAAGAATCAAATCACTAAAGGTAGTTATAAGCCTACTGAATTATAACATCAAGAATCAAACCACTAAAGGTAGTTATAAGCCTACTGAATTATAACAGTTGCCAATTATTAACAATATTGTTAAGCATATCGATATTTGTATGATCTTTTAAGTTTGCAGTTTTAAACCCCCATAAACTAAATAATTTAAGTTTATATTGGTCTAGATGCAATGAATGTTTAATGTAGAGTATTCAGATTAATCAAGCTATGAATTTGGACCTTATGATCGATAGGTGTAGACTTCGGGTTTAATGACATTTACTATGTGGTGATGCAAGAGTTTGCATGATGTGTATGTGGCACAAAATTATAATTAGGATACTTTCAAAGTATGTAATTTATAATTGCACGTCACGTGTATATTAGAAATGGAAAAAGTTTACATGTGTTGTAGCTCAATTAATAGTTCAATACACTTTTTGTTAGAGGTCCGGAGTTCGACTCCGGAGACAACATTGCACACAAGATTTTCCACTGACTTTGAAATCCATCCAACATCGTCTTTCACACATTGCGTTTGGGGGTAGCGGAGAGGGGGTTTTATCAGTCATTCATTCGGATTGGTCCGAGTTTCCTCCAGAGGAACAGTTGAAAGCAGGTTATGTAATGACGATTTAGTTCTCCTAAATAATCTGAAACTACTTTAGAAATTTTTTTTTTTTGAAAAAGCTAACTTGTACTCCTGAAGTACTTGATATAAATTCTATAGAATGAAGCACTTGAAAAAGCATTGAATGAACTTTAACTTTTCAAAATTAATATAAATTCTATATAAATAGAACATATAGTTGTTAGGCCATTGTAATTATTGTCTGTTGGTATTGTTTTTTTATAGAAAAATTGATATGGTTACTTTGTGAGAGATGTTATCCCACATCGCTGGGAGGAAGAAGTTGGAGGTTGATGACTTGATTATAAAATGAGGTCATAGGCATCATTCCAACTTGCACCAATCAATACACTTTAAGTATTTGATTATTTCTTTCTTTCTTACCCTTGTTTGAGAGTTGTATTAGTTAAATACTTTGGAGAGTGTAGTTGGCCTAAGAGAGTTGTCTATGGCATTGTAACAATTTGTGATATAGTGTATTTCTCTCTTTGGAGGCCCGTGGTTTTTTTCTCCTGTTTTGGAGTTTCCACGTTAAATTCTTGTGTTGTGGATTGTTCTTATTTC
The DNA here is from genome assembly GCF_046630445.1 of Rutidosis leptorrhynchoides. Lineage (NCBI taxonomy): Eukaryota > Viridiplantae > Streptophyta > Magnoliopsida > Asterales > Asteraceae > Rutidosis > Rutidosis leptorrhynchoides. The sequence continues at coordinate 84,583,135 of NC_092341.1, read as the reverse complement.
TGTATGATAATGCTAAAAACGAACACATATTTCATAGCATTATCCTTCAAGAAATACAAGTTTTTAGTTGCAATTGTTCTATTTACAAGTGATATTCGTTTAAATAATAAAAGGTAAAGACAAAAGACAGATTTGACGATTTGAAGACGCAAACGACCAAAACGCTAAAAAGTACAAAGTACAATCCAAGTGGTTCAATTTATTGATGAGAAACGTCTAAAAATTACAAGAGTACAAGTCGCAAAACGCAAAGTACAAGATATTAAATCGTACGAAAGGACGTTCGAAAATCCGGAACCGAGACCTGGGCCAACTATCAACGCGCGACTCAACGGAGCTAAAATTACAAGTCTACTATGCACATGAATATAATATATATATATATATATATATATATATATATATATATATATAATTATATAAAATTATATATATTATATTATATAAAATATAATTCGCAGCAGCTCACGTTTTGGAATCATTTGGAACAGGAAATGGCTGTCATGCGATCGCATGGCCTGGAAGCCTTATTCCCATGCGATCTCATGGATCACTGTAGCAGGCCAGGTTCTATAAAAAGGCAGTTTGCTCGATGAATTATGTACATCTTATTCAATCTTACTCTCTGCTCTCTCTCAAATATATATATATATATATATATATATATATATATATATATATATATATATATATATATATATATATATATATATATATATATATATATATATATATTTATATTTTATAATTATAATTTTAATATTAAGTTAATAATAATAAGGTTATAGTAGCGAATGTTTTAAGTTTGTAAGTCGAAACTCTGTCAGTGTAACACTACGCTATTAATACTCATTGTAAGTTATGTTCAAACTTTTTAAATTAATGTCTCGCAGCTAAGTTATTATTATGTTTATTTAAGCCAAAGTAATCGTGATGTTGGACTAAATATTAAGACTGGGTTATTGGACTTTGGACCATAATTGGAGTTTGGACAAAAGACCGACACTTGTGGAAATTGGATTATGGGCTATTAATGGGCTTTATATTAATTAAATGATATCTCGTTGATTTACTATAGAGATTTATAATTTGTCGTATTTATATATAACCACATACGCTTGACTGGGTACGGTGGGCGGGATATTTATAAATACTAATAATTATTCATTTTACCGGACAAGGGGATGGATTAATAGTCACTGGACTCATTAAAACAGGGGTGGATTACATTCAAGGGTAATTGGTGTAATTGCTAACAAAGTATTAAAACCTTGGATTACACGCAGTCGATAACCTAGTGTATTCATTAAACAAAGTATTAAGACGTTGTTACTGTTTAAGTCCCCAATTAGTTGGAATATTTGACTTCGGGTATAAGGGTAATTTGACGAAGACTTTCGCACTTTATAATTATGACCGATGGACTATTATGGACAAAACCAGATGGACATATCGAATAATCCAGGACAAAGGACAATTAACTCATGGTAATAAATTAAAATCAAAACGTCAAACATCATGATTACGGAAGTTTAAATAAGCATAATTCTCTTAATTTATATCTCATCGTACTTTTATTTATCGTCATTTTATTTACCGTCATTCTAAATTATCGTACTTTTAATTATCGCACTTTTATTTATCGTCATTTACTTTATGCTTTAAATTTTAATATTTTTCATTAGGACTTAAAATCGACAAACCGGTCATTAAACGGTAAAACCCCCTTTTTATAATAATAATAATACTACTTATATATATATATATATATATATATATATATATATATATATATATATATACACACACACACACACAAATATAGCGTTAAACTCAGCAGATCCCTGTGGAACGAACCGGACATACTAAAAACTACACTACTCTACGATTACGTACACTGCCTATAAGTGTTGTAGCAAGGTTTAGGTATATCCATTCAATAAATAAATAGATAACTTGTGTAAAATTGTATTGTATTTAATAGTATTTCGTAGTAAAATATAATCTATTTCGTACTACCCCTCGCACACATCAAGTATTTTTGGCGCCGCTGCCGGGGAACGAAAGCGAAACGCTATAAAAAAAATTAGTTTTTAGTTATTTTTGTAAAAATATTTTTATATAAGTTTTGAATATCAAAAATACAAAACAAAAAAAAAGAAAAATATATTTCTATATTTTTAAGTGTTTAAATAAAAAGAAAATATATTTTATATAATTTATATAAAGTATAAAATTATTTTTTTTCAGTTCTTAAAAATATAATTTTAAATATCACTTATATATTAATTTTGTAAAAATTATATATTAAATACATTTTTGAAATAAAAAACACGCTGAACATGCAATTTTTAACCTGCACTCATTCTGAACCCGATTCTCATGCGATCGCATGAGAATGCAGTTATAAACCCATGCGACCGCATGGTGATGTCTGACACGCCCAAAACCTCGGACTGCATTTAATACAGAGTAGATTTTTAATTATTATTATAATTTAACCTAATTAGGGTTTAAAGTTATTAATTAATTTTTAATTCTAGTTTGTATTAATTAATTAGTAATATTAAGTTTTAATATTCTTATTAATTATATAGATTAATATTTTTATAAAATAATAATATAAAAATAATATTTTTATAAAAATAAGTAATTTTATCATTTTTTTGTCTCTTTTTATAAATTGTATATTTTAATCGTCTATTTCGTAGTTTGTATATTTTTTTCGTTCGTAATTAATTTTAAACTTAGTTCTTGCCGTAGAATTTTTATATTTCTAGATTTTTAGGTTTTGCCGTAAAATCCCTTAAGTGTTTTTTCTTTAGATTAAGATTTAGGCGCTTTAAAATTTTGCGACGCAGTTTATATATTTTAGTGCCTTACTAAGTAATTGCCGATTTTTCTTTTAGAATTACATTTTTAGTGCCTCTAGATTTAAGACTTTAGTTGCTACTTTTAAGTTTTAAGTTTTTAGACGCTAAGTTTTAGACGTAAAATTTTAATTTATAAGTTTTAGTTTATTTTTCGATTTTTATTATACGACGTTTGTTTTTCGACTCCTTATTTATCGACGCGCTTTTTCTTTCTCATTTCTACGCTCTAGTTTTTAGGACATAGATTTTTCTTTCAATTTCAACGAAAAATTATTTTAAGCGGTTAAATTGATAGACATCCAAAATTTTCTGGTTCGTAGTAATAGTTGGATTTGTTAGTGGCGAGTTGTGGGCTTCCGATTTAAAGGGTCCTGACTACCTGCTGCATCTATTGGCTATTCGAAACGTTAAAAAAATTAGAAAAGTCTATTAATTTGATAACTTATATAATTTTTATCTTTATAACCAATAGGATATTCTGTGAATGTACCGAGCAAAACGTTTACCACCTTTCATACGTTCACCACCTGTAACTCGATCAAGACATCTAGCCAATATTGTCGCCGTTGATTTTTCTTTAGTATCATCATCTAGTCGACCGAGTACTCCAATTCAAATTTCTGATAATCCATTTTTTGAACCCGACCTCGCAATTGAGAACCCGAAGGATATTCAAGGACAATTCAGAGACCCTGAACCACTAATCATTTCTCCTGAACCACAAATTACTCATCCAGAGATTGTCGAGGAAGAAACCATTAAATCAGAATCCTCTAGTGATTCAGATTCAACAAATTCAATCATGGAAAATCAGGAACCACTAAGTATGGAAGACCGAATGAGAGCCACACGCACAGGTCAAGGTCATGCCATTACTCAACCAGACATTAATGCACCAGATTATGAAATCAAAGGACAAATCCTACACATGGTAACTAATCAATGCCAATTTAGTGGTACGCCAAAAGAAGATCCAAACGAACATCTTCAAACCTTTAATAGGATTTGTACTCTATTCAAAATCAGAGAAGTTGAGGATGAACAGATCTATCTCATGTTATTTCCCTGGACTTTAAAGGGAGAAGTTAAAGATTGGTTAGAATCATTACCTGAAGGGGCGATTGATACATGGGATGTTTTAGTTGAGAAATTTCTTAAAAGATTCTTTCCGGCATCTAAAGCCGTGAGACTTCAAGGAGAAATTGTTACGTTCACGCAAAAGCCAAATGAAACTCTATATGAGGCGTGGACAAGATTTGGAAAGTTGTTGAGAGGATATCCTCAGCATGGTTTAGACACTTATCAAATAGTACAAATATTCTACCAAGGATGTGATGTTGCTACACGAAAATACATCGACACAGTAGCTGGTGGTTCCATTATGAAGAAAACCGCAACTGAAGCTCACAAAATTATTGATAACACAGCCTCTCACTCACATGAGTGGCATCAAGAAAAAGATATTATTCGTTCATCTAAAGCGGCTAGAGCCGATTCTAGCCATGACTTTGATTCCATTTCCGCAAAGTTAGATGCTTTCGAGAGATGAATGGAAAAGATGACTAAGGATATTCACGCAATACGAATTAGTTGTGAGCAGTGTGGAGGACCACATTTGACAAAAGATTGTCTCAGTATTGAACAAACAATGGAACAAAGAGAGAATTTTCATACATGAATCAAAGGCCTGGAAATAATTATCAAAATAATTATCAACCGCCAAGACCAAACTACAATCAAAATCAGAATTATAACTGAAAAGTTCCATACAACAACCAACAAGGTCCTAGCAATCAACAAGTATCTAATAATACTTACAACGACCAAAGACCTATTTTTCTAAATAAACCACCACAAACCAATGATAAAAAGCCAAATTTAGAAGATATGATGTCGAAGCTAGTCGAATCTCAAACGCAGTTTTTCACATCTCAGAAACAAACTAATGAACAAAATGCTCAAGCATTTAGAAATCAACAAGCTTCTATACAAAATCTGAAACAAGAAGTGAGCAACCTAGCAAGGTTGATAGGTGAAAGAAAACTGGGGAGTCTACCTAGAGATACAAATGGTAACCCCAGAAATGAAACAACTAAAGCCATTACCATAAGAAGTGGTATTACACTTAAACCACCTGAAATGTCTGTAATTTCTGATGACTCTATTCCTACAACACAGGCACCACAGCCTGAGCAAGAGAAGGAAACAGAGTCGGTAGTTGAAAAGGTTAATGAAGATAACACAGCTAAGGCAAAGCCTTATGTTAAACCATAACAACCACCACTTCCTTACCCTAGTAAAATGAGAAAAGAAAGACTTGAAGCCGAGTAAAATGAGAAAAGAAAGTCTTGATGTAATTTCAGGAATGCCAAGATATGCTAAATTACTGAAAGATCTAATCACAAATAGAAAAAAAATGGAAGAACTCTCGGCTGTTACAATGAATGCTAATTGTTCTGCAGTGTTGTTAAATAAGCTACCAGAAAAATTATCAGATCCAGGAAGTTTCACAATTCCATGTTTTCTGGGTAGTCTTAGTTCAATAGAAGCATTGGCAGACTTAGGTGCTAGTATAAATTTAATGCCGTATTCAATATACACTAAACTAGACCTCAGAGAATTGAAACCAATAAGAATAAGCATACAACTAGCAGACCGATCAGTAAAATATCCTAGAGGGATAATGGAGAACATGCTAGTTAAAGTTGGTACTTTAGTATTTCCAGTAGATTTTGTTATTCTGGACATGGAAGAAGATTCTCGAGTTCCTCTTATATTAAGAAGACCATTCTTAAACACGGCTAAAGCAATAATAGACGTGTTTGGTATGAAACTGACCCTAAGTATAGAGGACGAGAGTGTTACCTTTTCAGTAGATAAATCCATGCAACAACCACAATCTGTAGATGATACGTGTTATTATATTCAAACTATAGATTCACAAGCAGAATTATTACAAGAATTTCCAGAATTACAAGGAATAGGAGAATGTTCTTTAGGAGAAAGAACTGAAGTAATTGATAAAGCTGAAATGTTAGCCACACTCATGGCCAATGAATACGAACCAACAACAGAAGAACTTCAAATGCTGAAAGAGAAAGACAGATATCGATACAAATCATCGATAGAAGAACCACCGATATTAGAGTTAAAGCCACTTCCAAACCATTTGGAATACGCTTATTTACATGGTGAATCTGAATTACTTGTAATAATCTCGTCTTCTCTTACGAAAAATGAAAAATCTCAACTCATTTCTGTGCTAAAAGATCATAAACCAGCTATTGCATGGAAGATTCATGACATTAAAGGCATAAGTCATTCGTATTGCACACATAAAATCCTTATGGAAGAAGGTCATAAAACATTTGTGCAACGCCAACGAAGACTAAATCCTAATATGCAAGATGTTGTTAAGAAAGAAATTATTAAACTGCTAGATGCAGGTTTAATTTATCCAATCTCTGATAGTCCATGGGTAAGCCCAGTTCAATGTGTGCCCAAGAAGGGTGGCATGACTGTCATCACAAATGAAAAAGATGAGGTTATTCCTACTAGGACTGTAACAGGATGGCGTGTTTGTATTGATTATAGAAAATTAAATGATGCCACCAGAAAAGATCACTTTCCCTTACCTTTCATTGATCAAATGTTGAAAAGGTTAGCTAGGAACAGTTACTATTGTTTTCTTGACGGTTTCTCCGGATAATTTTAAATTCCAATCGCACCCGAGGACCAAGAGAAAACCACCTTCACGTGCCCTTATGGTACTTTTGCTTACAAACGCATGCCATTTGGACTTTGCAACGCCCCTGCAACTTTTCAAAGGTGCATGATGGCGATTTTTCACGACATGATAGAAGAATGCATGGAAGTTTTCACGGATGACTTTTCAGTCTTCGGTGATACTTTTGAAACATGTTTAGTTAATCTTGAACGAATGCTTATTAGATGCGAACAATCAAATCTAGTTCTTAATTGGGAGCAATGCCATTTCATGGTTAAAGAAGGCATCGTTCTTGGTCATAAAATTTCAAAGGAAGGAATTGAAGTGGATAGAGCTAAAGTAGATGTAATTGCTAAACTTCCACATCCCACCAATGTTAGAGGAGTTAGGAGTTTTCTAGGGCATGCTGGTTTTTACCGGCATTTCATAAAAGACTTTTCTAAAATTGCCACTCCTATGAATAAACTCCTTAAAAAAGATGCCCCATTTATCTTTTCAGATGAATGCATCAAATCTTTTAATATTCTTAAAGAAAAACTCGCTAATGCGTCGATCATGATAAATCCAAATTAGAATCTACCATTTGAACTCATGTGCGATGCAAGTTATTTTGCAATAGGAGCTGTTTTAGGTCAAAGAATTGAAAAATGATTTCAACCTATCTATTACGCTAGTAAGACGTTACAAGGAGCACAAACGAATTACACAATTACTGAAAAAGAACTCCTTGCTATTGTCTTTGCTTTTAACAAATTTCGTTCATATCTCGTTCTAGCTAAAACGGTGGTCTATACCGATCATTCTGCTCTTAGATACCTATTTTCAAAACAAGATGCCAAACCAAGATTAATCCATTGGATCTTTGATAATGCTAAAAATGAACATATATTTCATAGCATTATCCTTCAAGAAAGGCAAGCTTTTAGTTGCAATTGTTCTATTTACAAGTGATATTCGTTTAAATAATAAAAGGTGAAGACAAAAGATAGATTCGACGATTTGAAGACGCAAACGACCAAAAAGCTAAAAAGTACAAAGTACAATCCAAGTGGTTCAAATTATTGATGAGAAACGTTTAGAAATTACAAGACTACAAGCCGCAAAATGCAAAGTACAAGATATTAAATAGTACGAAAGGACGTTCGAAAATCCGAACCGGGACATGAACCAACTATCAACGAGCGACTCAACAGAACTGAAAATACAAGTCAACTATGCACATGAATATAATACACTATATATATAATTATATAAAATTATATATATTATATTATATTATTAAAAATTGTCGGCAAACAAGAAAACAAAAGGATGTGAGCTGTCCTAGGCCTCCATGTGATCGCATGGCCAGAAGGCACATATCCCATGCGATCGCATGGCCTCAAAGTTGTGGCCAAGTGCTATAAATTGCAAGTTTGGGCGACGAGTTATTTACACCTTCATTCACTGATCTCTCTCATTCTCTCAATATATATTTATATTTATATTTTAATTTTAGTTTTAATATTAAGTTAATAATAATAAGGTTATAGTGGCAAATGTTTTAAGTTTGTAAGTCGAAATTCTGTCCGTGTAACACTACGCGATTAATACTCATTGTAAGTTATGTTCAACCTTTTTAAATTAATGTCCCATAGCTAAATTATTATTATGTTTATTTAAGCCGAAGTAATCGTGATGTTGGACTAAATATTAAGACGGGGTTATTGGGCTTTGAACCATAATTGGGGTTTGGACAAAAGACCGACACTTGTGGAAATTGGACTATGGGCTATTAATGGGCTTTATATTTGTTTAACTGAATGATAGTTCGTTAATTTAATATAGAGATTTACAATTTGACGTATCTATAAATAACCACATACACTCGATCGGACACGATGGGCGGGATATTTATAAATACTAATAATCGTTCATTTAACCGGACACGGGAATGGATTAATAGTCAATGGACTCATTAAGACAGGGGTGGATTACATACAAGGACACTTGGTGTAATTGTTAATAAAGTATTAAAACCTTGGATTGCACACAGTCGATAACCTGGTGTAATCATTAACAATGTATTAAAACCTTATTACAGTTTAAGTCCTAATTAGTTGGAATATTTGACTTCGGGTATAAGGGTAATTTGACGAGGACACTCGCACTTTATATTTATGACCGATGGACTGTTATGGACAAAAACCAGATGGACGTATCGAATAATCTTGGATAAAGGACAATTAACCCATGGTAATAAATTAAAATCAACACGTCAAACATCATGATTACAGAAGTTTAAATAAGCATAATTCCTTTAATTTATCTCATCGTACTTTTATTTATCGTCATTTTATTTATCGTACTTTAAATTACTGCACTTTTATTTATCGCATTTTTATTTATCGTCATTTACTTTACGCTTTAAATTAAGTTGTATTTATATTTAATATTTTACATTAGGTTTTAACTGTGATTTAAATCTTAAAATCGACAAACCGGTCATTAAACGGTAAAAAACCCCCTTTTATAATAATAATAATAGTACTTATATATATATATATATATATATATATATATATATAGTTTAAAATAAATATAGCGTTAAACTCAGCTGTATCCCTGTGGAATAAACTGGACTTACTAAAAACTACACTACTCTACGATTAGGTACACTGACTATAAGTGTTGTAGCAAGGTTTAGGTATATCCATTCAATAAATAAATAAATAACTTGTGTAAAATTGTATCGTATTTAATAGTATTTCGTAGTAAAATTAATAGTATTACGTACTACACCTCGCACACATCAAGTATTTTTGGCGCCGCTGCCGGGGAACTCAACAACGCCCAAAGCAAAACGCTATAAATTTTTTTTTTTTAGTTTTTAAGCTATTTTTGTAAAAATATATTTACATAAGTTTTAAATATTAAAAACAAAAATATAAAAACATAAAAAAAAGAAAAATATATTTCTATATTTTTAATTATTTAAATTAAAAAGTTTATATTTTAGAGTTATAAAACTAATAAGTAATATTTTTTTTATATAAAACTAATAAGTTTATATTTATATTTTATATAAGTTAAACTCAAAGAAAAAAAATATAAATAAATTAAAAGTAATCGGGCCGTACTGTAGAAGCCCAAATATCTGGCCTGGTATCCGTCCCCATGCGACCGCATGAAAATCATACACTCAATCCATGCGATCGCATGGATTGATTTGACAGGTCCGGTACCTTAGACAGCAGAATTAGGGTTACGTTTTTAATATAATTATTACTTAATTAATTTAGGGTTTTAATTTAAATATTATTAATTTTAATTTAGTTTTATTTATAATTTGTAATATTAATTGTTATTATTATTATTAAATATATAGAATAATATTTTTATAATATAAAAATAATATTTTTATAAAAATATGTAATTTTATCAATTTGTGTTTCTTTTTATAAATTGTATATTTTTTATCGTTTAATCGTAATTTGTATACTTATTGTTCGTAATTAGTTTTAAACTTAGTTTTTGTCGTAGTTATCTTTATATTCCTAGATTTTTAGGCTTTGCAGTAAAATCCCTTGAGTGCTTTTTCCTTAGATTAAGATTTAGGCGCTTTAGAATTTTACGACGTCGCTTATCGTTTAGTTTTAAAGAGATTTTAGTGCCTAATTAAGTTATTACCGTTTTGGATATAGAATTCCTTTTAAGCTTTAATACCTTTAGACGCAAGTTTTAATATTTAGTTTTTAGACTTTTAAGTTTCGACGCTTTACTTTCATTTTATTATTTTTTGACCTTTTATTTTTCGACGTTTTTCGACACACTCTTTTTCTTCCTCTTATTTCTCGACGCTCTAGTTTTTAGGACATATATTTTATCTTCAAAATTTCGACAAAAAAATTATTTTAAGCGGTTAAATTGATAGACATCCAAAATTTTCTGGTTCGTAGTAATAATTGGATTTGTTAGTGGCGAGTTGTGGGCTTCCGATTTAAAGGGTCCTGGCTACCTGTTGCATCTATTGGCTATTCGAAACGTGGGCAAAATCAGAAAAGTCTATTAATTTGATAACTTATATAATTTTTATTTTTATAACTAATAGGATATTCAGTGAATGCACCGAGCAAAACGTTCACCACCTCTCATACGTTCACCACCTGTAACTCGATCAAGACATCTAGCCAACATTGACGCCGTTGATTTTTCTTTAGAATCGTCATCTAGTCGACCAAGTACTCCAATTCAAATTTCCGATAATCCATTTTTTGAACCCGACCTCACAATTGAGAACCCGGAGGATATTCAAGGATAATTCAGAGATCCTGAACCACTAATCATTCCTCCTGAACCACAAATAACTCATCTAGAGATTGTCGAGGAAGAAACTATTAAATCAGAATTCTCTAGTGATTCTGATTCAACAAACTCAATCATGGAAAATCAGGAACCTCTAAGTATGGAAGACCGAATGAGGGCTACACGCACTGGCCAAGGTCATGTCATTACTCAACTAGACATTAATGCGCCAGATTATGAAATCAAAGGACAAATCCTACACATGGTAACTAATCAATGCCAATTTAGTGGTACGCCGAAGGAAGATTCAAACGAACATCTTCGAACCATTAATAGGATTTGTACTCTATTGAAGATCAGAGAAGTTAAGAATGAACAGATCTATCTCATGTTATTTCCCTGGACTTTAAAGGGAGAAGCCAAAGATTGGTTAGAATCGTTACCTGAAGGGGCGATTGATACATGGGATGTTTTAGTTGAGAAATTTCTTAAAAGATTCTTTCCGGCATCTAAAGCCGTGAGACTTCAAGGAGAAATTGTTACATTCACACAAAAGCCAAATGAAACTTTATATGAAGCGTGGACAAGATTCGGAAATTTTTTGAGAGGATGTCCTCAACATGGTTTAGACACTTATCAAATAGTACAAATATTCTACCAAGGATGCGACATTACTACACGAAAAGACATCGACATAGCAGCTGGTGGTTCCATTATGAAGAAAACCGCAATTGAAGCTTACAAAATTATTGATAACACAGCCTCTCACTCACATGAGTGGCATCAAGAAAAAGACATCGTTAGATCATCTAAAGCGGCTAGAGCCGATTCTAGCCATGACTTTGATTCCATTTCCGCAAAGTTAGATGCTTTCGAGAGACGAAAGGAAAAGATGACTAAGGATATTCACGCAATACGAATTAGTTGTGAGCAGTGTGGAGGACCACATTTGACAAAAGATTGTCTCAGTATTGAACAAACAATGGAACAAAGAGAGAATGTTTCATACATAAACCAAAGGCCTGGAAATAATTATCAAAATAATTATCAACCGCCAAGACCAAACTACAATCAAAATCAGAATTATAACCGAAATGTTCCATACAACAACCAACAAGGTCCTAGCAATCAACAAGTATCCAATAATACTTAAACCAGCAAAGACCTATTTTTCAATTAAACCACCACAAACCGTTAATAAAAAGCCAAATTTAGAAGATATGATGTCGAAGCTAGTTGAATTTCAAACGCAATTTTTCACATCTCAGAAACAAACTAATGAACAAAATGCTCAAGCATTTAGAAATCAACAAGCTTCAATCCAAAATCTGGAACAAGATGTGAGTAACCTAGCAAGATTAATATGTGAAAGGAAACCGAGGAGTCTACCTAGCGATACAAATGCTAACCCCCGAAATGAAACAGCTAAAGCCATTACCACAAGAAGTGGTATTACACTTAAATCCCCTGAAATACCTGTAATTTCTAATGACTCTATTCCTACTCCAAAAGCACCACAGCCTGAGCAAGAGAAGGAAACAGAACCGGTAATTGAAAAGGTTAATGAAGATAACACAGTTAAGGCAAAGCCTTATGTTAAACCATACCAACCACCGCTTCCTTACCCGAGTAAAATGAGAAAAGAAAGACTTGAAGCCGAGTAATCCAAATTCTTGGATATGTTTAAACAAATAAATGTCAATCTTCCTTTCATTGATGTGATTTCAGGAATGCCAAGATATGCTAAATTCTTAAAAGATCTAATCACAAATAGAAAGAAAATGGAAGAACTCTCGGCTGTTACAATGAATGCTAATTGTTCTGCAGTGTCGTTAAATAAGCTACCAGAAAAACTCCCTGATCCAGGAAGTTTCACAATTTCATGTTTTCTGGGTAGTCTTATTTCAATAAAAGCATTGGCAGACTTAGGTGCTAGTATAAATTTAATTTCGTATTCACTATACGCTAAACTAGACCTTGGAGAATTGAAACCAACACGAATAAGCATACAACTAGCCGATCGATCAGTAGAATATCCTAGGGGGTTAATGGAGAACATGCTAGTTAAAGTTGGTACTTTAGTATTTTCAGTAGACTATGTTATTCTGGACATGGAAGAAGATTCTCGAGTTCCTCTTATATTAGGAAGACCATTCTTAAACACGGCTAAAGCAATAATAGACGTGTTCGGTAAGAAACTGACCCTAAGTATAGAGAACAAGAGTGTTACCTTTTCTGTGGATAGAGCCATGCAACAACCACAATCTGTAGATGATACATGTTATTATATTCAAACTATAGATTCACATGCAGAATTGTTAAAAGAATTTCCAGAATTACAAGGAACAGGAGAGTGTTCTTTAGGAGAAGGAACTGAACCAATTGATGAAGCTGAAATGTTAGCTACACTTATGGCTAATGAATACGAACCAGCAATAGAAGAACTTCAAATGATGAAAGAGGAAGACAGATATCGATATAAATCATCGATAGAAGAACCACCGATATTAGAGTTAAAGCCACTTCCAAACCATTTGGAATATGCTTATTTACATGGTGAATCTGAATTACTTGTAATAATATCGTCTTCTCTTACGAAAAATGAAAAATCTTGACTCATTTCTGTGCTAAAAGCTCACAAACCAGCTATTACATGGAAAATTCATGACATTAAAGGAATAAGTCCTTCGTATTGCACACATAAAATCCTTATGGAAGAAGGTCATAAAACATATGTGCAACGCCAACGAAGACTAAATCCTAATATGCAAGATGTTGTTAAGAACGAAATTATTAAACTGCTAGATGCAGGTTTAATTTATCCAATCTCTGATAGTCCATGGGTTAGCCCAGTTCAATGTGTACCTAAGAAGGGTGGTATGACTGTCATCACAAATGAAAAAGATGAGCTTATTCCTACTAGGACTGTAACAGGATGGTGCGTCTGTATTGATTATAAAAAATTAAATGACGCCACCAGAAAAGATCACTTTCCCTTACCTTTCATTGATCAAATGTTGGAAAGGTTAGCTGGGAATAGTTACTATTATTTTCTTGACGGTTTCTCCGGATACTTTCAAATTCCAATCGCACCCGAGGACCAAGAGAAAACCATCTTCACGTGCCCTTATGGTACATTTGCTTACAAAGGCATGCCATTTAGACTTTGCAACGCCCCTGCAACCTTTCAAAGGTGCATGATGGCGATTTTTCACGATATGATAGAAGAATGCATGGAAGTTTTCATGGATGACTTTTCAGTCTTCGATGATACTTTTGAAACATGTCTTGTTAATCTTGAACGAATGCTTATTAGATGAGAGTAATCAAATATAGTACTTAATTGGGAGAAATGTCATTTCATGGTTAAAGAAGGCATCGTTCTTGGTCATAAAATTTCAAAGGAAGGAATTGAAGTAGATAGAGCTAAAGTAAATGTAATTGCTAAACTTCCACATCCCACCAACGTTAGAGGAGTTAGGAGTTTTCTAGGGCATGCCGGTTTTTACCGACGTTTCATAAAAGATTTTTCTAAAATTGCGACTCCTATGAATAAACTCCTAGAAAAAGATGCTCCATTTTTCTTTTCAGAAGAATTCATCAAATCTTTTAATATTCTTAAAGAAAAACTCACTAATGCGCCGATCATGATAACTCCAAATTGGAATATACCATTTGAACTCATGTGCGATGCAAGTGATTTTGCTATGGGAGGCGTTTTAGGACAAAGTATTGAAAAACAATTTCAACCTATTTATTACGCTAGTAAGACGCTACAAGGAGCACAAAAAAATTACACAACTACTGAAAAAGAACTCCTTGCTATTGTCTTTGCTTTTGACAAATTTCGTTCATACCTCATTCTAGCTAAAACGGTGGTCTATACCGACCATTCTGCTCTTAGATACCTATTTTTAAAACAAGATGTCAAACCACGATTAATCCGTTGGATCTTACTGTTACAAGAATTTGATATTGAAATCCGAGACAAAAAGGGATCAGAAAATATCGCCGCTGATCATCTTTCTCGCCTTGAAAATCCTGAATTAGAAGTTCTAAACGAATCGGCCATACAAGACAACTTTCCTGATGAATATCTTTTGAAGATCGATTATAATGAAATCCCATGGTTTGCAGACTATGCAAACTACTTAGTATGTGAATTCCTCGAAAAAGGGTTGTCGTACCAAAAACAAAAGAAATTCTTTAGTGATATAAAACGCCGATGCGTATTCGGGGATGGAATAATACGCCGATGCGTATTCGGGGATGAAGCTAGTCAAATATTAAACCATTGTCACACAGGACCAACAAGAAGGCATTATGGGCCTCAACTCACAGCAAGAAAAGTCTATGACGCTGGATTCTATTGGCCTACAATTTTCAAAGACGCACACCTTCTTTGTAAATCCTGTTATGCTTGTCAAAGGGCCGAAAAAATAAGTCAACGTGATGAAATGCCACAAAATGTCATTCAAGTATGTGAAGTATTTGACGTTTGGGGTATTGACTTTATGGGTCCATTTCTAAAATCTCATAATAATCTCTACATTCTCGTTGCCATTGATTATGTATCTAAATGGGCGGAAGCACAAGCTCTCCCAACTAACTATGCATGAGTTGTAGTCAACTTCTTAAAACGCCTTTTTGCTAGGTTCGGAACACCGAAAGCTTTAATAAGTGATCGGGGTACTTATTTTTGTAATAATCAACTTGAGAAATTCTCAAAAGATATGGAGTAACTCATAAAATCTCAACCGCTTATCATCCACAAACAAGTAGACAAGTTGAAAATACCAATCGGGCATTAAAACATATTCTAGAGAAAACTGTAGGATCAAATCCGAAGGAATGGTCCATGAAATTGGAGGATGCATTCTGGGCTTTTAGAACAGCATACAAAACTCCAATTGGAACCACACCTTTTAAACTCATTTACGGAAAAGCATGTCACCTTCCAGTATGTAATCTTGATTTGCATGAAGCTGGACGTCTACGGTTAAGTCAACTAAACGAATTAGAAGAATTAAGACATGAAGCATACGAAAATTCGTTAATCTATAAGGAAAGAATAAAGAAATGGCATGATAAAAGAATCAGAAGTTCAAAGGAATTTAAGGAAGGAGACAGAGTTCTTCTTTTCAATTCACGATTCAAGCTATTTCCTGGAAAATTGAAATCAAGATGGTCTGGACCATTCATAATCAAAAGAGTTTTCCCGTACGGAACAGTAGAGTTAATAAATTCAAATGGGATTGAATTTAAGGTTAATGGTCACAGAGTTAAACATTACATAGATAATCCAATGGAAGTTGAAGATGAAGTTAATCATAATTTCGACACCACAGCTAACTAAGTGTGGAAAGATTCGAATTTTTTAAGGGTAATATGAATTTCTGTTAGAGTTAGATGTTCTGTTTTCGTATAGTTCTCGAGAATGGAATCCGATTTGTCTTTCCCTAGCAGACCCTAAAGAACTAGTCTTCTCCCTCCATTCTGAATTTTTATTTTTTTTAGGTTTTACGAGATGAAGAATTCCTTTGATCTGACCCATGGTCTACTACTACAAGCTATGATTACTAAACGTAATAATAACACCTTCCCGAGTGAACTGGTATCATTCATAAGAGGCAAAATGGACGAAGTGAGGAAAGAACTCAGGAAAGATCATCATAAGACACATTTTGGTGAAGGAAAATCAAAATCCGCAGCAAAAAGAAGAGCACGACACCTTGAAAGATGTCATAAATGCGGAAAATGGTCACACGAAGGGAAATGTTCGAACAATCAAACACATTCCAATACTGAGTTCGTTACTCTATGCAGAGAAGGACCGTTCATATGTTTAGAAGAAAAGTTATTGAAAATTCGAGGTTACGCTTATGTAGCTATGGAGAACCAAATCGAACGACTCTCCTATGAGTCGGCTAAAGCAGGTCAATTCTTTCTCACAGGTAAGTATGTACAGTTTTTATTTGTTTTTATTTATTGCTTTTAACCTTTTGATAATAAACGCTGAATCGTTCGCTATAAAGTATTAAATTGATATTCAATAAAATTAGGTATGCGAAACCAAAATTATCGATATCATACAAAAATTTAATTCATCACTGCGAAATTTACCGTTTATTCATAAGGTATAAATATCTTTAATCAATCAATCCAAAATATTTCAGAAATTCTTCAGGAGTAAAACTAGGTAATATAGCCGAAATTACTTTAACCAAAAAGAGGGACGTATATTTTTGTAAATATTTGATTGATTAAAGTGGGATAAAAGACCAAAAAGATTTTTATTTTATTTTTACCCTATTTTTAATTATAAGTTTGTAAAATTAATGTATATAAATATTAATAATATTTATATGAAATTTTATGCATTTTAAAATTTAAGTTTGGTGTTAATTTAAAAACAAAAATTTACTTTATTTCATTAAGTTAAAAATTTGATATTTAAAATTCGTCGTGAGTTGAAGACTAGGTCGTTGAACCGAAATTGCTTTACCCAAGGGAGGGACGAGAAATTTTATTATCATTATTTTTTAATTTTATTGATCTAAAGTATGCCAAAAACATTAAAAAATCCAAAAATCTTTGCTTTTAAAACAATCGTTTTGAAATTGAAAATTTTAAAATTTTGGCGATGGACGACCTTGGTAAACGTACCGAAACGACCTCATTCTAAATATCAAGGAACACAAAATTTTAAAATTAATTAATTAATTATTTTTATTAGTTAAAGATTTATAAAAAAAAAATAGACCCCATGCGATCACATGGGGTTTACTCAGAAAAACCATGCGATCACATGGACTTAAAAAACTGGACAGGATCAAAAAGGCAGCGAGCTGGTTCTCTGTCTCCATTAAACACACACACACACACATTCACGAAACCCTCTCAAAACTTTCCCTAAAATCACCAATTTTCACTAAAATTCACGAAATTCGTTGCTTTAATCCGCTCTAATCATGTCTTTCTTCAGATGGGGAAGCAAAAAGGTAGAAATTTTACCCCTAAACTCCTAAATTTCCTAATTTTTGTGATAATTATAATTAATTGTCCTAATTTGATTTTGATAATTTTTAGCTTAATTAGAGTTAAATTGTTAGTATATTATGCTTGTATAACCTAGATTGATGCTATTTATCATGATTTGAAGCTTTAAACTTCAAAATTTTTAGAAATCTAGGGTTTGTGTTCTTGAGCAATTTGGGACTTTTTGATATAAACAACTTATGGCCGATTTTTGTTATGAATTATTGCTAAATTAAGTAGTGTAACATGTTTAGGTAGCTAAATGATCCAAACTTTGATTCTAAACATGATTTTTGAACATCAAAGTGGACTTTTTAAGTCTAAAATTCATGAACTTGATTAAATTGATGTAATTACCATTTGAAACTCGTTTATTGCTAGTAATGGTTATTTTAACATGTTATTTGAGTTGAATGCTTATGAACTTTGTATACCTTTTCATATATGCTTATTTGAAGAATTTTAGAATTGATAAAAATATGAAAATGAGTATAAGTTTCATATGGATTAAACATGTTATTGTAATTGTTTTAATTTGTTATTTTGCTAACACTAATGCATATTTGGATGTACAAATTTTGTGTTTAATGTGTTTTGCTGAGAAATACAGATACGGACGGTGCATCATCGTCTAGACATCATGAACAAGAACCTGAACAAGAACCTAATCAAGAACCACAACCGGAGCCACAACCTGAACAACAACAACATTATGATCAACACATGCTATATTATGAGCCGGAACCACTATTTTACGCTCATTATCGTCAATTTTAGCCTCACCCGAGGATTATGCACCTACTTATCGATGACCAACAGTTATATCCCAACCTAAGATTCGATCGTTGCTGGACAGAATACCCTAAATTTCAAAAGAACATGCACATTCTTTACCACAAAAATATTGAAATGTCTAGGGTAATCGATTGGGAGCCTTTGGAAGCGGTTAACCTAGCCGAACCGGTTAAGGATTTACTAGTCCAGAGGTATGGTAGCTCTACATTTAACGATTGGATCCGCTTATTTACTACGCGTAGGACTATATATAGAGAATGGTGTGTTGAATTGCTTAGAACTATAGAGTTAAATAATGAAGTTACTATGATAGGAGATAAAAGTTTTATTAGATTTCTTTTAGGAGGTACAATGTGCAGAATGTCCATGTTGGACATGGCTAGAGCTTTATTAATCTACACCCCCGCTGAGATTATTACTCCTGATTGTAATAGTTTTATTACTGAAGGTGAAAGAGTAGATAGGAATTTTGACGCTAACGCCATATGATGGCGTATGTCAAGATTTAGGGAGTTTATGCGAGGTGGAAGACACTCCTACTTAGATATTGATAGACCAGAGCTCCGGATAATACATAGATTCTTAGCGAACTGGATTACACAAAGGGGTAGAAACAAGGAAAAAATGACCTTAAACGATTTATTTTACCTTAAGTGTATTCAAGACCCGAGGAGCTTTGTTAACATTCCTTATTGCATAGGCCACTATTTGTCTAAAGTTGTTGTGGGTATGCAAGCAGGAAGTATTATAGGGGGAGGTATTTTTGTTACTCTCATTGGAGAGTACTTTGGTGTAGATAAAGAACATGGGGGTCCGATGGTATAGATTGAGGAACAAGCCGAGAGCATAGGCTTGCAGGTTTATCAAGGTGCAAAGGTACTAAAACGGAGGCACAATATGCCAATACCATATCAGGGAACCCATCCACAGGTAGAGAGGGGTTCGGATGAGGAGATGGAGGAAGCAGATGACATTAGGGATGTCATTAGGGATAGTTATACTGATGTCTTTCAGCATGTAGATGAGGTGGAAATGAATAACCAGACTAGGCATCATCAGTATGAGCAGTGGAGAGCTGCGGATGAGTATGAGAACTCCGGGCGATGCCAACACGATAGCTGGCAAGTTCATCAACACCAAATCATGAGCCAGCTATCATATCAGGTACCACATAACTACATACCGACTCGGCGTGCTTTTTATCCACCACATCAGCTCGACATGCGACCACCCTTTGACCTGTACGACCCCAACCAAGCCTACCAGGACACCTATCACCAACCATGGAACCCGAGCGATGATATGAACTGGAACCCCTATCCAAATCAATAGTGTTCCATTGGTGATTTCTTATCTTTATTATTTTTACCTATTTATGTTAAACATTTACATTTTGATACTTTTATGTAATGTTTAACATTTTTATTATTTTGTACTAATATTTCATTTTTGTAATTTGAAAGTGGGATATTAAGTCCCATTTCAAATTACCATGTATGTTTATATTTGTATTGTATGTATTTTATCTCATGTACACAACAGGATAAAACAGCGCATTTTCAAAGACTGGTATTAAGTTCAGCAAAAGCAACTAATTTTGACGACAAGATCCAAAATATATGTGAAATAACAACTGCAGGAATGAACAAATGATGTGCACCATTTATCATTCAAACAAACAACAATATGTTTGGAAACTTTGGTAAAATTTAATCATTTTTCTACGCTAATCACCCTCAATAATTTAAATTGTTACCGATTTCTTGCAAATGAGGGCATTGCAAGATCTTAAGTGTGGGAAGGGATTAAATTCTTTCGGTTTTAAAAAAATTTTGACTTATACACTTGGTTTAATAGCCACCGTTAAACTTTACTAGTAACACAGTAGTTGTATTAGAATCTAGTGTTCTCTGATAATAAAGAACATCCATAGTCTTATATACTGACTACCCACTTCTAGTAAAATTTTTAAACATTTTTCAACTAAATGAACTCAAAATCATGTTTATACATATTTATGAACGATAAAACTAGGTGTTAACACCGAAATTTTTGTTACCTCGGAAAGGACATAAATTGAGAAAAAACCCAAAACGCTTGAATTCATTTAAAATGGAATAGAAGAGAATAAAAAGGCAAAGAAAGAAAAATAAAAGCCAAGTGTGGGAAAAATTTACCAAGTTATTTAGAACACATATCACATATTTTTGTACAAATAATTGAAGATACTTTTATTTTGGATGATATTAATCAGTTTTACCCAGTTTATTGTAATATAAATAGAATTTAAAAGGAAGTAAAGTCTTTCGAGAAAAAGACACGCGCTTCTTGATTTAGGTCAGGAAGTTATCGTCCAGACCAGTTGTAGAGTCTACGAAAAACCTTGAAAAGTTTTCTCGAAAATCAGCTGAAAATCCACGGACCTCAGCATCAAACAGGGTCGCCATGTGGTCAGACTTATCCTATCCATGAGAGGATCTGTCTCGTACAATGGGGGGCACCGTGCAAATTAGCTTATAAGAATAATGAATCAGATCCCCAAAAAGGATAATCTCCTTAAAGATCAAAAATCAGCTTTTAAGCCTGATATTACTCAATCCTTGAGATTGAACTTAAAGATTGAGAATTCAAACTCACAACAGTTGATTACATCGCGAGGTAATTGACCTCTATATGATACATTTTACAAACATTGCATTCAATTTTAAAAGACAATCTTTCTTTACAACGAAAATTGACGACATGCATACCATTTCAGAATATATCCAACTATAATTGACTTAATAATAATCTTGATGAACTCGACGACTCGAATGCAACGTCTTTTGAAATATGCCATGAATGACTCCAAGTAATGTTTCTAAAATGAGCAAATGCACAGCGGAAGATTTCTTTCGTACCTGAGAATAAACATGCTTTCAAGTGTCAACCAAAAGTTTGGTGAGTTCGTTAGCTTAACATAAATAAACATTTCCATCATTTTAATAGACCACAAGATTTTCATTTCTCATAAATATACGTCCCATGCATAGAGACAAAAATAATCATTCATATGGATTGAACACCTGGTAACCGACATTCACAATATGCATATAAGAATATCCCCATCATTCCGGGATCCTCCTTCGGACATGATATAAATTTCGAAGTACTAAAGCATCCGGTACTTTAGATGGGGCTTGTTGGGCCCGATAGATCTATCTTTAGAATTCGCGTCAATTAGGGTGTCTGTTCCCTAATTCTTAGATTACCAGACTAAAAAGGGGCATATTCGGTTTAATAATCCAGCCATAGAATGTAGTTTCGATTACTTGTGTCTATTTCGTAAAACATTTATAAAAGCAGCGCATGTATTCTCAGTCCCAAAAATATATATTGCAAAAGCATTTAAAAAGGGAGCAAATGAAACTCACAGTACTGTATTTTGTAGTAAAAATACATATGACGATATTGAATAACTGAACAATGCAGGGTTGGCCTCGGATGCACGAACATATATCATTCATATATATATTAATACATATACCTGTTTTCAAACGATTATATATATTATTTATTATTGATATAATGTTTTATATTATTAATTTATATTTTCATTGTTACTATATAAAAATATAACTTTAGTTATGTTATATGTATCAAATATTTTATATGTATATAACACATCTGTTTGTTAAAATAGTAATTATAATAATACTAAAATAACATTAGTAGTGATTAAATTAGTGATGATGATAATACTAATATTAATAATAATGATAATATTATTAATGATTTTATTAATAATAATATTAATGATAGTTTTAATAATAAATCTTATGATAATAACAGTAGTTTTTAGTAAAATGAAAAGTTTAATAATAATCATAGTGAAAATAATAGTTTTGGTAATGATACATTGGTTTAAATAATAATAACAATAATAATAATAATAATAATAACAATACTAATAGTTACAAAATTGATACTAATACTAATATTAATGAAAGTAATAATAATCCTTATTACTTTCATAACAATCTTAATAATAATCATATTTGTTTCTAACATTATATTAGTACTAGAGGATATCTTTTATAAATACACTTTTATTAGTAATAATAATAATAATAATAATTATTATTATAAAAATGAAGACTACCTTTAAAGAGCCATTCTAAAAACAATTGCATCAAACCGGGATCGAACCCGAGACCTCCCGTTCACCCAATACTTCACTAAACCAGTGATCTGTTTCTATTTTCCTTATTAAATCTCAGATTCATAACTATATAAACCGTATACTGTTTTCATCCCCTTTATCTTCTTAAAAGTGATCGACCAGGAGATTAATCAAAACTAAACATTTATAATAATAATTCTTGATTTAAGACCTATTAGCGAATTTAAAACATCCTATAATCGTTATAGTATGGTTTTTTTTTTTTAAAAATTAAAGAAACTGCTGTAACAGTTTCACGATGAACACCTTCAAACTCAAACCTTGATTGTAAGATTAAGATCGTTTCAGAAAATACTTATTACATAAAATATGTTTTAAATCGTTTCTAAAAACTTTCTGGACCAACAATTTAGCATGAAACACAAAAACGAATCCTAATTTTGATGATGAACAATCTTTGACTTTTTCAATCCTAAACTTTGACTCAAAAATTTGTAATCGATATTAAGAATTGAGCTAAGAGACTTTGCAGAAAGTTTTAGTGAAACATTCCTAACAACTTCACATTATTACATTTTGAAATTTTATACGAAATCTTGATTTTAGAAAAAAGGAACACGAACAGGGGTAATGAGTTGAAGAGAAAAATAAATTAAATAAACACTTCTGTTTCAATTATACAGATAGATAGATAGTTAAGAGTAATTTTAATTTATAATGATATAAAATTGAATAGCTGTCTCTATACTATGAATTTAATCAATTGTTTTTAAAGAGAAGAAAGAGGTCGACAGTTTCCATAAGTGAAAAGAAAGAAGAATAAAATATATAAAGCAGATAGGGAGATTTAACAGGTATTGTTTGATTCCTGAAAAGAGATCGACTGGTGGGCAGATAGAAACAAGAAGCAGATAAATTTAGATAATGACATAACCTGATTCGATTTTTAAGTTCACTGCTATATCAGTTTTTTTTATAATGAATATATATAAATATCTTTAATAATAATAACTCTATAAATAATAATAATACTCTATAATTAATAATAATACTGATAATAAATATTAATAATAATGTTAATAATAATATTTATAATAATTAATAATTATAATAATAATAAGAGTAATAATAATTCATAACAATTCTTAGTGTAATTGATAATAATAGTATTATTAATGATAATTAATAATAACAATAATAATAATTATTTTTATAATATTTATAATACTAATAAGTAATGATAATGATATTAACTATAAAATTGATAATAATAATCTTATTCATGATAATAATACTATTTGTATTATTTATGATTATAATAATACTTATAAAGATAATAATCATAATACGAATTAAATTTTGCTATTAATTACCATAACAATGCTTATTAATAATGATAACAATAATATTATAACACCTTACATGTATTAATTTTCATATCTATATAATATATATTGAAAATAATAATTTAACAAGTAGTGATATTAATATTAATGTTAATAATAATAATGGAAGTAATAATAACATTAGTAATACAATCATATTTTAAACTTGTAATTAATTTGATGTAATATTTAATTGGTATGTAATATATATATTACATAATATCTTTTATTTATTAATTATTATTTCTAGGATTACATTATATTATAAATCATATATATTTATATATAGATTTACTTTTAATAACAACTTAATGATTCTGTTTTATTATTTTTCATTTTCATTTATATATATATTTTTTAATTACATATTTACTTACAAAACAAATTTTTCGTGAATCATCGAGAATAGTCAAAGGTCAAATGAATACATAAACACAGTTCACAGTTTTTGAGACTTCAACTTTACAAACTTTGCTTATCGTGTCGAAATCATACAAGAATAAAGTTTAAATTTGGTCGGAAATTCCCGGGTTATCATAGTACCTACCCGTTAAAGAAATTTCGTCCCGAAATTTGAGTGAGGTGGTCATGGCTAATAATAAAAAAATTTTCATGACGAATTTGAGTTGATAATTTGAGTTTTATCATCATTGACTAATATGGATAAAAATAATTCGATTATTCGAAGAGTACGAATGAAGCTATCACCAATTAGTAAAATAGGAAAGTAAAGATTCATCTTAACTTTTGACAGGGTCAGAGTTGAATTCCGGAATTTAAGGGATTAAAGAAAATCTTCGAAATCTGAGAGATTTGATTCTTCGGCGAATAAGGGAATTAAGATCTCTATAATTATATGCGGGGATCTGCCTTGATTTTTCTATCAGATATTTTACTATAAATTAACTTCTTCCATTCCATTACTTTTACCATTTCTATACCTAATTCCCAAATTCAAAAGTTTATGAAAATGCTTAACCCTGTTCTGATCCTTGTTCTTATTCTAACCATTGCAATGATCGTTCTTCTTTTCCAACTCCCACCTAAAGAATCTATTTATTTCTATTATGCTCTAGGGATTATTGTATTTATAATCCTCCCGTGTCTTTATATTGCTATACGTACTGATATCCACGGTTTATAATTTCAGTGTTGTCATTGGACTTTATATCTTCCCTTATACCTCGAAGTCCTTGCTTCTGTTTTCTATAATCATTGTCATCCCCAGTTAATACTTCCCCCTATTTGCTGCGATTTATACTCCAATTTCTATTTCGGAGCTTTGTCCCTTCGTTTCTTCTTCTTGTGATTGGGCATCTCTTGTAATGGTCCAGAATTAATAGATATGGGGTTCAGAATAAACATTGTTAATGTTCTAAGAAAGGAAACTGTAATAGCACAATTTGACTTGTCAAATTACCAGAATTCAAGGAAAGATAGGACTATCAAGAAAAATATGTTCTTGATATGTTTATAGATTAGACAGAACGTAAGAGTCGTGTATCATGGCACATGATAACGTTATAATCTGTGAATTATCATGTCCCATTTAGAAACTCAGTATGAGTTACTGTAATATAATCACGTTGACCAAGTGTCATTATATTATACCAACTCATGCATCAGTTCCCAACATTACTTCAATAACATTCATATTTTAAGCTCAAAAGTTTACAGAATATAGATACTAACAGTTTCTATATGATGTAACACTGATAGTACGAAGAGATTAATGATTTCAGATAAGATTAGTTATGAAAATATATTCAGAAATATCGAGGATATTTATAATGAAAGATACGATAATATCTCGGAATATCTAAGATCAGAGGAGGATAGAAACTATTATCCGCAAGGGTTTAGAGTAAGGAGCAAAATATTCACTAAAGACTTTAGAAGGCACTGAATCATTTGGATTCTTTGAAGTCAAACTTATTCTTTGTGATTTGTCCACGGCTTCCTTCATAGTTTCGCATAATTCGCTTTTCGGTACTAAATTTTCTATTGAATGTTTCCAATACTCCATTCTTTATCATCATACTTTCGATGGCTAAAGTCGTTTATGATTGTCTACGGTTTCTGCTGCTTCATTCAGCTTCCTCAAAATTTGGAGTATTGATTCGTAGATTGAGTGCTTTTCAGAATTTCAAAATGGAAGATCATAATTCTAAGAGGTAAAGGTTATATGTATACATATAACTGTTGATATAGTAACGCTGCGAGATTCAAAATACTGATTGCTAATTCTCGGTAATTGGTATGGCAACTCTCGTTACAAGATGCGGATAAGTATATGATAGGGTTTTAATGAATATAATGATTTTTCAGAAAGTCAAAGATCAATGAAGTTGTTGGTAAGTTTATTGTGAATGCGGTGGGATATAAAAGATTCCTCGATAATGATGGTGAAATGACAACGTATATATCGCGGTTATAATAAGGAAAATTCGAAGGAAAGTCGAAGTTGATTTGCTGAAGCTGTGACAAAATTGGCTAATTTGAAAGGAATTACCAAGTTATTTTGGGTAATAATAACACTAAAGGAATTAGCACAGATACATGTTATACGTTTACTCAGGTTCCGAGTGTTTCCAGGTGTATAACTATCTGCATCAACCTTTTCTTTCGTAGATGAAGTGCGGTTGGTTCATCCTCTCGATTGAGGTGTTTTCAAGTATCATGAAAGGTTTGAACACAAATTGGAATCGTCAAGATACAAATGAGGTTTAAGATGAAATCAAGTGGCAAACTTGAAGAATTGTTTAGTTTCATATGTTATAATCAATATTTTAATTCATTTTAATTGTCCAATGTTGATAGTCCACAGTTAGCAGTGTACAAATAATAATTCATATATAGTTTACTATATAATATTCGAATTAATTAATACGTATCGTGACCCGTGTACATGTCTCAGACTCGATCACAACTCCAACTATATATATTATTGTAGAATCAACCTCAACCCTGTATAGCTAACTCCAACATTACTGCATATAGAGTGTCTATGGTTATTTCAAATAATATATATAGATGCGTCGATATGATATGTCAAAACCTTGTATACGTGTCCCGATATTTAAAGTGGGTAAAATAAATAACAGAAATTAAATGACGATAAATAAAATTGCGAGAATTAAATTGCGATAAAATAAATTGCGATAAATAAAATGTAATCAGTTAGCTAGGAACAGTTAGCTAGGATTTTGTTAGCATGGGTTCTTAACAGAATTTCTCATAGTTAATTTGTTTGTTTCTAATAAATTTTATTTTGTCCAATGTTTTCTTCATTATGCCACTTGTTGAATTCTGATAGATCAAAATCCAAGTATGAAATTGAATGAAAATGGTATTCTGTGGTGAACGGATTCGTATAGTTGTGGTTGTAAGTAGGATAGTAAATGACTGTTGAATCAGATTCGAAGAATGTACAGTGTAACTTATTAATGCGAAATCTAAATATTCCTCGGGTATTACCTACCCGTTAAAATATTTTCACCATTAACAGTTTGTACAATAAAATTTTAATTACAATCTTTATGAAAACATATATACATATATATTATCTTCAGATGTAATTATGGATTTAATGAGTCAATGTGATATTAAACTCATCAGATTTACGGCTAGAACTAAAGTACATAACCTCTAAAACATTAGAGATTACATAATCACCATGAAGGACGAAGATAGTTTATGTAGAACAATTCGTAGAACGATGATTATGCTTGAGGTATAGATTGCGAGGTTGAGACGTGTGATGATGTTGTTGTTGTTGGTACTGGTTATGCTGCTGGTGCTGCTGATGGTGGTACTGTTGCGGTCGGTGCTACAAGTGTTGTTGGTGCTAAGGTTGGTGATGATGTTGGTGTAGTAAGTATAGTTTGTAAATCATGCACCATTCTTATCAGGGTTTCTATTCTACCCTCTATCATTTCTATCCATCCACTCATCTGATTCGATAGATCTTGATTATCAATTTGAAGTTCCCTACCTTCTTCTAATATTCCCCTTCGATTGGTATTCGGAAGTAGAGGTTGAATATTTTCTGAAATTGCAGTAATGCGACCTTCGAGGTGGAAAACTTTAGCAAGAAGGGTGAATACAGTGTTGCGCATAGGTTCACCGGTGAGTACATTGTTTTCTCCGATGTTATGAGGTAAGTTTGGTTCGTGGTAGGGCTCGCCTTCTTCATTTCTCCATCGAGTGAGTAAGTCTCGGACCTACCCCCATCTCCTCTAGAAAGAAAAATAGCTAAACGGTGGAGACACTTCGGGTTCATTGACTTCAGAGTCTACTTCAATACGCATCTCGAAATTGCTTCCGGAACTAATGGAATCCAAGCTAGGTGTAGGATCCATCTATTATGATCAGTTATAGTATTTTCGATATGAAATGATTTTCGGTTATCGGATAATATTCTAATTATATAGAATATTTAATATAGTACAGAAGATCCCGTAGATTATGGAGGGGATTAAGGAAACGTGCCAGATAAATTCTACAGTAACAGATACGCTAAGATATGGATTAGCAGATATGCTAAGATATGAATTTTGTCTATACACTATTCATGCAATCATTGCAGTATGATGTGTCTAGACTAAGAATGATAAGCATGTGATTCTTTAAGAATGATAAGCAGGTAATTTTCGACACGAAATGATAAGCAAAACTTTTGACATGTAGACACGGTCGAAGGCCAGACTCACTAATGCATCCTAACGACTTATCAGTTAGACACACTAATGCAGACCTGGTTCGCTAAGACCACCGCTCTGATACTAACTGTAATACAGTTGGGGACAACCACCGTCCCACCCAGTGCCTTCCCAGCTAACCGCCTGGTGACCACTGAGTGTACCTCAGATACTGATTTTAGGGCCTGCCTCTCGGCTACTGCCAACCCTCGTAAGGGATCGCAAGGAGTAAGAGCCAATGCTTCGTCACAGGTAACACTGTGAGAACCTCCTTTACGACTAACCCGCCACACATGGACGGCGTTATACCAGTTCTGATACCAACTGTAGTGACCCGTCCTAATCCATCCGGACGAAGTCCACATTGATTATAAACGATTCACAACAGTTGATTACATCGTGAGGTAGTTGACCTCTATATGATACATTTTACAAACATTGCATTCAATTTTAAAAGACAATCTTTCTCTACAACGAAAATTGATGGCATGCATACCATTTCAGAATATATCCAACTATAATTGACTTAATAATAATCTTGATGAACTCAACGACTTGAATGCAACGTCTTTTGAAATATGCCATGAATGACTCCAAGTAATGTTTCTAAAATGAGCAAATGTACAGCGGAAGATTTCTTTCGTACCTGAGAATAAACATGCTTTCAAGTGTCAACCAAAAGGTTGGTGAGTTCATTAGCTTAACATAAATAAACATTTCCATCATTTTAATAGACCATAAGATTTTCATTTCTCATAAATATACGTCCCATACATAGAGACAAAAATAATCATTCATATGGATTGAACACCTGGTAACCGGCATTCACAATATGCATATAAGAATATCCCCATCATTCCGGGATCCTCCTTCGGACATGATATAAATTTCGAAGTACTAAAGCATCCGGTACTTTGGATGGGGCTTGTTGGGCCCGATAGATCTATCTTTAGAATTCGCGTCAATTAGGGTGTCTGTTCCCTAATTCTGAGATTACCAGACTAAAAAGGAGCATATTCGGTTTAATAATCCATCCATAGAATGTAGTTTCGATTACTTGTGTCTATTTCGTAAAACATTTATAAAAGCAGCGCATGTATTCTCAGTCCCAAAAATATATATTGCAAAAGCATTTAAAAAGGGAGCAAATAAAACTCACAGTACTGTATTTTGTAGTAAAAATACATATGACGACATTGAACAACTGAACAATGCAGGGTTGGCCTCGGATTCACGAACCTATATCATTCATATATATATTAATACATATACCTATTTTCAAACGATTATATATATTATTTATTATTGATATAATGTTTTATATTATTAATTTATATATTTCATTGTTACTATATAAAAATATAGCTTTAGTTATGTTATATGTATCAAATATTTTATATGTATATAACACATCTGTTTGTTAAAATAGTAATTATAATAATACTAAAATAACATTAGTAGTGATTAAATTAGTGATGATGATAATACTAATATTAATAATAATGATAATAGTATTAATGATTTTATTAATAATAATATTAATGATAGTTTTAATAATAAATCTTATGATAATAAGAGTAGTTTTTAGTAAAATGAAAAGTTTAATAATAATCATAGTGAAAATAATAGTTTTGGTAATGATACATTGGTTTAACTAATAATAACAATAATAATAATAATAATAATAATAATAATAATAATAATAATAATAATAATAATAATAATAATAATAATAATAATAATAATAATAATAATAATAATAATAATAATAATAATAATAACAATACTAATAGTTACAAAATTGATACTAATACTAATATTAATGAAAGTAATAATAATCCTTATTACTTTCATAACAATCTTAATAATAATCATATTTGTTTCTAACATTATATTAGTACTAGATGATATCTTTTATAAATACACTTTTATTAGTAATAATAATAATAATAATTTTAAAAATGAAGACTACATTTAAAGAGCCATTCTATAAACAATTGCATCAAATCGGGATCGAACCCGAGACCTCCCATTCACCCAATACTTCACCAAACCAATGATCTGTTTCTATTTTCCTTATTAAATCTCATATTCATAACTATATAAACCGTATACTGTTTTCACCCCCTTTATCTTCTTAAAAGTGATCGACCAGGAGATTAATCAAAACTAAACATTTATAATAATAATTCTTGATTTAAGACCTATTAGCGAATTTAAAACATCCTATAATAGTTATAGTTTGGTTTTTTTTTAAATTAAAGAAACTGCTGTAACAGTTTCACGATGAACACCTTCAAACTCAAACCTTGATTGTAAGATTAAGATCGTTTCACAAAATACTTATTACATAAAATATGTTTTAAATCGTTTCTAAAAACTTTCTGGACCAACAATTTAGCATGAAACACAAAAACGAATCCTAATTTTGATGATGAACAATCTTTGACTTTTTCAATCCTAAACTTTGACTCAAAAATTTGTAATCGATATTAAGAATTGAGCTAAGAGACTTTGCAGAAAGTTTTAGTGAAACATTCCTAACAACTTCACATTATTACATTTTGAAATTTTATACGAAATCTTGATTTTAGAAAAATGGAACACGAACAGGGGTAATGAGTTGAAGAGAAAAATAAATTAAATAAACACTTCTGTTTCAATTATACAGATAGATAGATGGTTAAGAGTAATTGTAATTTATAATGATAGAAGATCGAATAGCTGTCTCAATACTATGAATTTAATCGATTGTTTTTAAAGAGAAGAAAGAGGTCGACAGTTTCCATAAGTGAAAAGAAAGAAGAATAAAATATATAAAGCAGATAGGGAGATTTAACAGGTATTGTTTGATTCCTGAAAAGAGATCGACTGGTGGGCAGATAGAAACAAGAAGCAGATAAATTTAGATAATGACATAACCTGATTCGATTTTTATGTTCACTGCTATATCAGTTTTTTTTTTATAATGAATATATATAAATATCTTTAATAATAATAACTCTATAAATAATAATAATAATACTCTATAATTAATAATAATACTGATAATAAATATTAATAATAATGTTAATAATGATATTAATAATAATTAATAATTATAATAATAATAAGAGTAATAATAATGCATAACAATTCTTAGTGTAATTGATAATAATAGTATTATTAATGATAATTAATAATAACACTAATAATAATTATTTTTATAATATTTATAATACTAATAAGTAATGATAATGATATTAACTATAAAATTGATAATAATAATCTTATTCATGATAATAATACTATTTGTATTATTTATTATAATAATAATACTTATAAAGATAATAATCATAATCATAATACTAATTAAATTTTGCTATTAATTACCATAACAATGCTTATTAATAATGATAACAATAATATTATAACACCTTACATGTATTAATTTTCATATCTATATAATATATATTGAAAATAATAATTTAACAAGTAGTGATATTAATATTAATGTTAATAATAATAATGGAAGTAATAATAACATTAGTAATACAATCATATTTTAAACTTGTAATTAATTGGATGTAATATTTAATTGGTATGTAATATATATATTACATAATATCTTTTATTTATTAATTATTATTTCTTGGATTACATTATATTATAAATCATATATATTTATATATAGATTTACTTTTAATAACAACTTAATGATTCTGTTTTATTATTTTTCATTTTCATTTATATATATATATATATATTTTAATTACATATTTACTTACAAAATAAATTGTTCGTGAATCATCGAGAATAGTCAAAGGTCAAATGAATACATAAACACAGTTCACAGTTTTTGAGACTTCAACTTTACAAACTTTGCTTATCGTGTCAAAATCATACAAGAATAAAGTTTAAATTTGGTCGAAAATTCCCGGGTCATCACAGGTTATTGGCTTTGGACCATAATTGGGGTTTGGACAAAAGACCGACACTTGTGGAAATTGGACTATGGGCTATTAATGGGCTTTATATTTGTTTAACTGAATGATAGTTCGTTAATTTAATATAGAGATTTACAATTTGACGTATCTATAAATAATCACATACACTCGATCGGACACGATGGGCGGGATATTTATAAATACTAATAATCGTTCATTTAACCGGACACGGGAATGGATTAATAGTCAATGGACTCATTAAAACAGGGGTGGATTACATACAAGGACACTTGGTGTAATTGTAAATAAAGTATTAAAACCTTGGATTGCACACCGTCGATAACCTGGTGTAATCATTAACAATGTATTAAAACCTTATTATATTTTAAGTCCCCAATTAGTTGGAATATTTGACTTCGGGTATAAGGGTAATTTGACGAGGACACTCGCACTTTATATTTATGACCGATGGACTATTATGGACAAAAACCAGATGGACGTATCGAATAATCCAGGACAAAGGACAATTAACCCATGGTAATAAATTAAAATCAACACGTCAAACATCATGATTAAGGAAGTTTAAATAAGCATAATTTCTTTAATTTATCTCGTCGTACTTTTATTTATCGTCATTTTATTTATCGTACTTTAAATTACTGCACTTTTATTTATCGCATTTTTATTTATCGTCATTTACTTTACGCTTTAAACCAATCATTAAACGGTAAAAAACCCCTTTTATAATAATAATAATACTACTTATATATATATATATATATATATATATATATATATATATATATATATATATATATATATATATATATATATATATATATATTTATTTATTTATTTATTTATACAAATATAGTTTAAAATAAATATAGCATTAAACTCAGCTGTATCCCTGTGGAACGAACCGGACTTACTAAAAACTACACTACTCTATTAATAGGTACACTACCTATAAGTGTTGTAGCAAGGTTTAGGTATATCATTCAATAAATAAATAAATAACTTGTGTAAAATTGTATCGTATTTAATAGTATTACGTAGTAAAATTAATAGTATTACGTACTACACCTCGCACACATCAATCTTACTCTTACAAGAGTTCGATATTGAAATCCGAGACAAAAAGGGAGCAGAAAATCTCGCCGCTGATCATCTTTTTCATCTTGAAAATCCTGAATTAGAAGTTTTAAATGAATCGGCCATGCAAGACAACTTTCCAGATGAATATCTCTTGAAAATTGATTATAATGAAATTCCATGGTTTGCAGACTTTGCAAACTACTTAGTATGTAGATTCCTTGAAAAAGGGTTGTCGTACCAAAAACGAAAGAAATTCTTTATTGATATAAAAATACTATTTTTGGGAAGATCCACACTTGTTTAAGAGATGTCTCGATGGAATAATACGCCGATGTGTATTCGGGGATGAAGCTAGTCAAATCTTAAACCATTGTCACAGGACTAACATGAGGGCATTATGGGCCTCAGCTCACAGCAAGAAAAGTCTACAATGCTGGATTCTATTGGCCTTCAATTTTCAAAGACGCACACCTTCTTTTTAAATCCTGTGATGCATGTCAAAGGGCCGGAAAAATAAGTCAACATGATGAAATGTCACAAAATGTCATTCAAGTATGTGAAGTATTCGACGTTTGGGGTATTGACTTTATGGGTCCATTTCCAAAATCTCATAATAATCTCTACATTCTCGTAGCCATTGATTATGTATCTAAATGGGCGGAAGCACAAGCTGTTCCAACTAACGATGCACGAGTAGTAGTCAACTTCTTAAAACATCTTTTTTCTAGGTTTGGAATACCGAAAGCTTTAATAAGTGATCGGGGAACTCATTTCTGTAATAATCAACTTGAGAAAGTTCTCAAAAGATATGGAGTAACTCATAAAATCTCAACCGCTTATCATCCACAAACAAGTGGACAAGTTGAAAATACCAACCGAGCATCAAAACATATTCTAGAGAAAACTGTAGGATCAAATCTGAATGAATGGTCCATGAAATTGGAGGATACACTCTGGGCTTTTAGAACAGCCTACAAAACTCCAATTGGCACCACACCTTTTAAACTCATTTACGGAAAAGCATGTCACCTTCCAGTAGAAATTGAGCACAAAGCATTTTGGGTTTTGAAGACATGTAATCTTGATTTACATGAAGCCGGACGTCTACGATTAAGTCAACTAAATGAATTAGAAGAATTAAGACATGATGCATATGAAAATTCATTAATCTATAAGGAAAAAATGAAGAAATGGAATGATAAAAGAATCTGAAGTTCAAATAAATTTAAGGAAGGAGACAGAGTCCTTTTTTTCAATTCAAGATTCAAGCTATTTCCTGTAAAATTGAAATCAAGATGGTCTGGACCATTTATAGTCAAAAGTGTTTTCCCATACGGAACAATAGAGTTGATAAATTCAAATGAGATTGAATTTAAAGTTAATGGTCACAGAGTTAAACATTACATACATGATCTGATGGAAGTTGACAATGAAGTTAATCATAATTTCACTGAAATGCCCCGTTCATATCGATTATAAATGATTCATAATAGTTGATTACATCGCGATGTATTTGACCTCTATATGATACATTTTACAAACATTGCATTCGTTTTTAAAAGACAAACTTTCATTACATTGAAAGTTGACAGATATGCATACCATTTCATAATATATCAAACTATCAATGACTTAATAATAATCTTGTTGAACTCAACGACTCGAATGCAACGTCTTTTGAAATATGTCATGAATGACTCCAAAAATATCTCTAAAATGAGCAAATGCACAGCGAAAGATTTCTTTCATACCTGAGAATAAACATGCTTTAAAGTGTCAACCAAAAGGTTGGTGATTTATAGGTTTAGCCTATATATTTATCAAATCGTAATAATAGACCACAAGATTTCATATTTCCATTTCTCATAAACATCATGCATGCATATAGCCATCTACATAAAAATCATTCATATGGATTGAACACATGGTAACCGACATTAACCATAATGCATAGAATATCGCCACAGACATCATCGTCTGTATAATAATAATCTCGAAGTACTAAAGCATCTGGTACATTGGATGTGGCTTGTTTGGCCCAATAGATCTATCTTTAGGATTCGCGTCAATTAGGGTGTCTGTTCCCTAATTCTTAGATTACCAGACTAAAAAGGGGCATATTCGGTTTAATAATTCAACCATAGAATGTAGTTTCACATACTTGTGTCTATTTCGTAAAACATTTATAAAAGCAGCACATGTATTCTCAGTCCCAAAAATATATATTGCAAAAGCATTTAAAAAGGGAGCAAATGAAACTCACAATACTGTATTTCATAGTAAAAATACATATGACGTCATTGAACAAGTGTAGGGTTGACCTCGGATTCACGAACCTATATCATTCATATATGTATTAAATCGTATTCTTGTAATCGAACAAATATTTATATTATTATTAATGAAAATTTTTATATTAATAACTTATATATTTTATTATATATTTATTTTGTATATTTTAGATAAATAAAAGTATTAATATTAGTTTAAAAAAATATAGATTTAAAGTAATGATATTTTTAGTAGTAATTATATTAATCAGTACGTGTTAATGATAATCATATTAACGAAAGTAAGAATAAATTTAATTATTTTCATAATAATAATAATAATGTTCATAATTATAATAATAACAATAATACTTAAATGATACAGTTTATAATGATATTAATAATACTTACAAAAATACTAATGTTAATAACATTTCTAATACCTATAAATATAAATATGATATTATTAATAATAATAACTATAATACTAACAATAACAACAATAATAATAATCATAATATTAATAACGAGACTTGAAATGATAAAATTAATAGTAGTAATTATATAAATCGTACTTACACTAATACTAATGATAATAACGATTATAATACTTGTAAGCATGGTAATAATAATAATAATAATAATAATAATAATAATAATAATAATAATAATAATAATAATAATAATAATAATAATAATACTCATAATAATAACAATAATAATAATGAATTAATATTAATAATTATAAAAGTATACCTCATAAGAATAGGTTTTCAAAAAAAAAAAACTGCCACAAGTATGGCTCGAACCCGAGACCTCTCGTTTACATATCCAACACACAAACCATTCCTCCAAATTCGTATTTCTTGATATAATCTTTACCCATATAAATATAACCCAATTCTTTTTATATTCATAACTCTTCTTCAACAAATTGAAAATCGATCAGGGATCAAACTCAGGTAGTGACGAGTTTCTTATTTAGTTTTAGGACTAGAAATTGATACAGAAACGACTCTCAATCTTGATTTAATCAATTTAAACAAAATAAAAAAAAAAAAAAATTGGAGCTGTAACAGTTCGAAGAACAAGTTACAGAACTCAAAATCAAATTCAAGTTTTCCGAATGTTTTAGATCACGACTTCAACACAAAAAAGGTGCTAAATCCTTATTAGAAACTTTCTGTAATCTTAATTGAACTTAAAACATCAAGTTGAACTCGAATTTTATGATGAACACTTTGTTTGACTTTTGGAACGTAACCTTTGACTTCAAAAATGAAACTTGATAGATAAAATTGAGACTCGAATCTTTCCAGATAGTTTTAATGAAAGATTTCTAACAATTCTGCATTTAAGGATTTCAAAGTTTAATACAAAATCGAGTTGTTAATAAAATGAAGCAAATACAGGGCAGAACCTGTGTTCTTCTTTTTTTTTTTTTTATTTCGACAATGGGAAGCAAGTAAATGAAATGTATAAGTTATGATGGATGTTAGAAGGTCGTTTTTGGATTGAATATCACTGAAATTGCTCAATTATATAAAGAATTTAAGGTCGACAATAATTTTTGGCAGTATACTAAATAATTGAAGAAAATTATACAATTTATTTGATTTTTCAACAGATTGTACGATAGATTAAGATGCATAACACTTTAGAGATTCAGACAAAATCAAATACAGTAATTGATTGAGAAGTAAAATCCATTTTGGATCCTATGATTTTTAAATACGTATTTATCTATTTTTTATATATGTATATATCCGTATTTATATATATTTATCTGTATATATATTTATACATATATTTATTTAACTGTATTTTGATATATGTATATGTATTTATATATTTGTTTATATATTTGATCATATATATGTAATTCGTAACTTTAATATTAATAATATTGATAATGTTAATAATAATACAATAAGAAAATTATTTATAATAATAATATCGAAATTCTAATAATAATACTAACAATTATATTAGTAATAATAATAAATAATAATAATATCAAAATAATAAATAAAAATAATAATACTGATATGACAATATTAATAATGGAAGTTTTAAATAAAAGATAAGTTTAAATATTAATAATAATGTAATAATAATAATAATAAAAATGATAATACTAATCCTATTAGTTATAATAATATTAACATTATTAATGGTAATAATAATATTAATAATAATAAAAATATGACCAATTATACATATCAAATTATATATATATATTTATACCTCATATTAGAATTAATAATATTGATAATACAAATATTAATATCAGTATTAACATTAGTAATAATAATGAAAGTAGTAATAATAATATTGACATATCATTAATATATTATCTTTACATTTCATTACATATGTAATACTTATTCTATAAAATAACATATTTGAATTTTTAACAATTATATATATTTTATATATATTTCAATATAATAATATAAATCATATATATATATATATATATATATATATATATATATGTGTGTGTGTGTGTGTGTGTGTGTGTGTGTGTGACGACCCCGTCAAAACACTTAACGGATCCGTCAGTTGGTCCCACAGCTTGATCGGACTTAATTGAATTAAATAAACAAAGTTGCATTCTTTTATTTCAAAAGTTTCCCAAAAAGGAAACAAACCAAAATATGTAGTTTCAAAACAACCAACCATAGTAATAAACTAAAAGTTGACACAAAACCTTGCCAACAAACCCACAAGTTTAAATTATCCAAAAATAGAATGCAAGCTTAATTTTCATAAATTGTTTCAATAAAATCTGCCCAAATGCATGCAGACTCTTCTAAAGACAGCGGAAGCATCATATAACTCAAGTACCTGTGAAAACATGCAAGTAAACTGTCAACACAAAGGTTGAGCGAATTATAGGTTTAAATAAATAAGTAAACTTTAGACCACAAGATTTAAAAATGTTAGAAAACATTAAACATTATTCCATTATCAATGAGCCACCTGGTAACCACTTAACCCTTTATTTACCCTTGCTAAACACAATAAAAATATACACTTGGACAGTGTATCTACAACAAATTACGAAGTACTAAACATTCCGATTATAAATTGCTAGCGCGACTAGCTCGAAATGGGGTTGTCAAACCCGATAGATCTATCCGTAGGATTCGCGTTCACCGGTAGAAACCAATGATTACAGTTACCAGACTAGGGAATATTTTTGTCCAACTCACAATGAATAATTAAATTTAACTGTTACTTGTGTCTAAACGTAAATGAAAATGCATGTAATCACATCCCAAAAATATACTTTGAAAAGTATGTAAAAACGGGACTATAACTCACCTTAAAAGCAACTGAAGAAACCACACAAACAAGCGAACAGCAAATAGAATAAAGTGATCAGGAACGTTCACAACGATGACCTATAAATAAAGCAGGTCGATATAAATAACTAACTTAGGTCAAGTCTTAGTATGATAGCTATTGTACATGTTGCAAGTTGACATAGAACAATACTCGGCAAGCATCGGTTTGACTGGAACAGCGTACGGACACATACTTTCTATTTTTAGAAAGTTTCTATTTTTAGCAGGTTTCCATTTTTGGAAAGTTTCTATTTTAGGAAAGTTTCTATTTTTGAAAAGTTTCTATTTTTGGAAAGTTTCTATTTTTGGAAAGTTTCCAAATTTAGAAAGTTCTATTTTTAGAAAGTTTTTAGGTTAGGAAAGTTTCCTTATTAGAAAATCAACAAAAGTCAACTGAAAGTCAAAGTCAACCAAAAGTCAACTCAAAAGTCAAACTTGGTCAAACATAGTCAACGTTAATTTGAAAAGTGTAAGTTATAATAATAACATAAGTTATAATGTTTATTAAAGTTAAAAGTGTATAATTATGTCATAACATAAGTTTAATTAAATAAAATGAATTATTAAAGTTAATATAAGTTGAAATGATATAATTAATAGAAATTTTCTAATGACAACCCTTAGGGTTGTCTTTAAGAAAAAATTTGATGCATGAATGGTGGTACATTTATTGACTTAGTGGTGGTTATTTCCAGAAAAAAGGTAGTTACTTTGAATGTACAAATTAAATTAGCATGCGTGAATCTCTTATTGACAACCCTTAGGGTTGTCATTAGAAAATTTCTAATTAATATAACATAAGTATTTAATTAATTAATTAAATATTAGTCATAATATAAATATTATTAATTAATAATAAATTTTAAATCATATCATAAGTATTATTAATTAATAATGAATTATTAATCATATCATAAGTTTCTAAATATAATTATTAAATCATAAGTATTTAATAATTAAATCATAATTAAATAATAATTAAGTATTATAATAATTAAATAATAATTTAATCTTCATTATAAGTCTTATAATAATATTCTTATAAAATAAATTGAATACTTATCATAAGTATTTTCCATTAATAATAAAAGTGTCATTAATCATAAGTTAAATTAAAATGTTAACTAAATCATAAATAATAATTAAATGATATAATAAATATTTATATCATAAGTCTTAAATAATAATAATTAGTTCTTTTATCATAAGTAATTAATTAATAATGAGTTTCATTATTTTTATCATAAGTTTTAGAATTAATCATAAGTTTTAATTCAAAAGTTCATCGGGTCGTATTTTGAGCCCCGGGTGTCGATTTCTGGCGAGCCTTATATGCATCTCCGCCTATTCAAACCACCCGACACAATGGTGCACTCAAGAACTCACCAAGAACAGTCCACAAGTCATGGTAATCATCCATGACACCACTTGGACCTTCAATTTTCTCAAAACCGTGTTTTAGTCGTACCGGGTGAACCGTGGCTCGGATTTAGGTGACCCGAACATGAAAGTTCATCCCACCATCAGTCCTAACACACTAACACACCCTAAAGACATCAAGGAAGGTCACAAAGTTGGACCAAACCTGTTTCATGTCAATCCACATTTCAATTTTAACAAAATAGTAATTTGATCATAACTAGGGCTCCGGGAATTGAAACGACATGAATCTGGAGTCTAAAATTAATGTCTTGATGAGAGGAACTCATATAGATAGTTTATTTTAACTTTTATCTCAGTCACAAACCCAGAATACACGAAATAGCTGCTGTCCAGAATTTAATAAACCGAAAACATGCAATTATGAGTACATCTATGCATACAAACACCATTACAATAATCCACAAACATCATACTACTAAATAATAATCAAAATACAGTAAATAAATGAAAAATTGAAAATTCTAGGGTTAGGGTTTATACCCTAATCGAGAAATGATTTATGTAATCGCGTAGAGAAGAACGAGAGGAACGCGTTGGTATTAATCAATCCTTGATCCAAGCTTTAAATTTTGATGATGATGGTGATGTTGTGATGATGAATGGTGACGGCCAAGGAGGCAAGGGGAAGAGGAGAGCACAAAAAAATAATTTAGGTTAAGATATAAATAGAATGTGAAAATTAAATGAGGAAAATAATGAGAAAATGGGAGTATTACTCCCTCCCTTGGAGTCTCGGCCGAATGGGGTAAGTGGGGTGGGCCCCACTAGCCCAATTTGCTAAAAGTTAATTTCCTGTTGGCCCGAAAGCCCGAACGAGTCCCGAAACGCGAAAACACGCTTACGCGATTAAAAATCCGGAAAGATAACAAACGCGCGATGAAAAATAAATATAAATACACTATATAATAGTATGATCTTAAAATATTATATTTAAAATATTTAGGATTTAAATATCCCAAAAACTCGACTGTTGGTTTGAAAACCAAAAAGATTCGCCGGATGGAAATCCGCGAGACGTAGAAACGTATAAATTAAAATATGAATACAAATATTCACATAACACATAATAATTAATATATATATATATATATATATATATATATATATATATATATATATATATATATATATATATATATATATATATATATATATATATATATATATATTATATTATTACAAAAATAATAATATAGGTCATAGAAATGACGTGGCACACTAACAGTTAACGGTCGTTAAATAATTAACTGAAAAAGATAACGGAAAAAGTAGGGTCGTGACAGTACCTTCCCGTTACGGAAATTTCGTCCCGAAATTTAAGCAGGCGCAGGGGTTGACTTGGCATCTGAGAACAAATGCGGGTATTTCTGCTTCATCTGGTCTTCACGCTCCCAAGTGAACTCGGAACCGCGTCTAGCGTTCCATCTGACCCGAACAATAGGAATTCTGCTCTGTTTAAGAGTCTTAACCTCTCGGTCCATGATTTCAACAGGCTCCTCAATAAAATGCAATTGCTTATCAACTTGAAGTTCCTCCAAAGGAATAGTCTGATCAAATTCAGCCAAGCACTTCTTTAAATTCGAAATATGGAAAACATCGTGAACAGCACTGAGTTCTTGTGGCAATTTCAAACGATAAGCCACCGGTCCAACTCTTTCAATGATCTCAAAAGGTCCCACGAAGCGAGGACTTAACTTCCCTCTTTTACCAAAATGGATTACGCCCTTTCAAGGCGAAACCTTTAACATAACACGATCACCAACTTAAAATTCAACATCTTTGCTTCCCTTATCGGCATAACTCTTTTGCCGAATTCTAGCAGTTCTCAACCTTTCTTTAATTTGTACAATCTTCTCAGTAGTCTCGTGAATAATCTCTGGACCTGTAAGTTGAGCATCCCCAACCTCATTCCAACAAATAGGAGGCCTACATTTCCTACCGTATAAAGCTTTAAATGGTGCGACTTTAATACTTGCATGGTAACTGTTGTTATAAGAAAACTCAGCTAGCAGCAAATATTTATCCCACCCATTTCCAAAATCAATGACGCACGCTCGCAACATATCTTCTAATGTCTGAATGGTCCTTTCACTTTGACCATCCGTTTGAGGATGATAAGCGTTGCTCATATCCAACCTAGTACCCAAGGCTTCCTGTAAAGATCGCCAAAACCTCGACACAAATCGACTGTCTCGGTCGGAAATAATGGAAACAGGAACACCATGCCTAGAAACAATCTCTTTCAAATACAAACGGGTGAGTTTCTCCATCAAAACCGTTTCCCTAATCGGCAAAAAGTGAGCCGACTTAGTGAGTCAATCTACAATCACCGAAATCGCATCATAGCCACCCGAAACTCTTGGTAACTTAGTAATAAAATCCATAGTGATACCTTCCCACTTCCACTCGGGAATTTCTGGTTGCACCAAAAGTCCAAACGGTTTTTGATGTTCAGCTTTGACCTTAGCACAGGTCATACACTTAGTCACATACTTAGCTACATCACCTTTCAAGTTATGCCACCAATATAGCTCCTTAAGATCCTGATACATCTTTCCTGAACCAGGATGAATAGAGTATCTAGACTTATGAGCCTCATCCAAAACAAGTTGTCGAAGACCTCCAAATTTCAGAACCCATAGACGTCCCGCAAAATACCTAGTACCATCAGCTCGTACTTCAAACTTCTTAGCTACCTTTTCTACATTCTCCTTCACAAAATTCTCCTCCTTTAAGGCTTCTTGTTGTGCCTCAAGAATCTGCCTAACGAGGTTTGATCTAACTATCATATTCAAGGCCCTAACCCTGCGAGGTTCAGTCCTTTCTTTACGACTCAATGCATCAGCCACAACATTGGCCTTACCCGGGTGATACAAAAGGTCACAATTATAATCATTCAATGTCTCAATCCATCTTCGTTGTCTCATGTTCAACTGTTTCTGATCGAGGATATGTTGAAGACTCTTGTGATCGGTGTACACAGTACTCTTAACACCATAAAGATAGTGTCTCCAAATTTTAAGCGCAAAAACAACAGCCCCCAACTCTAAATCATGAGTTGTATAGTTCTGTTCGTGAATCTTCAACTGTCGTGACGCATACGCAATAACCTTCTTTCGTTGGATCAAAACGCAACCATAGCTTTGTCGCGATGCATCACAATAAATAACAAAATCGTCATTACCCTCCAGTAGTGATAAAATTGGAGCGGTAGTCAACTTCTTCTTCAAAATCTGAAAAGCATTCTCTTGTTCATCCTTCCACTCATACTTCTTCCCCTTATGCGTTAAAGCAGTCAGAGGTTTCGCAATACGAGAGAAATCCTGGATGAACCTTCGATAGTAACCTGCCAACCCTAAGAACTGACGAATCTGAGTAGGAGTTTTCGGGGTTTCCCACTTTTCAATCGCCTCAATTTTAGCAGGATCAACTTGTATTCCCTGTTTACTAACAATATGACCAAGGAACTGAACTTCTCTTAACCAAAAAGCACACTTAGAGAACTTAGCGTACAACTCTTCTTTCTTTAACAAATCAAGCACTAACCTCAAGTGTTCTTCGTGCTCTTCATCACTCTTAGAATAGATAAGGATGTCGTCGATGAAAACAATAACGAACTTGTCCAGATAGGGTCTACACACACGGTTCATGAGGTCCATGAACACAGCAGGTGCATTTGTCAATCCGAACGGCATAACAAGAAATTCAAAGTGACCGTAATGGGTGCGAAAAGCAGTTTTCGAAACATCAGATTCTTTAACACGCAACTGATGATAGCCAGAACGAAGATCAATTTTTGAATAAACAGACAAACCCTGAAGTT
Organism: Rutidosis leptorrhynchoides; assembly: GCF_046630445.1. Classification (NCBI taxonomy): domain Eukaryota; kingdom Viridiplantae; phylum Streptophyta; class Magnoliopsida; order Asterales; family Asteraceae; genus Rutidosis; species Rutidosis leptorrhynchoides. The sequence goes on along the minus strand of NC_092341.1, from coordinate 84,538,258 downwards.
GATCGAACAGATCATCAATTCTCGGAAGAGGATAACGATTTTTAACAGTGAGCTTATTCAGTTCACGGTAATCAATGCATAAACGAAAAGAACCATCTTTCTTCTTAACAAACAGAACAGGAGCTCCCCAAGGGGACGAGCTAGGACGAATGAAATCTTTGTCTAACAACTCACGAAGTTGACTCGACAATTCTTGAAGTTCGGAAGGCGCAAGACGATAAGGAGCATGTGCTACAGGAGCAGCGCCGGGAACAAGATCAATCTGAAATTCTACCGCGCGTTGCGGCAGAAGGCCAGGTAAGTCATCGGGAAACACCTCGGGAAAATCCCTAACAATGTGAACGTCATCAACGTTCTTTACTTCCTTACTAGGATCAATAACATGAGCAAGAATAGCATGACAGCCTTTGCGGAGATGTTTATGAACTTTCATACAGCTAATAAGGTTTAACTGTGTGCATTTCTTACCTCCCAAGACCATCAGTGGCTCTCCAATCACATCAGTAATACGAATAGCCTTATCATAACACACGATCTCAGCACGGTTCGCAGATAACCAATCCATACCAATAACAATATCAAAGCTACCAAGTTTAATCGGTATCAAATCTATCTCAAAATCCCTACCACCCAGATTAATGTTACACTTATGATGTACAATCTTAGCAGTAAGTTCCTTACCATTAGCTACTTCAACAACATAAGTATTGTCTAAGGGAGTTAACGGCATTTTGATTCTCGGACTTAATTTACTCGACACGAAACTTAAATCAGCCCCCGAATCAAATAGTACATAAACTGATAAATCGTTGACTGAGAACGTACCAGTAACAAGCTTAGGATCTTCCTCCGCATCCTTAGCATTAATGTTGAACGCTCGGCCGCGTGCAATCTCTGCAGTCTTCTTGTTGGGACAAGCATCTCGGAAATGCCCCGGCTTCCCACACTCATAACAAACCCTTTGATTACCTCCATTATTCGATTTCCCATTACCGTTACCGTTACCACCTCTATTACCAAAACTATTATTATTACCACCAGTCGCGGGAGTAGCAGACCCCGGCAAAAGCACTATACAATCTTTAGCAATGTGCCCTTGCTTAGAGCACCTCTTACAAGTAACTGTGCAGTAACCATCATGAGCTTTATAGCAACGAGGACACACACGCTGATTCTTGTTATTAGCACCTGAGGTATCCTGTTTCTTCTGCTGACCCTAGTTTTGATTGCGGTTGTTATCCCACTTTCGTTTCCCATTATCAGCCTTCTTGACAACCTCCTCACTAGTTTCAACAACTGTAGTCTTGCTTCTTCTCAACACCTTGTCATTAAGTTTGTGGGCTATAGACATAGCCGCCTCAATAGTCTGGGGTTCACTAGACTCAACCCCGTGTTCAATCTTCTCGGACAAACCATCAATGTAAGCCTCAATTTTGTGGTCCTCATCCGCATAAACCCTAGGACACAGCAAAGTTAACTCGAAAAACCTTCGTTCATAGGCATCTAACTCGGTGCCATGCATTTTCAAATTTTTTAGCTCAACCTCTAGCTTCTTAAGCTCACCCCGAGGTCTATAGCGGGTGATCAATCTTTCCTTAAAATCATTCCAGGCCAAACCATAAGCTACATCGCTTCCCAAACTACTAACCAGATTGTTCCACCATGTCAAGGCACTATCCTTGAGAGTGCAACTAGCGAAACTAACTTTGTCCTCTTCACGGACCCAACTGACCCTGAAAATAGATTCGATTTTATCGAACCAATGAGTAGGCCCTATTGGTCCTTCCGTACCAGTGAATTCTTGGGGTCGACCAGCCATAAAAGTTTTGTGGGAGCATCCCACATTGTTGTTCACATTGGCGTTAACATTAGCATTTGCTGCCATAGCATCATCAATTCCTTCATTGATCAGGCGTTGCATACGCGCTTCAGTGGACTCTCTTGGGGGCATGATCTTCAAAATAGAATAACACATCCGTTAGTACCAAGAATAATACTAGTGTCATAAAGGAATAGATCAAAACACGAAAAGATTAACCATCATAAATAATAGTTAACAAACACTATGAGTAATAACATGACAGTTATGATTGTTATAGAAATAACCATCACATGCATACATATTTTATGATAACATCATACAACATACATAGCACCTAACATACATGAACATATATTGCGCATAATATAACATGCCAAGAGCCACAACATCAGAAATAAAACATGATAATGATAATAGATGTCATAAAAATAACCATCCATACATAATGAAAAATATCCCATAACAAAATCTTAATAAAATCCTCGGCAAAACGCCGTACATAACCCAAAATGTATGTATAAAAAGGACATTAAGTCTGATGAAATAGATAATCAATATGAATAATCACATCACATTCGCTTAGAGCGGGTGTGATAAGCTGGTCCAGCATGAGTCTCGGCAGGATCCTCATACTTACGCAACTTCCCTTTCACAACATCCAACTCTTCCTTCAACACATGAACAGTGCTCTCGAGAGCCTCGAACTTAGCATTAACTTCTCGATCACGCTTACGGTTCGCATCCTCAACCCTATGCTTAAAAGTGATAAAGTTACCCATGTCGGCACGGATTTCGTCCATAACTTCATTATGTGGCAAAGTGCGCAAACAATCACTAAGGGCGTTAATACGTGTCACCTCATTATAAGCCCGGTTCATATGAGTAATGGTAGAAAAATAGTAATGAACAGGATCATCGATCTCTGGTTGATTAGCACGGCGTCTAGCAGGAGACGGTGGAGCAGGAGCAGCAACAGAGTTATCACTCGAAGTCGACATCTGCAAACAGCAAAACCGCAAACCACATACCAAAAAGATATAAAAGCTAATAATATAACTTATACGAAATGAAATGCATATTAATGCTATAGCAAAAAGGTCGGGCTGTAGACTAGACTCTAATGCACCCTAAAAACCACGGGTTGACCACATTAAGACCGCCTAGTTCCCTACAACCAACGCTCTGTCGACCCCGTCAAAACACTTAACGGATCCGTCAGTTGGTCCCACAGCTTGATCGGACTTAAATGAATTAAATAAACAAAGTTGCATTCTTTTATTTCAAAAGTTTCCCAAAAAGGAAACAAACCAAAATATGTAGTTTCAAAACAACCAACCATAGTAATAAACTAAAAGTTGACACAAAACCTTGCCAACAAACCCACAAGTTTAAATTATCCAAAAATTGAATGCAAACTTAAGTTTCATAAATTGTTTCAATAAAATCTGCCCAAATGCATGCAGACTCTTCTAAAGATAGCGGAAGCATCATATAACTCAAGTACCTGTGAAAACATGCAAGTAAACTGTCAACACAAAGGTTGAGTGAATTATAGGTTTAAATAAATAAGTAAACTTTAGACCACAAGATTTAAAAATGTTAGAAAACATTAAACATTATTCCATTATCAATGAGCCACCTGGTAACCACTTAACCCTTTATTTATCCTTGCCAAACACAATAAAAATATACACTTGGACAGTGTATTTACAACAAATTACGAAGTACTAAACATTCCGATTATAAATTGCTAGCGCGACTAGCTCGAAATGGGGTTGTCAAACCCGATAGATCTATCCGTAGGATTCGCGTTCACCGGTAGAAACCAATGATTACAGTTACCAGACTAGGGAATATTTTTGTCCAACTCACAATGAATAATTAAATTTAACTGTTACTTGTGTCTAAACGTAAATGAAAATGCATGTAATCACATCCCAAAAATATACTTTGAAAAGTATGTAAAAACGGGACTATAACTCACCTTAAAAGCAACTGAAGAAACCACACAAACAAGCGAACAGCAAATAGAATAAAGTGATCAGGAACGTTCACAACACCGACCTATAAATAAAGCAGGTCGATATAAATAACTAACTTAGGTCAAGTCTTAGTATGATAGCTATTGTACATGTTGCAAGTAGACATAGAACAATACTCGGCAAGCATCGGTTTGACTGGAACAGCGTACGGACACATACTTTCTATTTTTAGAAAGTTTCTATTTTTAGCAGGTTTCCAATTTTGGGAAGTTTCTATTTTAGGAAAGTTTCTATTTTTGAAAAGTTTCTATTTTTGAAAAGTTTCCAAATTTAGAAAGTTCTATTTCTAGAAAGTTTTTAGGTTAGGAAAGTTTCCTTATTTAGAAAGTCAACAAAAGTCAACTAAAAGTCAAAGTCAACTAAAAGTCAACTCAAAAGTCAAACTAGGTCAAACATAGTTAACGTTAATTTGAAAAGTGTAAGTTATAATAATAACATAAGTTATAATGTTTATTAAAGTTAAAAGTGTATAATTATGTCATAACATAAGTTTAATTAAATAAAATGAATTATTAAAGTTAATATAAGTTGAAATGATATAATTAATATAACATAAGTATTTAATTAATTAATTAAATATTAGTCATAATATAAATATTATTAATTAATAATAAATTTTAAATCATATCATAAGTATTATTAATTAATAATGAATTATTAATCATATCATAAGTTTCTAAATATAATTATTAAATCATAAGTATTTAATAATTAAATCATAATTAAATAATAATTAAGTCTTATAAGAATTAAATAATTATTAAATCTTCATTATAAGTCTTATAATAATATTCTTATAAAATAAATTGAATACTTATCATAAGTATTTTCCATTAATAATAAAAGTGTCATTAATCATAAGTTAAATTAAAATGTTAACTAAATCATAAATAATAATTAAATGATATAATAAATATTTATATCATAAGTCTTAAATAATAATAATTACTTCTTTTATCATAAGTAATTAATTAATAATGAGTTTCATTATTTTTATCATAAGTTTTAATTCAAAAGTTCATCGGGTCGTATTTTGAGCCCCGGGTGTCGATTTCTGGCGAGCCTTATATGCATCTACGCCTATTCAAACCACCCGACACAATGGTGCACTCAAGAACTCACCAAGAACAGTCCACAAGTTGTGGTAATCAGCCATGACACCACTTGGACCTTCAATTTTCTCAAAACCGTGTTTTAGTCGTACCGGGTGAACCGTGGCTCGGATTTAGGTGACCCGAACATGAAAGTTCATCCCACCATCAGTCCTAACACACTAACAAACCCTAAAGACACCAAGGAAGGTCACAAAGTTGGACCAAACCTGTTTCATGTCAATCCACATTTCAATTTTAACAAAATAGTAATTTGATCATAATTAGGGCTCCGGGAATCGAAACGACATGAATCCGGAGTCTAAAATTAATGTCTTGATGAGAGGAACTCATCTAGATAGTTTATTTTAACTTTTATCTCAGTCACAAACCCAGAATACACGAAATAGCTGCTGTCCAGAATTTAATAAACCGAAAACATGCAATTATGAGTACATCTATGCATACAAACACCATTACAATAATCCACAAACATCATACTACTAAATAATAATCAAAATACAGTAAATAAATGAAAATTTGAAAATTCTAGGGTTAGGGTTTATACCCTAATCGAGAAACGATTTATGTAATCGCGTAGAGAAGAACGAGAGGAACGCGTTGGTATTAATCAATCCTTGATCCAAGCTTTAAATTTTGATGATGATGGTGATGTTGTGATGATGAATGGCGATGGCCAAGGAGGCAAGGGGAAGAGGAGAGCACAAAAAAATAATTTAGGTTAAGATAAAAATAGAATGTGAAAATTAAATGAGGAAAATAATGAGAAAATGGGAGTATTACTCCCTCCCTTGGAGTCTCGGCCGAATGGGGTAAGTGGGGTGGGCCCCACTAGCTCAATTTGCTAAAAGTTAATTTCCTGTTGGCCCGAAAGCCCGAACGAGTCCCGAAACGCGAAAACACGCTTACGCGATTAAAAATCCGGAAAGATAACAAACGCGCGACGAAAAATAAATATAAATATACTATATAATAGTATGATCTTAAAATATCATATTTAAAATATTTAGGATTTAAATATCCCAAAAACTCGACCGTTGGTTTGAAAACCAAAAAGTTTCGCCGGATGGAAATTCGCGAGACGTAGAAACGTATAAATTAAAATATGAATACAAATATTCACATAACACATAATAATTAATATATATATATATATATATATATATATATATATATATATATATATATATATATATATATATATATTATTACAAAAATAATAATATAGGTCATAGAAATGACGTGGCACACTAACAGGTAACGGTCGTTAAATAATTAACTGAAAAAGATAACGGAAATAGTAGGGTCGTGACAATATATATATATATATATATATATATATATATATATATATATATATATATATATATATATATATATATATATATATTCATTTTAATAGTAACTTAATATTTTATTTATCATTTTACATTCTTAGTTCTAATTGATTAACGTGTATTTTATAAACTCAAAATATTATATATATATATATATATATATATATATATACACCCTTATTTTTTTGATATAATTATATATATATATATATATATATATATATATATATATATATATATATATATATATATATATATATATATATATATATATATATATATATATATATATATATATACACACACATATTTATTTACACACCATTGTTCGTGAATCGTTGGGCATAGTAAAAAATTAACTAAATCCATATAACAGTTCAAAAATTTCTGAGAATCAACATTACAGACTTTGCGTATCGTTTCGAAATCATATAGAGATTAAGTTTAAATTTGGTCGTAAATTTCTGGGTCGTCACATTCACCATCAAAGAAAACCCTCAGAATGAAAACATAAATATGTTTTCAACATGTGAAAAACCAAAATTGGAAGATGGAGAGGTTTCAAATTGGAGTGATGAAGAAGAATTTCTATATAAACCTCCCATTCCAAGAAACGATGAAAAATATGAACAAGAAGTTCAAGTAGAAGTGGACGAACCAAGAAAAGATCACCCAAAAAAGGTTAACAAACCAACTCTACTTACTAAAGTAGGACACCCAGGTGAATTTATCATTTCTTGCTTGCTTAATGATGGTGCTATGTATAATGGGCTCGCAGATTTATGAGCAAGTGCAAATGTTATGCCTCTTTCCTTATACAAAAGATTAGGTGTAGGTAAATTAAGACCAACCAAAATAGGTGTTCAATTATTTGACCAAACCATTAAACACCCGGTTGGAATAGCCAATAATTTACTTGTTAAAGTGGGAAGTTTGACCTTTGCTGCAAATTTCATAGTTATTAATATGGAGGAAGACCTTGATATTCCTCTAATTTTAGGTCGCCCATTTTTAGAAACCACCGAGGCATTCTTTGATGTAAGAGAAGGTAGAATGACACTTAGGCATGGTGATAAATCGGTCACCTTTGTGAATCGAAAGTTTCAATCTTCACCAACCAAAACTGTTGAACCAATAAAAATGCCTAAGTGTGGGGAAGATGAAGCAACACCCAATGATGACATGATAATAAAGAACCCCGTTGTTGATACAAAATTAGATGAACCCGTTTTTAACAGTTCAACGAAGAAACTTTATAAACAGATTCAAGATGCTAGGATTAAGGGGAACTTTAAGTTATGTAACAGATTAGTATCCAATTTGTCGCCTAAAGAAAAGGTGATGTTAATTGAATTTGTGAATGTTACAGAGGAAATCAACAAATGGCTTGAAGTAAAAGTTAGAGATATGCAAGTTATTGATGTTCCAATTGAAATTAACAATGAAGTTAATCACAAGTTCGACACCACAGCTAACTAAGTAAGGGGAGATTCAAATATTTTAAAGGATAATATAATGCTGTCTAGAGTTAGATTTTCTGTTTTCGTGTAGTTCTCGAAAATGGAATCCAAATGGTCTTTCCCTAGCAGACCCTAAAGAACTAGTCTTCTCCCTCCATTCTGAATTTTTATGTTTTTAGGTTTTACGAGATGAAGAATTCCTTTGATTTGAACCATGGTCTACTACTACATGCTATGATTACTAAACGTAATAATAACATCTTCCCGAGTGAACTGGTATCATTCATAAGAGGCAAAATGGACGAAGTAAGGAAAGAACTCAGGAAGAATCATAATAAGATACATTTTGGTAAAGGAAAATCAAAATCCGCAGCAAAAAGAAGAGCACGACACCTTGAAATGTCATAAATGCGGAAAATGATCACACGAAGGGAAATGTTCGAACAATCAAACACATTCCAATTCTGAATTCGTTACTCTATGCAGAGAAGGACCGTTCATATTTTAGAAGAAAAGTTATTGAAAACTCGTGGTTACGCCTATGTAGCTATGGAAAACTAAATTGAACAACTCTCCTATGAGTCAACTAAAGCAGGACTCTGAGAATTCTATCTCATAGGTAAGTATGTACAGTTTTTATTTTATTTATATTTATATTTATTGCTTTTAACCTTTTGTTAATAAACGCTGAATCGTTCGCTATAAAGTATTAAATTGATATTCAATAAAATTAGGTATAATAAACCGAAATTATTGATATCAGACAAAAATTTAATTCATCACTGCGAAATTTACCGTTTATTCATAAGGTATAAATATCTTTAATCAATCAATTTAAAATATTTTAGAAATTCGTCAGGAGTAAAACTAGGTAATATAGCTGAAATTACTTTACCCAAAAGAGGGACGTATGTTTTTGTTAATATTTGATTGATTAAAGTGGGATAAAAAACCAAAAAGATTTTTCTTTTATTTTTACATTGTTTTTAAAATTAATATAAAACTATATTATTTTAAATGTAAGTTTAAAAACTAATGTATATAAATATTATTAATATTTATATGAACTTTTATTAATATGCACTTTTAAAATTTAAGTTTGGTGTGAATTTAAAAACAAAAATTTACTTTATTTCATTAAGTTAAAAAAATGATTTCTAAAATTCATCGTAAGTTGAAGACTAGGTCGTTGAACCGAAATTGCTTTACCCGAGGGCGGGGCGACAAATTTTGTTATCATTATTTTTAATCTTATTGATTTAAAGTATGCCAAAAATATTTAAAAAACCTAAAAATCTTTGCTTTTAAAACAATCGCTTTGAAATAATTTTTTTTTAAATTTTGTAGAGGGACGAACTAGGTAAATATACCGAAACGACCTCAATCTAAAAAGAGAGGAAATTTTAAATTAATTAATCATTTGTTTTATTAGTTGAAGGTTTTTTATATAAAAAAAAGAAAAAAAGTACCACACCCCATGCGATCGCATGGGGTTTGCACTTGGAACCCATGCGGTCGCATGGGGACCAAATGCTGGGCAGATACAAAATTCCCATCTGCCTCCCCACTTCACACACACTCAAACACGAACACACACACACAAACACCCCTAAAATCTTCATTTTCAACCAAAATTCACGAAATTTGTTACTACAATCCGCCATAATCATGCGTTTGTTCAGATTAGGGAGCAAAAAGGTAAAAATTTCACCCCTAAAACTCTTTAATTTTGAATTTATAGTGATTATGAACAATTTTTACCTAATTTAATTTTAATGAATTCTAGCTTAATTAGAGTTAAATTGTTAGTATATTATGCTTGTATAACCTAGATTGATGCTATTTATCATGATTAGAAGTCTTAAACTTCAAAAATTTTAGAAATCTAGGGTTTGTGTTCTTGAGCAATTTGGGGATTTTTTGATATAAACAAGTTATGGCCAATTTTTGTTATGAATTATTGATAAATTAAGTAGTGTAACATGTTTAGATTGCTAAATGATCAAAACTTTGATCCTAAACATGATTTTTGAACATCAAAGTGGACTTTTTAAGTCTAAAATTAATGAACTTGATTATTTTGATATAATTACCATTTGAAACTTGTTTAATTGCTAGTAATGGTTATTTTAACATGTTATTTGAGATGAATACTTATGAACATTGTATACATTTTCATATATGCTTATTTGAAAAATTCTAGAATTGATAAAAATATAAAAATGTGTATAAGTTTAATATGAATTAAACATGTTATTGTAATTGTTTTAATTTGTTATTTTGCTAAAACTAATGCATATTTGGATGCACAAATTTTTTGTTTAATGTGTTTTGCAGAGAAATACAGATACTGACGGTGCATCATCGTCTAGACAAGCTGATCCAGAGCCACAGCCAGAGATGCCACCTGAGCCACAACAAGAGCAGCAACATCATAATCAACACCTACCATATTATGAACCGAATCTACAATTTTTTACTGCCTACGTATAATTTTCGCCTCATCAATTAATAATAAACTCAAGAGTTCACGAACAGGAATTACATCCCAATCTGAGATTTGAGCGAAGCTGGAGAGAATACCCAACGTACCAAAGTAACAAATTTAAGCTTTACACCAAAAATGTGGAAGTACCAAGGGTAATAGATTGGAGACCTTTGGAAGAAGTCAACCTAGCTAACCCAGTTAGGCTGTTACTAATCCAATGGTATGGGAACTCTTCTTTTCCCAATTGGGAACGTTTGTTTACCATTCGTAGGCATGTATATAAAGAATGGTATGTTGATTTAATGAGTACTATAACATTAAATAAGGATGTAGATAGGATAGACGATAGGACTTTTCTTAGATTTTTACTTGGAGGTAGGATGTACAGGATGTCCATGCTAGACATGGCTAGGGCTTTACAGATTTACACCCCCGCTGAATTATTATCACCTGATTGTACAACTTTAATTTATGAAGGTGAGAGGGTAGATAGAAATTTTGACGCTAATGCCATATGGAGGCATATGTCAAACTTTTATGAGTTTAGGCGGGGTGGAAGACACTCATATTTATATATTAACAAAGCAGAGCTTCGCGTAATTCATAGGTTTTTATCGAACTCGATTACACAAAGAGGTAAAAACAATGAGAAAATGACCCTAAACAATTTATTCTACCTCAAGCGCATTCGAGACCCTAGAGGCTTTGTTTATATCCCCTACTGTGTTGGTTATTATCTGTCCAAAATGGTGGAAGTTATACAGGAGGGGGGAATAATAGGAGGAGGCATTTTTGTTACTCTCATTGGAGAGTATTTAGGTGTAGATAGGAAATAAGGGGGTCCAATGATGGTGGTTCAGGAACAAATCGAGAGTATAGGATTGCAGGTATATCAAGGTACAAAGGTACTAACTCGGAGTCACAATAGGCCAATACCGTATCGTGGCACCCATCCACAGGTAGAGAGGGGTTCGGATGAGGAGATGGAGGACGCAGATGACATTAGGGATGTTATTAGGGATAGTTATACTGATGTCTTCCAGCATATAGATGAGGTGGAAATGAATAACCAAGCTAGGCATCGTCCGTATGAGCAGTGGAGAGCCGCGGATGTGTATGAACAATCCAGGCAATGCCAGCATGATAGAAGGGCCGTTCATCAGCACCAGATCATGAGCCAGCTATCATATCAGGTACCACATAACTATATTCCGACTCGACCTGCATATTATCCACCATATCAGCCCGACATGCGACCCCCCTTTGACCTGTACGACCCCAACCGAGCCTATCAGAACACCTATCACCAGCCATGGAACCCGATCGATGACATGAACTGGAATTCATATCCAGATTGATACAGTTCCATTGGTGATTTCTTATTTTTTTTTATCTATTATTGTTTAAACATATAATATTTTGATATTTTTATTATTTTTAACATTTTTATTATTTTGTTACTAATATTTCATATTTATAATTTGAAAGTGGGATACTAAATTCCATTTCAAATTACCATGCATGTTTATATTGGTATTGTATATATATATTGTGAATTGTACAAAACATCGTAAAATAGCGCACTTTCAAAGACTGGCATTAAGTTCAGCAAAAGCAACTAATTTTGACGACAAGATGCAAAATATATGTTAAATAACAACTGCAGGAATGAACAAATGATGTGCACCATTTATCATTCAAATAAACAACAATATGTTTGGAAACTTTGGTAAAATTTAATCATTTTTCTACGCTAATCACCCTCAATAATTTAAATTGTTACTGATTTCTTGCAAATGAGGGCATTGCAAGATCTTAAGTGTGGGAAGGGATTAAATTCTTTCGGTTTTAAAAATTTGACTTATACACTTGGTTTAATAGCCACCGTTAAATTTTACTAGTAAAGCAGTAGTTGTATTAGAATCTAGTGCTCTCTGATAATAAAGAACAGCCCTAGTCTTATATACTGACTACCCACTTCTAGTAAAATTTTTAAAATTTTTTAACTAAATGAACTCAAAATCACGTTTATACATATTTATGAACGATAAAACAAGGTGTTAACACCGAAATTATTATTGCCTCGAAAAGGACATAAATTGAGAAACAACCCAAAACGCTTAGATTCATTTAAAATGGAATAGAAGAGAATAAAAAGGCAAAGAAAGAAAAATAAAAGCCAAGTGTGGGAAAAATTTACCAAGTTATTTAGAACATGTATCACATATTTTTGTACAAATAATTGAAGATATTTTTGTTTTGGACGATATTAATCAATTTTACCCAGTTTATTGTAATATAAATGGAATTTAAAAGGAAGTAAAGTCTTCTGAGAAAAAGACATGCGCTTCTTGATTTAGGTCAGGAAGTTGTCGTCCAGACCAGTTGTAGAGTCTACAAAAAACCTTGAAAAGTTTTCTCGAAAATCAGATGGAAATCCACGGACCTCAGCATCAAACAGGGTCGCCATGTGGTCAGACTTATCCTAACCATGAGAGGATCTATCTCGTAAAATGGGGGGCACCGTGCAAATTAGCTTATAAGACTAATGAATCAGATCCCCGGAAAGGATAATCTCCTTAAAAGATTAAAAATCAGCTTTTCAGACTGATATTACTCAATCCTTGAGATTGACCTTAAAGATTGAGAATTACAAACTCATGGAATTCGATGATATCTAAACTCGAGCTTGAACGAGAAAATATTTTGATCAAAATTACAAACCGATTTGTTTTCTGAAAACCCATTTTCAATGCGTTCATTACCATTGAACGTAAAATTATGAGAATTCAACGGAATTCATTAGGTCACCTGAACCAAATCGGGTGCCAACCGTAAGAATGGTAGTTGCATAGTATGGTCGAAGACAGGACCTTGTGCCAGACCGAAAAACTATAGGGTGATCTTTACTATTGCTCCTACAAAGGATAGTAATTGCATCCGATACATTGTAGACCATAATCAAAAGCATGTCATTAGACATTGCCTTAACAGTTGCTTGTTCAACGCTTTCCTTTACAACCAGACGGTAGTTTACCGAAAGGTAATATATGGGACAAGTATACTGGACGTGTTGCTTTCCTAATACAAGGTTAGCAAGTGGGTGACACAAAACCGCAAGTTTTGAGCTAAAATTTTCAAATCTGAAACCCACAAAACCTACAAAAAAATTTTGCAAACACCGGTGAAGGGTTATTCCGGAAAACTTATCTAGGGTAAAAGCTAGAATGAATTTTCAAAAGATCAAATGTTTTTATAAAGATCCAATTTCCTAAAGGATCTAAATTTGTATAGTCATGTGGGACTGTAAACCACAACTTTACTATCATTGTTCATACCGCCGTATCAAAATCACTGGTGTACAAAGTGTGAAGAATAAAGAAGTGATTCTATTAAAGTTATATTTAAGTTCTATATTGCTTGAGGACAAGCAACGCTCAAGTGTGGAAATATTTGATAATGCTAAAAACGAACACATATTTCATAGCATTATCCTTCAAGAAAGACAAGCTTTTAGTTGCAATTGTTCTATTTACAAGTGATATTCGTTTAAATAATAAAATGTGAAGACAAAAGACAGATTCGACGATTTGAAGACGCAAACGACCAAAACGCTAAAAAGTACAAAGTACAATCCAAGTGGTACAATTTATTGATGAGAAACGTCTAAAAATTACAAGAGTACAAGCCGCGAAACGCAAAGTACAAGATATTAAATCGTACGAAAGGACGTTCGAAAATCCGGAACCAAGACCTGAACCAACTATCAACGCGCAACTCAACGGTGCTAAAATTACAAGTCTACTATGCACATGAATATAATATGATATATATATAATTATATAAAAATATATATATTATATAATATAATATATAATTCGCAGCAGCCCACGTTTTGGAATCATTTGGAACAGGAAATGGCTGCCATGCGATCGCATGGCCTGGAAGCCTTATTCCCATGCGATCGTGTGGATCACTGTAGCAGGCCAGGTTCTATAAAAAGGCAGTTTGCTCGACGAATTACGTACACCTTATTCAATCTTACTCTCTGCTCTCTCTTAAATATATATATTTATATTTTATAATTATAATTTTAATATTAAGTTAATAATAATAAGGTTATAGTAGCGAATATTTTAAGTTTGTAAGTCGAAACTCTGTCAGTGTAACACTACGCGATTAATACTCATTGTAAATTATGTTCAACCTTTTTAAATTAATGTCTCGTAGCTAAGTTATTATTATGTTTATTTAAGCCGAAGTAATCGTGATGTTGGACTAAATATTAAGACTGGGTTATTGGGCTTTGGACCATAATTGGGGTTTGGACAAAAGACCGACACTTGTGAAAATTAGATTATGGGCTATTAATGGGCTTTATATTAATTAAATGATATCTCGTTGATTTACTATAGAGATTTATAAAGTATTTATATATAACCACATACGCTTGACTGGGTACGGTGGGCGGGATATTTATAAATACTAATAATTATTCATTTGGCCGGACACGGGGATGGATTAATAGTCACTGGACTCATTAAAACATGGGTGGATTACATTCAAGGGTAATTGGTGTAATTGTTAACAAAGTATTAAAACCTTGGATTACACGCAGTCGATAACCTGGTGTATTCATTAAACAAAGTATTAAGACCTTGTTACAGTTTAAGTCCCCAATTAGTTGGAATATTTGACTTCGAGTATAAGGGTAATTTGATGAAGACTTTCGCACTTTATAATTATGACCGATGGACTATTATAGACAAACCAGATGGACATATAGAATAATCCAGGATAGAGGACAATTAACCCATGGTAATAAATTAAAATCAAAATGTCAAACATCATGATTACGGAAGTTTAAATAAGCATAATTCTCTTAATTTATATCTCATCGTACTTTTATTTATCGTCATTTTATTTACCGTCATTCTAAATTATCGTACTTTTAATTATCGCACTTTTATTTATCGTCATTTACTTTACGCTTTAAATTAAGTTAATATTTTTCATTAGGACTTAAAATCGACAAACCGGTCATTAAACGGTAAAACCCCTTTTTGTAATAATAATAATACTACTTATATATATATATATATATATATATATATATATATATATATATATATATATATATATATATATATATATATATATATATATATATATATATATATATATATACAAATATAGTGTTTAAAAATATAGCGTTAAACTCAGCAGATCCCTGTGGAACGAACCGGACTTACTAAAAACTACACTACTCTACGATTAGGTACACTGCCTATAAGTGTTGTAGCAAGGTTTAGGTATATCCATTCAATAAATAAATAAATAACTTGTGTAAAATTGTATTGAATTTAATAGTATTTCGTAGTAAAATATAATCTATTTCGTACTACCCCTCGCACGCATCACTTTACTATTATCATTGGGTTGGGTGTTGGGAATTAGTGAGACCGTAATTTCTCAACAACTGGTATCAGAGCGTCAGGTTTGACCGCGCGGGGGGGGGGGGTCTCGATTATAGGAGTCGGAGTATGCTCTGTGGTTGCCACGGGAGTGGATTGTCCACATCAGAAACGAGTTCTATTGATCGTATAGGGTATCTGGTTAAACAATATTTTTTCTGATTCGAAGTAAGTGGTGTCTAGAATTTGTAGTGGACCGGGTGTTAGATTTTCCAATTTAACGGATCCTGTGTGCCACTCCACTACATCTGTCGGCCAGTTGAAACGTGGGCAAAATCAGAGAAAGTGTTGTTCTTAGGATACGGATACGATGTCGAAGTTCAGTCCGATGAGGTTTGATGTAGAGAAATTTGATGGGAGGATCAATTTTGGCTTGTGGCAGGTTCAAGTCAAGGATGTGTTGATTCAGCCCGGTTTACACAGGGTGTTGAAGGGTAAACCCACCCTTGTTCCCGGCAGTGATTCTAGCAAGAAGTTTAATGAAGAAGAATGGGATGATATGGATTTGAGCACGGCAAGTGCGATTCGTTTATGCCTTGCAAAGAACGTGCTTGCAAATGTGCACGGGTTATCAACGGCTAAGGAACTTTGGGATAAGTTGGAGCAGTTGTACCAGGGCAAGGGCATCTCAAACCGGTTGTGTCTTAAAGAACAGTTCCATAGTTTGTGTATGGATGGGGGTTCAAAGATTTCAGATCAACTGAGTATTCTTAATGGTATTGTTTCAGAACTGGAGGCTTTTGGAGTTAAAATGGAAGATGAAGATAAAGCTTTGAGGCTGATATTATCTTTGTCATCGTCCTATGAGCACATGAAACCCATTTTGATGTATGGGAAAGAAACTCTGAAGTTTGAAGACGTTACTAGCAAGCTCCTATCTGAGGAGAAAAGACTGGAAGGTAACGGGGTCTCGTCATCAGAAAGTACGGTACTGTTGTGTTCGGATAGGCGGAAGAGAAACTCCGGAAAGAATCTGGTATGCTGGAGGTGCGGGAAAACTGGGCATGTAAGGGTTAATTGTCCAGGTGGAGCTAATTCGGCAAGTGGCTCCAAAGGCGCTAATGATGTCTCCGTTGTTACGGAGAGTGACGAATTCCTCTGAAGTCACGTCATCCTCATGGTGTGTCTGCACCACCATGGAAAGGGATGTTCGTTAGCGGTTCCACAATTGCACATGGGCACTGGTTTGTCATTGGTGCAGGTTGTGTGGTGGAAACTGATGTTGAAGGTGATGGAACTTCCGGGAAAGCCAAACGGGGAAGTTGCACCGTAAATGTTCAGCTGGTTATTCAACATGTGCCGAGGTGAAATTCTTAGAATGAGATCTTCTAAGTGGTTATACTCTTACAGTGGAGTATGATAATTCTGTTTAGAGTTATGATTGTCTGTTATGACAATGATTGTCGGTTTAGACAATGTTCGATGAGGATGAAAGTTTTATCTCTTGGGAAATAATGTCAACGGCATAAAGATGAGGATCTTGAAGTTGTCGTCGAGGAAGCATCTGCGTCGGTTATACTTAAGTATGGTTATATTTTTCTATCAAAAAGGTGGAGATTTGTTGGTATTGTTTTTTATAGAAAAATTGATATGGTTACTTTGTGAAGGATGTTATCCCACATCGGTGGGAGGAAGAAGTTGGAGGTGGATGACTTGGTTATAAAAGGAGGTCATGGGCATCATTCCAACTTGCACCAATCAATACACTTTAAGTATTTGATTATTTCTTTCTTTTTTACCCTTGTTTGAGAGTTGTATTAGTTAAATACTTTAGAGAGTGTAGTTGGCTTAAGAGAGTTGTCTATGTCATTGTAACAATTTGTGATGTAGTGTATTTCTCTCTTTGGAGGCCCGTGGTTTTTCTCCTGTTTTGGAGTTTTCACGTTAAATTCTTGTGTTGTGGATTGTTCTTATTTCTTTACTATTATCATTAGACTGGGTGTTGAGAATTAGTGAGACCGTAATTTTCCAACATTGTCTTGTTTGTTGGATTCTAGTTACTTGCTAGAATTCTTTAATAAAAGCTATTGTTTTTAAAAATAAATTATTATGTACAAAAAGAAGGAAATTAATAGATTAAATAAGTTTTGATTTATATATAGAAATTTTTGGTGTATTAAATTATTCTTATCTTGTCCTCTTAAGGTAGAAGATAGCTAACATAAAAAATGGGCATTAAAAATAAGCAACTAGTTAGAAATTGTGAGGACTCAACAAAACATGTGATTGTGGTATCTTCAGTCACAAAGAACCCATGACAACAAACAAATAAATTAAAGCATAAAACGATAAATTAGCGATAAATGATACAAGGGTTTAACGTCGTATTTATATGGTTTAACTCATAACACGGAGCAAACCAGAAATATTTTCTTATAATTTTCATGCACCCAGAATAGGTTAGGGTTACAAATTATAGAGGTATAGGAAGTAAGAGAACTTCTATAACCGACTTGATGCCCAAGTCCTTGGTCGCGTTTGGCGATCTCTATGTCGTGATCCGTGACATGCTAAAAAACACAGATGTTCGATCATCTTTCTCGCGTTTTGACTTGATGGCTTACGTCTGGTGACACACCCTCACCAAATGCGAGGGTGGTGCTGCTGCTTGTTTTTTTTTTCTTCTTTGTTAAAAGACTCCACACCTCAATACAACTATGGTTTCATATCAAACGTTTTACATCTATGCTTAAAATTTTATGATGCCCTTCGGGCATTAGAAATCTACAACTAGAGCTTTATAATAAACGTCTTACATTTCTATTTTGAGTTGTATACTTTTTTTTATGTTAAGTCACACACTCAACACCTATCAAGTCAATGATATGTCTACAACGGTGCTTGAACCTCTAATCTCTTTTGTTTGAAAAGTTTCTCGAATATCATTAGGTTATAAGCTCTTTGGTTTGAGTTGTATAAATTGAGTGCCTATTTTGTATTTTCAATCAATTAAAAGATAAAATTAAGAATTACGAAGTATATATTTTATTATCGATTGTTTCCATTGCCTAGTCTGGTTGTATATAATTCATCAACAACTAAGTTATTTGCAAACACATGAATCAAGTAACCTTATGCAAAAACAATTCGAGTAGTGCAACAATTTTTAACGAGATACAAACTCAGAGTCCTTTGATTCAATTAGTGTCGATAAAACTAGAATAGGCTAGTTGTGTGCGCGTTCTATTCCATGTATCACTTCTATTTGTAAATAGTGGGCGAGGTGTGTGTTCAGGTCTCATGAATTTCAATCTGAATGTCTGGACACTCACATATTTCATGTTGCCTTTAGATAAAAGGAGGGCATAGAATAAGGGAATGTATGAAAAACATGATGTAAATCGAATGACATGAAAAATATACTGTATTACTTATTCACCTAACATATTGGGTCGGTAATTTAAGGGGTGTTTGGATTTGCGTTTTGAAAATTAATTATGCGTTTTACATAATCAGAATCGATTTTTTTTCTGTTAAAAAAAAATTCAATTTTTTAGTGTTTGGAAAAATCCGATTATTTGATAACCTAACATGTAAAATTACCAAATAGGACATACTTTAAAATAATAAAGTATATCAATTCAATTTTATAAATAAAAAAAAAACAAAATTTTATTAACTGTACAAACTGTGTTATCATATACGTAGTATGTTAAAATATCAAATTAGTCCGTATTAATAAACATTAGTAAACAATAACCAACTAAAGTATATAATAATGAATTTAAAAGAAAATAGTAGATAAATGAATTGTAATCATAAACGATTCTAGATCATTTATCCAATTTTATCCACTAAGGTATAAAGGGCATATATGGTACAAGTGTGATAATTTAAAATTC
Source organism: Rutidosis leptorrhynchoides (assembly GCF_046630445.1). Taxonomy (NCBI): domain Eukaryota; kingdom Viridiplantae; phylum Streptophyta; class Magnoliopsida; order Asterales; family Asteraceae; genus Rutidosis; species Rutidosis leptorrhynchoides. The sequence goes on along the minus strand of NC_092341.1, from coordinate 84,518,681 downwards.
CGTTTTCTTGCAGTATAGGTGAGGTTACTTATTCAAAACTGTGTTTTGGTGGCTTACTAACGAAAATAATCAATTTTATATAAGTATTTGCCAAACAAAATTATTTGATTTTTTACGTTTTCAAATCGAAATAATTAAAAAATCTCAATCAAATCGCAATCCCAAATAACCTCTTATCTAATATTATAACAAAAACAGTCAAATTGAAAAGAATATCTAGTAAATTACGCTAACAGTTTTCACATTATATTTTATAATATAATAAATCATAGTATATTACAAGCACGTGCCATTATCAAAAAGTAAATCTTCAAAGTTTTGTTCCGTTCTATGTACTCATCATTCCATAGCATCTTTTTTGTTTATGCAATAAAATAATAAGTAAAAACTTTTTTTTAATCAATTTCCCAAAAGAAGCACGAAGTTTTGCCCCAAAATATCAAATATTTTAAATTTGCCCACGCAACGTCAAATCGTTTGCATAAGGGGCATTCGCAAGCGATTTGCAACTAGAGCCAAAATTCGAATACGCCTATACTCAAGCGATTTGTGTATAACATCATTTTCATATTGCAACCTCTAAACTAAATGTCATGTCTTTTGATTTCATTTTGAGGATGTCATCTCCTCAGCTAAGAGAGATGCAAGACTATTTGCATTTGAAAACTCGTAATTGTTTTAACAACGGAAAGGCATTCCTTCAACAGTTCAGCTTTATGTCGTAACTTCGATTTAATCAACATTTTTTTAGAGATTGTATATTTTTGGAGTTCAATTTGTTGAAACTATCAAAGTCCCCATTTTTTAATATTCGGCCTCGTATTGCGATTTGCGTTCAAAGTACAAATGTGCGATTTTTGTTATTATATTTAATTTGAAATTTGTTAATATTACCAACCATATGATGTTAGATCAAGTGAACCCCCTTCATCATACATAAATAACAGAAATCTCAAATTGCACATATGTGCGCAAAACCTTACCAGCCCTTGACATATGAACCATAAAACATATCCTGGACGGGATGGTAATAACTTTCATACAGGTGATGCATGGCTGTCGTCACCTCATGTCGTGAGATGTTTGGTCAAATCCAACAACGCATCGCAATATGAGGTGGAATATAAAAAATTGGGACTTTGATAGTTTTCCAACGAATATATCTAAAAAATATACACAGTTTCAAAAACATGGTGACTAAATTGGAGTTAGGAATCAAAAGAGATGTCATTTCAAAGTTTAGAGGTCGCGATCAGGTCATACCCAAAGTACTTAGGTTTGGGCATATCAGAATTTTGATTTTGAACACTTACTCACAAATCGCTTGAAAATGTGTCATGCTCACACACAAACGATCTACGTCTTGCGTAGGCAAGTTCACGATTTTTATGTTTTTTGGCAAAATGTAATAAATTCACGTCTTGTGAATGTGTCCTAACTCTGGCAGTCCTACTGCCCGGCGCGAAGAAGATTTGTGCGGCGCGCCACTATGCTGAAATTGGGTTGTGACAACTCTCCTCCTGTTGAGCCGTTGGTGTCCTTACGAACCATTCCTGATACACAAAATGACAGTAAACCATCAACCAGTCTTCGGGTTCCCACGTACATTCTGATCCTTTCCTAAACTTCCATTGAACTTTCAATAACGTTAAGGATTTATTCCTCAATTGCTTCACCTTGACATTTAGAATTTTTATCGGTTCTTCAAAATACTTCAACTTATTGTTTATCGTGATTTCGGACATTGACGCATATGTTGCTTCCTCTGCTAAACATTTTTGGAGTTGCGACACACGAAAAGTTTCATGAATACCATTCAGTTCTTCCTGTAATAATAACCGATAAGCTACATCACCAACTCGTGCCACAATTACAAATGGCCCAATAAACCGTGGACCTAACTTTCCTCTTTTGCGAAAACGAATTATTCCTTTCCATGGGGAGACTTTCGACATCACTTTATCCCCTACACGAAACTCTTTCGGTCTTCTTCGTTTTTCGGCATAAGACTTTCGTCGGTCTTGCTCCATTTTCAACCTTTCTCAAATTTGTTCAATCTTTTCAGTGGTTTGTATTACAATATCCGTACTACCCAATTCACTTTGACCTATTTTGTGACACCCCGTACAAAACCATCGTGTACGATTCGTCAACAACAGGATCTTTACACGGTCAAACACTATATGCTGTTTGAAAACCAGTTTGCATTCATTAAAAAGATAACGTTTTACAAAGATAACATGTCATAAGACTTATTACAAACCATTGTTCCAAAATAACATAAGTTTACGAATGCAAAACATAAGTTTCATAATTTGAGACATCTCTAGTAATGCAGCGGATAACTAGTACAGTAGGTCCATAACAGCAATTCAATAACAGCATGACAGCAAATGTAACAGCGGAAGCAATAAACCTCTAGGCACCTGAGAAATACACGCTTAAAAAGTCAACACGAATGTTGGTGAGCTATAGTTTAAGTTGTAATAGTAACGTAAGATAGGCCACGAGATTTCAGTGCTGCAACAGCGTATCAAAACAGTATGAAAAGTATATGCATAACCGTGGGCACCCGGTAACTAGACTTAACGTTTATAACCCCCTGAAAGTACACTTGGCGAGTGCGTATGTTCACGAAGTATTAAACACCCGTTAAATGATAGCGCGACTAGCCCGAGTGGGGATGTCAAACCCTATGGATCCATATCTAAGATTCGCGTTCACCGGTTCAAAGACCAATGACTAAACGTTACCGTGCTAAAGGGAATGTTTATGCCGTTATATAACCCACACACATATAAAGTTTAAGTACTCGTGCCTAACATGTAAAACGTAAAAAGCGCATGTATTCTCAGTCCCAAAAATAGTAGAAGTGATAAAAAGGGATGCTATAACTCACAGTGATAAAAAGCGGTAAAGTCGCTAATGAAAGTACGCAAGTAGTAAGTCGGTCCGAAAGGTCGTCAACCTAAATCAAAGGTTACTAGGTCAGTAGGTTGTCTTAATAAATTCTAATAGTGCATAAAATAAGTTTAAGTGTCATCATCATCATCATTCATCATCATAAAAGCTAAGTAAGTTCGACAAGAATAGAGATCGAAACAATAGGCTGAATTCGGTCAGCTGCTACCACCACTACGTAAATCGAAAAGACGCATAGTCAGTGGCTATGGCTCCGTATATGAGTTCCCTAACCACTGACCAATTTCCAGAACCTAACTCGTCTTCGTTTGACCGCGACGACGGTTTAAGTGCGAGTAGGTCAGAAATTTCAGCACAACGTTAATAGGGTGTAGTGACTATCGGAGGGCCATAAATCCTAAACCGTAACTCGGATTAAGACGAGGCCTAAACTGAAAATCATCTACTCGAACCGAACTAACTGAAAATCAACTTTCCAGTAGCCCAGGTGGTCTGATAAGATACGAAAATCAGTGGACAAGTGCTCCGTTGGGGTTCTTGGTGCTTGATGCTCATCACGGTTCTCATCCTTGATGCTTGTAGCTTCAAGTGTACAACTCGTTGATGGTTTAGCATCACTTTTGACCAAGATTCACCATCAACAATCCAAGTCAAAAGAGGTGATGGAACCCTAAGCTAGAGAGCTTGGATCCATTTCACACAAGTCACAAGGTTGCAAAGCTAGAAAGCTTGAACCTTTAAGTGCTCTTGAAGATCTTGAAGCATAAAGCTTGGATCTTTAAGATATATGAAGATAACAAACACAAGTTTGAATCTTTTTCACAAAACAACATGATCAAAGCAAAAAGAACTTAGATCTAACAAAAAGATATGAAGATTCAAGCTAGAAAGCTTGCATCTTAATTGTTCTTGAAGTTCTTGAAGCATAAAGCTTGGATCATGAAGATGCATGAAGATTACAAACAAAAGTTTGAATCTTTATCACAAAATAATAAGATTAAAGTAAAAGAAAGATGAATCTACAAAGTTGGTGAAGATTCAAAGCTAGAAAGCTTGAATCTTCAATGTTCTTGAAGGATTCATGCTTGAATCAACAAGATATAAGCAAGATCAAAGCTAAAAGGAACTTTGATCTCCATAATATGATGATGATGATCACGAATTTGAAAAGAAGAAGGAAGAAGAAAGAAAACTTACAAGTATGGAAAGAAAGAAAGAACAAGTGTGTGAAAAACCAAAATGATCAAGTGTTGGAATGAGAGGTAAAGGGCTAGTATTTATAAGCAAATGAGGTTCACATGGATTGATGAGGTGGCCAAGACCAAAGGCCATGTGGCCAAGATTTTTGAGGGAGGGGGAGGGAGACAAAACTTTGCTTTTTGGCTAATGGTGTCTAAAGTGTGTCCTTTTGCTAGAATCCCATGTGACAATTAGATAAACCTTATCCATTATGCTAGTATGACTCATTAATTAATTAATTTATCATTTATTTATTATTATGGGCCACTAGTAATAATATTTGGGCTAGTTAATTGGGTCACTAGCTAGAGTAGGGTGGGCTTGAGCCCAACAAGGTAGAAAGTCCAACAAGGCTAACTATTGGGCTTTAGCAATTAAATAAATAAAATTAAGCATCCAAAGGCCCAAGTAATTATCATTATAAAATAATAATTATTATTTTGCAGTCCAAAAGTTCCGGTTCCGACAAAAGTCAAACGTGCGCGCAGTCCGCGGTTTATTCGTAACGGCAAGTAACACTAACGGTTATAAAACATCCAATGGACAAGTTAAGCATTCCACATACACCAAGGCATGTTTTAGGGTAAATATGAATATAAAACACGTGTTCCAAGGTTTTGGAGTAATAAAGTAACACAGTACGAACAAATACGCAGTTTCGCTAAAATAAAAGGCATAAAAGCAAGTCGAAAAAGTCGGATCGTTACATTACCTACCTGTTAATGGAAATTTCGTCCCGAAATTTAAGCTGAAGGTGATGGAGGAGCTGGGAAAAGGTGAGGATACTTCTGTCTCATTTGATCCTCTCGCTCCCAAGTGAACTCAGGTCCTCGTTTGGCATTCCATCGGACTCGGACGATCGGAATCCTATTGCGCTTCAAAGTCTTAACTTCCCGATCCATAATTTCGATAGGTTCTTCCACGAAGTGGAGTTGGTCATCAATGGTAAGTTCTTCCAATGTTATGACAAGTTTCGGTGGAGCAAGACACTTCTTCAAATTTGATACATGGAAGGTAGGATGAACAACACTCAACTGAGTCGGAAGATCCAAACGGTAAGCAACGGGTCCAACACGTTCCAAAATTTCAAAAGGACCAATGTATCGCGGGTTTAACTTTCCGTGCTTTCCAAAACGAATTACACCTTTCCAAGGTGCGACCTTCAACATCACACGGTCACCTATGTTGAATTCAAAGTCTTTACGTTTAAGATCAGCATAACTCTTTTGGCGATCGTGGGCCGTCTTAAGTCTTGCCTGAATCTGAGAAATCTTCTCCGTCTTTTCATGGACTATCTCGGCTCCGGTGATTTGTACTTCGCCTAACTCGGCCCAACAAATAGGAGAACGACACTTACAACCAGACAACGCTTCAAAAGGCGCGGCCTTAATACTCGAATGATAACTGTTGTTGTAAGAGAATTCGGCTAGTGGCAGGTGCCTTTCCCAAGACTTTCCAAAGTCAATAACACAGGCACGTAACATGTCCTCCAAAGTCTGAATCGTTCGTTCACTCTGACCGTTGGTCTGTGGGTGATAAGCGGTTCTCATGTCGAGACGAGTTCCTAAGGCTTCTTGCAAAGAACGCCAGATCTGGAAGCAAAACGGGGATCGCGATCGGAGATAATTGATAAGGGCACACCATGACGGGATACAACTTCTTTGATGTACAGTTGAGCAAGTCTCTCCATTGTATCTGTTTCTTTCATTGCTAGAAAATGAGCAGATTTGGTAAGACGGTCAACGATAACCCAGATTGTATCGTATCCGCCCACCGTCTTTGGTAGCTTCGTGATGAAATCCATTGTAATTACTTCCCATTTCCATTGTGGGATTTCTGGTTGCTGAAGTAATCCAGATGGCCTCTGATGTTCAGCCTTAACCTTCGAACAAGTCAAACACCTTCCAACATAAGTTGCAACATCCTTCTTAAGATTTGGCCACCAATAATGTCCTTAAGATCATGGTACATTTTTTCGGCTCCGGGATGAATCGAATATCTCGACTTGTGGGCTTCATCAAGTAAAAGGCTTCGTAAATCTCCATAACAAGGTACCCAAATTCTTCCGGCATAACATCGGAGTCTAGACTCTTTAACCTCAAATTTAGAGACGAGGATGTTCAAGTATTCACGAGATATGTTCTCCTCCTTGAGAGCCTCTTCTTGGGCTACTCGGATCTGGCTATGGAGGTTCGAATGAATGGTGATGTTCAGAGCCCGAACACGAAGAGGTACCGTTCTCTCCTTTCGACTTAAAGCGTCGGCTACAACATTGGCCTTACCCGGATGGTAGCGAAGTTCACAATCGTAGTCGTTTAGAGTCTCAATCCATCGACGCTGTCTCATGTTCAGTTGCTCCTGATCGAAGATGTGTTGGAGACTCTTGTGATCGGTAAAGATAGTACTTTTAGTTCCATACAAATAATGTCTCCATAGCTTCAATGCGAAGACAACGGCTCCAAGTTCGAGATCATGAGTAGTGTAGTTTCGCTCGTGGACCTTCAGTTGACGAGATGCATAGGCAATAACCTTCATTCTTTGCATCAACACACAACCAAAACCATTCTTCGAAGCATCGCAGTACACAACAAAGTCGTCACTGCCTTCAGGAAGAGATAAGATAGGTGCGGTGGTTAACTTCTGCTTCAGGGTTTGAAATGCTGCATCTTGTTCTTTTTCCCAAACAAACTTCTTCCCTTTATGAGTTAACGCAGTCAAAGGACGCGAAATCAAAGAGAAACCTTCAATGAACCTTCGGTAATAACCGGCAAGACCTAGAAATTGGCGGATGTGAGTCGGAGTAGTGGGGGTTTCCCACATGCTGATAGCCTTGATCTTGGCAGGATCAACTTTGATACCTTGATCACTCACAATATGACCCAGAAATTAGACTTCCTTCAGCCAAAATTCACACTTGGAGAATTTGGCATAAAGCTGCTCTTGTCTCAAGAGTTCGAGCACTAACCGAAGATGTTGCTCATGTTATTCTTCGCTCTTAGAGTAGAAGAGGATATCATCAATGAAGACGATAACTAATTTATCCAGATAAGGCTTGCAGACACGATTCATGAGGTCCATGAACACGGCTGGTGCATTGGTTAATCCGAACGGCATCACGAGAAACTCGTAATGACCATAGCGGGTTCTAAACGCAGTCTTCATCACATCACTCTCTTTCACCCTCAACTGGTGATAACCGGATCGCAAATCGATCTTTGAGTACACGCTCGATCCTTGCAGCTGATCAAAAAGATCGTCAATTCGGGGAAGAGGATATCGGTTCTTAATCGTCAACTTGTTCAGCTCACGATAATCGATACACATGCGGAAGGATCCATCCTTCTTCTTCACGAATAAAACAGGTGCGCCCCAAGGCGACGATCTCGGTTGGATAAACCCTCGGTCGAGCAATTCCTGCAGTTGACTCTGCAACTCTTGTAGTTCGGAAGGAGCTAGTCGATAAGGTGCGCGAGCTACGGGTGCAGCTCCCGGTACTAGATCGATCTGGAACTCCACTGCTCTTGGTGGCGGTCATCCAGGCAGTTCTTCCGGAAAGACGTCAGGGAATTCATTCACGATCCGTACGTCATTCACACTCTTCTCCTCTGATTCTAAAGCCTTCACGTGTGCTAAAACGGCAAGTCGTCCTTTCTTCATGATTTTCTGCGCTTTCATACAACTAATGAGGTTCAGTTTCGAACTACATCTCTCTCCGTATATAACCAGTGGCTCACCATCTCCTTGTGGTATACGAAGAGATTTATCTCCACAGATAACATCGGCCCTTACTTTGGTCAACCAATCCATACCGACGATCACGTCAAAACTTCCCAGTTTAATAGGTATCAAGTCAATTTCAAAATCCACGCAAGCTATGTTAATAATAGCTCCTCGGCCAATTTGGTTAACCTTTTCAAGTTTACCGTTGGCTACCTCGACAAGCATACTTTCTTTTAAAGGAACTAATGGCCAATTTATCTTATCACAAAAGTGTCTACATACATAACTTCTATCGGCACCAGTATCAAATAGGACAGAAGCTAAAAGATTGTTGATAGTGAATATACCTGTCACCAAGTTGGGGTTCTCGCGCATCCCTTGCATTAACATTGAAATCTCTACCACGTGGTGGTCCGCCGTCCTTCTTCTTATTGGGACAATCATTCCTAAAGTGGCCCTGCTGTCCACACTTGTAGCATTTTCTTGGCCCGTTTTGGTTTGTCCTTGCAGCTGGGACGGGAATCTTGCAGTTCTTACCAACATGTCAGATTCTATTGCATTTTTCACAGACCGCATTACAGTACCCGGTGTGGTGCTTGTAGCACCTCTTGCACTGCGGTAGAGTACCCTTGTAGTTGAGGTTCGAGCAAGTGTTCGGGTTGGGGTTCCTTCCATCGTTAGGCCTCTTAGCGGGGGTTTGATCATAAGTTCTCCCCTTGTTGTTGTAGTCCCACTTACGCTTCTCACCACTGACTCCCGATTCCGATTTAGCCTTTTCTGGTTCATCGATGAGGATCTGATTCATGAGTGTATACGCCATGCGCATTGCTTCAGGGATGTTGGGTGGCTTGGACGAGGTGACATTACCCTTAATGGACTTAGGGAGTCCCCAAAAGTATCTCTCCATACGCTTGAATTCCGGGGTGACCATGGTAGGACACATAAGAGCTAACTTGAGAAACCTCCGATTGTAATCATCGAGATCGTTGCCAACAACTTTCAATTGCATAAACTCCATTTCTATCTTTTGTATCTCGGTTCTCGGACAATACTCATCAATCATAGCCGCTTTGAACTCCTCCCATGGCGTAGCATACGCCTCATCAATACCTTGTGCCTGAGCCATGGTGTTCCACCACGTGAGGGCCCCATCAGATAGTGTGCAGGAAGCAAATTTGGTTTTGTTAGACTCGGAACAGTTGCTGACTCGGAATACTGATTCAAGCTTTTCAAACCATCTTGTGAGACCAACAGGCCCCTCAGTTCCGCTGAAGTTATGTGGTTTACAGCTCTGGAATTCCTTGTAGATGCACCCGTTTCGAACGGGTTGAATAACCGGCGGTGGTTCAGCTTGAGGGTTCATTTCCGCCAAGGCTGCGGCGACTCGTTCATTAATCATCTCTTCAATTTGAGCTGCTGTGGGTGTTGTTCGTGTGTTTGCCATTGCCCTTCGAAACAAAAGTTTTGACTTAAGTCAAAATCCAGCATACAACATGTAGTGACCTGAACTTTTACATGTTTATATATATTAATTGAGATTGATATTTACATGATTAAATGTTTCCAACATGTTAAGCAATCAAACTTGTTAAGACTTGATTAATTGAAATATGTTTCATATAGACAATTGACCACCCAAGTTGACCGGCGATTCACGAACGTTAAAACTTGTAAAAACGACATGACGATATATATATGGATATACATATGGTTAACATGAGATTATGATAAGTAAGTATCTCCATAAGTATATTAACAATGAGTTATATACATATAAACAAGACTACTAACTTAAGGATTTCGAAACGAGACATATATGTAACGATTATCGTTGTAACCACATTTAAATGTATATATATCATATTAAGATATATTAATATATCATAATATCATGATAATATAATAATTTAACATCTCATTAGATATAATAAACAATGGGTTAACAACATTAATTGAGATCGTTAACTTAAAGGTTTCAAAACAACACTTACATGTAACGACTAACGATGACTTAACGACTCAGTTAAAATGTATATACATGTAGTGTATTTAGATGTATTAAAATACTTTTGGAAGACTTCAAGACATATATCAAAACACTCATACTTAACGAAAATGGTTACAATTACTTTTCCATTCTTTTCTTTCATCAAGAATTCTAGTCGTATTCTTACCCGTATTATACACAGCTTCAAAACGTACTTACTATGAGTATATACCAATAGGAACTAGCATGGGATTCCACTCTTGATTATGTCATGTATGACTAATCAATTTTAACTTCTACCATGAGCTAGTCAACTAACTAGAACTCCTTTTAACCCCACTCACCACTCACCAATTACCACTCATCATTCACTCCATTTCACTTCCAATTCTCTTTCTAATTCTCTCTCAACATACACACACTATTATGAACGTATTTTTCCAGTAGTTAATCATCATCTTCATCAAAAATCACTTCAAGAATCAAGCTATAATCATCATAGGAAGAACACTTCAAGAACACTTCAAAAATCCCTTCAAGTTTACTAATTTACTTCCAAGCTTTCTAATCCATTCCAAGTAATCATCTAAGATCAAGAAACCTTTGTTATATACAGTAGGTTATCTTTCTTATTCAAGGTAATATTCATATTCAAACTTTGATTCAATTTCTATAATTATAAACTATCTTAATTCGAGTAAAAATCTTACTTGAACTTGTTTTTGTGTCATGATCCTACTTCAAGAACTTTCAAGCCATCCAAGATCCTTTGAAGCCAGATCATTTATTGTCACTTCCAGTAGGTTTACCTACTAAACTTGAGGTAGTAATGATGTTCATAACATCATTCGATTCATATATATAAAACTATCTTATTCGAAGGTTTAAACTCGTAATCACTAGAACATAGTTTAGTTAATTCTAAACTTGTTCGCAAACAAAAGTTAATCCTTCTAAATTGACTTTTAAAATTAACTACACATATGTTCTATATCTATATGATATGCTAACTTAATGATTTAGAACCTGGAAACACGAAAAACACCGTAAAACCGGATTTACGCAGTCGTAGTAAAGCCGCGGGCTGTTTTGGGTTAGTTAATTAAAAACTATGATAAACTTTGATTTAAAAGTTGTTATTCTGAGAAAATGATTTTTATTATGAACATGAAACTATATCCAAAAATTATGGTTAAACTCAAAGTGGAAGTATGTTTTTTAAAATGGTCATCTAGACGTCGTTCTTTCGACTGAAATGACTACCTTTACAAAAACGACTTGTAACTTATTTTTCCGACTATAAACCTATACTTTTCTGTTTAGATTCATAAAATAGAGTTCAATATGAAACCATAGCAATTTGATTCACTCAAAACGGATTTAAAATGAAGAAGTTATGGGTAAAACAAGATTGGATAATTTTTTCTCATTTTAGCTACGTGAAAATTGGTAACAAATCTATTCCAACCATAACTTAATCAACTTGTATTGTATATTATGTAATCTTGAGATACCATAGACACGTATACAATGTTTCGACCTATCATGTCGACACATCTATATATATTTCGGAACAACCATAGACACTCTATATGTGAATGTTGGAGTTAGCTATACAGGGTTGAGGTTGATTCCAAAATATATATAGTTTGAGTTGTGATCAATACTGAGATACGTATACACTGGGTCGTGGATTGATTCAAGATAATATTTATCGATTTATTTCTGTACATCTAACTGTGGACAACTAGTTGTAGGTTACTAACGAGGACAGCTGACTTAATAAACTTAAAACATCAAAATATATTAAAAGTGCTGTAAATATATTTTAAACATACTTTGATATATATGTGTATATTGTTATAGGGTCGTGAATCAACCAGTGGCCAAGTCTTACTTCCCGACGAAGTAAAAATCTGTGAAAGTGAGTTATAGTCCCACTTTTAAAATCTAATATTTTTGGGATGAGAATACATGCAGGTTTTATAAATGATTTACAAAATAGACACAAGTACGTGAAACTACATTCTATGGTTGAATTATCGAAATCGAATATGCCCCTTTTTATTAAGTCTGGTAATCTAAGAATTAGGGAACAGACACCCTAATTGACGCGAATCCTAAAGATAGATCTATTGGGCCTAACAAACCCCATCCAAAGTACCGGATGCTTTAGTACTTCGAAATTTATATCATATCCGAAGGGTGTCCCGGAATGATGGGGATATTCTTATATATATGCATCTTGTTAATGTCGGTTACCAGGTGTTCACCATATGAATGATTTTTATCTCTATGTATGGGATGTGTATTGAAATATGAAATCTTGTGGTCTATTGTTACGATTTGATATATATAGGTTAAACCTATAACTCACCAACATTTTTGTTGACGTTTAAAGCATGTTTATTCTCAGGTGAATACTAAGAGCTTCCGCTGTTGCATACTAAAATAAGGACAAGATTTGGAGTCCATGTTTGTATGATATTGTGTAAAAACTGCATTCAAGAAACTGATTTCGATGTAACATATTTGTATTGTAAACCATTATGTAATGGTCGTGTGTAAACAGGATATTTTAGATTATCATTATTTGATAATCTACGTAAAGCTTTTTAAACCTTTATTTATGAAATAAAGGTTATGGTTTGTTTTAAAAATGAATGCAGTCTTTGAAAAACGTCTCATATAGAGGTCAAAACCTCGCAACGAAATCAATTAATATGGAACGTTTTTAATCAATAAGAACGGGACATTTCAGTTGGTATCCGAGCGTTGGTCTTAGAGAACCAGAAAATTTGCATTAGTGTGTCTTATCGAGTTTGTTAGGATGCATTAGTGAGTCTGGACTTCGACCGTGTTTTATTTAAAAATGATTGCTTAACATTTTTGTTGGAAACTATATATTTTTAACATATGAATATTATGTGATATATTAATCTCTTAACGTGTTTGATATTATGTGATAGATGTCTACCTCTAGAACAAGTCCCATTGACTCACCTAATAATAATGAAGAGTCAAATGTAAATTGGAATGATTCATGGACTGATTCACAAGTTCCCGAAGAGGAACCGGAAGAAGAGTCGGAACCGGAAGAAGAATCGGAAACGGAAGAAGAATTGGAACCGGAAGAAGAAATAGAACCGGTGGGGGAAATAATAAAACGGTTAAGTAAAAGAGAATCCTCAACCAACCGACCAAGGTTAATTATGGTCAATGGTGTTTCCGCCAAGGAAGCAAAATATTGGGAGGATTACCAATTCTCCGATGAATCGGATTCCGACGAGAATTCCGATGATGTTATATAAATTACCCCAACTGAATTTAAAAAGGCAAAAGAAAATAATAAGGGAAAGGGCATAAAAATAGAGAAATCTAATTCCAACCCCGATGAACTTTATATGTATCGTCAACCCCCGAAGTCCTTAAGTTGTAACAATGACCCGGGAACCTCTAAACCACCAGGTTTTTCTAAACCAATGTGGACAACGACGGCTCGTATTAGGGGAACATCATATATCCCTAGAAACTTGGCAAAACGAACCAAAACCGAACAAGAAGAAACGAGCGAGTCGGAATAAGATAGTTGTATTCGTGTGGTGTAATATATGTAATATAGTGTGCTTATGCTTTATGATATATGTAAAAATTGCTTGTATTAATAAGTATTTTTTTATGAATCTAACTCTTGTCTATTTTACAGTATAAAAACACAAAATGGATAGACAACCCAATATTTTAAGAGACCTACCCGGAGACATGATTGATGAAATCTTGTTTAGAGTCGGTCAGAATTCCTCGGCACAACTATTTAAGGCGAGATCAGTTTGTAAGACATTCGAAGAACGTTCCAAGAATGCATTGGTTTATAAAAGGCTTTCGTTCGAAAGATGGGGGATATCACATTGGGAAATCCATAAGTTACGATGTGTTTACTTTGACGCATATATTGCGGGGAACCCAAATGCTATTTTACGCAACGGGTTAAGAAATTATTTTGACTCAGTATATCCGAATATAGGACTTCGTGACTTAGAAAAAGCGGCTAACATGCAACATAAAGAAGCATGTTATGCTTACGGGTTAGTAATGTTCGCTTCTCACCAAAGTGAGAACAAGAACATCGGGCTACAACTATTAATCAAAACGTTTCCACAAGTGACGGAGTCGGTAATTGGGGTAAGAAATGAGGTTTTTAGGTTATTACGAGACTGTTGGTCATTACGTAACCCTCGTCCCTTTGACGACGTTACAACACGCTGTCTTATCAACGGCCATAATGGTTATGTTCCACAAGACCAAGGATGGGAAGTAGTCCTAGTAAAACCAGAATGCATGACTTGTTTCTGGACGTATGAATTACGTGTCTTTATTGCCTTTGCTGAACGACTTGTGTACTAGCTAGAATTATCTTCACAACTATCTTGTATCAAAGTTATTGTGTGCTATATTTCATGCTTTATGTAAAATAAGCGGTATTGTAAGTTTGTAAAATATTGTATAAAAGTTTGAACGCGAAATATTATTACATTCAGTTTTTCATATAGAATTGTAGTAGTTGAATTGTATATTAGCTACTAAGTATGAACTTAACGGGTAGGTACTACCCGAATTTAAACTTATAAAACGCTAATATGAAGAAAAAGCTTTTATAAATGAGTTCATATTATGCTGCGAAATACTATTAACTACTCTTAATATTCTGTATGATTAACTTGTTCCATTTGACTATTTTGAAGGAAATGGCACCGACTACTCGACACACCGTGATTATGAATGAAGAGGAATTCCGTACTTTTCTAGCTTCAAACATAGCCGCAGTACAGGCTGCGCTACATACCAACAATAACCTTGGATCTGGCAGTACAGGAAATCGTGTAGGATGCACCTACAAAGAATTCACTTCCTGCAAACCTTTGGAATTTGATGGAACCGAAGGACCGATCGGATTGAAACGGTGGACCGAGAAGGTCGAATCGGTGTTTGACATAAGTAAGTGTACTAAAGAGGACAAAGTGAAGTACGCTACGCATACCTTCACAGGTTCTGCGTTAACATGGTGGAATACCTATCTAGAGCAAGTGGGACAAGATGATGCGTACGCACTACCGTGGTCAGCATTCAAGCACTTGATGAACGAGAAGTACCGTCCCAGAACCGAGGTCAATAAGCTCAAGACAGAACTTAGAGGGTTACGAACCCAAGGATTTGATATTACCACGTACGAAAGACGATTCACAGAATTGTGCCTATTGTGTCCGGGAGCATTCGAAGATGAGGAAGAGAAGATCGACACGTTTGTGAAAGGATTACCGGAAAGAATCCAAGAAGATATAAGTTCACACGAGCCCGCCTCCATACAACAGGCATGTAGAATGGCTCACAAACTAGTGAACCAGATTGAAGAAAGAATTAAAGAACAGACTGCTGAAGAGGCCAATGTGAAGCAAGTCAAAAGAAAGTGGGAGGAAAACGGTGATAAGAATCACCAATACAACAACAACAGCAATTACAACAATAATCGCAACAATTATCCCAACAATCGCAACATCAATCGCAACTACAACAAATGGCCCAACAACAACAACAACAACAACAACAATAACAGCAACTACAACAATCATCCCAACAACAATAATAACCGCAACAACAACAACAATCAGAAGCAGCTATGCCAAAGGTGTGAAAAGTATCACTCGGGGTTCTGCACCAAATTTTGCAACAAGTGTAAAAGAAATGGTCATAGCGTGGCGAAGTGTGAGGTCTGCGGACCAGGGGTTAATAGAACGAAATGAACAAATGGTGTCGGAACGAGTAATGGCGGAGCAAGTAGTGTCGGAGCAAGTTATGCCAATGTAGTTTGTTATAAATGTGGAAAACCGGGCCACATTGTTAGAAATTGCCCGAACCAGGAGAACACGAATGGACAAGGCCGTGGAAGAGTTTTCAATATTAATGCGGCAGAGGCACAGGAAGACCCGGAGCTTGTTACGGGTACGTTTCTTATTGACAATAAATCTGCTTACGTTTTATTTGATTCGGGTGCGGATAGAAGCTATATGAGTAGAGATTTTTGTGCTAAATTAAGTTGCCCATTGATGCCTTTGGATAGTAAATTTTTACTCGAATTAGCAAATGGTAAATTAATTTCAGCAGATAATATATGTCGGAATCGAGAAATTAAACTGGTTAGCGAAACATTTAAGATTGATTTGATACCAGTAGAGTTAGGGAGTTTTGATGTGATAATCGGTATGGACTGGTTGAAAGAAGTGAAAGCAGAGATCGTTTGTTACAAAAATGCAATTCGCATTATACGAGAAAAAGGAAAACCCTTAATGGTGTACGGAGAAAAGGGCAACACGAAGCTACATATTATTAGTAATTTAAAGGCACAAAAACTAATAAGAAAAGGTTGCTATGCTGTTCTAGCACACGTCGAGAAAGTACAAACTGAAGAAAAGAGCATCAATGATGTTCCCATTGCAAAAGAATTTCCCGATGTATTTTCGAAAGAATTACCGGGATTACCCCCACAGCGATCCGTTGAATTTCAAATAGATCTTGTACCAGGAGCTGCACCAATAGCTCGTGCTCCTTACAGACTCGCACCCAGCGAGATGAAAGAACTGCAAAGCCAATTACAAGAACTTTTAGAGCGTGGTTTCATTCGACCAAGCACATCACCGTGGGGAGCTCCTGTTTTGTTTGTCAAGAAGAAAGATGGTACATTCAGGTTGTGTATCGACTACCGAGAGTTGAACAAACTTACCATCAAGAACCGCTACCCACTACCGAGAATCGACGACTTATTTGATCAACTACAAGGCTCGTCTGTTTATTCAAAGATTGAGTTACGTTCCGGGTATCATCAAATGCGGGTGAAAGAAGATGATGTAACATCCCGCATTTTTCCGTTAAATTATTTTAACGCCCGTCTTTTTCTTTTTAAATAATACCCTTCGTATCTAGATTCGTATCCTTTGTTATGTAACATTTTAAATATTCTCGTTGTTGGAAGATAACGTCTCCCGTACTCTCGTGTAATTTAAAATATTCGATCGGTTAAATCCCGCACCCGCTTCTAAACTCGAGGGACTAAAATTGACACGGGGCAAACTAGTTGACTAGGTCAACTAGTCCACCCCAATCACCACCATTCAACCATCTCCCTCTCTCTCTCTTTCTCTCTAGCAAGAACACACACACAAACCCCAACTTCATAAAATCATCATCTAAATTCGGGATTGGAAGCAAACTTCAAAACAAATTACATTTTCGTGATCCTCTCTTCATCCTCTACATTTTGGTACCAATTTCATCGAGTTTGGGTAACTTTCTAAAAACTCTAGATTTCTATAAATTCGTGTTTTTGACTTGAAATTGTGTTAGTTAGTGTCTATGGCTCGTGTATAACATGAATATATGATTTGTATGCTCGATCTTGATGTTTTGGTGTAACTAGCTTGAAAATGAAAAGTGTATGCTTAATCCTTGATTTTGGATGAACAAATGTTGTTAGATTGTTAAAGTGCATGTTTTAAAAGTGTTACTAGTATCATTAGCTTCATTTTGATGTATAGGTTGATTAAGGAAACTCCAAAAACATGATTATTGATTTTGAGATGTTTGACTAGGGTTTGATAGTTCTTGACATGAATTTTTGGATGCTTGAATGCCATGGAATGTTAATTATTAGTGTTTAGTTGTAATGTATGTTTCATTACCTTCAAAACGGCATATTATATGTGTGAATTGGTTTCCCGAAACTCAAATTGCATTTGAAGAACTTGAAACCTTAAAAATGAACGTTTAATGATCACTTGATGAGTTTTCGGCTATTATAAATGATGTTTTTGTTTGGTGAAACATGTTTAGTTGTGTTCCTTGTCAAAAGAGCTTTCCAACGGTATAAGATACGTCTTCTAGTTGTTTACGGTTTGAGTTTTGCGTTTGTTTGAAAATTGACCAAGTCTTGAACAAGTGAAACAGGCCTGGGACCAGGCCACGGCCATTGTCGCGGCGCGACAGGCCAGGCCGCGGCGCGGCATAAGCCGTGCCCAGCTTCTGTCTCCAATGTCCGTTTCACGTGAAATGTTTGCCATGTTTTAGACTTCCAATTCGCATGCAACTTGTTCTAACATGCTTATATATGAATAACTAGCATAGAAAATTTGTCCGAGACCCGACCCGAACATGTTGACTTTTTCGTTGACTTTGACCCGACCAAGTTTGACTTTTTGTCAAACTTAATCAATTAATTATGCAATCTTCCTAACATGCTTTTATACTTGTATCTTGCATGAAACTTGACAATTTGCTTCACATGCTACATAATCGAGTCGTGTCGAGCCATAGGACTAATTGAACAACTTTGACCCTTCGTGACTACCGTTATTGATACAACCTATTTGTTTAGGTCGAGACTAGCGCTGTTCTTTACGCACGTTACTTGTTGAAGTACTTATTTACTCTTGCAATCAAAGGTGAGATCATAGTCCCACTTTTACTCTTTTTGAACTTATATTGGGATGAGAAAACATAAACGATTCTTTTGAACTAAGTGAACACAAGAACGGGAAAACAAACATTCTACATACGAGTTTAGAACAAAAATTCTCAATTCGATTATCATTAATTACACTTGCCGGGTGTAAGCGAGAACTTATGTTATATGGCCATATGGGTTGACAACCCTCATCTTTGACGGTTCGCTACCGTCTACGGATGAAATATATTTTCGAGAATCAGTGTTTGTTCTAGCACTAAGTGATGGGGTATACAATGGAAGGAATGTTAAGCTTTGATAATTGGGTGCTCGTGAAACAAACTTTTGGAATGTATTACTATTATTTCATTGATGCAAATCTTGTGGTTCACTTGTACTTACTTACTTAAACCTATGATTTCACCAACATTTTCGTTGACAGATTTCTATGTTTTTCTCAGGTCTTGCACGATATGTGAAACATGCTTCCGCTTACTATTTGATACTTGCATCCGATGTCGAGTATACATGCATTTCATGGAGCGTCTTTTGACTTTACTATAAACCGTGTCGCCTAGATTTCAATCGTATCTATAACGTTGTAACTTAACTTTTGGTTGAACAATTCTTGTAAACTTTGAAACAATCTTTATTTTGAAATGAAGGCGACATATTTTGGTCAAACGTTATCTTAAAGACTTATAATCAGGTAATGGGACCCACGTAGCCGACGCCGTCACTTGACGATTTGTCGGGGTCGCTACAGGTGGTATCAGAGCCTTGGTTGTAGGGATTTAGAGTTCATTTGTGTTCACCCCGAGTCATAGGGTACATAGGTGAATCTAGACTACAACCGGCATATAGACAGAAGTAGGAATTATTTGACAAATTGTGCATTTATACTCGAACTCTTCTATCATATCTAACTCGTATTCGATCTTGATCTTACGTTGATAAATTTTGTTGGTGCGCCACCTTGACTTTATGAAGTAATGTTAAATGCACATGAGAATCAGGGTAATATAATTTCCGGGATTATATTACGGTGATTCACATGGATGTTCCGACATTATGACATAGAGAATTTAAGGCGAGTCAAGGAAAATTTTCTCTCTATCTTTATTCCATGCCACGGTTAGTATTGTTGAAAATACTAACCAACGATATTCTTGTCTCATGAAGGAACAATGGCTCACCAAGGTCAACACAATACTCCTCTCGAAACTCTAGAACAAGCTCTTCAACGAATGATAACCACCGCCGTGGGTACGGCCGTGGCCGATCACTTTTCTAACAACAACAATCATGGAGCCGGTAATTCAATCGAAGGTTGCTCCTACAAGAACTTCATGAAGTACAATCCTCCCACTTTCGATGGAACCGGGGGACCGGTTACTCTCACCCGATGGTTTGAACAAATGGAGACCGTTTTTAACACAAGCGGTTGTCGAGACCAAGATAAGGTCAAGTTTTCCACCCTCACTTTCACCAGTATTGCTCTCTCATGGTGGAACACGTATGTACAATTAGTGGGAAGCGATGAAGCCCACACACTCTCTTGGACCAAATTAAGAGAAAGAATGATCACCGAATACTTCCCGCGCGACGAGACTCGAAGGCTCGAACAGGGTCTAAGGAATTTAAAAACGGCCGGAAATGACCTCAAGGCTTATAATCAACGGTTTACCGAACTAGTCTCGATGTGTCCAATTCTCATGACTCCCGAATCCCTAAGAGTCGAACTTTACATGGATGGCCTCCCTAAGAGCATTCAACACAAGGTAATGACATCTCAACCCACTAACCTACAAGAGGCTTTAACAATGGCCCGCCAAGCCTTAGAAACGGTGAATGAAATGGAAGCACCGGCACCAATGGTCGAGAACCACCCGAGTAACAACAAAAGAACACGGAAAGCCTCTCAATCAAGCAACCACAACAATAACAACAACCCCGCCAAGAAGCCTTTTACCTCCAACGACAAGAAAGGCTATGCCGGAAAACTGCCTTTTTGTGACGAATGCCACAAGCATCACTTTGAAGGATGTGGCAGGTTTCGCCACCGGCGCCAAGGACCCGTCGCTCGAAAGATGCCCAACGCACACAGAACGGGTGCTTGCTTCGAATGTGGCCAACTGGGTCATTTTAGGAATGTGTGCCCAAATAAGAAAATCAACCCCAACGCACGCCGTTGAACCTTCGACATCGACACCAAGGATGCCCGGAACGACGATGGACTAGTAACGGGTACGTTTCTTCACAACAAACCGTATATTTCATACTTGTTCAATTCGATTACCGCTAGACGTTTTATAACCAAGGATTTGACTCATGCTCTTTATATTCCACCTCTTTCCCCCAGATACTACTTAGACGATTTAAGTGACCGACGGAAAAATATTGTGTGCCTATAAATTTTATTGGAGGAAATACGTTAAGACTTTTGACTTGACACCTATAGAACTAGGGAGCTCGGAACCTATTCGTTAAAAAAAAAAAAAAAAAAAAAATGTTTCCCCATCATCTTGTATAGATTATTGTGAACTGAGTAATTTTCGGTTGGAAACCGATACCCTCTCCCTCGCATCCATGACCTCATGATTATTTGCACGAATCCCGTATGTTCCAAATCGACCTCCGTTCCGGTTATCATCAATTGGGGGTTAAGTGAGACGATGTCTCCTAAGCCACTTTCCGAACTCGCAACGTTAGTTGTAAATCTCTCTTAGTACCGCTTGATTTATTTAGGGCTCGCCCGTATCCATAAACCTCTTGAACCGCGTATGCAAATTCATATAGACTAATCTGTTATCGTATTTATAGATGACATCTTAACTTATTTAAGTAAAGAAGGAAAACGAACAACATCACCATCTTACGCTCGAACTTTTGAGAAAAGAGCAACTTTATACCAAATTCTCCGAGTGAGAATTTCTGTTGAACGAAGTCCAATTTTCTAGACCATGAAGTTAATGGTCAAGGCATTACAATCAATCTCGAAATCAAGCCACATGTAATCAGGAAACTCTCCCAACTCAGACTTGTATTCGTAAAAATCTTAGATCTCACCGGTTGTTACCGAAGATTCATTTCTGACTTTTCTCGTATTACACGACTTTAATATCTCCGCGATCGAACCTTGAGCGTGATTCTTCACACCAACATTTCTAGCTAAATTCGTACAACACCAGATGGGACTCAAATATGGAAATATTTCTACTTGGACGCCGAAAGGCATACTCCCTCGACTCGAAATCAACGGGACGGAAATTCGTTATTTTGCACGAAGAATTCGAATACTAAATTGTGGATCCGATCAATATTCTTGTCATCACGTACCACACTACATACCTCTGTTATTTCACCGTTACCGTCTGATATTACTGGAAATTAAGATAACACACAATCCAACGATACTTCACTCTTCTTTGACTTAACGCCCTTGTGTTTCTGATAATCGGTCAACTATTATTCAACCCCGAACTATACAACTACGTGTACTACCTCGTTTCTCTTTCAGACTTCAACTTTTGACAACTAGAGGCACGTTATAGCAACCTCGAGATGTAAACTCATCCTATTCTAAGTCCTCATTTCACTACTATCTTTACCGTTCGCATTTCCGTTTAAAGAAACTCCTTGTAACATTTCTCCATGGATAGAGAAACTCCTCATATTACATAAGTATTCGCCACGAGGGTGAATAGTCCTAACGAACATTTTTCGAACCCTAACTAACTTGTTCAAACGTATCTTAAGAGATTCTATTCCAACACGGTGTATCTTTGTCAATTATTCTGTATCGAAATACTCGTTTCACTTCTAGTTTTACAAGAAACCTTGGGAACCTGCTTAGACATGAGTACCGCGTACCACCCACAAACTGACGAACCGAGCAAACGAACGATTTACGTCTTGGAAAGACATCTCACAAACTCGTATTGTCACCTTTAGTAGATCACTCTTACAACAGTAGTTACCACTCGTGTGTTCACGCGCACTTTTCGAAACCTTATATGACCGCTAATGTCATACCCCTGTTCATTTAACCAAAGCATCAACCACCGAAATCTGAACTCCATCAAGAAACAACAATTGAGATCGTTCAAGTCCGAGAAGGGCTCGAGACAACCCATTGTCGCCAGAAGAGTTATACCAAACTTAGAGGAGAACCTCACAAATCCCAGTGTGTAACCGCGTAATATTGAGAACCCGCACCTTGGAAGGGTGTAATCCGTTTCGGGAATCAGGGAAAGTTAAACCCGCGACATGTTAACCCTTTTGAAACCTTGGGGCGTATTGGAACCGCTCCCTACCGTTTAGAACTTCCGACTCAATTAAGTTTCCGTTTACCCTACATTTCGTGTAACAAACTTAGAAACGTGTCCTGCGGAACAGGAACGTGCAATCCTGCTGGATACATCAACTATCGATGACAAACTTCTCTTCATAGGAAAACCAGTTGAAACCGGGGATTGTAAAAACCGAACCTTAATGCGACGTAAAACCCTGACTATCCAAATTCATGAGAACCCTCAAGAACGTACTTTCACTTATTCATAGCATTGACAACGTAAAGTCTCGAGTAAGAGATATCGACTACTACTTCCAACTAAATTTCGGGACGAAATTTCTTTTGAGGTGTGGATAATGTAACATCCCGCATTTTTCCGTTAAATTATTTTAACGCCCGTCTTTTTCTTTTTAAATAATACCCTTCGTATCTAGATTCGTATCCTTTGTTATGTAACATTTTGAATATTCTCGTTGTTGGAAGATAACGTCTCCCGTACTCTCGTGTAATTTAAAATATTCGATCGGTTAAATCCCGCACCCGCTTCTAAACTCGAGGGACTAAAATTGACACGGGGCAAACTAGTTGACTAGGTCAACTAGTCCACCCCAATCACCACCATTCAACCATCTCCCTCTCTCTCTCTTTCTCTCTAGCAAGAACACACACACAAACCCCAACTTCATAAAATCATCATCTAAATTCGGGATTGGAAGCAAACTTCAAAACAAATTACATTTTCGTGATCCTCTCTTCATCCTCTACATTTTGGTACCAATTTCATCGAGTTTGGGTAACTTTCTAAAAACTCTAGATTTCTATAAATTCGTGTTTTTGACTTGAAATTGTGTTAGTTAGTGTCTATGGCTCGTGTATAACATGAATATATGATTTGTATGCTCGATCTTGATGTTTTGGTGTAACTAGCTTGAAAATGAAAAGTGTATGCTTAATCCTTGATTTTGGATGAACAAATGTTGTTAGATTGTTAAAGTGCATGTTTTAAAAGTGTTACTAGTATCATTAGCTTCATTTTGATGTATAGGTTGATTAAGGAAACTCCAAAAACATGATTATTGATTTTGAGATGTTTGACTAGGGTTTGATAGTTCTTGACATGAATTTTTGGATGCTTGAATGCCATGGAATGTTAATTATTAGTGTTTAGTTGTAATGTATGTTTCATTACCTTCAAAACGGCATATTATATGTGTGAATTGGTTTCCCGAAACTCAAATTGCATTTGAAGAACTTGAAACCTTAAAAATGAACGTTTAATGATCACTTGATGAGTTTTCGGCTATTATAAATGATGTTTTTGTTTGGTGAAACATGTTTAGTTGTGTTCCTTGTCAAAAGAGCTTTCCAACGGTATAAGATACGTCTTCTAGTTGTTTACGGTTTGAGTTTTGCGTTTGTTTGAAAATTGACCAAGTCTTGAACAAGTGAAACAGGCCTGGGACCAGGCCACGGCCATTGTCGCGGCGCGACAGGCCAGGCAGCGGCGCGGCATAAGCCGTGCCCAGCTTCTGTCTCCAATGTCCGTTTCACGTGAAATGTTTGCCATGTTTTAGACTTCCAATTCTCATGCAACTTGTTCTAACATGCTTATATATGAATAACTAGCATAGAAAATTTGTCCGAGACCCGACCCGAACATGTTGACTTTTTCGTTGACTTTGACCCGACCAAGTTTGACTTTTTGTCAAACTTAATCAATTAATTATGCAATCTTCCTAACATGCTTTTATACTTATATCTTGTATGAAACTTGACAATTTGCTTCACATGCTACATAATCGAGTCGTGTCGAGCCATAGGACTAATTGAACAACTTTGACCCTTCGTGACTACCGTTATTGATACAACCTATTTGTTTAGGTCGAGACTAGTGTTGTTCTTTACGCACGTTACTTGTTGAAGTACTTATTTACTCTTGCAATCAAAGGTGAGATCATAGTCCCACTTTTACTCTTTTTGAACTTATATTGGGATGAGAAAACATAAACGATTCTTTTGAACTAAGTGAACACAAGAACGGGAAAACAAACATTCTACATACGAGTTTAGAACAAAAATCCTCAATTCGATTATCATTAATTACACTTGCCGGGTGTAAGCGAGAACTTATGTTATATGGCCATATGGGTTGACAACCCTCATCTTTAACGGTTCGCTACCGTCTACGGATGAAATATATTTTCGAGAATCAGTGTTTGTTCTAGCACTAAGTGATGGGGTATACAATGGAAGGAATGTTAAGCTTTGATAATTGGGTGCTCGTGAAACAAACTTTTGGAATGTATTACTATTATTTCATTGATGCAAATCTTGTGGTTCACTTGTACTTACTTACTTAAACCTATGATTTCACCAACGTTTTCGTTGACAGATTTCTATGTTTTTCTCAGGTCTTGCACGATATGTGAAACATGCTTCCGCTTACTATTTGATACTTGCATCCGATGTCGAGTATACATGCATTTCATGGAGCGTCTTTTGACTTTACTATAAACCGTGTCGCCTAGATTTCAATCGTATCTATAACGTTGTAACTTAACTTTTGGTTGAACAATTCTTGTAAACTTTGAAACAATCTTTATTTTGAAATGAAGGCGACATATTTTGGTCAAATGTTATCTTAAAGACTTATAATCAGGTAATGGGACCCACGTAGCCGACGCCGTCACTTGACGATTTGTCGGGGTCGCTACAGATGACATTCCAAAGACTGCTTTTAGGACGCGTTATGGTCATTACGAGTTTATGGTCATGCCGTTTGGTTTAACTAATGCACCAGCTGTGTTCATGGACCTTATGAACCGAGTGTGTGGACCATACCTTGACAAGTTTGTCATTATTTTCATTGATGACATACTTATTTACTCAAAGAATGACCAAGAACACGGTGAACATTTGAGAAAGGTGTTAGAAGTATTGAGGAAGGAAGAATTGTACGCTAAGTTTTCAAAGTGTGCATTTTGGTTGGAAGAAGTTCAATTCCTCGGTCACATAGTGAACAAAGAAGGTATTAAGGTGGATCCGACAAAGATAGAAACTGTTGAAAAGTGGGAAACCCCAAAAACTCCGAAACACATACGCCAGTTTTTAAGACTAGCTGGTTACTACAGAAGGTTCATCCAAGACTTTTCCAGAATAGCAAAACCCTTGACTGCATTAACGCATAAAGGGAAGAAATTTGAATGAAATGATGAACAAGAGAAAGCGTTTCAGTTATTGAAGAAAAAGCTAACTACGGCACCTATATTGTCATTGCCTGAAGGGAATGATGATTTTGTGATTTATTGTGACGCATCAAAGCAAGGTCTCGGTTGTGTATTAATGCAACGAACGAAGGTGATTGCTTATGCGTCTAGACAATTGAAGATTCACGAACAAAATTATACGACGCATGATTTGGAATTAGGCGCGGTTGTTTTTGCATTAAAGACTTGGAGGCACTACTTATATGGGGTCAAAAGTATTATATATACCGACCACAAAAGTCTTCAACACATATTTAATCAGAAACAACTGAATATGAGGCAGCGTAGGTGGATTGAATTATTGAATGATTACGACTTTGAGATTCGTTACCACCTGGGGAAGGCAAATGTGGTAGCCGATGCCTTGAGCAGGAAGGACAGAGAACCCATTCGAGTAAAATCTATGAATATAATGATTCATAATAACCTTACTACTCAAATAAAGGAGGCGCAACAAGGAGTTTTAAAAGAGGGAAATTTAAAGGATGAAATACCCAAAGGATCGGAGAAACATCTTAATATTCGGGAAGACGGGACCCGGTATAGGGCTGAAAGGATTTGGGTACCAAAATTTGGAGATATGAGAGAAATGGTACTTAGAGAAGCTCATAAAACCAGATACTCAATACATCCTGGAACGGGGAAGATGTACAAGGATCTCAGGAAATATTTTTGGTGGTCGGGTATGAAAGCCGATGTTGCTAAATACGTAGGAGAATGTTTGACGTGTTCTAAGGTCAAAGCTGAGCATCAGAAACCATCAGGTCTACTTCAACAACCCAAAATCCCGGAATGGAAATGGGAAAACATTACCATGGATTTCATCACTAAATTGCCAAGGACTGCAAGTGGTTTTGATACTATTTGGGTAATAGTTGATCGTCTCACCAAATCAGCACATTTCCTGCCAATAAGAGAAGATGACAAGATGGAGAAGTTAGCACGACTGTATTTGAAGGAAGTCATCTCCAGACATGGAATACCAATCTCTATTATCTCTGATAGGGATGGCAGATTTATTTCAAGATTCTGGCAGACATTACAGCAAGCATTAGGAACTCGTCTAGACATGAGTACTGCCTATCATCCAAAAACTGATGGGCAGAGTGAAAGGACGATACAAACGCTTGAAGACATGCTACGAGGTTGTGTTATTGATTTCGGAAACAGTTGGGATCGACATCTACCGTTAGCAGAATTTCCCTACAACAACAGCTACCATTCAAGCATTGAGATGGCGCCATTTGAAGCACTTTATGGTAGAAAGTGCAGGTCTCTGATTTGTTGGAGTGAAGTGGGGGATAGACAGATTACGGGTCCGGAGATTATACAAGAAACTACCGAGAAGATCATCCAAATTCAACAACGGTTGAAAACTGCCCAAAGTCGACAAAAGAGCTACGCTGACATTAAAAGAAAAGATATAGAAATTGAAATTGGAGAGATGGTCATGCTTAAAGTTGCACCTTGGAAAGGCGTTGTTCGATTTGGTTAACGAGGGAAATTAAATCCAAGGTATATTGGACCATTCAAGATTATTGATCGTGTCAGACCAGTAGCTTACCGACTTGAGTTACCTCAACAACTCGCGGCTGTACATAACACTTTCCACGTCTCGAATTTGAAGAAATGTTTTGCTAAAGAAGATCTCACTATTCCGTTAGATGAAATCCAAATCAACGAAAAACTCCAATTCATCGAAGAACCCGTCGAAATAATGGATCGTGAGGTTAAAAGACTTAAGCAAAACAAGATACCAATTGTTAAGGTTCAATGGAATGCTCGTAGAGGACCCGAGTTCACCTGGGAGCGTGAAGATCAGATGAAGAAGAAATACCCGCATCTATTTCCAGAAGATTCGTCAACACCTTCAACAGCTTAAAATTTCGGGACGAAATTTATTTAACGGGTAGGTAATGTAGTGACCCGAACTTTTCCATGTTTATATATATTAATTGAGATTGATATTTACATGATTAAATGTTTCCAACATGTTAAGCAATCAAACTTGTTAAGACTTGATTAATTGAAATATGTTTCATATAGACAATTGACCACCCAAGTTGACCGGCGATTCACGAACGTTAAAACTTGTAAAAACGACATGACGATATATATATGGATATACATATGGTTAACATGAGATTATGATAAGTAAGTATCTCCATAAGTATATTAACAATGAGTTATATACATATAAACAAGACTACTAACTTAAGGATTTCGAAACGAGACATATATGTAACGATTATCGTTGTAACGACATTTAAATGTATATATATCATATTAAGATATATTAATATATCATAATATCATGATAATATAATAATTTAACATCTCATTAGATATAATAAACAATGGGTTAACAACATTAATTGAGATCGTTAACTTAAAGGTTTCAAAACAACACTTACATGTAACGACTAACGATGACTTAACGACTCAGTTAAAATGTATATGCATGTAGTGTATTTAGATGTATTAAAATACTTTTGGAAGACTTCAAGACATATATCAAAACACTCATACTTAACGAAAATGGTTACAGTTACTTTTCCATTCTTTTCTTTCAACAAGAATTCTAGTCGTATTCTTACCCGTATTATACACAGCTTCAAAACGTACTTACTATGAGTATATACCAATAGGAACTAGCATGGGATTCCACTCTTGATTATGTCATGTATGACTAATCAATTTTAACTTCTACCATGAGCTAGTCAACTAACTAGAACTCCTTTTAACCCCACTCACCACTCACCAATTACCACTCATCATTCACTCCATTTCACTTCCAATTCTCTTTCTAATTCTCTCTCAACACACACACACTATTATGAACGTATTTTTCTAGTAGTTAATCATCATCTTCATCAAAAATCACTTCAAGAATCAAGCTATAATCATCATAGGAAGAACACTTCAAGAACACTTCAAAAATCCCTTCAAGTTTACTAATTTACTTCCAAGCTTTCTAATCCATTCCAAGTAATCATCTAAGATCAAGAAACCTTTGTTATATA
Source organism: Rutidosis leptorrhynchoides (assembly GCF_046630445.1). Taxonomy (NCBI): domain Eukaryota; kingdom Viridiplantae; phylum Streptophyta; class Magnoliopsida; order Asterales; family Asteraceae; genus Rutidosis; species Rutidosis leptorrhynchoides. Next base: position 84,489,739 of record NC_092341.1, on the reverse strand, counting down.
TAGTAGGTTATCTTTCTTATTCAATTTAATATTCATATTCAAACTTTGTTTCAATTTCTATAACTATAAACTATCTTAATTCGAGTAAAAATCTTACTTGAACTTGTTTTTGTGTCATGATCCTACTTCAAGAACTTTCAAGCCATCCAAGATCCTTTGAAGCTAGATCATTTCTTGTCACTTCCAGTAGGTTTAACTACTAAACTTGAGGTAGTAATGATGTTCATAACATCATTCAATTCATATATATAAAACTATCTTATTCGAAGGTTTAAACTCGTAATCACTAGAACATAGTTTAGTTAATTCTAAACTTGTTCGCAAACAAAAGTTAATCCTTCTAAATTGACTTTTAAAATTAACTACACACATGTTCTATATCTATATGATATGCTAACTTAATGATTTAGAACCTGGAAACACGAAAAACACCGTAAAACCGGATTTACGCCGTCGTAGTAACACCGCGGGCTGTTTTGGGTTAGTTAATTAAAAACTTTGATAAACTTTGATTTAAAAGTTGTTATTCTGAGAAAATGATTTTTATTATGAACATGAAACTATATCCAAAAATTATGGTTAAACTCAAAGTGGAAGTATGTTTTCTAAAATGATCATCTAGACGTCGTTCTTTCGACTGAAATGACTACCTTTACAAAAATGACTTGTAACTTATTTTTCTGACTATAAACCTATACTTTTCTGTTTAGATTCATAAAATAGAGTTCAATATGAAACCATAGCAATTTGATTCACTCAAAACGGATTTAAAATGAAGAAGTTATGGGTAAAACAAGATTGGATAATTTTTCTCATTTTAGCTACGTGAAAATTGGTAACAAATCTATTCCAACCATAACTTAATCAACTTGTATTGTATATTATGTAATCTTGAGATACCATAGACACGTATACAATGTTTCGACCTATCATGTCGACACATCTATATATATTTCGGAACAACCATAGACACTCTATATGTGAATGTTGGAGTTAGCTATACAGGGTTGAGGTTGATTCCAAAATATATATAGTTTGAGTTGTGATCAATACTGAGATACGTATACACTGGGTCGTGGATTGATTCAAGATAATATTTATCAATTTATTTCTGTACATCTAACTGTGGACAACTAGTTGTAGGTTACTAACGAGGACAGCTGACTTAATAAACTTAAAACATCAAAATATATTAAAAGTGTTGTAAATATATTTTAAACATACTTTGATATATATGTATATATTGTTATAGATTCGTGAATCAACCAGTGGCCAAGTCTTACTTCCCGACGAAGTAAAAATCTGTGAAAGTGAGTTATAGTCCCACTTTTAAAATCTAATATTTTTGGAATGAGAATACATGCAGGTTTTATAAATGATTTACAAAATAGACACAAGTACGTGAAACTACATTCTATGGTTGAATTATCGAAATCGAATATGCCCCTTTTTATTAAGTCTGGTAATCTAAGAATTAGGGAACAGACACCCTAATTGACGCGAATCCTAAAGATAGATCTATTGGGCCTAACAAACCCCATCCAAAGTACCGGATGCTTTAGTACTTTGAAATTTATATCATATCCGAAGGGTGTCCCGGAATGATGGGGATATTCTTATATATATGTATCTTGTTAATGTCGGTTACCAGGTGTTCACCATATGAATGATTTTTATCTCTATGTATGGGATGTATATTGAAATATGAAATCTTGTGGTCTATTGTTACGATTTGATATATATAGGTTAAACCTATAACTCACCAACATTTTTGTTGACGTTTAAAGCATGTTTATTCTCAGGTGAATACTAAGAGCTTCCGCTGTTGCATACTAAAATAAGGACAAGATTTGGAGTCCATGTTTGTATGATATTGTGTAAAAACTGCATTCAAGAAACTGATTTCGATGTAACATATTTGTATTGTAAACCATTATGTAATGGTCGTGTGTAAACAGGATATTTTAGATTATCATTATTTGATAATCTACGTAAAGCTTTTTAAACCTTTATTTATTAAATAAAGGTTATGGTTTGTTTTTAAAATGAATGCAGTCTTTCAAAAAGCGTCTCATATAGAGGTCAAAACCTCGCAACGAAATCAATTAATATGGAACGTTTTTAATCAATAAGAACGGGACATTTCACAACATACAATAATACCGTATATAGTAAACAGGGAAACAACACAACGCATGCCAATATGGTAACGCAACTAGGTACAAATACAACAAAACCAACATACAGTAACGTAAATAGAACACTATGCAAGGATTAAACAATGCAAAGTTCCATTAATTAATAAAGAGTTGCATACATTCGCATAAGTTCGCACATTACATAGGGAAAACATGCAACTATAAACGAGATTACAAAATGAAACCTACTACATAGCTCTATGGTGACGGTGGGTAAAGGATGTCCAGCACATGGGACATCTGCTCCTCAAGCTCAGTTACCCGAGCACGGAGGATCTCCACCTCCCTCATCAGTTCCTCGACAGAGGGAGGGGCTGGCAGATCAGGCGGAGCTGCTGGTGCAGGTGGCGCTGGTGGTGCAGATGGTCCGGCTCCAGAGGTAGATGCTGCACGGCGGTAAGGCTTGCGCACGAACGGATCAGCCGGGTAAGGCACGACCCGTTTACGGGCGGTAACCCTACAACGCTGGCCATGTGCATCAGTGAATGCTCGTCCTCCGTTGATCCCCGGAATAACGGTGCCATCGAAACGGTACCGCTTCTTTGGCGGGGTGGAGGGTGGCTGCACAGGTGCATCATTAAGGTCCTCCTCGTCGGAGTTGTCGTCACTAGATTCGTCTGTGGATGAGCCGTCGGATGATGAATCAGCTGGGAGTGGCTGCACGGGTGCCTGTACTGGCTGTCCTCGAGCGGCCATCATCTGTTAGTATCTGCCGGGCGGACTCGGCACAAGACGTCCATCAGGAGTGCGTCGGCACCACATGCGTAAATGATTACGGAATGGACCTTCCCTGAATTCCGCGAGAATCACAACACCACCGGGGCGGGGCTATGGCTCCTGAGGTACCGGGGCAACTGGAGCTGGAATCTCCGGAGGGTCCTGGGCTCCGACTGCGGTAACCACTTGTACAGGTGTATGGCTGCTGGTTCCGGAGGATGAAGCGCAAGGTCACTGGTTAACGGGATCTGTGTGTCGGTAGCAGCAGTAGGTGAGGTGGCTGACGAGTCTGAATCGCTGTCCAAAATGATGACAGGTGGAATATCCGACATCTGAACAAGGAAAATAACTTTTCCATATCAGTAAGTCATAAGCAAGCATGTATTAGGGACTATAGCAACCTAGCATGGCAATAACAACAGTGCTAAACAGAAATAACATGTGAAAGCAGATAGTAATCATGCAATAGCGGAAGTAAGCATACAGTAAGTTCGTATGGCAGTGAAGATAAGCAATAGCATGCAGTAAGATCATAGCAGTAAAAGTAATCAGCAGCATGCAGAAACAAGTAAACTAACAAGTTGTAGATTAGTCCTATTAGTGAATCCTACATAGGTCCGGTCTAGACTCACTAATGCAAACTAATTCCCTACAACCAATGCTCTGATACCAACTGTGACGCCCCGTACAAAACCATCGTGTACGATTCGTCAACAACAGGATCTTTACACGGTCAAACACTATATGCTATTTGAAAACCAGTTTGCATTCATTAAAAAGATAACGTTTTACAAAGATAACATGTCATAAGACTTATTACATGAAAGGACCCGTTCATATACATTATAAACAATTCACAATAGTTGATTACATTGCGAGATATTTGACCTCTATATGATACATTTTACAAACATTGCATTCGTTTTTAAAAGACAAACTTTCTTTACATCGAAAATTGACAGGCATGCATACCATTTCATAATATCCACTATCCAACTATAAATTGATTTAATAATAATCTTTGATGAACTCAATGACTCGAATGCAACGTTCTTCGAAATATACTATGAAAGACTCCAAGTAATATCTTTAAAATGAGCAAATGCACAGCGGAAGATTTCTTTAACACCTGAGAATAAACATGCTTTAAAGTGTCAACCAAAAGGTTGGTGAGTTCATTAGTTTATCATAATCATTTATTTCCATCATTTTAATAGACCACAAGAATTTCATTTCCAGTTCTCATAAATATACGTCCCATGCATAGAGACAAAAATAATCATGCATATGGTGAACACCTGGTAACCGACATTAACTAGATACATATAAGAATATCCCCTATCATTCCGGGATCCTCCTTCGAACATGATATAAATTTCGAAGTACTAAAGAATCCGATACTTTGGATGGGGTTTGTTAGGCCCAATAGATCTATCTTTAGGATTCGCGTCAATTAGGGTGTCTGTTCCCTAATTCTTAGATTACCAGACTTAATAAAAAGGGGCATATTCAATTTCGATAATTCAACCATAGAATGTAGTTTCAATTACTTGTGTCTATTTCGTCAAACATTTATAAAAGTGCATGTATTCTCAGTCCCAAAAATATAAAGGGTAAAAAGGCAAATGAAACTCACCATACTGTATTTCGTAGTAAAAATACATATAACGTCATTGAACAAGTGCAAGGTTAGCCTCGGATTCACGAACCTAAATTAATTATATATTTATGTGTTGGTCAATATTTGTCTAACAAATTAGGTCAAGTCATAGTGTACCACAATCCTAATGCTCGAGACTAATATGCAAAAGTCAACAAAAGTAAATTTGACTCAAAATAATTTTCAAAAATCTATACATGATTAATATATAGTTTAAATATCGTCATTTTATATTTTTAAATATTTTTAAAAGATTTATTAGAGTAAATAATATAATTTATTTATTAATAAATAAAATTTTATATTAAATTTATATAATAAAATATACTTTTATATATATTAAGTAATAAAATTTATAGGGTTCATTTAATATCATAAAGATAATAGGATAGGTATTATTAAAGTAAGTTACTACACGTAGTAAAATATGTTTGTATCACATATTTATTTAATAAAATAATATCTATAATGATAGTAAGTAAAAGTTGTATTATTTTGTAATAATAATTATTATTATAAAAATATCAATATTTATAATTACTAAGATGACATTATGATAAAACGATAATTCTAATTATGATAACTTTAATATTTACGATAATTTTTAATATTATCTTTAAAATAATAATTCTATTTAAAATAATAATAATAATGATATTTTATAGTAACAATGACATTTCTATTAAAATGATAATTTTTGTTAAAATGATAGTTTTAATACTAACGATACTTTTAATAATAATAGTAATGATAAAAATAATAAGAATGATAATTTTATCTAAATCAATATCTTATAATATTTTAATTTCATCATGATACTCTTACTCATTATTTCCTAATCGTTTCGTTTAATAGCTTTTAATCGTCTTTTATATCGTGTTCATAATAATGATAATAATAGTAATCAAAATAATTAGGTGTTACAAATATTTGTTTTAATTACACTAATATTAATAATGATAGTTACTATAACATTATTAACGATAATACTAATAATTATCTTAATGATAATATAGTAATAATAATAATAACAATAACAATAACCATTTTTAAATAATGATATATATATTAATAATGATAATAATAATAATACTAATAATAATAATAATAATAATAATAATAATAATAATAATAATAATAATAATAGGATAATAATAATAATACTAATTATAACTTTAACGATAATAACGATAGTAATAATAAAAAAAAATAATTTTTAATGATAAATCCCTTTTATTGATAAAGATAATAATAATGATAATAATAAAATAAAACTAGAATGACGATAAAAACGACGATAATAATAATCATTTTTAATAAAAATATCGAAAATTCAATTGATTATAACTTCTAATCCATTCATCGAAACTATTCGATATCTAAAGGAAAAGTTCTTAATTTTTCGCTAGCTTTCCAAGGACATGCATATCTTATACATTATCTCAACCGCAAGTGTAACTAATTCAAGATTCAACCTAACCTGTCTAAGGGAAATATCAAAAGTACAAGCATGCATAATCCTAAATACTCGAGCACTAGTTAGGGATACACTATTAGTATGTAAAAGTTAAATTATGAGTGCTCACGTATCAATATTGAGATTCAATATTGCAGGAAAGGTACATAGACGCAACGGAAATGATAAACACTATATTGACCTCATGAGCATACCCATGAACCATACTCAATCACCTCCATAGCTATAACCCATAATTTCCTTAATCCTATCCCACTCGAAAAACAATTTCGAAATCACTCGGACAGCACTCCGTCGTAATATTTTATGTATACTAATAATATCTTGAAATAATACGGAGTAAATATATATATGTAAATCGATTGAGAGAGTTTAGAGAAAAATATTTTCAAGTTTCTATGAAATAATGAAACATATTGAATTCTATTTATAATAGATTTTTAAATTATTAAAGTGAATTATTAAAGTATGAATTATTAAAGTGAATTATTAAAGTATGAATTATTAAAGTGAATTATTAAAGTATGAATTATTAAAGTGAATTATTAAAGTATGAATTATTAAAGTTAATTATTAAAGTATGAATTATTAAAGTGAATTATTAAAGTTAAAGTAAAGTAAAAATAAAGTAAAGGTAAAGTTTAAGTATAGTAAAAATATAAAACTATGTACGTATAATACGCGTATAAATATATATAATATTAATTTAAATCGTTATATATATTTAATAAAATAAAATATAAATATCGTTATCTTTATCATACTAGTTAAGTAATGAGTTGTCAAAAGTGGTTCTAGATATTTATAAAAGTTATATACGTTTTAATAATAAAGTTCTTTTTAAAATGAAAACGTTTTTGTACATTTGAAACTAAATAGATCAATCGAGTCTTTATGAGATTCAATCTTCCACTATCCTTTGTCTAGTTCTCAATAATTGACAATTTGTTCTTATTTGTAAATCACTTTACCATTTTCCGAATATTGTTAAAATGGAAAGATTTCTCAAATCAACGTGGGCCTTTCAACAGAGACTTGTAATCATAATTTAATATATCTGATAATTCAATCATTTGATCTTATCTTCTAATTTCATTGATAAACATTTTGAAACAGATACAATCATATAAAGTATTTAATCTAATATTTTGTTTACGTTTCAAGTTATAATATATATACACATATACATATATAATCATATTCGTTTAATGGTTCGTGAATCGTTGGAACTTGGTCGAGGTTGAATGAATGTGTGAACATAGTTTAAAATTCTTGAAATTTAACTTAACAAATATTGCTTATCGTGTCGAAAACATATAAAGATTAAAGTTTAAATTTGGTTGGAAATTTCCGGGTTGTCACAGTACCTACCCGTTAAAGAAATTTCGTCCCGAAATTTGAGTGGAAAGGTCGTGAATGATAATGAGTATGTTTTCATGATGCATACGGGCTGAAAATTAGAGTTTTATCATCAGCGAATAATTTGGATAAACAATCCATTTATATGAAGAGTACGAATGAAGGTAACATAGAAGAGTGAAATGAGTAAGTGTAGATTTATCTTATCATTTGATGTAGATATGATTGATTCCCAGATTTCAAGGGATTTGAAGAAAATCTTCTTAATAAGATTTGACTCTCCGGTAATCAAGGGAATTAGGATCCGCTTTAAATGCGATCGTCCATTTTAATTGTTCTGTCAGAGATTTTCTTATAAATTCACCTCCTTCGTTTCCTTACAACTCACACCTTCTGTTGATGCATTTTATGCAAGTCCCTAGACATCTACCCACGTCCATTGCAGGTACAACAGTTTACAGGCCACCATGATTGCTCGTTATTATCCTATCCGTGTTTGTATGTGGTTACAGGAACTGCAGGAACGAGATTTAGATGTTTGACTATGTTAGACTTAGTCAGACGTACGAGTAAAGCCTCACTAGTACGGCTGACAGGCTCATACGCACGGTTGATGCTGAGCTAAGTCACAATTACAACCTAAATGAGAAGACACTAGTGAGTGATCACCCGTACGGCTGATGAAGCCAACTCGTACATGTGATGAATGAATCGTATGGGTGAGTCAACAGCAGGGGTATATAAAGTCTTATGTTCTTCATTTTAGGTTAAGCCTCTCATTTGTTACACACACTCAGATCTAGTGAGCTCCTTCGATTCTCTCTCAGTCCAAATCACCCAGGTGGTGAATAATAGCTCTAGGTGTTGATCTAATCACACTTGATTTAGTTGTGGTTTGACTAAATTAATAAAAAAATAAAAAAAAAACTTAACCTATTCACTAGAGGGTTTGATTCACTTATTCCGCCATTGTGTGAGTTAAATCTATTAATTTCTAAGTTCTTAGTCATGTTTCATCACCTTCTATTCTTTCCCCCTCAACTCATATTTTAAAGTATTCATCAATATGCTTCATCCAGTTCTGATTCTCGATATACTTCTAACTTTCATATCGGTCATTCTTCTTTTTCATCTACCGCCGGAAGAATCTATTTACTTCTACTATACTCTTGGGTTTATAGTGTTTCTAGTTCTCCAGTGTCTTTATATTGCTATATGCATCGATATATATGGTTTATAATTTCTGGTTTGTCGTTGGGCTTTATATGTTCCCTTATATTTCAAAGTCTCTACTTCTGTCTTCTATAATCATTATCATTAACAGTTAATGCTCTCTTTTATTTGCTGCAATTTATACCCCAATTTCTATTTCGGAGTTTTGTCCTTTCGTTTCTTCTTCTTGCGATTAAGCACTGCTTGTAATGGTCCAGAATTCACATATATGAATTTCAGAATGAACATTGTTAATGTTCTAGGAAGGAAATTGTGATGGCACGATCTTGACTTGTCAAATTACTAGAATACCTTGAAAAAGGCCGAATCATCAAGAAATATTTTCTTGATATTTTAGAGGTTAAATATAATACAAGAGTCGTATAACATGGCACATGATGATGTTATGATCTGTGAATCATCACGTTCCATTTAGAAACTCAGCATGACTTACTGTAATATAATCACATTGATTAAGTGTCATTATATTATACTAATTCATGCTTCAGTTCCCAACACTACTTCAAAATATTCCTATTTTAAACTTGAATGTTTCAGAATTTAGAAACTAAAATAGTTTCTTTTATGATGTAATACAGATAGCCCGAAGAGGTAAATGATTTCAAATAAGAAAAATTAAGAAAATATCTTCAGAAATATGGAGGATATTTATAATGAAAGATATGATGATATTTTAGAATTTCTAATATCAGAGAATGATAAAGAATATTGTCCGCAGGGATTTAGAGTCAGGAGCAAGGTATTCGTTAATGACTTCAGCAGGTACTGAATTATTTGGATCCTTTGAATTCAGGTTCAGTCTTTGTAATTTGTCCACAGCCTCCTTCCTACTTTGCTCAATCCGTTTTCCAGTTCCAAAACTTCTCTTTTTCTGCGCTTTGCCAGCACACTTCATCATTATCATCCAGCTTTTACCGTTTAAAGTCGTTTATAGTTTTTGCTACTTCATCAGCATTTTTTCCATTTTCGGAGAACCAATTCGTAGTTTGGAGTGTTTTTCAGAAACTTCACATTCAAATTAAGTCCAGAAGATAGACGTTATATATACACATATAACTGTTGGCGTAGACATGCTACGAGATTTCAAAATACTGATTGCTAATTCCCAATGATTCGTATGGCAATTCTCATTACAAGATGCGAATGAGTAAATGATGGGGTTTCAATGAATAATTATAATGACTTTTTGGAGAGGCTAAAGTCAAAGGGTAATGAAGTTGTTGGTACATCTGCTAAGAATGTGGTGGAATGTAAAAGGTTCCCTGGTAACGATGGTGTATATCTCAAGGTTATAATAAGGCTAGTCTGACTGAAAAGTCGAAGTTGACTTGCTGGAGCTGTGACAAAACTGGCTACTTTGAATAGGAGTTGCAAAGTTATTTTTGCTAATAAATGCCAAAGAATCTGACGCGGATACGTTGTTTAAACTTTTACTTTGGTTTCAAGAGTTTTTCGGGTACATAACTGTGGGTAACATGTGGTTGGATCATCATCTCGATTGCTCATCATTCGAAGTGTCTTCAGAAATTTTTGAAGGGTTTGAACACAGATTGTAATCGTTAACATACATTTGATGTTCTAACACCGTTTTGAAGTCAAAATATAGCTTGTGAAAGATGTAAGGATCTAAGAGTAATGATTTTGGTCATATCTCAAGTTGAATTTTGAGATTTTAAAATCAGAATATGTAATTAAATTTTGAATGAGTATGGTTGTTTTGATTTCTATAAAAGAATGTATATTGTTGTGAAAGTAGGAAGTATAATGGATGATTTGCTGAATCAAATTCAAAGAATGTAACATATTAATTGTGAATTTATATATCTCTCGGGTATTACCTACCCGTTAAAAAAAAAATTCACAATTAATATTTTGTACAAAAGAATTTTATTACAGTCTTTATGAAAATATATATATGTATATTTTCTTCAGATGTAACATAGATTTAATGAGTTAATGTTAAATTAAACTCATTTGATTTACGGTTGAAACTAGAATTGAATAATCCCTAAAGGCTTTAAAAAGTACATAACTTTTACGCTGTATTTCTTTAATGACATTGAAATTATGAATCAATACTTCATTATTTGTTAATGTATGATGTTCGGTTAGTGGAATTCTTGTGAATTTCGCAAAGTACGAATGATGTTATCTGAAAAGTTTCGGGTACATCGATGATGAAAGTGTAAAATCAAATATATACTTGATTTATTATGAATTGGAATTTGTTGAATTGCAACAGAGATTGTAGTTAACGCTGGTTAAGTTGAGGCCGAAGGACGTACATTATTGCATATTTGTAATATGAATTAACCGAGTAGTTAAGATTCACACACAATAGCTTAGCACGGAAAGATTTATTTCAAAATATATATATATATATATATATATATATATATATATATATATATATATATATATATATATATATATATATATATATATATATATATATATATATATATATATATATATATATATATATATATATATATATATATATATATATATATATATATATATATAATATACATATAATTTCTTCAGAGGGAATGAGTTAATTCTTCATAACTCGTTGATACAATATACACGTTATTGATTCGTAATGATGTCCACAGTGATTCTTGAACTGACAGAGTTTGTGATGTTATCGGTGTTGTTTCTTCGGATGTTGACTGTACTGACGATGCTGGTAACGCTGAAGGTACTGTTGATGCTGTTGGTAAAGCAAGTTTATCTTGTTAATCACACACCATTTTAGTCAGGGTTTCTACTCTTCCTTCTATCATTTTGGTTCGCTTAACTGATTTATGGTTAGGGCTAGATTAGATAATCTCTAAGACTTTAGAGATTACATAATCACCGCGGAATGTTTCTCCAATGAATTTATGAATTAATACTTCGTCAGTTATTGTTGTTGGTACTCCTTGGTATCTATGGTGCGTATGACGTTGATGCTCGTGGGACAGATTGTGAAGTTGAGGTTTACGACGCGGTTGTGGTTGGAGGTGGTATTGGTACTGTTGGCGTTGATGATGGTGGTACTGGTTATGCTGCTGATGCTGCTGCTGGTGTTTGTAATCTCTGCACCATATTCTCCAAAGCCACTACCCGAGCGCGAAGCTCATTGACTTCTTCTATTCCACCGGGGTTATTGTCGATTCGGATGAACGGATAAATAAAATCTAAAATTTGATGTAATATATAATCGTGACGAGATACTCTGGAAATGAGCGAGAACATGGTGTTTCGGACAGGTTTGCCTGTAAGTGCTTCAGGTTCTTCGTCAAGAGGGCAATGTGGTGGATGGAAGGGATCACCTTCTTCTTGTCTCCAATGATTGAGGAGGCTACGAACCCATCCCCAGTTCATCCAGAATAGGTGATGACTGATTGGTTGATCTATTCCGGTCACACTGCTTTTGGAGCTTGAATGGGATTCCATTTCGGAATCTGAGTGACTTGAACTGATGACGAATTCCATTTCGTACGATTGGATAAAGGATTTTTTTTTCGATATGAAATGATTTTGGCTAACGGATGGTATTCTAATTACACAGAATATATATATATATATATATATATATATATATAGAGATCAAAATATTTCGTAGATTACGGAGGACTTTGCGGGATATGTCAGGCAAAGTTTAAAGTAACAGATACGATAAGATATGATTTAGTAGATATGCTAAGATATGAATTTTTGTCTATACACTATTCATGCAATCAATGCAGCAATACGTGTTTTAGACTAAAAATGATAAGCAGGTAATTTCCTGAGAATGATAAGTAGTTAATTTTCGACACAAAATGATAAGCAAAACTTTTGACATGCAGACACGGTCGAAGTCCAGACTCACTAATGCATCCTATCGACTTATCCGTTAGACACACTAATGCAGACCTGGTTCGCTAAGACCACCGCTCTGATACCAACTGAAAGGACCCGTTCATATACATTATAAATGATTCACAATAGTTGATTACATTGCGAGATATTTGACCTCTATATGATACATTTTACAAACATTGCATTCGTTTTTAAAAGACAAACTTTCTTTACATCGAAAATTGACAGGCATGCATACCATTTCATAATATCCACTATCCAACTATAAATTGATTTAATAATAATCTTTGATGAACTCAATGACTCGAATGCAACGTTCTTCGAAATATACTATGAAAGACTCCAAGTAATATCTTTAAAATGAGCAAATGCACAGCGGAAGATTTCTTTAACACCTGAGAATAAACATGCTTTAAAGTGTCAACCAAAAGGTTGGTGAGTTCATTAGTTTATCATAATCATTTATTTCCATCATTTTAATAGACCACAAGAATTTCATTTCCAGTTCTCATAAATATACGTCCCATGCATAGAGACAAAAATAATCATGATATATATATATATAAATATATATATATACACACACACACACACAGATTATGACTCTACAACCCAACCCGATACCATGAGCATAATCCCGAGGACTACCAAATCCCCCATCCGCGTCCAAATATCCAAAAGCTACCCCATCAAGCCCAAGCGCTCCTATGCATCTAGTTTAACAAACTAGCTAGCTTCAAACCATAATACCTGTAAAAAGGTAAACAACGAGAGGGGTAAGCTAACGCTTAGTGAATGCAATAAGTATACACATGCATATATAATATACCTACTTGCAACCACCTACTCACATACCGCAAACATGCTAGCAATATAATATTAGCATACGAACTCTAAGTATAAAGCTAATAACCTCCATTACCGTAACTAGCATAAACAATAGCATATACTCCAAAATATAATATGCTACACTACAATACAAACACAAACTATATGGCTAACCATACACACGTCATGGTGCTACCGGCTCCGTGGTTCACACCATACGTAATGCTATGACGCTACTGGCTCCGTGGTTCACGTCACTACGCATTCGAGTCATACTCTTTTATAGTGCTACCGGCTCCGTGGTTCACACTTTGATGCTACCTGCTCCATGGTTCACATCTCATTTTATAGTGCTACCTACTCCGTGGTTCACACTTTGATGCTACCGGCTCCATGGTTCACATCTCATTTTATAGTGCTACCGGCTCCGTGGTTCACACTTTACGACTCGTGCTATAGTGCTACCGGCTCCGTAGTTTACACTACAACACACTTACCATGATGCTACCGGCTCCGTGGTTCACATCATAGCACACTCGCACACACTATGGCACTCCCGGCTCCGTGGGTTATACCATAGCATACAAATAAATATACGATATACATACATGCATAGATATCCCACTCAACTCAAAATGCCCGCACAAGTCATGTATGTAAATCGCCTTCACTTGTAACCGAGCAATCTTTTACCTATAATACGCATATAGATATACAAACAATCAACATACATTCTCTACGAGAGAATTTGACTCCAACACCCTCAACCAAGGGTTTATACCGACTTCCACAAACCGCCCATTTAGACACCTAAAGGGGACTTCACCAATTACCACTATGGGTGGTAATTTTGCCCATCACACGAGTACAATTTAACCTAAATTATACTTGGCACCATTTAAACCAAACTAGTGTCATTACCAATTTTTGACCCATCAAAGTCAACCCATTTTGACATAAGTCCCAAAAATATCTTTAATCACTAACGGCTAGTGATTAACTTTCCAAAACACCAACTAACACCTAAATCAAGTATTTAAATACTTGATTTACCAAAACTTGACTCAAAACTTAATTTGACACCAAATCAAGCTTACTTGACCCAAAATACCCATTTGACCCAAATTAGGGTTTACACCCAAAATCAAGTCAACACACACCAAAATCACTAGTACACAAGTGTTCTAAGTTTAACCAACACATGCAAGATCCAAACTCACAATTTCATCAATCATAATCCTAAGTCACCAATTCGGGTTTACTTGCATGAATCTTACCAAAAAACTCCCAAATTTAACAATAAGTGGGTTATAACTCTAACTAGCACAAAATCTAACTCAAACAATAATCTTAACAATGAAATTCGGATTTAGAACTTACCAACACTACCACAACGTAGCCGTGAACGAGGTGAACAACATTAACACTCGCGACTCGACCCGATTCACCCTTCTTCTTCCCCAAACCAAGCTCTCTCTCTCTCTCTAAAATGGTTCCTCTCTCTCTAGGAATGGACGAGAGTATTTGGGAAGGTGAAAATGGGGATAAGAATGAATTTGGATCAATTTTGATGGCCCAAATGACCCCAAGTGAAAAGACCCAAATACCCTCTTTTAAAAACTTCAAAATATCACAGCTGGCTCGTCAGGCCTTTTGGACGGCGTCCAAAATGGCTGGACGGCGTCCCAATGAACTGAGACAGAAACTGGAACTTGTTTTTGTCGTAACTTTCAAACCGTAGCTCCGTTTTTGATGAATCAAATATCGTTGGAAACATAATGAGATTTACTATCCAATGGTAAGGTTTTAGAACCTCAACTCCAACGTTATTTGGGATCCAAATATATGCTTACATGCCTCGTATTTCAAATGACGTTCAAAATAACGTGTAACTGAAAAACGGGGTGTTACATTGATCGTCTTACGAAGTCTGCTCATTTTCTACCGATTAAAGGAACGAATAAGATGGAGAGGTTGGCACAGGTTTGCATAAAGGAAGTAGTTTCACGACATGGAGTGTGACGATCGCTCCAAATCCATATGGACGAACACGTCATTCATCGATTTCATTGCGAGGTATTTGACCTCTATATGATATGTTTTGTAAACATTGCATTCTTTTGAAAAGGCACACCATAAATGAATATTTAAATCAAAGATTTTCGACATCTGATTATTTCTACATATAGACAATCACCGTAATATAATAGTTTATAATGATACTTCCATTGACAATGCAGTCAAAATAAGATACATGGTGATGATTTGGTGAATGCAACGTTTCCTTGAAAAATATGTCATGTAAGACTCCATGCACATAGCTTGTCTAACATATAAGCAAAAAACGAAAGACTTCTAGGAAACCTGAAAATAAACATGCTAACAAGTGTCAACACAAAGGTTGGTGAGTTCATAGTTTTATTGTTTCGTATAATATGTATGTAAAGGTGGATCACAAGATTTCAGTTGTTTCATCCAGAAACGTTTGTCAAATTATTCTATAAGATTGAGCACCCTGGTAACTAAGCTTTAACGTTATAATAAGTACCCCTGTTTTAATATACATGCAACCAACATGTACAATACACGCAAACCAACTTGTACTAAACTCAAATAGCATACGTCTGTTTTATAGTTCTGGCTAGGGTTTCTATACCTGGAACAGACGGGGATGTCAAGCCCTATGGATCCATATATAACTACTCGCGCCCACCAGTTCTTATAACCGGCAGTTACTAGTTACCAAAGCTAAGGGATTTTCGATTCAAACTCGGTGTAGAATTTAGTATGTACTTGTATCCATTGCGTTTAAAATAAAGTGCATGTATTCTCAGCCCAAAATATAGATTGCAAAAGCAATTAAAAAGGGAGTAGATGAAAGTCACCTTAGCAGCACATAAAGTTGTTCATCGTAATGTGACCGAAACTCGGATTACCAAATAATCGTAGATCTCAATCTAGAGAACATATGTTGGTCAATAAATGTCTATCAAGCTAGGTCAGGTCATAGTATATCACAATCCTAATGCTCGAGATCGACATACAAAAGTTATCCAAAGTCGTTTCAAAAAGTCAATTTTGACAGTTGTTTAACAAAACGAGACATACCTTATATAAGGATTCATTTACTCGGTTGGTAATATTCAAAAATCCAATTTATCAATCTCGTAAACAAGTTGTTTAAATCTTAATTGCAGATTCAAAAGCAATTTCAATTAACGTTAATCATAATTCAGTTGATCATATATTTTAATCCGTTCATCAAAACTATTCGATATCTAAATGAAAAGTCATTGATTTTTCGCCAGCTTTCCAAAAACATGTATATCATATACCTTTTACTAGTAATATATGTATTTAATTCGAGATTCATTATAAACTGTTTAACGATGAAATTTAGCATACAAGCATGCATAAATATAAATACTCGAGCACTAGACATGGATACACAATTAATATATAAAAGATAAGATATGAATACTCACGTATCAATATTGTGATTCAATATTGCAGGAAAGTACGTAGACGCAACAGAGATGATAAACACTAGGTTTGATTTGCAAACAATAACCATGAATATTACCCATAACTTCCATAGTTGTAACCCATAATTTCCTTATCTCTATCCCGTTTGAAAACCCATTTTGAAAGTGACACGCTCATGACCTCGTCGTAGTATTTTATGTATAAATAATAATAATACTAATACTACTAATAATGATAAGATTAATAATAATATTAATGTTAATAATAATAATAATAATAATAATAATAATAATAATAATAATAATAATAATAATAATAATATATAATTTAAATATATACGGAGTAAAATGATTGAGGAAACAAAGAACCAGATCGAGCTTTTATAGTACTTTGGCCTGAAACAGTACCCCATGTGATCGCATGGGGTTAACCATTTGTGGCCATGCGATCGCATGGCTAGGGATTCCAGCTCACAATGTTTTGTCCTAATGCTTGTCGACATAATTAAATAATATATATAATGTATAATTTAAATTAATTAATTATATATTATATTTTATTCCCGTGCATAGTTGATTTGTAATTTTTGTTCCGGTAAGTCGTACGTCATCACGCGACTTATGTCCCGGTTCCAGTTTTTCAAATGTCCTTTCGTAAACTTTGAAAACTTGCACTTTACGTTTCGTGACTCGTACTCTTGTCAATATATAGTCTTAAATTATCCATAAACTATACCACTCAAAGTATATCTTAAACTTTCGAGTATTTTGGTCATTTACTTCTATAAATCATTGTCTCGTTATATACATATACATATATACATTTTCATTTTAAAATAGTGTTTTACTGTAGCAAATAGTGATTTTCGAAAATAATGTAGCTTTTAGGGTACTGTAGTAATTCGAAAATACTGTAGCAAATTAGTGTTTTACTGGTTAATCTTAAATGTTTTAGTTAACTTATCTAAATATCAATTAGATAATCAAACCAATAAGGTTAATGCACAGTATCATTTTCATAACACTTTGTTTCGTTTTCAAGTTATAGTATATATATGTATCTATTTACATATAATTGTTCGCAAATCGTTGAGAAAAATCGAAGGATATTTGAATAGTTTAAAATTTTGAGATTCAACTTCATAGACTTTGCTTATCGTGTCGGAAACATTAAAGATTAAGTTTAAATTTGGTCAGAAATTTTCGGGTCATCACATGGAGTGCCGCTATCCATTATTTCCGATAGAGATAGTAGGTTTACATCTAGATTTTGGCAAGATTTGCAAGATGCCATGGGAACTCGTTTAGACATGAGTACAGCCTACCATCCGTAGACTGATGGGCAAAGTGAGAGGACGATTCAGACACTAGAAGAGATGTTAAGAGCATATGTGATTGATTTTGGAATTGGATGGGATAGACATCTACCATTAGTAGAGTTTTCCTATAATAATAGTTATCATGCGAGTATAAAGGCAGCGCCTTTTGAAGCACTGTATGGCAGAAATTGCAGATCACCTTTATGTTGGACTGAGTTAGGAGATAGTTAGTTAACTGGTCCTGAGATTGTACATGAAACGACTGAGAAAATCATGCAGATTCGAGAAAGAATGAAAATAGCACGAGATCGTCAAAGGAGCTATGCAGATCTTAAAAGGAAAGATTTGGAATTTCAGGTTGGAGATAAGGTTATGCTTAATGTGTCACCCTGGAAGGGAGTAGTGCGCTTTGGAAAGAGAGGAAAGTTAAGTCCGAGGTATATTGGACCGTTTGAGATTACTGAAAGAATTGGACCGGTAGCGTATAGATTGAAACTACCGCAGGAACTTAGCGAGATTCACGATACTTTTCATGTTTTCAATTTAAAGAGATGCTTATCAGATGAAAGTTTGGTGATTCCTTTAGATGAAGTGCAAGTAGATCCTAAGCTTAATTTCATCGAAGAGCCTGCTGAGATTATGGATCACGAGATTAAGCAACTAAAGCAAAGCAGAATTCCACTGGTAAAGGTTAGATGGAATGCCCGAAGAGGACCAGAATTCACGTGGGAGCGTGAAGACCAGATGAGGCTTAAGTATCCGCAACTGTTTCCCGAGGAGACGACTACTGCAGATGACCATTAAAATTTCGGGACGAAATTTTTCATAACAGGTGGGTAATGTAACAACCCGACTTTTTCCGTTTGCTATCGTTAATTGTCCGTTAAGTATTTAACGGAGATTACTTAGATTTGTGTGTTTAATAGAATTAAATGCATACTTATTAGAGGAATGTATGAATTAATATGTTATATTAATTTACGAACTTATTTTGGTTAGCGAAATAACTAGAAACGTTACGATTAAGTTTATCGTCTAGAAAGCTTTTCAGTTTACGGAACTCAGAAAAATGACACAATAATTATTTTCGATAATTATTGACTTTAAGAAAATTAATTTTAATTTATTATTTATTTAATGAATTAAACTCGGTGATTGTGTTTCAACGACTAGTTAATGTTCCAGAGACCCGGTACGATTAACGGCAACGAAACGGACCACGCGCGTACAAGTAAATTAGCAAAATGAGCCCAGGACACCCCTTAGAGGGCCATTCTGCCGACCCCACCCCCATGCACCTTAATGGACTTAATTTGGTTAATGGGTCATTAGATGGGTCATGTTTAGGGCCCTAACTACAAATATTTAGCAAGAGACTGGGAACCCTCATTCCCCCATTCTTTTTTGATCGACAATTTGCTCTCATCCCTCCCCCTTGAGGTCGTCGGCCATCACCACCACCATACCACTCTCAAACTTCAAAATTAGCTAAAGTTTTGTGCATCAAAGTTGGTCGTTACATCGTTCTACATCTATTATTGTGCATTGATTGTGCTAGAAAGGTATAATTGTAAAACCTAATCTTTATAAGTCAGTTTTTTGATCAATTACATAGTGTATTAGAGTCTAGTGCTCAATTAATGATGTCTAGTGTTGTTAATTGTTGACTGATTGCGTAATTAACGTTGTTTGATTGAAAAATGAATCTGTTTATTGATGATCTGATTAAATTGATATGAGATATGACTTTGTAATATGTTTAATTAGAAAGATATCAAAAAGTTATTAATTTTAGACTCCGATTTTGCGTGATTTCGTTATCGTATGCTCGAGATATGCGTAATCGAAATTTACGTTAGGGTTTGCATGAAATCCGAATTTTCTGAGTGGTATGCTATGTGTTTTAGCTTATATAAAGTGTACTAATGTATTCCTTGTGAAAATTTATGCAATTTGGACTAAAGATTTGCGTCGAAAGGTTATATAATGCTCCCGATATGATAAAACGAATATTTGATTTGTAAAGTATGGTGAATCCGTTTTTAAGTTCAAGTAAAAATTTCTAGAATGAACTAGGAATTGATTTAGACTTTTATCTTCTGTAATATGCTATTTTATATGTTACTTGACATGTTTCATTTGTATGCGAACTTTCAAGAACGTGATTTTCCATGAGATAAATGCTCGTCTAAATGATATGTCCGATTGATGGTCAAAAACTGATGAGTCTTTAATGTTTTGAAAATCCGTACGAATTGGCTAAAGCAATGCTTCTGATTATTTTATCACTTAAATTTTGAGATGTATTGAGATGACAACAATTGGCCGTTTGTTAAAATCTATTTTCTATATTTTTTGAAAAATGTTTAAACACTGACGCGCGAGCAGAAATTTCTTCAATGAACTCAGACTTGATCCCTTCTGACTTCTGACTTTAAATTATCGTATGAGGCTTTGGCCGGACTTTTTGGAATCAATTTTAAGTCTATTTATGATCTGGAGTTGGTCATAATTTTATGAATTATGTGCTATGTGCTATGAGTGTATTTCTTTACGACGTATGATTTTCGAAGGATTACTCTAAGGTACGGAAAATGCGATTTGCTTAACTACGAGTGTTAACATGTTATACGACCTATGTTTAACTTGTTGATCATGTTTGCATGACCTACTGAGATGTTTGACTTTAGTTGACCACTTTGACCGAGTTAACTTTTGGTTTGACTTTGGTTGACTTGCTTGGATTAGTTGACTTTTACTTATTCGTTGAGTCAGTCTGAGCACTAGGACTTTGTGTACACTATGGGTTGATGAAATTTGACCTATTAGTGTATATTTAAGATGATTTACTTGATTAGGTTGCGTTTTTTAGTCGAGAGTTTCGACAACAGTACGATTTGCTAAGATCTTTACGAGTGCTTTTGCTAAGGTGAGTCTACAGTCCCTACTATGTTTTTACAGGGATGAGATGCATGCTTTTTACAAGTGTTTTACATGTTTGGCACAAGTAACTTACTAAGAATATACATATGAGTTCAGATCAAAAATCCCTTAGCTTGATTATATTAATTACTTTGTAAAGCTCGACTTATAGGGACGGTACCGTTAGGTTTGACAAACCTCACCGCAACGTTAAATAGGTGCTTATGTAGTTGTAACACGTACACTTGATCGGTGTATCACCAGTATAGGGTAAACTAAAGACGTGTGCTCGGCTCATGCAAAGGTTAAAGCTCTATAATTAAGTGCTCATGATAATGTATACTTTTCCAATGATGTTTTCGAAGAAAATCTTGTGGCCTTACTTAAGAAATGATTTACTAAACCTGTAGATTCACTCAACGTTTTTCGTTGACTTTTTGCATATTTAATCTCAGGTACATAGAGCTAGTGCTTCCGCTTTACTTGAAGTTATATGCTGTTTGCTGCTAGAACTGGACGGCGTGCAGCATGTTTATCGTTTTCATTTCAAGAACATATATTCGCATTTAAACAGTTTTCTTTTAAGATGTTTAGGTTCATAGACATTAGTCATTGACGTCAAATGTTTCTAGTTACATTATCTTTAATAAATGACTTTGTTTTAATAATTAATGCGAATACTTTTCGGAAACGTCTCATATAGAGGGCGTGACCGCTAAACTGTGGGACCAGGAGTTAATATTCCGTTAGTGGATTCTGACGGGGTATTCAGGGAGAGAAAGAAAGACTTATTGAAAGGACAAATAAATGTTTGTATAAACTCAGGTGCTGAATACTAACCAATATATTTGTTGAACAAGTTAGAAACGGAGAAGATATTGATCTAGCTTATACAACCATAGGAGGAGAAAAACACATACACTACCTGGGCATGGGGTTAATAGAACTTAAGAGCATTTATCAAACAAACAACTCCCATGAATTATGGTACAAAAGAATCTACCCCAATGAACCACTCAAACAAATCCAAAGTGGGGTAGATCAATTGAACTTCCATTTAAGGAAGTTCAAAAGGTCGAGCTGTCGACATTAAATAAAGCGCTTCTCCGGAGGCAACCCGAGCCTTTTACTTACTTTCTAGGATAAATAAGTCGGGCAAATGGCATTAAACCAAGCGCTTCTCGGGAGGCAAACCAAGCATTTTATTTACTAATGTTTTTAGTTTATGTTTTAGTTTTTTAAATTTGAATAAGTGAATTAGCCTCGGCCTATCATTAACGCCCGGAAGACACAAAAAGAGGAAAAATCTTAGAAGCCCCAAAGAATCTGAGCCAAATCATCAAAGGAAGTCTTTAACGGAATTTTTCGTAGGGAAGTACTCGCTCTTCTTTACCTTAAACTAAATATATATGCCATATCTGAGCTAAACACTAAGTGTGGGATTAAACCCATTATATCATTAAAATATTTAAGAACAGCATGTGTCCAAAAGCTTATTTAAAAAAACAAGTGTGGGATTTCTAACAATCGTTTGTATATAACCATATATCTTAATTAGCGTTATTAAAACATTTTCTAGGAAAAAACAACATGAACATTCAGGACAATGTTCTTTTAAGTGTGGAATATCGGTATATTATACTTTAGTCTTCTACAATCATCCTCAAGTAGAAAACTGATATTTTTAAAATTTTTGGGTTAATTTTAAAATTAACGGTGTCGAAAAATACTTTTTCTTAAATAATTTCTTACTAAATTGTTATCTTCATCTTTATGCGGCTTAAAATTATAACACGTTAGGAATTATTTCTATTGTTGGAATGAATTTTTGAAGCATCGCATGACTAGGTATATACAACCTAATCTTTTAAAAGTGAGGCTTACCTGTCAAAAGCATAACATCCATAATGCTTCACCCCAAAAAGAGTGTATGTCGTTGACTGTATTTTGAATTAAAATTTGCTCCCGATATACATTTCAAGACCACATTCTAAGAAATCACTTATTGATTTTGGTACTTCATCTAAACTTTGAAAATTCTCAAAAAAAAAAAAAACACCTTCCTAAACCCGCACCCCTCAAATTCCATCACCATTTCTTCACCCAAACTCAACTTCTGCATTCGCGAAGAATTTTTTAAAAATCAAAATTATATAAAACATCTAAAAAAAGAGTTTTACGAATTCTCCCTCTATTATAAAGTGTTTAGAAAATGAAACCTAAACTTAAAGATGTAGTCTCTGAGATTCGAACCTAGATCTTACAGGGTGCTAGATCACCTAACCTCCTAAGACCATCCAAGTCTGGGATCGTTTGGTCGAAGTTCGTTACACGGATCGAATAAGTTACTATCTTAACAAAGAAGAAGAGGAGATTAGAACTCTAGATAGACTAAGCTCTACTTAGTACCCTGATATTGCTCATTCACGCTATGTTTCTCACGCAATATCTACCTCATTTTTCTTGGTTTTCATGTCCTTTATGCTCGAAAAGTTAAGATCTTGGGTTTAATCACGTTCTGAGTGCTATGGCAGTTCTAAGTGTGAATTTAGTATAAAATTGACCAAAGTGTGCAAAATGTAACAAGAAAACTACAAAGTGCAGGAACTGGCTCAAGAACGACGTTCCTTATCATCAGAACAACATTCCAACATTATGAACGGCGTTCCAAATCCAAGAACGACGTTCTACCTAGGAATTTACAAAGGAAATGGAAACAAAAATAAATGGGCATTTAGAGAACGATTCAGGAATGACGTTTGTAGCAAAGAGGAACAACGTTCCACATTATGGGCCAAGGAACGACGTTCCTCTGTAAATTCTGGGCAGTTTTGAAGAAGTATAAATAAAATGAGATGAGGGTTTTCTAATAAAAAGGATAGAATAGAATAGTAAATTCGTTGGTGGCTGAGGAGATTAGGGTTTGATAGTTAGATTGTTGAGTTTTTCATCAAGTTTTCATCATTTCTTTCATTCTACATCAAGGATTTGAAGATTGAATCAAGATCTGGGTCTTTTTCTTCATCATCTTCATCATCTTCATCTAGCTTAATTGTAATTTTCATAAGTTTGTTACAATCTACTCTTATTTATTGCTTAATGATGTTTAGATTTACTCTTATTACTTGTATTAATCTTGTTCTAGCCATGATTGGCTAGATTTTATGACGTACACTTGTTTATGAAGCTTGATAGCTAAGGATTATTCATATCTATGTTATTGATTGTGTTTGGATGAATCTATGAGTTGATAATTGTGATTTGTTATTAGAATTAGCCAAAAGATCCTTTGCTATGCTTGTTTTGGCCTTTACTTTGATTATATGAGTTGTGTAGCTTCTCTTAGGGATTTGATTAGTGAAACAACTTGTACTTCAACACTTAGGTGATCTAGACACTCAAATTGGGGCTTTCAAGGGATTGGGGTCTTGGTTCGGATTGGTTTTCAATTGGTCCTTAGTCAAAATAGTGAAGTTTGGTTTTCTTAAGGGATTTCGATTATCAAAAGGTTTTAGGGGACTTTAACCTAGGCTAAGTACTAATGATAATTGCATGATTCAACAAGATCAATTGATATAAGCTTATGGGAATTCGCAAGTATTGATTTGATCATAAGAACATCTAGTAGGGATACTAGTATAAGTTTGAACACAAGTAGCTCTTAAGTGAACAATAGAACAATCCGAATGTTTCAAGTGGATTAAGCAAGTGTGCATGCTTTTAATATCGATAATTACTTAATCATTTCTAGTTCTTAGTTATATTTGCAATTGCTTTCTTAAATATCTCAAAATTCAAAACCCCCCAATCAAACAAACCTTAGGATGATTATGAGTTTTTCATCGATTCATCTAGCAATCACCGCTCTCTTGGGACGAACCTTAAACGAAAAACTTGCTAATTACAACTACCGAGTCATTGTTTCTCGAATGCTTGTCGCAAAGTTGAGTCCACGTTTAAGTATAAATTTAAAAGATATAATGTATGTTTGTGAGAGCATATCAAACTTTTTGGCGCCGCTGCCGGAGAGCGGTTAGCTAGTTGTATCTTTGAGTTTAAGCTTTTAATTGTTCGATCCTTTTGTAAGGATTTATCCTTGCAAAAGTTACTTTTCTTGTTTTTATATATTAATTGTGTTTGGAAAACCATTTGTGTTTGTGTTGTGATCGAAGGTTAGGTACCGTGGTGTATGAAAAGGAGATCCTTAAAGGATCAAGAGTTTGAACATCCATTTTTCGATCCGAAGAGACACATTCATGGGGTTTATAAGCGTTGAAAAGAAAGGGTATTAAAGAAAAACTTTGAGGTTTTGCCATTTGGTATTGAAGATATGGATGGTAACGGTCAACCACTTCCTCCCGAGGGTAATCCGTTCGATCAAGGTATTCCCAACAACCCACCGCCGATTAATCAAGAAGAACAAGTTGATCCAAATGACATGTAGTGACCCGACAAAATTGTCATTGACGGCGACGTCTACTTAGGTCCCGTTACGTGATCATAAGTCTTTAAAACAACGTTTGACCAAAAATATGTCGCATTCATTTCAATTATAAAGATGTTTCAAAGTTTACAAAGTAGTTCGACGACCAAACATTTTACAACGTTTTAAGTACAATTGAAACCTATGCGACACAAATTAAGTTAAGTCAAAAGACGCTCCACATATGCATGTATACTCGACAACCAAGCAAGTATCAAAAATAATGTGCGGAAGCATGTATCACCTAGCATTCAAGGACCTGAGAAAACATATAGAAAACTGTCAACGAAAAACGTTGGTTAAATCATAGGTGTATTAGTAACGTTGTTTTTGAACCACAAGATTTAATATAGTTGATTATCCAAATCGTTTGTATTTCAAAAGTATGTTCGCGATCACCCAATTATCAAGACTTAACTGTTTTGTACCCTGTTACGAAGTGTTAGAACGTACACTATACTCGAAAATATTTTTCATCCGCTAACGGTAGCGAACCGTCCGAATGAGGGCTCTTCAAGCCCAATGTGATCACATAACATAAGTTCACGTTTACACCCTGCAAGTGTAACTAATGATAATTGAATTGAGGCTTTTTGTTCTAACTCGCTGTGGAATGTTTGTTTTCGTACTTGTGTTCAAAGCATAAAAGTATGATACGTATATGTTTCTCATCCCATAGTTTAAAAGAAAAAGTTGTTGAAAAGGTGGGACTATGATCTCACCTTGGTTGCATGAATAGTAAAATGTACTTCACTAAGTAACGTGTGCAAGAACGAATGCTAGTCTTGAACTAAACAAATAGGTTCGTATCAATATCGGTAAACACGGTTGGTCAAAGTGTTCAATTAGTCCTATGGCTCATTACGACTCGATTATAAAGCATGTGAATAAAGTTGTCAAGTTTCATGCAAGAATCAAGTATGCAAGAAGATTAGAACGGTTTAAACAAGTATTGGTTAAGTTTGGACAAAAGTCAACTTTGGTCAAGTCAAAGTCAACGAAAAAGTCAACACGTTCAGGTCGGGTCCCGAACTATTTTTCTGAGGTTTATAATCATATATAAGCATGTTAGAACAAGTTACATGTGAATCGGAGGTGCGTAGCATAGCAAACATTTTTCGTAAAAGTGTCATCGTGAACAGCCGCTGAACACGGCTTATGTCGCGCCGCGACATGGGATGACTGCGCCGCGGCAATCAACTGGAGCTGGTGCCTGGCTCGTTTCAAAAGTCTAAGTCCCAAACCAAATTTCATTCAAACACATTTAACGAACCGTAAATATTCAAGGCACGTATCTTATATCGTTGGAAAGGTAATTTTTACGAGGAACACAACTAAACACATTTTATCAATCAAAATTATCATTTGCAATAATAGAATTTCCAAATTGAATGATCAATTAATGCCCATCATTAGTGCTTCAAATTCATAAATGCATATTTATGATTCGGGAATTAAATGCACACATATGATGCGCCATTTCATAGGTAATTATGCATACAATACAACTAAACACTTACAAACCACATTGCAAAGCATTCAATGCCTCAAAAATCCATTTTTCTTCTATCAAACCCTAACTCAAAATCATAAATTTAGCAATTATGTTTATGGAGTCTTTCTAAGTCACCCTACACATCAAATTGAAGCTAGTGATGCTAGTAACACATTTAATACATGTACTTTTAACATCTAACAACATTTAGGAAAACAAATCACAAGATCAAACATACTAATTTTCAAAATCATGCTAGTTACTTAAAATAACAAGATCGAGCACATAAATCACATATTCATGTTAGACTTGAGCCATAGACACTAATTAATACTTTTATAAGTTAAAAGCATCAAGTACACAAAATCTAGTATTTTTAGAAAGTTACCCAAATATAATGAAGTTGGTATGGAATCGAAGAGGAATTTGCAAGGATTCCAAATATGTAATTTGTTTTGATGAACACTTGTTAGATCGAAAATGGATGATGATTCTTTGAATTTGGTGTTGAGAGAAAAAGGTGGAAGTATTAGAAAGTGGGAGGTAATGAATGAGTGGAGGAGGTGAAGTTGACCCTTTTACCTAGTCAAATCTTTAGACATTTGGCAAGTTTAGTCCCTCAAGTTTAGAAGCGGGTACGTGAATTACCTAAATGAGATATTTGAAAATGCGTATTAACTGAAGGTGTTATAAATATATAACGGACTTTAAAATAGTATAACGGAAGGTAAACGGAAAAAGGCGGGATGTTACATCACCTACTCCTTAAAAGAAATTTCGTCCCGAAATTTAAGTAGGCGTAGTAGTCGTAGTTTCATCCTCGGAATCTTGCGTTTCTAAATCTACGAATAAATGATGGTATTTCTTTTGCATTTGATCTTGCCTTTCCCAAGTAAACTCGGGTCCTCTTTTGGCGTTCCAACGGACCTTGACAATCATAATTCGCCTTTATTTTAGCGTTTTAACGGAGTGATCCACAATTTCAACCGGTTCTTCCACAAAGTGGAGTTTGTCATCAATAGTAAGTTCCTCGAGAGGGATGACAAGTTCGGGTTTAGCAAAACACTTTTTCAAGTTTGACACATGGAAAGTAGGATGAACGGAGCTCAGTTGAGACGGAAGATCTAAATGATAAGCAACAGTTCCAACACGCTCCAAGATTTCGAAAGGACCAATATAACGTGAATTTAGTTTCCCACGTTTCTCGAAACGAATTACACCTTTCCAAGGTGCGACTTTTAACATTACGTGGTCACCGACTTGGAATTCGAGGTCGTTGCATCTAATGTTGGTATAGCTCTTTTGACGACTCCGGGCCGTCCTAAGCCAATCTCGGATTTGAACGATCTTCTCGGTTGTTTCATGAATGAGTTCGGGTCCGGTGATTTGTGTGTCGCCTACTTCGGCCCAAAAAAGAGGAGAACGACATTTGCGTCCATATAACGCTTCAAAAGGTGCGGCTTTAATACTCGCGTGATAACTATTGTTGTAAGAGAACTCAGCTAGTGGCTAATGCTTGTCCCAAGCTTTTCCAAAATCGACAATGCAAGCTCGTAACATGTCTTCCAAAGTTTGAATCGTGCGTTCGCTTTGTCCATAGGTTTGTGGATGATATGCGGTGCTCATTTCTAATCGTGTTCCCAATGCTTCTTATAAAGTACGCCAAAATCTAGAAACAAAACGGCCATCTCGATCGAAAATAATCGATAATGGTACACCGTGACGGGCTATGATCTCTTTAATGTAAAGTTGTGCAAGTTTCTCCATTTTGTCGGTTTCCTTCATGGCAAGGAAGTGAGCGGATTTGGTGAGACGGTCTACAATAACCCAAATAGTATCATAACTGCTTGCCGTTCTTGGTAGTTTTGTGATAAAATCCATCGTTATTCTTTCCCACTTCCATTGTGGGATTTCGGGTTGTTGAAGTAATCCGGATGGCCTTTGGTGTTCGGCTTTGACTTTGGAACAAGTCAAACACTTTGCAACATAAGTAGCAACGTCCCTTTTAATGTTCGGCCACCAATATTGTTCTTTAAGGTCATGGTACATCTTATTGGCACCAGGATGAATCGAGTATCTTGACTTATGGGCTTCGTCTAGAATAAGGCTTCGTAACTCCCCATAACTAGGCACCCAAATTCTTCCGGCGAAATATCGGAGTCCGGTCTCCTTAGCTTCTAATCGAGAGGCGAGGACGTTTAAATGTTCGAGAGAAATGTTTTCATCCTTGAGAGCCTCATCTTGGGCTACCCGAATTTGACTATTGAGGTTGGTGTGAATGGTGATGTTTAAAGCTCGGACACGAAGAGGCACCGCTCTTTCTTTTCGACTTAAGGCATCGGCTACTACATTTGCCTTCTCGGGATGGTAACGAAGCTCGCAATCGTAATCGTTCAAAGTTTCAATCCACCTTCGTTGTCTCATGTTTAGTTTCTTTTGGTCGAAGATGTGTTGGAGGCTTTTGTGATCGGTGAAGATAGTACTCTTGGTTCTATAAAGGTAGTGTCTCCACATTTTAAGTGCAAAGACAACAGCTCCGAGTTCAAGATCATGTGTCGTGTAGTTCCGTTCATGAATTTTTAGTTGTCGGGTGGCATAAGCAATGACTTTCTTTCGTTGTATTAATACACACCCAAAACCATGTTTTGAGGCATCGCAATATACAACAAAATCATCATTGCCTTCGGGAAGTGACAAGATAGGAGCGGTGGTTGGCTTTGTCTTCAAGATTTGAAACACGGATTCTTGTTCGGTTGCCCAAATGAATTTCTTTCCCTTGTGAGTTAACGCAGTTAGAGGATGAGCAACCAAAGAGAAATCCTTGATGAATCTACGATAGTATCCGGCGAGACCCAAGAATTGTCGAATGTGAGTAGGAATAGTAGGGGTTTCCCATTTGCTAATGGCTTCGATTTTTGCGAGATCGACCTTAATGCCTTGGTCGCTTACGACATGACTGAGAAATTGAACTTCCTTCAACCAAAATTCACACTTGGAAAATTTGGCATAGAGTCGTTCTTGTCTCAAGAGTTCGAGCACAAGTCGAAGGTGTTGTTCGTGCTCTTCTTCGCTTTTAGAGTAGACCAAGATATCATCGATGAATACAATAACGAACTTGTCGAGATACGGTTTGCACACGCAGTTCATAAGATCCATGAACACCGCTGGTGCATTAGTTAAACCAATTGGCATGACAAGGAATTCGTAACTACCATAGCGAGTCCGGAAAGCAGTTTTGGAGACATCTTCCCCTTTAACCCTTAATTGATGATAACCCGAGCGGAGATCGATTTTTGAATATACACGTGATCCTTGTAGTTGATCAAAGAGGTTGTCGATGCGTGGAAGAGGATATCGGTTCTTAACCATCAATTTGTTTAGTTCACGATAATCGATGCACATTCGTAGGGATCCATCTTTCTTTTTAACTAATAAAATCGGAGCGCCCCCATGGTGAATGGCTAGGTTGGATGAAACCACGGTCAAGTAGTTCTTAGATTTGACTTTGCAATTCTTGCATTTTGGATGGACGTGCTACGGGTGCGGCTCCCAGAATAAGATCGATTTGAAATTCAATCCGTAGATGAGGCGGAAGACCCGGCAATTTGTCGGGAAATACATAGGAATATTCACTAACAATTGGCACATCGTCGATGAGCTTTTCTTCAGTCTCGACTTTCTTAACGTGGGCTAGGATTGCGAAACAACCTTTACGGAGGTATTTTTCAACTTTAAGGCACGAGACCAGGTTGAGTCCGGTACAACTCTTATCGCCATAGACAATCAAGGGTTCACCATTCTCGAGAGGAATTTGATTCGCTTTAAGATCGCAAAGGAATTTGAGATTTCGTTTTGGCTAACCAATCCATACCAATTATTACATCGAAGCTCCCTAGCTCTATAGGTATCAAGTCAATTTCAAACTCTTTACCCATTAAGTTTAACGTACACCCCCGGTAAAATTTGTCGACACTCAATAGTTTCCCATTGGCCACTTCAATGGTATAAGTAGTATCTAGTGGGAGTGGTGGAGTCCTAAAAGAGTGAGTCAAAGTCTTGGATACAAAACTCTTATCGGCACCCGAATCGAATAAGCAAGAGACATAAGAATTGTTGAGAAGAAATGTACCCGTGACTAGTTCATTGTCATCTCGGGCTTCCTCGGTATTAATGTTGAAAGCTCAGCCGCGTGTATTGGGGTTAGCTTTCTTCTTTGGGCACGCATTCCTATAATGACCCGGTTGGCCACATTTATAGCAAACACCCGTTTTTGGTGCATTGTGAAGCGACCCGTCCAAAATCTTCCTGGACGAATACAATAACATCTGATACCATCACGATGAACTGACGTCTAAATGCCATGAACGACTCCATGTAATGTCTTTAAAATGAGCAAATGCACAGCGAAAGATTTCTTTCATACCTGAGAATAAACATGCTTTCAAGTGTCAACCAAAAGGTTGGTGAGTTCATAGGTTTATCATAAAACAATAAAATTCATCATTTTGATAGATCACAAGATTTAAATGCTGCATGGTACAAATGGGCCCGAATCCTATACACACCTGTAATGTACATGCGATATCTTTTAAATACAGTACACCTTTCTCGTGTACGAAACCATTTTTCATAAATCTTAGTAACCGTACGCATATCTCGTGTACAAAATATAATACACATAACCTGTGTATAAAAATCATTCTCTCGATACATAACATTCACATCAAATGGTGGCAATTATCATGTCCACATAATTCAATGGTGGCAATTATCATATCCACATAATTCAATGGTGGAAATTATCATGTCCACATAATTCAATAATAATCCGCAGAACTTCTGTCTGCATAATAATTCATTCGAGGAATGTTTTGCTTGTGTCTATCTCGTCAAACTTTTATAAAAGCATTTCATGTATTCGCAGTTCAAAAATATATTTCAAAAGCATTTAATAAAGCAGTTATAAAAACAGCGCATGTATTCTCAGTCCCAAAAATATAAAGAGTAAAAGGGAATCAAATGAACTCGCAATCCAATATTTTGTAGTAAAAATATTCATATGACGATACTGAACAATGCAGGGTTGGTCTCGGATTCACGAACTATATCAAGTATGTATATTAACACATAAAATAACATTCAAATAAATATATATATTTTGATATTAGTAATATACTTGTGATATTAAATTTAATATTAACACTTACTTAAATATTTTTATTTTATATAAATTATATTAAATTATCATAATAATATATTATATACCTTATTAATATATTTTGAATAAATACTTAGTATTAATATTTTTTTAAATACTCATAATTTTTAATATGATAGTATTTTTAATAATTTCGAGTTATATTAAAACGTAAATGAACGAAAAGTATTTTATTAGTAAAAGTAGTATACTTATTACATATACTTTTATATATCTAATATTTGTATCTATCTTATGATACCTATATTTTTAGTTTAAGATCATAAAAATATAGTTATATTTCATATACAATATACATTTAAAACTAAAGTTATAGTTAGTAATGTTAATAATAATAATAATAATAATAATAATAATAATAATAATAATAATAATAATAATAATAATAATAATAATGATATTAGGAGTAAAAATAATAATGGTAATGATAATAATTTTGATATTATTAATAATAATACTTATTTTAATAATAATAATAATAATAATAATAATAATAATAATAATAATAATAATAATAATAATAATAATAATAATAATAATAATAATAATAATAAGTATACTACCTTAAGGAAATAGCTAAAAATATAGTGTCGCAGCACGGCTCGAACCCGCGACCTCCCACTAACCCGAACATCCTCTCAACCATTGCACTATTTCTATTTTTCTGATTAAATCAGACACCAAATATATATAACCCGAAATTAATCTGTTTCTATTTTCTTCTTCCTTATCATAATATCATTACCATGTTATCAACTTCATCATCATAACCTATCGTCATTATAACACGATATCATCTTAAATCGTTATTTTATGAATATCATTGTATCATTATCATCATTAACGATTCTATTATCATTATCAACGATTCGATTATAACCGCCTATTATCATCATCATAAACATCGTACCATCATCATCATGTATTATCATAATATCATATACTTCCTCATCATTTCATACCCTATTCGTCACCTTCCTAGTCGAATTATTTACATCTATAATCCTAATCATCTCTATCATCATAATCATGACCCTAATCATCATAGTAACCATCATCATCATCATAGTCACGACTTGATCATAACAACACCATCATCATTCGTAGTCATATTCATCATCATTTTCATTACAACCCTATCATCATCATGCCAATATCATTATCATGCTCATCATGTCTACATCATCATTCTATATCACTTATCTCGTGATCATAATCACTTCGTGATTTTTCATCACCGAAGCACCATCATCATCTTGTGCTAACATCATCATCTCTTTCTTCATGTATCATCATCTAATCCTATATCATTATCATAACATCACGACCTCATTATTACCATCATTTCGATCATGATCATGTTATCACATACATCACCCTCATCATTCTTCGGCCCACATGGAGACTGGATTACCTCAGCTCAACTAGTTTCTGAAGCCCGTTTAACAATTAATGGCCCAAAGTTAGTTAGTCCATAATTAATCCATCCAATTCATTCAGCCCAACAGTTACTCATGTCTATATCTAATTACACTTCATATTATTTGGCCCACTCATAATCTAATCATATTCATTCTTAATAAGTTATATTTCCGTAATTATAGTGCAGGTGGGACACGTTTTCATTTCCTACCCGAATGAACAAGATAAAGATGATATTATATACTTTTAAAAATACTAGTGGGTGAGGTGGGGATATGGTTTAGTATATGTCGGCTATAGGGAAGAAAAAAAACGAAACGCCAAAGAACTTTAATTTAATCATTCTCGTGTATCAATATTTATCACAGAAAATGAAATGAAGCATACGACAGCAATAAAGTTGATGAAAGATGTCTGTGGTGGGTATCCGGAATTTGCCAAAAGAAATAAGGTGATATGGTTTGGTACGTAATTCATTAAGTGGGAAGTACAATATCCGCTAGTCAAGCAAGTGGGGAGCACCACAATTATAAAAAAATCAATGATGATTGAGTTATATTGGATTAGAGTATATACCCAATAGCTGTAATATTACTTCCTCTTCATCATTATTAAAGCACCAACATCCTTTCATTATTTCTTTAAAAAAATGAATACATAGTTGCAGCAATCTTTTAACTTTGTTTGGTTCAATCAGAGAAAAATAGAAGGAAATATGTATAGCAACAGTAGTAGTTAAGCAACCCAACATCTAAAAGGTTGTGGTTTTCATCGGTTTTCAAACAAAAGTAAAATAGATGCATAAATCGTTTAATAGAAAATGATTTGAAGAATCAATAAAGTGAAGTTTAAATGGGTCTGAAATATGTGGAGGGTGGTGGCTTGTTGGGGTGGTAGAGAGATGGAGAGAGGAAGGTGACCGGAGTTGATTGATGACTTCGATTGGTGTTGGTGATTACAGCAAGAAACCAAAACAATTTATATGGTAAGAATGTCGATTGTGGTTGTTGAAGGTGATCGAGTTGGTGGTTTAAGAAGAGAGAGAGTTAGAGTTGGTCTCGTGGTGGAAGAGGGTGACGTTTAGAAGGTGACTCGTTGTTCACGGTAAGGGTTGTAGTTGATGGCTTCATAAAGGTGACATGTAAGTATAAGTATATATTATGTTATATGTTATATAGTGTGTGAGATAAAGAATTCAATTCTTGTTAAAATATGAAATGGATATTGAGAGTGGAATTGGATAATGAAAATGGAAGTGTTTGAGTCATGCTGTAACAAGGATTTATTGTTTGTTGTATAGGTTGTTTATAAGTGACTATAGGGTGGACAATCCAATGAATATCTTAACAACAGGTGAATGATCAATTGAATTATAGAATTGAAGGAGTCGACAGGAGGAATCGAGTAGGGAGAAACAAACAAGAAAAGAAATAAAGCAGATAGTGAAGTGTAACAGATTCGTACGATATATACAGCACAAGATTCAAGTACAGTTTGCTGCGTAGCTTTGATTGGGTTGACAGAAGAATCAATCGGGTACAGAAATATATATGTACAAGTTGAATAATTTTGATTGAAATTGTTTTGTAGTGTTTAATTGAAGTCGCTCAAGAATCTTGAGCAGGGGAAGGAAGGACAGTCGACCGATTACAGAATCGTGAGCAGGTTCGAATGGAAGAAAATATGAATTCTGATAGTGATATGAAACAGAATTCGATTCCTTTATCAGATTAATATGTAACAAATTTTGTATCTTGTTGGATTATTATATCTATTGTTGATTCTATCAGATTTTGTTGTGTATATGTGATTCCATTCGATTTGTAATCAATTCAAAGGCAGAAAACAAAAATCTATACAGTTTCATGGTAACATGAAACTGATTCGTACATATTTTCTTTTTTTTTCTTTTCTATTTTTATAAATTATAAATAATATAAATATATTAATAATTATAACACTAATTAATAATAATTATAGTAATAATAATAATCATATTATTATTTATAGGATACATATAAAAATACTGTTAATAATAACATAATGATATTACTAATAACAAAAATGATAATTCAATAAGTTTACTAATAATTAATAATAAAAATGATAACAATTATATTACTAATAATACTATTGATATTAATATTAATAGTAATAATGAAAGTAGTAATAATAATATTTGTTATAATATTTATATTTTAACTTGCAATTACATATATTGATATTACAATTTATTAATTATTTAATATTTAACATATATTGAGTATTTAATATTTATACATTTTAATATATTACAATATGATCAGTAATTATGTTCAGAAACTACATATTTATATTTATATATATTTAAACTACTATATATATAATTATGTTTTAAATATCAAGTAGATAATTATATATTGAAACAAATAAACTTAAAGTATAATATTTAATACTTTGTAAATGTTTTACAAATATTTATGTATATATATACACATCTATTACAATTAATTGTTCGTGGATCGGCGAAACTGGTCGAGGTTAAATGAACATATGAAACAGTTCAAAATTTTTGAGACTCAACATTACAGACTTTGCTTATCGTGTCAGAATCATATAAAGATTAAGTTTAAATTTGATCGGAAATTTCTGGGTCGTCACACATTGGGCCCCTTTTGAGCAACTGGGGCGGTATTTCTACAGTCGTGGGTCAAATGACCACTTCTTTGGCACCGGTGGCAAAACGGCTTGTCACATTCACCATAGTGATGTTTGTGGCATTTATTGCAAAAAGGTTTATTTCTGACATAACTTTTCTTGCCGTCGGAGGTGAAAGGCTTTTTGGAGAAGTTGTTGTTGTAGTTGTTTGATAGAGTGGCTTCCCATTTTCTTTTGTTGCCACCCGACTTATCCTCGGCCTTAGGTGCCGGTACTACAATTTCATCTATCGTCTCTATCAATTGACGGGCCATCTTCAAAGCTTCTTGTAGGTTAGCGGGTTTGGATGACATTACCCCATGTTTGATGCTTTTAGGAAGGCCATCCATGTAAAGTTCAACTCTTAGTAACTCGGGGTTTAAAAGGTTTGGGCACATTAAGGATAGCTCGGCGAATCATTGATTGTAAGCCTTGAGGTCGTTTCCGACCGCTTTTAAAGTTCTTAGCCCTTGTTCGAGCTTGCGATTCTCTTTATGCGGGAAGTATTCGATGATCATCTTTTCTTTTAAATCGGGCCAAGAGAGCGTGGGCTTCATCGGTACCCACCGATTGTACATACGTGTTCCACCACGTGAGAGCGATATCGGCGAAAGTGTGGGTGGAATATTTGACCTTGTCTTGGTCCCGGTAACCGCTTATGCTAAAAACGGCTTCCGTTTGCTCAAACCATTGAGTGAGAGCAACCGGTCCTCCTGTCCCATCGAAAGTATGAGGTTTGCACCCTATGAAAGCTTTGTAGGAGCATCCCTCGTTTGAGTTACCGGCTCCATTGTTGTTGTTGTTGTGGTTGTTGTTATTGTTGTTGTTGTTGGATGAGTGTCCGGCCATGGCCGCATCTATGACGGTGGCTATCATGCGTTGAAGAGCTTGTTCGGGAGTTTCATTGTGTGGAACCCGGTGAGGAGGCATTGTTCCTTCAAAACAAAAGAACATCGTTGATTAGTATTCTTAATAATACTAACTGTGATATGGAATAAGGATAGAGAGAAAATTTTCCTTGACTCGCCTTAAATTCTGTATGCCATAACGTCGGAACGTCCATATTGTAGTGACCCGAACTTTTCCATGTTTATATATATTAATTGAGATTGATATTTACATGATTAAATGTTTCCAACATGTTAAGCAATCAAACTTGTTAGGACTTGATTAATTGAAATAGGTTTCATATAGACAATTGACCACCCAAGTTGACCGGTGATTCACGAACGTTAAAACTTGTAAAAACTATATGATGACATATATATGGTTATATATATAGTTAACATTATATTATGATAATTAAACATATCATTAAGTATATTAACAATGAACTACATATGTAAAAACAAGACTACTAACTTAATGATTTTTAAACGAGACATATATGTAACGATTATCGTTGTAAAGACATTTAATGTATATATATCATATTAAGAGATATTAATACATGATAATATCATGATAATATAATAATTTAAAATCTCATTTGATATTATAAACATTGGGTTAACAACATTTAACAAGATCGTTAACCTAAAGGTTTCAAAACAACACTTACATGTAACGACTAACGATGACTTAACGACTCAGTTAAAATGTATATACATGTAGTGTTTTAATATGTATTTATACACTTTTGAAAGACTTCAATACACTTATCAAAATACTTCTACTTAACAAAAATGCTTACAATTACATCCTCGTTCAGTTTCATCAACAATTCTACTCGTATGCAACCGTATTCGTACTCGTACAATACACAGCTTTTAGATGTATGTACTATTGGTATATACACTCCAATGATCAGCTCTTAGCAGCCCATGTGAGTCACCTAACACATGTGGGAACCATCATTTGGCAACTAGCATGAAATATCTCATAAAATTACAAAAATATGAGTAATCATTCATGACTTATTTACATGAAAACAAAATTACATATCCTTTATATCTAATCCATACACCAACGACCAAAAACACCTACAAACACTTTCATTCTTCAATTTTCTTCATCTAATTGATCTCTCTCAAGTTCTATCTTCAAGTTCTAAGTGTTCTTCATATATTCTACAAGTTCTAGTTACATAAAATCAAGAATACTTTCAAGTTTGCTAGCTCACTTCCAATCTTGTAAGGTGATCATCCAACCTCAAGAAATCTTTGTTTCTTACAGTAGGTTATCATTCTAATACAAGGTAATAATCATATTCAAACTTTGGTTCAATTTCTATAACTATAACAATCTTATTTCAAGTGATGATCTTACTTGAACTTGTTTTCGTGTCATGATTCTGCTTCAAGAACTTCGAGCCATCCAAGGATCCATTGAAGCTAAATCCATTTTTCTATTTTCCAGTAGGTTTATCCAAGGAACTTAAGGTAGTAATGATGTTCATAACATCATTCGATTCATACATATAAAGCTATCTTATTCGAAGGTTTAAACTTGTAATCACTAGAACATAGTTTAGTTAATTCTAAACTTGTTCGCAAACAAAAGTTAATCCTTCTAACTTGACTTTTAAAATCAACTAAACACATGTTCTATATCTATATGATATGCTAACTTAATGATTTAAAACCTGGAAACACGAAAAACACCGTAAAACCGGATTTACGCCGTCGTAGTAACACCTCGGGCTGTTTTGGGTTAGTTAATTAAAAACTATGATAAACTTTGATTTTAAAGTTGTTATTCTGAGAAAATGATTTTTATTATGAACATGAAACTATATCAAAAAATTATGATTAAACTCAAAGTGGAAGTATGTTTTCTAAAATGGTCATCTAGACGTCGTTCTTTCGACTGAAATGACTACCTTTACAAAAACGACTTGTAACTTATTTTTCCGACTATAAACCTATACTTTTCTGTTTAGATTCATAAAATAGAGTTCAATATGAAACCATAGCAATTTGATTCACTCAAAACGGATTTAAAATGAAGAAGTTATGGGTAAAACAAGATTAGATAATTTTTCTCATTTTAGCTACGTGAAAATTGGTAACAAATCTATTCCAACCATAACTTAATCAACTTGTATTGTATATTATGTAATCTTGAGATACCATAGACACGTATACAATGTTTCGACTTATCATATCGACACATCTATATATATTTCGGAACAACCATAGACACTCTATATGTGAATGTTGGAGTTAGCTATACAGGGTTGAGGTTGATTCCAAAATATATATAGTTTGAGTTGTGATCAATACTGAGATACGTATACACTGGGTCGTGGATTGATTCAAGATAATATTTATCGATTTATTTCTGCACATCTAACTGTGGACAACTAGTTGTAGGTTACTAACGAGGACAGCTGACTTAATAAACTTAAAACATCAAAATATATTAAAAGTGTTGTAAATATATTTTGAACATACTTTGATATATATGTATATATTGTTATAGGTTCGTGAATCAACCAGTGGCCAAGTCTTACTTCCCGACGAAGTAAAAATCTGTGAAAGTGAGTTATAGTCCCACTTTTAAAATCTAATATTTTTGGGATGAGAATACATGCAGGTTTTATAAATGATTTACAAAATAGATACAAGTACGTGAAACTACATTCTATGGTTGAATTATCGAAATTGAATATGCCCCTTTTTATTAAGTCTGGTAATCTAAGAATTAGGGAACAGACACCCTAATTGACGCGAATCCTAAAGATAGATCTATTGGGCCTAACAAACCCCATCCAAAGAACCGGATGCTTTAGTACTTCGCAATTTATATCATATCCGAAGGGTGTCCCGGAATGATGGGGATATTCTTATATATGCATCTTGTTAATGTCGGTTACCAGGTGTTCACCATATGAATGATTTTTATCTCTATGTATGGGATGTGTATTGAAATATGAAATCTTGTGGTCTATTATTATGATTTGATATATATAGGTTAAACCTATAACTCACCAACATTTTTGTTGACGTTTTAAGCATGTTTATTCTCAGGTGATTATTAAGAGCTTCCGCTGTCGCATACTTAAATAAGGACGAGATTTGGAGTCCATGCTTGTATGATATTGTGTAAAAACTGCATTCAAGAAACTTATTTTGTTGTAACATATTTGTATTGTAAACCATTATGTAATGGTCGTGTGTAAACAGAATATTTTAGATTATCATTATTTAATAATCTACGTAAATTTTTTTAAACCTTTATTGATGAAATAAAGGTTATGGTTTGTTTTAAAATGAATGCAGTCTTTGAAAAACGTCTCATATAGAGGTCAAAACCTCGCAACGAAATCAATTAATATGGAACGTTTTTAATCAATAAGAACGGGACATTTCAGTTGGTATCCGAGCGTTGGTCTTAGAGAACCAGAATTTTGCATTAGTGTGTCTTATCGAGTTTGTTAGGATGCATTAGTGAGTCTGGACTTCGACCGTGTTTACTTGAAAAATGATTGCTTAATAAATTTTGTTGGAAACTATATATTTTTAACATGTGAATATTATGTGATATATTAATCTCTTAACGCGTTTGATATTATGTGATAGATGTCTACCTCTAGAACAAGTTCCATTGACTCACCTAATAATAATGAAGAGTCAAATGTAAATTGGAATGATTCGTGGACTGATTCACAAGTTCCCGAAGAGGAACCGGAAGAAGAGTCGGAACCGGAAGAAGAATCGGAACCGGAAGAAGAATCGGAACCAGATGAAGAAATAGAACCGGTGGGGGAAATAATAAAACGGTTAAGTAAAAGAAAATCCTCAACCAACCGACCAAGGTTAATTATGGTCAATGGTGTTTCCGCCAAGGAAGCAAAATATTGGGAGGATTACCAATTCTCCGATGAATCGGATTCCGACGAGAATTCCGATGATGTTATAGAAATTACCCCAACTGAATTTAAAAAGGCAAAAGAAAATAATAAGGGAAAGGGCATAAAAATAGAGAAATCTAATTCCAACCCCGATGAACTTTATATGTATCGTCAACCCCCGAAGTCCTTAAGTTGTAACAATGACCCGGGAACCTCTAAACCACCAGGTTTTTCTAAACCAATGTGGATAACGACGGCTCGTATTAGGGGAAAATCATATATCCCTAGAAACTTGGCAAAACGAACCAAAATCGAAGAAGAAGAAGAAACAAGCGAGTCAGAATAAGATAGTTGTATTCATGTGGTGTAATATATGTAATATAGTGTGCTTATGCTTTATGATATATGTAAAAATTGCTTGTATTAATAAGTATTTTTTTTATGAATCTAACTCTTGTCTATTTTACAGTATAAAAACGCAAAATGGATAGACAACCCATTATTTTAAGAGACCTACCCGGAGACATGATTGATGAAATCTTGTCTAGAGTCGGTCAGAATTCCTCGGCACAACTATTTAAGGCGAGATCAGTTTGTAAGACATTCGAAGAACGTTCCAAGAATGTCTTGGTTTATAAGAGACTTTCGTTTGAAAGATGGGGGATATCACATTGGGAAACCCATAAGTTACGATGTGTTTACTTTGACGCATATATTGCGGGGAACCCAAATGCTATTTTACGCAACGGGTTAAGAAATTATTTTGACTCAATGTATCCGAATATAGGACTTCATGATTTAGAAAAAGCGGCTAACATGCAACATAAAGAAGCATGCTATGCTTATGGGTTAGTAAT
This sequence comes from Rutidosis leptorrhynchoides, assembly GCF_046630445.1. Taxonomy (NCBI): domain Eukaryota; kingdom Viridiplantae; phylum Streptophyta; class Magnoliopsida; order Asterales; family Asteraceae; genus Rutidosis; species Rutidosis leptorrhynchoides. The sequence goes on along the minus strand of NC_092341.1, from coordinate 84,447,743 downwards.
GTTCGCTTCTCACCAAAGTGAGAAAAAGAACATCGGGCTACAGCTATTAAACAAAACATTCCCACAAGTGACGGAGTCGGTAATTGGGGTAAGAAATGAGGTTTTTAGATTGTTACGGGACTGTTGGACATTACGTAACCCTCGTCCCTTTGACGACGTTACAACACGCTGTCTTATCAACGGCCATAACGGTTATGTTGCACAAGACCAAGGATGGGAAGTAGTCCTAGTAAAACCAGAATGCATGACTTGTTTCTGGACGTATGAATTACGTGTCTTTATTGCCTTTGCTGAACGACTTGTGTACTAGCTAGAATTATCTTCACAACTATCTTGTATCAAAGTTATTGTGTGCTATATTTCATGCTTTATGTAAAATAAGCGGTATTGTAAGTTTCTAAAATATTGTATAAAAGTTTGAACGCGAAATATTATTATAATCAGTTTTTCATATAGAATTGTAGTAGTTGAATTGTATATTAGCTACTAAGTATGAACTTAACGGGTAGGTACTACCAGAATTTAAACTTATAAAAAGCTAATATGAAGAAAAAGCTTTTATAAATGAGTTCATATTATGCTACGAAATACTATTAACTACTCTTGATATTCTGTATGATTAACTTGTTCCATTTGACTATTTTGAAGGAAATGGCACCGACTACTCGACACACCGTGAATATGAATGAAGAGGAATTCCGTACTTTTCTAGCTTCAAACATAGCCGCAGTACAGGCTGCGCTACATACCAACAATAACCTTGGATCTAGCAGTACAGGAAATCGTGTAGGATGCACCTACAAAGAATTCACTGCCTGTAAACCTTTGGAATTTGATGGAACCGAAGGACCGATCGGATTGAAACGGTGGACCGAGAAGGTCGAATCGGTGTTTGCCATAAGTAAGTGTACTGAAGAGGACAAAGTGAAGTACGCTACGAATACCTTCACAGGTTCTGCGTTAACAAGGTGGAATACCTATCTAGAGCAAGTGGGACAAGACGATGCGTACGCACTACCGTGGTCAGCATTCAAGCACTTGATGAACGAGAAGTACCGTCCGAGAACCGAGGTCAATAAGCTCAAGACAGAACTTAGAGGGTTACGAACCCAAGGATTTGATATTACCACGTACGAAAGACGATTCACAGAATTGTGCCTATTGTGTCCGGGAGCATTCGAAGATGAGGAAGAGAAGATCGACGCATTTGTGAAAGGATTACCGGAAAGAATCCAAGAAGATATAAGTTCACACGAGCCCGCCTCCATACAACAGGCATGTAGAATGGCTCACAAACTCGTGAACCAGATTGAAGAAAGAATTAAAGAACAGACTGCTGAAGAGGCCAGTGTGAAGCAAGTCAAAAGAAAGTGGGAGGAAAACGGTGATAAGAATCACCAATACAACAACAACAGCAATTACAACAATAATCGCAACAATTATCCCAACAATCGCAACATCAATCGCAACTACAACAAACGGCCCAACAACAACAACAATAATAACAACAGCAACTACAACAATCATTCCAACAACAATAATAACCGCAACAACAACAACAATCAGAAGCAGCTATGCCAAAGGTGTGAAAAGAATCACTCAGGGTTCTGCACCAAATTTTGCAACAAGTGTAAAAGAAATGGTCATAGCGCGGCGAAGTGTGAGGTCTACGGACCAGGGGTTAATAGAACGAAAGGAACAAATGGTGTCGGAACGAGTAATAGCGGAGCAAGTAGTGTCGGAGCAAGTTATGCCAATGTAGTTTGTTATAAATGTGGAAAACCGGGCCACATTATTAGAAATTGCCCGAACCAGGAGAACACGAATGGACAAGGCCGTGGAAGAGTTTTCAATATTAATGCGGCAGAGGCACAGGAAGACCCGGAGCTTGTTACGGGTACGTTTCTTATTGATAATAAATCTGCTTACGTTTTATTTGATTCGGGTGCGGATAGAAGCTATATGAGTAGAGATTTTTGTGCTAAATTAAGTTGTCCATTGACGCCTTTGGATAGTAAATTTTTACTCGAATTAGCAAATGGTAAATTAATTTCAGCAGATAATATATGTCGGAATCGAGAAATTAAACTGGTTAGCGAAACATTTAAGATTGATTTGATACCAGTAGAGTTAGGGAGTTTTGATGTGATAATCGGTATGGACTGGTTGAAAGAAGTGAAAGCGGAGATCGTTTGTTACAAAAATGCAATTCGCATTATACGAGAAAAAGGAAAACCCTTAATGGTGTACGGAGAAAAGGGCAACACGAAGCTACATCTTATTAGTAATTTGAAGGCACAAAAACTAATAAGAAAAGGTTGCTATGCTGTTCTAGCACATGTCGAGAAAGTACAAACTGAAGAAAAGAGCATCAATGATGTTCCCGTCGCAAAAGAATTTCCTGATGTATTTCTGAAAGAATTACCGGGATTACCCCCACATCGATCCGTTGAATTTCAAATAGATCTTGTACCAGGAGCTGCACCAATAGCTCGTGCTCCTTACAGACTCGCACCCAGCGAGATGAAAGAACTACAAAGCCAATTACAAGAACTTTTAGAGCGTGGTTTCATTCGACCAAGCACATCACCGTGGGGAGCTCCTGTTTTGTTTGTCAAGAAGAAAGATGGTACATTCAGGTTGTGTATCGACTACCGAGAGTTGAACAAACTTACCATCAAAAACCGCTACCCACTACTGAGAATCGATGACTTATTTGATCAACTACAAGGCTCGTCTGTTTATTCAAAGATTGACTTACGTTCCGGGTATCATCAAATGCGGGTGAAAGAAGATGATATTCCAAAGACTACTTTCAGAACACGTTACGGTCATTACGAGTTTATGGTCATGCCGTTTGGTTTAACTAATGCACCAGCTGTGTTCATGGACCTTATGAACCGAGTGTGTGGACCATACCTTGACAAGTTTGTCATTGTTTTCATTGATGACATACTTATTTACTCAAAGAATGACCAAGAACACGGTGAACATTTGAGAAAGGTGTTAGAAGTATTGAGGAAGGAAGAATTGTACGCTAAGTTTTCAAAGTGTGCATTTTGGTTGGAAGAAGTTCAATTCCTCGGTCACATAGTGAACAAAGAAGGTATTAAGGTGGATCCGGCAAAGATAGAAACTGTTGAAAAGTGGGAAACCCCGAAAACTCCGAAACACATACGCCAGTTTTTAGGACTAGCTGGTTACTACAGAAGGTTCATCCAAGACTTTTCCAGAATAGCAAAACCCTTGACTGCATTAACGCATAAAGGGAAGAAATTTGAATGGAAGGATGAACAAGAGAAAGCGTTTCAGTTATTGAAGAAAAAGCTAACTACGGCACCTATATTGTCATTGCCTGAAGGGAATGATGATTTTGTGATTTATTGTGACGCATCAAAGCAAGGTCTCGGTTGTGTATTAATGCAACGAACGAAGGTGATTGCTTATGCCTCTAGACAATTGAAGATTCACGAGCAAAATTATACGACGCATGATTTGGAATTAGGCGCGGTTGTTTTTGCATTAAAGACTTGGAGGCACTACTTATATGGGGTCAAAAGTATTATATATACCGACCACAAAAGTCTTCAACACATATTTAATCAGAAACAACTGAATATGAGGCAGCGTAGGTGGATTGAATTATTGAATGATTACAACTTTGAGATTCGTTACCACCCGGGGAAGGCAAATGTGGTAGCCGATGCCTTGAGCAGGAAGGACAGAGAACCCATTCGAGTAAAATCTATGAATATAATGATTCATAATAACCTTACTACTCAAATAAAGGAGGCGTAACAAGGAGTTTTAAAAGAGGGAAATTTAAAGGATGAAATACCCAAAGGATCGGAGAAGCATCTTAATATTCGGGAAGACGGAACCCGGTATAGGGCTGAAAGGATTTGGGTACCAAAATTTGGAGATATGAGAGAAATGGTACTTAGAGAAGCTCATAAAACCAGATACTCAATACATCCTGGAACGGGGAAGATGTACAAGGATCTCAAGAAACATTTTTGGTGGCCGGGTATGAAAGCCGATGTTGCTAAATACGTAGGAGATTGTTTGATGTGTTCTAAGGTCAAAGCTTAGCATCAGAAACCATCAGGTCTACTTCAACAACCCGAAATCCCGGAATGGAAATGCGAAAACATTACCATGGATTTCATCACTAAATTGCCAAGGACTGCAAGTGGTTTTGATACTATTTGGGTAATAGTTGATCGTCTCACCAAATCAGCACACTTCCTGCCAATAAGAGAAGATGACAAGATGGAGAAGTTAGCACGACTGTATTTGAAGGAAGTCGTCTCCAGACATGGAATACCAATCTCTATTATCTCTGATAGGGATGGTAGATTTATTTCAAGATTCTGGCAGACATTACAGCAAGCATTAGGAACTCGTCTAGACATGAGTACTGCCTTTCATCCACAAACTGATGGACAGAGCGAAAGGACGATACAAACGCTTGAAGACATGCTACGAGCATGTGTTATTGATTTCGGAAACAGTTGGGATCGACATCTACCATTAGCAGAATTTTTCTACAACAACAGCTACCATTCAAGCATTGAGATGGCGCCGTTTGAAGCACTTTATGGTAGAAAGTGCAGGTCTCCGATTTGTTGGAGTGAAGTGGGGGATAGACAGATTACGGGTCCGGAGATTATACAAGAAACTACCGAGAAGATCATCCAAATTCAACAACGGTTGAAAACCGCCCAAAGTCGACAAAAGAGCTACGCTGACATTAAAAGAAAAGATATAGAATTTGAAATTGGAGAGATGGTCATGCTTAAAGTTGCACCTTGGAAAGGCGTTGTTCGATTTGGTAAACGAGGGAAATTAAATCCAAGGTATATTGGACCATTCAAGATTATTGATCGTGTCGGACCAGTAGCTTACCGACTTGAGTTACCTCAACAACTCGCGGCTGTACATAACACTTTCCACGTCTCGAATTTGAAGAAATGTTTTGCTAAAGAAGATCTCACTATTCCGTTAGATGAAATCCAAATCAACGAAAAACTTCAATTCATCGAAGAACCCGTCGAAATAATGGATCGTGAGGTTAAAAGACTTAAGCAAAACAAGATACCAATTGTTAAGGTTCGATGGAATGCTCGTAGAGGACCCGAGTTCACCTGGGAGCATGAAGATCAGATGAAGAAGAAATACCCGCATCTATTTCCAGAAGATTTGTTAACACCTTCAACAGCTTAAAATTTCAGGACGAAATTTATTTAACGGGTAGGTACTGTAGTGACCTGAACTTTTCCATGTTTATATATATTAATTGAGATTGATATTTACATGATTAAATGTTTCCAACATGTTAAGCAATCAAACTTGTTAAGACTTGATTAATTGAAATAGGTTTCATATAGACAATTGACCACCCAAGTTGACCGGTGATTCACGAACGTTAAAACTTGTAAAAACTATAAGATGACATATATATGGTTATATATATAGTTAACATTATATTATGATAATTAAACATATCATTAAGTATATTAACAATGAACTACATATGTAAAAACAAGACTACTAACTTAATGATTTTTAAACGAGACATATATGTAACGATTATCGTTGTAAAGACATTTAATGTATATATATCATATTAAGAGATATTCATACATGATAATATCATGATAATATAATAATTTAAAATCTCATTTGATATTATAAACATTGGGTTAACAACATTTAACAAGATCGTTAACCTAAAGGTTTCAAAACAACACTTACATGTAACGACTAACGATGACTTAACGACTCAGTTAAAATGTATATACATGTAGTGTTTTAATATGTATTTATACACTTTTGAAAGACTTCAATACACTTATCAAAATACTTCTACTTAACAAAAATACTTACAATTACATCCTCGTTCAGTTTCATCAACAATTCTACTCGTATGCAACCGTATTCGTACTCGTACAATACACAGCTTTTAGATGTATGTACTATTGGTATATACACTCCAATGATCAGCTCTTAGCAGCCCATGTGAGTCACCTAACACATGTGGGAACCATCATTTGGCAACTAGCATGAAATATCTCATAAAATTACAAAAATATGAGTAATCATTCATGACTTATTTACATGAAAACAAAATTACATATCCTTTATATCTAATCCATACACCAACGACCAAAAACACCTACAAACACTTTCATTCTTCAATTTTATTCATCTAATTGATCTCTCTCAAGTTCTATCTTCAAGTTCTAAGTGTTCTTCATATATTCTACAAGTTCTAGTTACACAAAATCAAGAATACTTTCAAGTTTGCTAGCTCACTTCCAATCTTGTAAGGTGATCATCCAACCTCAAGAAATCTTTGTTTCTTACAGTAGGTTATCATTCTAATACAAGGTAATAATCATATTCAAACTTTGGTTCAATTTCTATAACTATAACAATCTTATTTCAAGTGATGATCTTACTTGAACTTGTTTTCGTGTCATGATTCTGCTTCAAGAACTTCGAGCCATCCAAGGATCCATTGAAGCTAAATCCATTTTTCTCTTTTCCAGTAGGTTTATCCAAGGAACTTAAGGTAGTAATGATGTTCATAACATCATTCGATTCATACATATAAAGCTATCTTATTCGAAGGTTTAAACTTGTAATCACTAGAACATAGTTTAGTTAATTCTAAACTTGTTCGCAAACAAAAGTTAATCCTTCTAAATTGACTTTTAAAATCAACTAAACACATGTTCTATATCTATATGATATGCTAACTTAATGATTTAAAACCTGGAAACACGAAAAACACCGTAAAACTGGATTTACGCCGTCGTAGTAACACCGCGGGCTGTTTTGGGTTAGTTAATTAAAACTATGATAAACTTTGATTTTAAAGTTGTTATTATGAGAAAATGATTTTTATTATGAACATGAAACTATATCCAAAAATTATGATTAAACTCAAAGTGGAAGTATGTTTTCTAAAATGGTCATCTAGACGTCGTTCTTTCGACTGAAATGACTACCTTTACAAAAACGACTTGTAACTTATTTTTCCGACTATAAACCTATACTTTTCTGTTTAGATTCATAAAATAGAGTTCAATATGAAACCATAGCAATTTGATTCACTCAAAACGGATTTAAAATGAAGAAGTTATGGGTAAAACAAGATTAGATAATTTTTCTCATTTTAGCTACGTGAAAATTGGTAACAAATCTATTCCAACCATAACTTAATCAACTTGTATTGTATATTATGTAATCTTGAGATACCATAGACACGTATACAATGTTTCGACCTATCATGTCGACACATCTATATATATTTCGGAACAACCATAGACACTCTATATGTGAATGTTGGAGTTAGCTATACAGGGTTGAGGTTGATTCCAAAATATATATAGTTTGAGTTGTGATCAATACTGAGATACGTATACACTGGGTCGTGGATTGATTCAAGATAATATTTATCGATTTATTTCTGCACATCTAACTGTGGACAACTAGTTGTAGGTTACTAACGAGGACAGCTGACTTAATAAACTTAAAACATCAAAATATATTAAAAGTGTTGTAAATATATTTTGAACATACTTTGATATATATGTATATATTGTTATAGGTTCGTGAATCAACCAGTGGCCAAGTCTTACTTCCCGACGAAGTAAAAATCTGTGAAAGTGAGTTATAGTCCCACTTTTAAAATCTAATATTTTTGGGATGAGAATACATGCAGGTTTTATAAATGATTTACAAAATAGACACAAGTACGTGAAACTACATTCTATGGTTGAATTATCGAAATTGAATATGCCCCTTTTTATTAAGTCTGGTAATCTAAGAATTAGGGAACAGACACCCTAATTGACGCGAATCCTAAAGATAGATCTATTGGGCCTAACAAACCCCATCCAAAGAACCGGATGCTTTAGTACTTCGAAATTTATATCATATCCGAAGGGTGTCCCGGAATGATGGGGATATTCTTATATATGCATCTTGTTAATGTCGGTTACCAGGTGTTCACCATATGAATGATTTTTATCTCTATGTATGGGATGTGTATTGAAATATGAAATCTTGTGGTCTATTATTATGATTTGATATATATAGGTTAAACCTATAACTCACCAACATTTTTGTTGACGTTTTAAGCATGTTTATTCTCAGGTGATTATTAAGAGCTTCCGCTGTCGCATACTTAAATAAGGACGAGATTTGGAGTCCATGCTTGTATGATATTGTGTAAAAACTGCATTCAAGAAACTTATTTTGTTGTAACATATTTGTATTGTAAACCATTATGTAATGGTCGTGTGTAAACAGAATATTTTAGATTATCATTATTTGATAATCTACGTAAAGTTTTTTAAACCTTTATTGATGAAATAAAGGTTATGGTTTGTTTTAAAATGAATGCAGTCTTTGAAAAACGTCTCATATAGAGGTCAAAACCTCGCAACGAAATTAATTAATATGGAACGTTTTTAATCAATAAGAACGGGACATTTCACATATGAGTCACCGTAATATAATCCCGGCAATTATATTACCCTAATTCATATGTGCATTATTTCATATAGTCAAGGTGGCGTGTCAATCAAATTAAACAACGTGTGATTAAGATGGAATAAGAGTTAAATATGAATAGAAGAGTTCGAGTATAAATGCACAAGTAGCAAGTAATTCCTACTTCAAGTCTATATGCCGGTTGTAGTCTAGACTCACTAATGTACCCTATGACTCGGGGTTGACACCAATGAACTCTAAATCCCTACAACCAACGCTTTGACACCATCTGTAGCGACCCGACAAAATCTTCATTGACGACGCCGTCTACTTAGGTCCCGTTACGTGGTCATAAGTCTTAAAAACAGCGTTTGACCAAAAATATATCGCATTCATTTCAATTATAAAGATTTTTCAAAGTTTACAAAGTAGTTTGACGACCAAACATGTTACAATGTTTTAAGTACAATTGAAACCTATGCGACACAAATTAAGTTAAGTCAAAAGACGCTCCACGTATGCATGTATACTCGACATCCGAGCAAGTATCAAAAATAATGTGCGGAAGCATGTATCACCTAGCGTTCAAGGACTTGAGAAAACGTATAGAAAACTGTCAACGAAAAACGTTGGTGAAATCATAGGTGTATTAGTAACGTTGTTTTTGAACCACAAGATTTAATATAGTTGATTATCCAAATCGTTTGTATTTCAAAAGTATGTTCGCGAGCACCCAATTATCAAGACTTAACTGTTTTGTACCCTGTTACGTAGTGTTAGAACGTACACTATACTCGAAAATATATTTCATCCGCTAACGGTAGCGAACCGTCCGAATGAGGGCTCGTCAAGCCCAATGTGATCACATAACATAAGTTCAAGTTTACACCTTGCAAGTGTATCTAATGATAATTGAATTGAGGCTTTTTATTCTAACTCGCTGTCGAATGTTTGTTTTCGTACTTGTGTTCAAAGCATAAAAGTATGATACGTATATGTTTCTCATCCCATAGTTTAAAAGTAAAAGTTGTTGAAAAGGTGGGACTATGATCTCACCTTGGTTGCACGAATAGTAAAATGTACTTCACAAAGTAACGTGTGCAAGAACGAATGCTAGTCTTGACCTAAACAAATAGGTACGTATCAATATCGGTAAACACGGTTGGTCAAAGTGTTCAATTAGTCCTATGGCTCATTACGACTCGATTATAAAGCATGTGAATCAAGTTGTCAAGTTTCATGCAAGAATCAAGTATGCAAGAAGATTAGAACGGTTTAAACAAGTATTGGTTAAGTTTGGACAAAAGTCAACTTTGGTCAAGTCAATGTCAATGAAAAAGTCAACACATTCCGGTCGGGTCCCGAACTATTTTTCTGAGGTTTATAATCATATATAAGCATGTTAGAACAAGTTACATGTGAATCGGAGGTGCGTAGCATAGCAACAAAGATGCAATGGACCTCATCTCACAAAGAATTGTCCTCAAATCAACCAATGCAACCATATTAATTTGGACGATATCCCCATGAACTCGGATGCTCATGTCAATTATGTGAGTAATCAAAATTATCAAAGGGGCAGTTCGTCAAGCCAAGGCTACTTCAATCCTAATCAAAGACAAGTCTCCTTCAATACTCAAACCAACCCACCACCCGGATTTACAAACCAAAACTGAAACCAAGGTTACAACCCAAACTATAACCAAAACCGAAACAACAACTTCCAATCACAAAAACAATAACCATATAACACCCAACCTTATAACAATCAAACCAACTCAAGTTACCAAAACAATCAAAGTTATAAAAAAAACCAAGGTTATTCCCAACAACAAAATAACCAAGGTTACAATCAACAACCTCAACAAAACTTTCAATCATCTCAACCTTCGAAGAGTCTAGAGGAGGTGATGAAAAATTACATAAAGAAGGTGGAGACAACCGAATCATTTCTAACTAAGGAGAATGAGTTCTTAAAGCAACAATTAAGACATCAACAATCCTCATTTCAAAAACTTGAGAGTATCGTTGGAAGGCTTTCAAACCAAGTTGTCAAAAGACCTCAAGGTACTTTACCATCAAACACAGAATTCATCCCCCAATAACAATTACAACAACAACCAAAACAATCAACAATCTCACCAAAACCAACAAAACCAAAACCACAACTACACAAGAGTCATTCCTATCGAGAGCAACAATCCCAATTGAAGCAACAACCAAGCGAGTTCATCAAATTCCACACCTAATTCAAATTATGCTCAAGTGAATTCAATATTGTTAATCAAAGAAGAAGAGCAACATGATAGTCCTCATATTTTACATTTGATGTTGAAGAGGAGGAGTTTGATATGGATAAGGCATTTAAAATCTATACAATGGAGCTTGGGGTATTTAAGTTTTTGGATGATTCAGAAGTAGCGGAGTACATTCCTTATAGTGTAAAGAGTCTGATGTCCATAGAAGCTACCAAGTTACCATACAAGCAATTGGGAAGTAATTTTGAGAAAATTGAATTGAATAAGGTAGAAAAAGGAGCAAAGGTAGGAAATGTCTTAAATGCAAAGGAGCAAAGGTACGAGGTCGAGGTTCTTGCTACATCAACCAAAGAGAAATATGAGGCACCAGTCGCATATCCCCAATCATTGATTCCTACACATCCAAAGGATGTGGACTGTAAGTCAACCTTAACCGAGAATGAGAATATCTATGTTAAACTCCCCTTGGCGAAGGTGCTCGAGAATATGTCCAACTATGGGAAATTCTTGAAGTCACTTATGGCCAAGAAGGGAGAAGTTAAGCAAGCATCTACCACTTTCCTAAAGAGGGAGTGTGATGGGATTTTACAGAAATGTAACCTACCACAAAAAATGGGCGATCCCAGGCCTTTCCTCATCCCATGCAATGTGAACGGATCGAAGATGCTTACATCGTTAGCTGACTCGGGGGCTAGTATCAACTTTATACCCTATTCTATCTATCAAAGGTTAGGCCAAGGTAACCTTTCACCCACCAAATGGGAGTAAAGTTAATTTACTAATCCATTAGCCCTTATATGGGGATCGCCGAAGACTTAATTTTGAAAGTAGGAAAAATGAAATTCTCGGCCGATTTTATCATTGTGGATATAAAGGAAGACCCGGTTGTGCCCCTTGGTTTGGAAAGACCATTTTTAGCAACCGAGGGTTCTTTATTTGACTTTAGAACCGAAAAGTTGACCCTTAGAGACAAAGGCAAGTGCATGAGATTTCGTTGTAAATACAACAAATTGCCACCAATGCCCATGAACACACCACAAGTTGTTGCTAGTGTGAAATGCACTACAAGCACAACTCAAGTTGGTTCACCAACTAAATGTGGTGGAGAATTGACCAAAAAAACCCTAAGTTCACAAAAAGATCAAGTTGATACAATTGAAAAGTCCATGAGGAAGTTACATGGGCTGATACATCGTGCATTATCCAATAGGGATGAGCACTTGAGGAAACGCCTAGTGTCAAACTTGTCAAAACGTGAGAAGTGAAAACTTAAGGAATTGATTAATGAAGCTAAGGTGATGGACAATTGGTTGTTGTTAATGTTAAATGATAGTTCTCAAGGTGGTGGTTCCCTTAGCTCAAAGGGAGGGGAGATTTACCACCCCGGCATTAGTTGAAAGCTTAAGTGGATTGGAGTCGGGTGATAGACTCGTTAAACACTTTCCACAATTGTGTACATAGCTCATTTAGTTGCATTTCATGTAGACTTGTATGATATTGACTTTTTATAGCTTGAATTAGCATTTAGGTTGCATTTCATGCATTTGGGTAAACTAGAAAAGATCAAAAATAGTTGGTGAATGGGTTAGAGTGTGTTTTATGTTGAAAAACTGCATTTCTTAGTAAGGAACGATGTGCTGGTCCCTGGAACGACAGTCTTGATTAGATATGTTAACATAAGCACTTTCTGGGAAGTTTGAGGAACGACGTTCCTACTTAAGGAACGACGTTCCTGGTTAGTAAAGGAACGACGTTATTGATTCTGGAACCCCGTTCCTGTTTCCTGGCAATCCATTGGAACGACTTTTCACTTTATGGAATGACGTTCCTGTACCCATTTTAATGTGTTTTGGGCCTGATTTTGAATCACTTTTTCACACCCACATATCTTTTTCTCTCTAGTCCGACACCCACACTTACAAACCCTAATTTTAACATACTAATTAGTCATTAATCATCAGGAATCTCGCATAATCATCAACAATGAACTTTCTTAGGGTATGATTCTCACTTCTTTGTTGTTTAATTGCTTAATTATATGTGATGTTCATGCTTTATTATCTCTATTTGCTTAATATGATGATAATGTTTGATTTTGGTTGATAGTTATTAAAATTATTGAATCTAGACTACATTGTTGTTGATTTACATGTTTATCATTATTAATTGCATTAATTACAACTTTAAAAATCTAGGGTTCTTCAATTTTGGGATTTTTGTAATCGGTCAATTGAGATGAAATTGGGTGTTCTCTAGGGTTAAGTACTTGTCTACCATCCTGTTATTGTCATTTATTCCTTAAAAATTGGTGATTCTTCGCTATGAATTTGCAAATTAGGGTTTATGACTTTAGGGTTTGACTAGCTTTGACTCTTTGACGTTTGAATTAGTTTTTTTGAAGCGTGGAATACTATGACCTATAGTTTTAATGTGTGCTTTCGGTATGCTTGCAAGGTTATTTAGGTTTGCTAGAATTGCACCTATTTGGTTGACCTGAATTGACCATTGTACCATTGTTACACATTGACTATTTGGCCAAAACATTGCAAGTTTGAAGCTTTTATGTGATAGATTGTGATGATTGATTATTAAGCTTAAATGTAGGGTGAGTTACCCCTTTTTTGAGTTGATTGTGGTATGGTAACACTAATTCTAACTTGGTTCAAATGTGGTTTTTGTTGTTGTTATTGTTCTATTTCAGGAAGGAAAAGGCAAAAGCAAAGGGAAAGAAACCGAAGATGGCACCTCTCACCTAAAAGCAATAAGGGCTAAACGCACAAGGCAAGAGCCACCACCTCCACCACTACCACCACATGACTCACCACCTAACGATGATGATGGAGCCCAAGGTTATTACATACACCCATGGCTACAAGCCATTTTTAACTTAGAAGATGAGGATGTGTGGCATAGTCGATTGAATGCCCAACTTGCTAAAAAAGTTAGCATTGCCAAGTACATTGATTAGAAACCCCTAAAAGACCATGGCAAATATAACAACCTTTTGAAATGCATAGTAGTTTGCCCGGATCCAACGAACAAGCAAACTATAAACCCTTGGTGGCCACTCTTTATCATGCAAGGGGCCACATACCCAACTCTCACAAGGGAGTTTCTCACCACAATGAGCTTTAGACCACGTCCTAGGTCACTTACTGATGCGAGTTATATGACTTTTTGTTTGGGGGGGTGTTGAGAGGAGTTTGAGTTTAATGGAGTGGATTAGGATTCTAGGAGTTTATAGAGAGTACTATAACAACCCGAGCACTTTGTGGGAGTACTTGAAAAATTGCCACAATTTTCTCTTGACTTTTGATTTCAACCAAAAATGGGGTCTCATGGCCAATGGACCCTTCATCCCCAGAAAGACTTCGATGACAAACATTAGGTCCCTCACCCGCCGTATGATCCATATGGTTATTTCGCGTGTGATAAACAACCGAGCTGAAAACTTTGAGAAGATGTCCCATATGGATGTTTGGCTAAACCATATAATCTTTAATGGTTGGAATCCACACATTCCAAACACCATCGCCTACATCCTTCATGATGATGATGTTACGAAGGCTCTAAAGCCTTCGACTAGTGGCCATTTTGTGACTTTGCTGGCCAAATTCTTTAACGTCAATCTAGATGGGTTAGTAGGTGAGAAGAGGGATATGAAGAAGACAAACATGACCGATTATCTAGGTTGTGATATTTTACAGAAGCAGGGTGATGTTTATGTTGAGTTTAGAGGAGGAATTGAACCAAGCCAAACACAAACCTTTGTGACCGACCAAAATCAGGCTGGGGGTAGCGGGAGTTCGAGTACACCAGCACCAGGGGTGTATAATCTTAGCCCGCAAGATCGGGAGTTTATTAGTGACCAAATTGGTGGGATGAACCGACGCCTATACGGCATCGAGTACACTCAAGCGGGACATGGCTGAGATATCTAATGGCTTTGCCGTTCGATTGAAACTATGAGAGTGAACCTCGAAGCCCCACTACCACACCGTGAGCCATGGAGTCCTTTCCTGGATACAATTCCACCACCACCTTTTCCAACTCCTTATAATTATGACTATCTGGCACAATATGCCCAAGCCATGCATAACTAGGAAAATAAAATGATTGCATGATCTAGAGCGAAAACGACAAGCGGGGGAAGAAAGGCGAAGGGCCGAAATGTGCGATCAAAGTGGAGATCCATATGGTCCGAGCGGGTGGTCAAATTAGAATATTTGGCAATGAGGGGAACGACACCTCATGCTTGGTGTTGGTTCTTACTTTCTAAACTTTGTTAGTTTGTGGTTCATGAAACTAGTTTAAACAATTGATGATGTAATAATGATGGGCGGAATAGTTTGGGGATTGAAACAATTTGATGATGGTTTGTGGTTGAATTTGGTTGCAGGTTGAACAATTTGGTTGATTAGTTTGTAGTTGTTTAATGGTAGTTTATTTGTATCCGGATGACATGTGATTCATGAATAAAACAATTATGAATTTAAATTGGGTATGTAATAATTTGACACTTGTTTAGGATTGTGATGTTGATATTCATTATCATGGTTATGCATGTGTTGTTAGTTTTATTACTATCTTATGCTTGTTTATTTAGCATAGAGATTATCATTCGTTTGTGTTGTGATGATTTGGTTATTAGGTTATGAAACTTTTTATGCTTGTGAATGATTGGTTATTTTAGTAATGAGATTGGATGTTTGTGATTCTATTGTGGGTGCACATACTTATTCAAGTATCGCCCACACATTTTGTACCTTGTGAGCATACTTAAAATTATAGGGAATGCTATATGCAATTGGCTCCTTCTTTTGGCTCAACAAGTGGTACAACAACATGCAAGCAATATTGGTGACTAAGTTTATTCCGATTAGTGACAACAAATATCATTTGATCTATTTCGGTTTTTCTTTCTCTTCTCTCTTCTATTCTATTTCAAAATGTCCTTCATTTTTACTAATTTCATCGTTCAATGCAATGAGGGCATTGCATCACACTAAATGTAGGGGGAGGGTTAAAATCTTGGGTCATTTTGAACTTTTCGGGTTAAACTTGTCACATACACTCATCAAAGATTAAACTTGCAATGTTGATAAAATTTTTGGAACAAGTTCTTACCATTACATTAACTCATATCATAAATAATTAAATGGTAACAAAACTTGTATTTTCAAAAGAAAAACTAAAGTCTTTTCCTTGTGATTCAAGCCCTAAGGAAGTAAAGTCTTCCTTTCATGTTTGCATTTCTCAAGTGGGAGTAAAGTCTCTCACTTCCAAATAATTTTTGTGCTTAAAATGATGAAATCAAAAGAAAAATCAAAGCTTTTGCATGGAAGTAAATTCTTCCTTGCGTGTCCCAAAACTCAAGTGTTTAAAGCTTTAAGCTTTAACACTTTCGGATGATTCAAGTCCATCTAATAAAGGGAGTCAAGACTCCCGAGTGTCGTTTTACTTGGTGTGGGATACTTCCTAATCCACATCATTTCATATTGATATTGGTTATCTCAATATTTCATGATGTTTCAACCGATGTATCATACCGTGGGAAGAGGAGCCACCGAGCTTCACAATGTACTTTTTCTTTTTAGGAGCAATGGCTTCGTACTAGTGTTGCTAGACAACAAATGCCATAGCAAAAAGCTTTGGCACATTTGTTCGATTAATTATGGAGAGGTAGTTTCTACTTCCTACCCTTTCTCAATATAAGCATAAAAGCTTATTATGTGGGAAGTAGCTAAGTGAATAAAAGCCTTGAGCTATGAAACTCTCAGGAGATTCGAGACCTCCCATATCTCATTTTTGGAAGTCAAGTCTTCCAAACTTGGAAGTAAAGTCTTCCAAGTTAATTTGTGAACTAAAAGACTTGAGCTTGGAAGTAAAGTCTTCCAAGTATCATGCAATAGACCTACCGTTAATCTCACACCCAATGTAGTTACTTTCCCATCGCTATTGACACCGAGTAGTATGTTTACCAGGAAAGTAGCTACCCGTGCGGCCATCCTACCACCGGGGTGGCTTGTATGCACACAACCTTATAAGCTCAACATAGCTTTTGTCTCATCGCATGAAGGAAGTTCACTTTTGTGACATACCGAGGCAATAGCTATCCATGTAGTTTTCCCAAAACCGAGATGGCTTTGGAATGCACAAATCTTGAAAACAATGTTTTTGGAAAACTTGTCTTGTTTCACAACTTGACTCGTTTTCCCTTTCTAAAAACGAAAAAATGGTTTTCTTTAAAAGCCTTGTCTTCCTTAAGGCTTAAACATTTTCTTGGGTGACTCATGTAATTTGGCACTCCATTACACCGAGGTGAAGCTTTTGGGTAGTTCTTGATCATTAGTGGTGATGAAAGTGGGGTATGAAGGTGAGGTTTATGCTTGTGATGGTTTGAAGAACTCTCCTAGAAAGGTTTGTACTAAAAAGCTTGAATCTTGATATGATAACTCTTAATTGCAAAATTGATAATGCTAAAACGAACATATATTTCATACCATTATTCCTCAAGAAAGACAAGCTTTTAGTTGCAATTGTTCTATTTACAAGTGATATTCGTTTAAATAATAAAAGGTGAAGACAAAAGACATATTCGACGAATTGAAGACGCAAACAACCAAAAAGCTCAAAAGTACAAAGTACAATCAAAGTGGTTCAAATTATTGATGGGAAACATCTAAAAATTACAAGAGTACGAGACGCAAAACGCAAAATACAAGATATTAAATTGTACGCAAGGACGTTCGAAAATCCGGAACCGGGACTAGAGTCAACTCTCAACGCTCAATGCAACGAACTAAAAATTACAAGTCAACTATGCACATGAATATAATATAATATATAATTAATACTTAAAATTATATATATATTATATTTATTTATCAAAACGTCGGCAAAACAAAAAAACAAAAGCATGTGGCTGGATCCAGCCGGCCATGCGATCGCATGGCCTGGAGGCACAAAAACCATGCGATCGCATGGGTCACTTTTTCTGGCCACACCCCTATAAAAAGTAGTTTTGGTGATCGAATATCAACATCTTTTTCTTTCTATCACTCAACGATATATATATATATATATATATATATATATATATATATATATATATATATATATATATATATATATATATATATATATATATATATATATATATATATATATATATATATATTATAACTTTAATTTTAATTTTCATTTTAATAATAATAATAAGGGTATATTAGCGAATGTTGTAAGGGTGTAAGTCGAAATTCTGTCCGTGTAACGCTACGCTATTTTTAATCATTGTAAGTTATGTTCAACCTTTTTAAATTAATGTCTCGTAGCTAAGTTATTATTATGCTTATTTAATGCCGAAGTAATCGTGATGTTGGGCTAAATATTAAAGACGGGGTAATTGGGCTTTGGACCATAATTGGAGTTTGGATAAAAGAACGACACTTGTGAAAATTAGACTATGGGCTATTAATGGGCTTATTATTAACTAAATGATACCTCGTTAATTTAATAAATCAACTTATAATTTGACGTATTTATATATAACCACATACGCTTGACTAGGTACGGTGGGCGGGATATCTATAAATACCAATAATTATTCATTTTACCGGACATGGAATTGGATTAATAGTTAATAGACTTGTTGAAACAGGGGTGGATTACATTCAAGGGTAATTGGTGTAATTGTTAACAAAGTAATAAAACCTTGGATTACACGCTGTCGATAACCTGGTGTATTCATTAAACAAAGTATTAAGACCTTGTTACAATTCGAATCCCCAATTAGTTGGAATATTTGACTTCGGGAATAAGAATAATTTGACGAAGACTTTCACACTTTATATTTATGACTGATGGACTGTTATGGACAAATCCGTATGGACATATTGAATAATCCAGGACAAAGGACAATTAACTCATGGTAATAAACTAAAATGAACACGTCGAACATCATGATTAAGGAAGTTTAAATAAGCATAATTCCTTTATTTCATATTTAATTGCACTTTTAATTATCGCACTTTTATTTACTGTCATTTTATTTATTTGCACTTTTAATTATTATACTTTTTAATTATCGCAATTTTATTTTATCGCACTTTTATTTATCGCAATTTCATTATCGTTATTTACTTTACGCTTTAAATTAAGTCTTTTATATATTTAATATTTTACATTAGGCTTTAACTGCGACTAAAGTTTTAAAATTGACAAACCGGTCATTAAACGGTAAAAACCCCCTTTTATAATAATAATATTACTTATATATGTTTTTGTATTTTTACAAATATAGTTTTTAAAATATAGCGTTAGGTACACTGCCTATAAGTGTTGTAACAAGGTTTAGGTATATCCACTCTATAAATAAATAAATAACTTGTGTAAAATTGTATCGTATTTAATAGTATTTCCTTGTAAAAATTAATACTATTTCATATACCCCTCGCATAACATCAAAAATCTTGTGGATATTTGAGCCTTTCTAGGGAGCTTGTTGTTTGATCGTTTGTTTTGAAGATGTATGGAGATGTGTAGATGTTTAGTCTAGGCTTGAATTAGATTGATTTGAGGATGTTTGAAGATTTAAAGCTTGATTTTGAGGAGTGGTATATCTTTTGAAGCTTAGTTGAAGATATAGTCAAGGATTACCACCCCCACCATTGTCCCATTTGATGAATTGATGAATTGGAGTTTGTTGAATTTTTCGAATTTTTGCTAGTTTGTGAAAGAGGAAGAGGAGAAGAGGTTATGCTTGGTCTTTAGCAAATGCAAGCATTTGGAGATCATTCTAGCTATCAAGGTGCACATTAATGGAGGTATCATTTATTGCCCTACTATTGCACTTTGGCTTTGATCATTGATTGCTATTTATCTCCAAGACTTGTTTATTGTTATGCTTGCTTGAGGATAAGTAACGTTCAAATGTAGGGGGTTTGATATTGCTCATCCACTCTAAGTTTCTCACATAACATCTACCTCGTTTTACTCGGTTTTCATGTCCTTTATGCTCTAAAAGTTAAGATCTTGGTTTTAATCGCGTTCTGAGTGCTATGGTAGTTCTAAGTGTGAATTTGGTGTAAAATTGACCAAAGTGTGCAAAATGTATCAAGAAACTTCAAAGTGCTGGAACTAACGTTCCTTATCATCAGAACGACGTTCCAATATTAAGAACGGTGTTCCAAATCCAAGAACGACGTTCTACCTGGGAATTTACAAAGGAAATGGAAACAGAAAAAATTGGCATTTAGAGAATGATTCAGGAACGACGTTTGTAGCAAAGAAGAACGACATTCCACATTATGGGCCCAGGAACGAAGTTCCTGAAAGAGGAATAATGTTTCTCTGTAAATTCTGGGCAGTTTTGGAGAAGTATAAATAGAATGAGATGAGGGTTTTCTCATAAAAAGAATAGAATATAACAGTAAATGCGTTGGTGGCTGAGGAGATTATGTAACACTCCAGCTTAACATGACCACAATATTGTCCGCTTTGCCCGCAGGCGCAAGGCTTTTTCTTGGCGACCACACACGAGAAGCACTTCCCAGGAGGTCACCCATCCCGATAGTGCTCTCTACCGAGCACGCTTAACCACAATGTACTCGCACACCCGCTCTACCTGTGGTCCCAAAACGCGTTGTGTCATTTAAAAGTGAGTACTAACTTATAATCCCATGATCACTCATGTCCATGGGCGATGTGGGATTTTCCTAAGGTGTTACAATCACCCCCCTCTCAGGGACTCATCGTCCTCGATGAGGTTTGGCCCACCACCCCCAACGACACATGAGTGGCTCTGATACCATTCTGTAACACCCCAGCTTAACATGACCACAATATCGTCCACTTTGCCCGCAGGCGCACGACTTTTTCTTGGCGACCACACACGAGAAGCACTGTCCCAGGAGGTCACCCATCCCGGTAATGCTCTCTCCCAAGCACGCTTAACCACAATGTACTCGCACAACCGCTCTGTCTGTGGTCCCAAAACGCGTTGTGTCATTTAAGCATGAGTATTACCTTATAATCCCATGATCACTCATGTCCATGGGCGATGTGAGATTTGCCTAAGGTGTTACAGATTAGGGTTTGATGGTTAGATTCTTGAGATTTTCATCAAGTTTTCATCATTTCTTTCATTCTACATCAAGGATTTGAAGATTGAATCAAGATCCAGGGCTTGTTCTCCATCATCTTCATCTTCTTCATCTAGCTTCATTATAATTTTCATAAGTTTGGTACAATATACTCTTATTTATTGCTTAATGATGTTTAGATTTACTATTATTAATTGTATTGATCTTGTTCTAGCCATGAATGGCTAGATTTTATGATGTACACTTGTTTATGAAGCTTGATAGCTAAGGATTGTTCATATCTATGTTATTGATTATGTTTGGATGAATCTATGAGTTGATGATCGTGATTTGTTATTAGAATTAGCCAAAAGATCCTTTGCTATGCTTCTTTTGGACTTTACTTTGATTATATGAGTTGTGTAGCTTCTCTTAGGGATTTGATTAGTGAAACAACTTGTACTTCAACACTTAGGTGATCTATACAATCAAATTTGGGCTTTCAAGGGATTGGGGTCTTGGTTCAGATTTGTTTTCAATTGGTCCTTAGTCAACATAGTGAAGTTTGGTTTTCTTAAGGGATTTCAATTATCAAAAGGTTTTAGGGGACTTTAACCTAGGCTAAATACTAATGATAATTGCATGATTCAACTAGATCAATTGATATAAGCTTATGGAAATTTGCAAGTATTGATTTGATCAAAAGAACATCTAGTAGGGATACTAGTATAAGTTTTAACACAAGTAGCTCTTAATTGAACAATAGAACAATTCGAATGATTCAAGTGGATTAAGCAAGTGTGCATGCTTTTAACATCGATAATTACTTAATCATTTCTAGTTCTTAGTTAAATTTGCAATTGCTTTCTTTAATATCTCAAAATTCAAAACCCCCCAATCAAACAAACGTTAGGATGAGTATGAGTTTTCACCGATTCAACTAGCAATCACTGCTCTCTTGGGACGAACCTTAAACAGAAAACTTGCTAATTACAACTACCGAGTCATTTTTTCTCAAATGCTTGTCACATAGTCGAGTCCACGTTTAAGTATAAATTTAAAAGATATTATGTATGTTTGTGAGAGCATATCATACCCATTCTTTCAAAAGATCCAAAACCATCAGATCCCTCAAACTTCACAAAAATACACCTTACTAAATAATACTTTCAATATCGCTAACATATTATACCATAAAGATATAATAGCCACCTATAATCCCTAGAAGTTTACCTACACTAAAGTTCTAGCTAAAATCATTATGTTTCCATCACTGAAAACAGAATATATAACTTCGAAAGGAAAAATACTCAAAGCTCCATAACTTTCACAAAACTTACCTCCCCACACCTCTTTTCCTGATTACTATCGATATTTAGACATTGTACCTACTTAGGTGGTGAAGATTCGATTCTCGATCAAGCCTATGATGATAACTGCAGACATTACTGGCTAATCAAGCGCATCCCCAAATACTAGAATAGCTCACCCTAAACACTTGTGTGATGAGTGAACACCGATGAGATTACCTTAGCCATGTATATTCTACGCTTGCGAGAATTGGAAAGACGGCCTAGGAAATGTCATCTCTATTTTTAAAAATAGGAAAACCATATTATTTATTTTATAAAACATAAAGAATTAATTTAACGGTCATCTAAGTTTTTATTTACTTAAAGTATTATCGAAGTTTTTGCTTGAGGACAACCAAAGTCTAAGTGTGAGATACTTGATATCGCGTAAAAAGTCATGTTTTTACTGACGATATCTACTCATATTCTACATGTTTTCTAGAAAAATAGTTCATTAAATGCACTAATCCACTAAGTTTTTCTAAACATGACTTTAAAAGCTAACTTTGAGGAAAACCAGTAAAAAGAGCCAAAATTAGGGTTTTCTAACCCTAATTTCAGAGAACCAACCTAGACGACCATCACAAGAACTGAAGATTACTAACCAGAGATGCCAGCACTTATTCAATACATGTATATGAAGATATACCAAGAACCTAGAAGCTCATCCGATTCATATACAAAGATCAAAAGGTTTCAAGACTTACATACATTGAAAAAACACACATAAAACCCTAATCACACAATACTTGAAATAAAACGGCAAGGAACATACAGAACTGATTCACGGGATCGTGTGTGACTAATATGAGTCAATGGAACCCCAAAAAATTACACCTGCCAAATTTTAAAACAAAACTTATACTGGTGCTTAAACGACGTACTATCAGGAATCTGTATAGAAAAAACACGGAGTGCAAAGGCACAACTAGCCAACCAGAGTTGGGTCTTGTCAAACATGTCTTCCAAACAGCCCGTAACACTCATACAACTAGTAGTATCTAATCCTGCAAGGAGAGTAAATGGGGGGGGGGGAGGTTAACGCGCCGCTAAGTGAATGGATACTACATGACAGACATAGCTTAAGCATTACACAAGCTATACACTACACATCATACACATGCTAACCACGAACTAGCATACAAGTAAAGACAGTATGAGGATCGGCGGCTTGTACGAGCACACGACTCCTAGCTGATCGGGCTAGAGTCTACTGATATTCATTGCCACATTCACAGTATAGTTATCTAGACGCAGTGGATGCATCATTCAAAACTATACTCCACAATCAGTAGCACTTGGACCTAATCTCCTCGGGCCTTCATATCGGCCAAAAAGTCACGTTTTTACTCTGATATTAAGCCCTAAATGCATAAAGTTCCAAACTTTATCACCAAAATTATCGCTTTATCGGTTGATTATGTAGATTAAGTAATTACAATGGTAATTCAAAAAGAATCAAGTAAAACGGAGCTAAAACGAAGAATCTAGAGCCAAAACAGTGAAAGACAAGAAATCAAGTTAAGATCCAGGAAACAAGCTGACCAGGGCAGGCCAAACGACTTGCCAAACGGCTTGCAAAACGGCCTACCATTATGAGAAACAGCCTACCATACATTCCGTGCAAACAGGCATCATATACGGGCCACCAAGCCAAACGGCCCCTCCAAACGGCTTGCTAAACGGCCTGCCAGCCGTTTGCAGGCAAAATCCTAGTCTATTTAAAGGGCTTCTTCCATCCATTTCAACACACACTCAATTTGTATTTCACTTTATATTTTCAAGCTTTTTAGTTAGTTTTTAGTAGTAGTTAGCTTAGCTTTTATTTTCCGGAGGATATCCCGGCGAGTCCCTGTGATCTCGGGCATATTTCTTCAGCCTTTTCAGGTTTTTTTATCCGAAACGCTTGTCTTTTGTATTAAACATGTTTTGTTTCCATTTATGTTTAATAATGCATTCTGATATTACCAAATTAGCTTAATTAATCTGTATGTTTCCATGATAGAAGTTTGGGTTAGCGTAGTTATGTTAAATTAGTACTGTTACTGTTGTTATGCTGAATTTGTGAGTCTAATAGATTTGTATGCTAGCATCTTAAGGATTGACTAACCTAGGTTGTGATCAGGACTTATCCACCTATATGAACTTAGCTACTTCATAGGATTAAGACCCATGGTTATACTGTATCT
Organism: Rutidosis leptorrhynchoides; assembly: GCF_046630445.1. Taxonomy (NCBI): domain Eukaryota; kingdom Viridiplantae; phylum Streptophyta; class Magnoliopsida; order Asterales; family Asteraceae; genus Rutidosis; species Rutidosis leptorrhynchoides. Next base: position 84,423,357 of record NC_092341.1, on the reverse strand, counting down.
GAAGATTCTATGAACTCGGTATGGCCTGAGATCCCGAGAGGCATCTAATGCGCTTTTAGGACACGGAACTTAGGAATTGAGACATGAATGACCTAGTATGCCTATTGACTATTCCAAAGAGACCTCTTAGGAGCTATTAAGATCTAGCTAGTGCCTTGACTGTATGACCCAAACCTATTGCATGTTCTTGTTTGATTGTTGCCCTAGGATTAAGTCATATCAACTGTTAGGTATTTTTTAGGTTTCTATCTGCTTTAGTTTCACTATATCAACTCTAATGCTATATAATGTTTGATTTGGTATGATCTCATTAGTATGATGAAATGGTTGTTAGTTTTCATTTAAGGTTTTGTCAACTTAACCCGAAGGACTCCTTCCGTTTGTGATAAGTGTTCAATCAACACAGCACATTGTTATTCAGTTATCCAAACTGATAACGAGGGTTTGGATAAGACATGCTTTTTACTACTAATAAACCTAGTACTTTACTGAGAATAACCTCCAAGGTATAGTTACATTTCAATTATACAAGCTAATGACATGCTTTTTACTACTCAACGAGAACTCCGAGAGTCTAGAGATAAGTAGGTCTATGTAATTGGCTCATCCAACCAGATATACACCATTCCAATCTTAGCTTTAACATAAACATAATTACCTTTCGCTAGCCCAAACTGATATCTTGGTCAACATTTCCCTGATTTGCATACTCCGGATATCCTTCCATTTTCTTTATTTTTCCGTAATTAGGACCATTAGCTTAAAACCACTACTATCCCTTATCTAGGTAATTTAACTAAAGAAAATTATCTATTTGATCTTCAATTCGTTAAACCATTCAAAAGTACGACCCTACGTTAACTTACACCTTCTACCATTAGAAAGTTAAAAGTAATTTAGGCCCCGCAAAATATAAATAATAAACCACTGATCGCTACTCTGATCAGCTGATTCTGACGCCCTGCGGCCTAATGACACCGCACGAATAAAACCGTCAGTTTCAGTCATATCATTGTAGTAACAAGTTTTTGGTGTCGTTGACGGGGATCGAATATTTTAATTGAGAAAGATTTTAAACAGACAAAAGTATTGTTTGGTGGTGTCTAAGAAAGACAACTATACACAGACTTGGTTTTTGGATTTTTCGAACAGTCTCCAAGTATATTAGAACCAAAAGGATTCTGCCTCTCTTTAGTCGGCCTGGCCACCTAGATACGAAGTGATCTGTAAGAAGCCCTATCAGTTGGAATATCCGCTAAGGTTAGCGATCGAATATCAAGAGTAATTTTTTTAATTAAATTATCGACCCTTTTAGTCAATTAATATTTTCTAAAAATTATTTTTAAGTCTTTTTAAACAGAAAAACTAAAAATGGAACATCAAAATACCTTTGCTTCTATGCAAAAGTCATGCTTAGAAGAGAGAGGAGGACCAATCACCTTAGGAACCGAAGGAACTCCTGAAATCAGTTCACACATGATCAAGCTGGTCAGTATGATCTGTAAATTTCAAAGATTACTGACTGGCGAGCCAAACTTTCACTTAAACAAATTTATCAGTCTGGTTGACTCTTTTAAGAAGGAAGAAAACGAGAGAAACATTTTAAAACTTCATCTTTTTCAATATTCTCTGTCTACACGAGCTTTAACATGGTTTGATGAGCTTAACCCGAATTCAATACATTCATGGGAGGAATTAGCCACCAAGTTTCTAAACAAATTTTATCCACCCTCCATGCAAACCTGTTTAAGAAATGACATCACGAACTTTTCTCAAAAAGAAAACGAGTCATTGTGTCTAGCATGGAATAGAGTAAAGGTGATGCTTAAAAGATGTCTAAATCATTCGTTAAGTCGGGCAGACATAATCTGCACGCTTTACAATGGTTTAACCAAGGATGATAAGTCTCTCCTAGACATGGCCTCGCAAGGCAATTTCATGTCACGAACTGCAGACGAAGCATGGAATCTTTTGGACACAATAGCTGCGCAATAGGAAGATTGGAGCAATGAAGTTACTGAGAAGGATGACATCTTCGCTCAAACGGTAAAAATTGCTGGAAACCAAGTTACAAGACCTCACCCTCACTCTTCAAATTTTACCAATTCCTAAAAATCTCGATGCTGCTAGAACTAATCTAAGGTATCCTTACCCCAGATGTGCATATAAACAGCAGAATAGCTCAGATTTTAATATAATTTTCCCATTACACCAACCTACTCTCCACTCCAAGCAAACTTTAGTTGAATTTATGAAGAAGCAATACACGATAAACCTTCAAGTCATAGAACTCCAAAATAAGTTTGATATTCTGATAAAGACTTTTGAAGAATTAATAATCAATTTGCAGCTTACACTTAAACGATTAACCAGGTAGGCTTAGGAAGGACAAAAAAGAAGCGAAAATCGCTAAGTATTGGGATATTATTAATAATCTGCATTTGAATGTACGACTAGTAGATGCTTTAGTAGAAATGCCAAACTGCGCTAAATTTTTCAAAGAACTGCTTTCAAATAAAGAGAGACTAAGAGAGATAGTTAGTCTGCCCTTAAGTGAAAAATGTTCATTAGTGTTACAACATGGTATTGCCCCTAAGTTAGGAGATACAGGAAGATTTACGGTACCTTGCTACTTGAAAGATGTCCAAATTAGCAATGTGTTAGCAGACTTAGGAACCAGTGTAAACCTAATGCCCTATTCATTATTCAAAAAGCTAGGATTAAAAGACTTGAGTCCCACCAGAATGACAATCCAACTCGCGGACAGATCAGTTAAGATTCCTCAAGGAATAGCTGAAGATGTCCTAGTCAGAGTGGATAAGTTCGCATTCCCTGTTGATTTCGTCATTATGAATATTGAGGAAGACACGAAGGTCTCACTCATACTTGGCAGACCATTCTTGAATATTGCCAAGGCCATAATTGTTGTACATGAGAAATCATTAAAACTAAGAGTTGGAAATGAAGAAGTCACATTCAATGTTGACCGACTCATGAGCCATCCTCGCGAAGAAAATCTCAATCTCGCTGATTCGTTTCAAGAACTCGTCAATGAATATATGGAGGATACCATGGCTATATGTAGTCAAGATCGAATTTCTAAGGATATGTTCTTTACACCTCCGGAAGAAAATCTCGACATCTATTTAGTCATAAATCCTGGCCAAAATCAATCTCCCCTCTCCGAAAGTAACTTTCTCTGCAAGACTATCCGAATAGCACCGCTAGGTCAAGGCATTACCCTACCTCTGTTAAGGAGAAGACCGAATAAAGAAACAAATTTCATTCTGGTACTTCAGGAACCGCAGTTAAAAGAGGACTGTGTCGAAATTCCTGAACCAACCTTCGAAACTAAAGAAGACGTTTCTGAAGAGGAAGCATTAAGAAGGATAATTTCCAGAACCAAAGAACAGTTAGCATCAGTGACCGCTATTAAGGAAGAAGAATCAGAATTCCAGGAAAGGTATGACTCGTTAGACTGAGCAGAAATAGCTAGAATGAAGCCATCTATCAAGAAACCTCCGGAATTAGAGTTAAAGAAGTTACCCGAACATCTGGAGTATGCATTCTTAGAAGGAGAATCGCAACTCCCTGTAATCATTTCGAAAGACCTCACGCCACAAGAGAAGGCGAAATTGATTCAGGTTCTGAAATCACGTAAGAAAGCAATTTCTTGGAAGATTTCTGACATAAAAGGAATCAGTCCCAACTATTGCACCCACAAGATCTTCATGGAAGATGATTTCAAACCATCAGTTCAGAGGTAAAGAAGGGTCAATCCTATGATTCAAGAAATCGTCAAGAAAGAAGTAATCAAACTTCTGGGCACCGGTCTAATCTATCCTATTTCTGATTCGCCATGGGTCAGTCCTGTTCAAGTGGTACCCAAGAAGGAAGGAATGACCGTAATCCAAAATGAGAATAATGAACTTATTCCAACACGGGAGGTCACCGGTTGGAGGGTTTTCATAGATTATCGTAAACTTAACGATGCAACCCGAAAAAGATCATTTTTCGTTTACCATTCATTGATCAAATATTGGAACGTCTATCAGAAAATGAGTTCTATTGTTTCCTTGACGGTTTTTCCGGCTACTTTCAAATTTACTTGATCCAAAGGACCAAGAAAAGACAACCTTCACCTGTCCTTATGGAACATTTGCCTAGCAATGCATGCCCTTTGGGTTGTGCAATGCACCTGCTACATTTCAGCAATGCATGGTAGCAATATTCCAAGACACGATTGAACGTTGTATGGAAGTCTTCATGGATGACTTCTCATTCTTTGGTAGTACCTTTGATTCGTGCCTTTCTAACCTTGACAAGATACTCACCCGATGTAAAGGTTCGAATTTAGTTCTAAATTGGGAAAAATGTCACTTCATGGTAAAAGAAGGTATAGTTTTTGGACATAAGATTTCAAAGTCATGAATAGAAGTCGATAAGGCTAAGATTGATACCATAACTAAGCTTCCAGAACCTACCACAGTAAAAGCGGTAAGGAGTTTCCTTGGACACCCCGGTTTCTACCGATGTTTTATCAAAGATTTTTCATCGGTCGAACGACCTATCACTCATCTCCTCAGAAAGGAAGTTTCGTTCGTCATTAATGAAGAATGTGTTTAAGCATTCAACTATCTGAAGGAACAACTCACACATGCACCCATCATGATAGCACCTGATTGAAGTTTACCATTTGAAATCATGTGTGATGTGAGCGACTTCGCAGTTGGAGCTAACTAGGACAACAGAAGGATAAACACTTTCATCCAATCTATTACGCCAGCAAAACCTTAACCGCTCAAGAGAATTACTCCACCATGGAAAAGGAGTTGCTAGCAGTAGTTTTCGCCTTCGACAAATTCCATTCCTATCTCATCATATCTAAAACTAGGGTTTACACAGATCATTCAACCCTAAAATATCTATTTACTAAGCAAGATGCTAAACCGAGACTCCTACGATGGATCTTACTCCTTCAGGAATTTGATATTGAGATTAAAGATAAGAAAGGAGCAGAGAACGTCGCAGCATTTCATCATAGTCGTTTGGAGAACCCAGCGATGGAACAAGTTGCTGAACAAGATATCAGAGAAAATTTTCCGGAAGAACATCTTATGAGCTTAAGACAAGCTAACATAGGATCACAATTCACTGATACTCCTTGGTATGCTGACATAGCCAACTACCTAGGTGCTGGAGTAGTACGGAAAGGAATGAGCACATCCCGAAGAAGGAAGTTCTTCAGGGATGCTAAGTACTACGAGGAAGATCCGTACCTGTTCAGAATTTGCCCTGATTAGATAATCAGGAGGTGCATAGATGAGAAACAAGCAACAGGAATTCTTCACCAATGTCACCACGGGCTAACTGGAGGTCATCAAGGAGCCAACTTAACCGCAAGAAAAGTCTACGAATCAGGATTTTATTGGTCGTCTATATTCAGAGATACGCAAGAGCTTGTAAAGCGTTGCGACGCATGCCAAAGACAATGTATTATCTCTATGAAGAATGAGATGTCTCGGACTAATATCCAAGCTTGCGAGATCTTCGATATATAGGAATTAGACTTCATGGGGCCATTCCCCAAGTCTAATGGGAAAGAATATGTCCTCATAGCAGTAGATTACGTCTCCAGATGGGTCGAAGCCCAAGAATTTTCAACCAATGATGCCAAGGTCGTCACCAACTTCCTGAAGAGACTCTTCTGCCGATTCGAAGCTCCCCGCACTATAATAAGTGATAGAGCCACACACTTCTGCAATACCCAATTCATGAAGGTGATGCAACAATACGGAGTTATCCACAAAATGTCCACTGCCTATCTTCCGCAGACTAATGGGCATGCGAAAGTGACTAACAGAGCACTCAAGAGAATTTTAGAACGCACCGTCGGCCATCATGGAAATAAATGGGCCGAAAAACTAGACGATGCTCTATGGGCATTCTGGACTGCTTACAAGAATCCTCTAGGAACTACACCTTACCACATGATCTATGGGAAAGCATGTCACCTTCCGCTAGAACTAGAGTACAAAGCTCTCTGGGCATTGAAGACCTGTAACCTTGATCCTTCAGTAACCGCTAGGCATCGGAAGATGCAGATGAATAAACTCGCTGAATTAAGAGACCAAGCTTATGAAACATCGTATGTCTACAAGGAACGAACGAAGCTGACACACGATGCAAAACTGATACCTACAAAGTTCGCTCGGTTAAAGAAATTCGCTGGTAAATTCAGATCAAGATGGAGTGGGGCATACAAAGTAATACATGCTTTTCCGTACGGAGCCATAGAATTATAAGGACCTACTGGTAACTTCAAAGTCAACGACCACCGATTAAAAGCCTATCTAGAAGACCACGACAAGGAGGAGCATCCCTTCTCCTTTGATCCATTCTGAAGACATACCAGGAAAAGTCGAGCTGTAATGACTTGTTAAATAAAGCGCTCTTGGGAGGCACCCCTTGCTTATCCTTTTTATTTTCTTAATTTTTATTTCAAATTATTTTCCGTCTACAAAAATATTCTTTATTGTGCACTAACCCTAAGTGCCATACTTGCGCTTAGTACTTACGAGTTTGTTGAATGTATTCAGTCAGGCAAAATGCCAAGTTCAGGAGCTTCCTATTGCATTCCAGTTCATAGGAGGAGGACTCCCAGAGTTTACCTATTAGAGAGCAGCACAGATCAGCATAGGCCTTCAACGAGACAGTTGGGCCCGAGTTGTTTGATCCTTACGAGTGTTGAGGAGGACATCAGTACGGCACCGCCAGCCCCTCCATCACTGAAAATAGAATATATAACTTCCAAAAGGAAAATACTCAAAGCTCCATAACCTTCACAAAACTTACCACCCCTCACCTCTTTTCCTGATTACTATCGATATTTAGACATTGTACCTACTTAGGTGGTGAAGATTCGATTCTCGATCAAGCCTATGATGATAACTGCAGATATTACTGGCTAATCAAGCGCATCCCCAAATACTAGAATAGTTCACCCTAAACACTTGTGTGATGAGTGAACACCGGTGAGACTAGCTTAGCCATGTATATTTTACGCTTGCGAGAATTGGAAAGATGGCCTAGGAAATGTCATCTCTATTTTTAAAAATAGGAAAACCATATTATTTATTTTAAAAAAACATAAAGAATTAATTTAACGGTCTTCTAAGTTTTTATTTACTTAAAGTATTATCGACGTTTTTGCTTGAGGACAAGCAAAGTCTAAGTGTAGGATACTTGATGTCGCGTAAAAAGTCATGTTTTTACTAACGATATCTACTCATATTCTACATGTTTTAAAGAAAAATAGTTCATTAAATACACTAATCCACTAAGTTTTTCTATACATGACTTTAAAAGCTCACTTTGAGGAAAACCAGTAAAAAGAGCCAAAATTAAGGTTTTCTAACCCTAATTTCAGAGAACCAACCTAGAAGACCATCACAAGAGCTCAAGATCACTAACCAGAGATGCCAGCACTTATTCAAGACATGTATATAAAGATGTACCAAGAACCTAGAAGCCCATCTGATTCATATACAAATATCAAAAGGTTTCAAGACTTACATACACTGAAAACACAGATAAAACCCTAATCACACAATACTTGAAATACAACTGCAAGGAACATATAGAACTGATTCACGATATTGTGTGTGACTAATATGACTCTAAGGAACTCTGAAAAAGTACACCTGCTAAATTTCAAGCCAAAACGTATACTAGTGCTTAAACGACGTACCATCAGGAATCTGTATACGACAAACACGGAGTGCAAAGGCACAACTAGCCAACTAGAGTTAGGTCATGTCAAACATGTCTTCTAAACAGCTCGTAACACTCATACAACTAGTAGTATCTAAACCTGACAGGAGAGTAAATGTGGGGGGGAGGAGGGTATTAGCGCCCCGCTAAGTGAATGGATACTATCTGACAGACATAGCTTAAGCATCATACAAGCTATACACTATACATCATACACATGCTAACCATGAACTAGCATACAAGTAAAGACAATATGAGGATCGGCGGCTTGTACGAGCATAGGACTCCTAGCTGATTAGGCTAGAGTCTACCGATAGTCCTTGCCATGTTCACAGTATAGTTATCTAGATGCAGTGGATGCGTAATTTAAATGTATACTCCACAATCAATAGCACTTGGACCCAACCTCCTCGGGCCTTGATATCGGCCAATTAGTCACGTTTTTATCCCCAATATTAAGCCCTAAATCCACAAAGTTCCAAAATTTATCGCCAAAATTATCGCTTTGTCGATTGATTTTGTAGATTTAAGTAATTAAAAAGGCGATGCAAAAAGAATCAAGTAAAACGGAGCTAAAACGAAGAATCTAGAGCGAAAACGGTGAAAGACAAGAAATTAAGTTACGATCCAGAAAATAAGCTGACCAGGGCAGGCCAAACGGCTTGACACTATGGGAAATGGCCTGCCATACTGGCCATGCAAACGGGCATAAAAAACGGGCCACCAAGCCAAACGGCCCCTGCAAATGGCTTGCCAAACGGCCTGCTAGTCGTTTGTAGGCAAAATCCAAGTCTATTTAAAGGGCTTCTTCCATCCATTTCAACACACACTCAATTTGTATTTCACTTTATATTTTCAAGCTTTTTAGTTAGTTTTTAGAAGTAGCTATCTTAGCTTTTATTTTTCGGTGGACATCCCGGCGAGTCCCTACGATCTCGGGCAGATTTCTTCAGCCTTTTTAGGTTTTTATCCGAAACGCTTGTCTTTTGTATTAAACATGTTTTGTTACCATTTATGTTTAATAATGCATTCTGATATTACCATGTTAGCTTAATTAATCTGTATGTTTCCATGATAGAAGTCTGGGTTAGCGTAGTTATGTTAAATTAGTACGGTTACTGTTGTTATGCTGAATTTGTGAGTCTGATAGATTTGTATGCTAGCATCTTAAGGATTGACCAACCTAGGTTGTGATCAAGACTTGTCCACCTATATGAACTTAGATACTTCATAGGATTTAGATCCCTGGTTATACTGTATCTGAAGATTCTATGAACTCGGTATGGCCGGAGTTCCCAAGAGGCATCTAATACGCTTTTAGGACACGGAACTTAGGAATTGATACATGAATGACCTAGTATGCCTATTAAATGTTCCAAAGAGACCACTTAGGAGCTGTTAAGATCTAGCTAGTGCTTGACTGTATTATCCAAACCTATTGCATGTTCTTGTTTGATTGTTGCCCTAGGATTAAGTCATATCAACTGTTAGGTATCTGTTAAGTTTCTATCTGCTTTACTTTCAGTATATCAACTGTAATGCTGTATAATGTTTGATTTGATATGATCTCATTAGTATGATGAAATGGTTGTTAGTTTTCATTTAAGGTTTTGTCAACTTAACCCGACGGACTCCTTCCGTTTGTGATCAGTGTTTAATCAACACAGCACGTTGTTATTCAGTTATCCAAACTGATAATGAGGGTTAGGATTAGAACTCAACTCACTAATAAACCTAGTGCTTTACTGAGGATAACCTCCAAGGTATAGTTACCTTTCATTATACAACCAAGTGACATGCTTTTCACTACTCAACGAGAACTCCGAGAGTCTAGAGATAAGTAGGTCTGTGTAATTGGCTCATTCAACCAGATCTACACCATTCCAATCTTAGCTTTAACATAAACATTTCCCTAGCCCAAACTGATATCTTGGTCAACATTTCCCCGATTTGCATACTCCGGATATCCTTCCACTTTCTTTACTTTTTCGTAATTAGGACCATTAGCTTAAACCACTACTATACTTTATCTAGGTAATTTAACTAAAGACAATTATCTACTTGATCTTCAATTCATTAAATCATTTAAAAGTACGACCCATAGGTTAACTTACATCTTCTACCACTAAAAAGTTAAAAGTAAATTTAGATCCCGTAAAATATAAATGATAAACAACTGTTCGCTACTCTGATCAGCTGATTCTGATGCCCTGTGACCTAACGACACTGCACGAATAAAACTGTCCATTTCAGTCATATCAGGCCTGGTTGACCTCATACAGACTCTAACCTCCTCGAGCCCGGTTAAGAGTCCCAGCCTCCTCCGGCCTGGCTGGTGCCAAAAACAGTGAGTAAATAATATTACATAATCACAAAGAGCACGCAATCATCTATCTAGCATGGCAATATCACTATATCAAAGAATGGTAAAAGAGTTAATCATAGTAGCATTGTCATGCTATTTAAACTCTATCCGGAGATAGACCCACTCACCAATTTACCAGTAACTACTCAGTTATCTAACTCTGAGCTTCTTCCTTGTTCCTATCTGTCACACCCCCAAAATGGACCAGGGGTAATTGTGACCAATTATATCATAACACAGTTGTATAAACGAGAATGACTCTATATGAGACTTTTTAAATAAAACATTTGTTAATAAAATAGCGGAAGCAGTAATAAATGTTTACATTATTATTAAAATGTAAAATAAATGTTTATGAACTAAAATATAATATGCGATGTGGACTTCATGCAAGCATCAAATCGATCATCACAAAGTTGCAAACAGCTAGCTCAATCATCACCTGAGACAAAACATTCTTAAAGTGTCAACCAAAAAGGTTGAGTGAAATTCACAGGTTTATAAATAATATCCAAAGTTTTAGACCATAAGATTTAGTTTAAAGTTGATCAATATAGATATATCAATCTAAAAGTGTTGCTGCAGTTTGTAATATCGCTACTAAATAAGTTTACCCTATGACACCTTGTACTGTCAGTGTCGTGGAATCATTATTATGTAACCAAAGACTAGCGGTCAAATAGTTAAAGACGTTACTCTTAGTAGACCTACTCACAATAATTAAGTTTGCATTTATACGTAGCAATTAAGGATATTACGGTAGGGATTTAGCATGAATCAAAGTAAGACAGCATAGTTAACAGTTGAGTACTTGTGTCTAAGCGTAAAACAGTTTAAAATCAAGCATGTGTCTCACCCCAAAAGTTATAAAAACAGTTATGAAACAGTAAAAAGTGGGGCTATGAAGTTCACCTTAGTAGCAAGTAAGTTATTCCACGCAAAGAAAAATGAACGGAGTAAATGATCGGAGATCTTAACCTAGAGATATAATCTTTGATTAGTTGATGTCTAACAGACATAAAGTTTGTTTATTAATATAGCAACTATATTAACAGTGACGGTTTTCGAAAAAAGTTCATATTTCTCAAAAGTTTCTATTTTTGGAAACCTACTATTTATGGAAAGCTTCCACTTATAGTAAGCTTCTAGTTTAAGAATTATTGGGTTATAATCCTAAACAAAGACGTTGTACAATCTCACCCAAACTTCATTGCTAACATGCAAGTCACTCGAATGATCAATTGTTACAGAGCGGCCCAGGATCTCTTGACCAGAATCTAAGTCTTGGCATTTGAGATCCACAATCGTCCCATAATGGTAACAAGGATCACCCTAGGCCACAAGTAGCGGTGAGGTTTGTATAAAGTGCACGTTTTCTTTTAATTATAACCTTCACGTTATAGGTGTATACACACAACGAATTATTAATGTACTTAATAATTATATATGTGATAAAATAACCTAAGTACTATTTAATATTTAGTTATACCTTAGTATGTCTTATATATATTAAATATAATTACCTTTAAATAAATACCAAAATTACTTCAAAGATAATAGTGTTTTATTAATCAAACATTATCCAAAAATGTCTAAATACTTAATTAAATATCTAAAAATTATATACATAATTTTTATAGTCTTAGTTAATCATATAAATCAGTAAAAAATTTAAGAAAACATTTTTATTATATTTTGTATTTATTTTTGTTTTTACCCTTAATTTATTCACAAAACAAGTTTAATTCTACATAATTACTAAATAAACCCAAACAATTATTTTTATAATTTTTATAAGTTTCTATCAGTCTAATAACCGGTATAAAAAATATTTAAAAAAATATTTTTATAATTTTATATTTATTCTTAATTTACCTTCGAAATACATAATAATGGAGTTTAATTATATAATAATTACCAATTCGACCCAAGTAATTATTTTTATAATTTTTTTCAGATCTATATAAGTTTTATAAACTCAAAAAATTATATATATTTTATTTTTAGTTAAAAATATTTATTACGAATTTTACATTATTTTTACGTTTAAATATTACATAATTCGTATTTAATTATAAATAATATTCCATAAATTATCAAAATTATTTTTATACATCATAATACTTATAATACTAATTATAAAATATAAACATAATTTAAATATATTAATTTCTAATTTATAAAGAATATACAGAAAATAAAAGCAATTCGATAAAAAATATAGAAAATACCTCAAGTAGTTTCCCAAGTTTGTGAGAGAGTTTTTTCAAAGATTTGATACAAGTTTTTATGAAATGGAAGTGGGTATTTATAGGAAAAAAATGGTTGGTGAAAAGAAAAAATATAAATAAAATAAAGGTGCCAATTTTGACAAAAAAAGAAAACATGTTAAAAATGTTTTTAATATATTTTGTCTTTGAAAATATTTAGTCAAAATTCATGGGCTCATTATTTAATTTATAAAAAAAAATCTTATTTCTTTTTTTTATAAGCTAAAAATATAAATAATGATTAAAATAACTTATCATTTAATTAATAATTATGTTACATATAGTTTTATATATAATACACATTAATATTAACTAAAGTTATTTTATATAATTAGTATAAACTTTAGTTAACAAAACGTGTCGACAAAAAATAAATATTTAATCAACGTCGAATTTAATCATATATTAAGTATGGATAACAACCCTAGGGGCAAATTAGTCAATTCAAGTATGGAAATGCGAGGGTTGTTATAGTACCTACCCGTTAAAGAAATTTCGTCCCGAAATTTGACAGAGATCGTCATGGTTGACAATAAGTATGTTTTCATGACGAATATGAGTTAAAAAAATAGAGTTTTATCACTATAGAGTAATAAAACAATTCGATTACGTGAAGAGTATGAGTGAAGCTATCGTAAAAAAAGTGAAATGAGGAAAATAAATGTTCGTTTTAACTTTTGACATAGCGAAAGTTGATTTTCAGAATTCAAGGGACTTAAAGAAATCTTCATAATCTTTATAAGATTTGATTCTCCGGTAATTAAGGAATTTTGGGATTTCCTTGATTAAATGCGGTGAATTACCTCGATTGATGTGTTTGGAATTTTGCTATAAATTAGCTTCTTCCGTCTTATTATCTTCACCACTTCTATACTTTCTTCCTCAATTCATACTTTCAAAAGATTTATTAATATGCTCAATCCCGTATTGATCCTTGTTATTATATTGACCATATATACAGTCATCTTTCTTTTTCATTTACCACCAGAGAAATTTGTTTTCTTCTACTATTCCCTAGGGGTTATAATGTTTTTTAATTCTCCCGTGTCTTTATGTTGCAATACGTATTGATATACACGATTTGTAATTTCCGTGTTGTTATCGGGCTTTATATTTTCCCTTATATGCAGGAGCTCTTGTGCTTTTGTTTTTCCTTCCCGACTTCAAGTCAAGTGAATAATGGTCCAGAATTCGTAGGTATGAAGTTTCGAATGATCATAATATACAAAGCAGAAAAGAAAGGTAATAACACAATTTGATTTGTCAAATTACCAGAATATCCGGAAAAGACCGAATCATCAAGAAAAATATTTTCTTGATATGTTTAGAGGTTAAATAGAATGAAAGAGTTATGTAACATGGTTCATGATGAGGGTATGATCTGTGAACCTTTATCACGTCCCATTAGAAACTCAGCATGACTTACTGTAATATAATCACGTTGGTCCGACGTCATTATATTATACTAACTCATGCTTCAATTCCCAACACTTCTCCAGAATTCATTCATAATTTATACCTAGGTTTTACAGAAGTTTCCAATATAATGTAATACAGATAGAACGAAAAGGTATATAATTTCGGACGAGAATATTTATGAAAATATCTTCAGAAATATCGAAGATATTTATGGTGATATTTTGGAATTTCTAAGTTCGAAAGTTGATGAAGAAAAATTTTCCGCAAGCTTTCAACATGACTTCGGAGCAAGATATTCTCTAAAGATTTCATCGGATCCAGAATTACCTGGATTCTTTGAATATAGGGTTTGGTCCTTGTATTTGTCCTTGGTCTCCTTCATGGTTAGCTCAATCCATTTTTCAGTTCCAAATTTTCCATTGAGCGTTTCCAATACCCCATTCTTTGTCATCAAACTCTTGGCCATTTAGGCCATCTACAATTTTGTTGTTTCCTCTGCATTTAATGCAGCCATATTTGAATCATCGGTTATCAATCCAAGATGGTTTCAAGAAATTTCATTTTTAGATGATTAAACGCTGATTGTGATCGTCAAGATAAAAATGATGTTTTCTAGAATTTTGAATTTGAGTGTTGAACGCAGGATGTAAGCGTCAACATACATATGATGTTCTAGAATTTTGAATGACATGAATATTTTTCTGGGTTTTATGAATAGAAGTGATGTTCTAGCACAGTTTTGAAGTCAAAGTATAGTTTTGAAAGATGTAAGGATTTAGGAGTGATGTCACCTGTTTAATCAGAATATGTAATTGAATTTGTATGAAATTGATTGTTCTTTGGTGAACGGATACATATATCTTGTGAATGTAAGTAGGATAGTTACTGATTATTGAATCAGAATTGAAGAATGTACAATGTAACATATTAATGTGAAATATAAATATTTCTCGTGTATTACCTACCCGTTAAAATATTTTCACAATTAACAGTTTGTACAAAAGAGTTTTTAATTACAATCTTTATAAAGATATATATTCATATATATTCTTCAGATGTGATTTAATGAGTTAATATAATATTAAACTCATTTGATTTGCGGTTGAAACGAGAATAAATAATCTCCAAAACCTTAGAGATTTCATAATTGTCGCGAAATATTTCGCTAATGAAGTTATGAATCAATGCTTCATTGTTCATTGTTATTGATATACCTTGGTATATGATGTTGGTGCTCGTGAAATCCTTGTGAAATTCACAAGACATGAATAATGTTTTCTAGAAAGCTTCGAGTATGTCGAAAATGAAAGTGTAAAACCAAACATGTATTTGAATAATACACTTGGTTTATTATGAAATGTAGTTTATTGTGTTGAAGCAGTGATTAACGATTGTTAAGTCATTAACAAAGGATATACAGCATAGCATATTGTGATATGAATTAACCAAGTAGTACATACTAGTTAAGATTCACACGTAATAGCTTAGTACGAAAAGATTTATTATTGTTCCAATCCATATATATAAAGTATACTTATATAATTCTTCAGGAAGAATGAGTCAATAAATCTTAACTCATTATTACTAATATTCCTTGGTTCTATGGGGCGTATGATGTTGATATCCGAGGTACCGAGTGCGATGTTGAGGCGTGGGATGCGGATGTTGGTGGTGGTGGTGCTGGTGCTGTTGGTGGTGATGATGTCGGTGCTGGTTGTGCTGCTGATGCTCCTAGATTTTGCACCATATTCTCTAGAGCCACTACTCGAGTGCGAAGCTCGTTGACTTCTTTTACTATTCTGGGATTATTGACGATTCGACAAGTGGATGAATAAGATCTAGAATTCTAGATATTATATACTCGTGGTGGGATATCCTGGAAATGAGGGTGAAAATGGTGTTCCAGATTGATTCGCCGGTAAGTGCTTCAGGTTCTTCGCCAATAGGGCAATGTGGTGGGTGAAAAGGATCATCTTCTTCACTTCTTCATTGATTAAGTAGACTACGAACCCATCCCAATTCATCCAAAATAGATGATGGCTAATTGGTTCGTTTGTTCCGGTTACGCTGCCATTGGAGCTCGAGGAGTTCGAGGAATCAAGTGAGAAATCCATCTTATGTGATTGGAATTAGGGTTTTTGATACGAGTGGGTGTTGAATACTGAATGATATATTCGTCCCCTTGAATACGTATATGTAGCAAAAAGATTTCCGTAATTTACGGAGGAAATTTAGGAAAAGTGTTAGTCAAAGTTTATTGGGATAGATATGATAAGATATGATTTGTCTATACTCCATTTTTGCAATAATTGCAGTATGACGTGTCTAGATTAAAAATGATAAGTATGTAATTAGATAATGATTAAAGACTTTCAATTCGTAATGGCCTATTCAGGTCTAGGGGCTAGAGCTATAGGATCCTTTAAATCGGTAATCCAAACCCTTCCATTCTAGAGTTTCGTAGACGCCATCCGTCAAGAAAATTCAATGATAAAAAATAACGAGAAATCAAAGATTTAAAAGTGATGAATATGAGTAGTGATGACATTATAATGTCTTTGAGATTCTCGATAACTCAATGACATTTTCCGGTTCGCAAACCGATGCATAAAGGCATAAAGCATATAGGTACGTGATATAACAAGGAGGTTATATACGTTTGAGTATGAATAGTAATAAATATAGGAGTTTCAAAATCATGGATAATATTTCATGTAATACATATGTAATACACAAAACCATGATATATGACATAGGAATGTCGAGAACGGTGTCGCATTTAAATGTGGTGGCGGAATTGAATAGTACCTAGGAGAATGAGCAGAGTTCTTAGATTGGCTCGGCATTCTAAGATAAGTAAAGTTTCTAAAGTATAGTGTAGCATTTAACAGTTAAAGGTAACAATTAAAGGCACTATAGTCAAGGAAAGTTATAGTCCTACATTACTAAGGTACCTAATTGTATAAGGCATACTTAAAATGCAATCATGGTTCTCTACAATAGCCTGCTCTGATACCAATCTGTCACACCCTCAAAATGGACCAGGGGTGATTGTGACCAATCATATCATAACACAGTTGTATAAACGAGAACGACTCTATATGAGACTTTTTAAATAAAACATTTGTTAATAAAACAGCGGAAGCAGTAATAAATGTTTACATTATTATTAAAATGTAAAATAAATGTTTATGAACTAAAATATAATATTCGATGTGGACTCCATGCAAGCATCAAATCTATCATCACAAAGTTGCAAACAGCTAGCTCAATCATCACTTAAGACAAAACATGCTTAAAGTGTCAACCAAAAAGGTTGAGTGAAATTCACAGGTTTATAAATAATATCCAAAGTTTTAGACCACAAGATTTAGTTTAAAGTTGATCAATATAGATATATCAATCTAAAAGTGTTGCTGCAGTTTGTAATATCGCTACTAAACAAGTTTACCCAATGACATCTTGTACTGTCAGTGTCGTAGAATTATTATTATGTAACCAAAGACCAGCAGTCAAATAGTTAGAGACGTTACTCTCAATAAGCCTGCTCACAATAATTAAGTTTGCATTTATACGTAGCAATTAATGATATTACGGTAGGGATTTAGCATGACTCAAAGCAAGACAACATAGTTAACAGTTGAGCACTTATGTCTAAGCGTAAAACAGTTTAAAAGCAAGCATGTGTTTCACCCCAAAAGTTATAAAAACGGTTATGAAACAGTAAAAAGTGGGGCTATGAAGTTCACCTTAGTAGTAAGTAAGTTATTCCATGCAAAGAAGAATGAACGGAGTAAGTGGATAACATCCCTAGGGGCAAATTAGTCAATTCAAGTATGGAAATGTGAGGGTTGTTATATTATCTCCCGGGAACAATATAAACCAAGTCAGTAAGTGTTATAATCAAAATTAGACACACAGACTGCATAATATCTAGTACACAACACTTACTAAAATTTTTACTGCTAAAGTCCATCGGCCGACTGTCCAAGACACTCGGCCAACCGTTGTCACACCATCGAGCGATGGTCTCACCCACCGGCTGAACATCTAATTGAAATTCACTATCCGAAGGACTCCCACCATCGGTCGATGGTCAACGACCATCGGTCGATGGTCAACGACCATAGGCCGAAGGTAGTTCATTAGCTGCCGCAGCAGCAATGTGACGGGTTTCGAGCAAAAATACCAAATCTTGATCTTGGACCTATTTTTGACCTAAAACCCGACCACATCTTGTACACTAAATATTTAGAAACATAAACCCACAAGTTTTGAACCAAAACAACACCAATTTGAGCACTTTTGACACCATAATCACTTTTAACAAAAACCTAACTTCAAACCCAAATAAAATACTTATTTGGACATGAAATTCAACAAATCTTACCTTGATAGATTCACAACGACACAAGGAACAAATTTTTTTTTAACACAATTCAACACCTAATCAAGATTCAAGGATTAAGGTTAGAGAGATGAAGAAGTGTTAGGTGCGTGAGAGTGAGAAATAGGAAAGGAGAAAATGAACTCAGAGCCAGCTGGTATAACACTTAATTGTGTTATATCATAATCCCCCATGACACACGGGTATATATCTTTCGTACTTTGTTTGTCAACCCTAACGGAGTCCAAATTAAACAAACAAACTCATTCTCTGACCCTGGTCAAAAACTGGTCTCAACCAAATGATAAAATAACACTAAACATATAATTAAAATAAAGGCACTTAAGGCAAAACACAAACCCTAAGGGCAAAATAATTCACTTACAACTAGCTTGGATTTCAGTTTGCTACAATATACACATACACACACACATACACACACACGCACACACACACACATACACATACACACACACACACACACACATATATATATATATATATATATATATATATATATATATATATATATATATATATATATATATATATATATATACGTATTTATATATATAAGTATTAGTTAAGTATGTAGGTTATAAATCAGAAAAATGCAATACAAAAATATTAAACATCTATATTATAATCATATAACCCAGAAAAGTACTCACAAAAATATATTAAGACATTAATTTAAATCTAATAAAGAATCCTTGTAATTCTCGTCCAAATTGTTGAGTCGTGTGACAAACCTAGGTTATACTTACGGTATTTATCCTTACGTAACTGTGAGTACAAGCCAAGTGAAATGTCCCGTTCTTATTGATTAAAAACGTTCCATATTAATTGATTTCGTTGCGAGGTTTTGACCTCTATATGAGACGTTTTTCAAAGACTGCATTCATTTTAAAACAAACCATAACCTTTATTTCATCAATAAAGGTTTAAAAAGCTTTACGTAGATTATCAAATAATGATAATCTAAAATATCCTGTTTACACACGACCATTACATAATGGTTTACAATACAAATATGTTACAACAAAATAAGTTTCTTGAATGCAGTTTTTACACAATATCATACAAGCATGGACTCCAAATCTCGTCCTTATTTAAGTATGCGACAGCGGAAGCTCTTAATAATCACCTGAGAATAAACATGCTTAAAACGTCAACAAAAATGTTGGTGAGTTATAGGTTTAACCTATATATATCAAATCATAATAATAGACCACAAGATTTCATATTTCAATACACATCCCATACATAGAGATAAAAATCATTCATATGGTGAACACCTGGTAACCGACAATAACAAGATGCATATATAAGAATATCCCCATCATTCCGGGACACCCTTCGGATATGATATAAATTTCGAAGTACTAAAGCATCCGGTACTTTGGATGGGGTTTGTTAGGCCCAATAGATCTATCTTTAGGATTCGCGTCAATTAGGGTGTCTGTTCCCTAATTCTTAGATTACCAGACTTAATAAAAAGGGGCATATTCGATTTCGATAATTCAACCATAGAATGTAGTTTCACGTACTTGTGTCTATTTTGTAAATCATTTATAAAACCTGCATGTATTCTCATCCCAAAAATATTAGATTTTAAAAGTGGGACTATAACTCACTTTCACAGATTTTTACTTCGTCGGGAAGTAAGACTTGGCCACTGTTGATTCACGAACCTATAACAATATATACATATATATTAAAGTATGTTCAAAATATATTTACAACACTTTTAATATATTTTGATGTTTTAAGTTTATTAAGTCAGCTGTCCTCGTTAGTAACCTATAACTAGTTGTCCACGGTTAGATGTACAGAAATAAATCAATAAATATTATCTTGAATCAATCCACGACCCAGTGTATACGTATCTCAGTATTGATCACAACTCAAACTATATATATTTTAGAATCAACCTCAACCCTGTATAGCTAACTCCAACATTCACATATAGAGTGTCTATGGTTGTTCCGAAATATATATAGATGTGTCGACATGATAGGTCGAAACATTGTATACGTGTCTATGGTATCTCAAGATTACATAATATACAATACAAGTTGATTAAGTTATGGTTGGAATAGATTTGTTACCAATTTTCACGTAGCTAAAATGAGAAAAATTATCCAATCTTGTTTTACCCATAACTTCTTCATTTTAAATCCGTTTTGAGTGAATCAAATTGCTATGATTTCATATTGAACTCTATTTTATGAATCTAAAAATAAAAAGTATAGGTTTATAGTCGGAAAAATAAGTTACAAGTCGTTTTTGTAAAGGTAGTCATTTCAGTCGAAAGAACGACGTCTAGATGACCATTTTAGAAAACATACTTCCACTTTGAGTTTAACCATAATTTTTGGATATAGTTTCATGTTCATAATAAAAATCATTTTCTCAGAATAACAACTTTTAAATCAAAGTTTATCATAGTTTTTAATTAACTAACCCAAAACAGCCCGCGGTGTTACTACGACGGCGTAAATCCGGTTTTACGGTGTTTTTCGTGTTTCCAGGTTTTAAATCATTAAGTTAGCATATCATATAGATATAGAACATGTGTTTAGTTGATTTTAAAAGTCAAGTTAGAAGGATTAACTTTTGTTTGCGAACAAGTTTAGAATTAACTAAACTATGTTCTAGTGATTACAAGTTTAAACCTTCGAATAAGATAGCTTTATATGTATGAATCGAATGATGTTATGAACATCATTACTACCTTAATTTCCTTGGATAAACCTACTGGAAAAGAGAAAAATGGATCTAGCTTCAATGGATCCTTGGATGGCTCGAAGTTCTTGAAGCAGAATCATGACACGAAAACAAGTTCAAGTAAGATCATCACTTGAAATAAGATTGTTATAGTTATAGAAATTGAACCAAAGTTTGAATATGATTATTACCTTGTATTAGAATGATAACCTACTATAAGAAACAAAGATTTC
Organism: Rutidosis leptorrhynchoides; assembly: GCF_046630445.1. Lineage (NCBI taxonomy): Eukaryota > Viridiplantae > Streptophyta > Magnoliopsida > Asterales > Asteraceae > Rutidosis > Rutidosis leptorrhynchoides. Next base: position 84,402,180 of record NC_092341.1, on the reverse strand, counting down.
TTGAGGTTGGATGATCACCTTACAAGATTGGAAGTGAGCTAGTAAACTTGAAAGTATTCTTGATTTTATGAAACTAGAACTTTTGGAATTTATGAAGAACACTTAGAACTTGAAGATAGAACTTGAGAGAGATCAATTAGATGAAGAAAATTGAAGAATGAAAGTGTTTGTAGGTGTTTTTGGTCGTTGGTGTATGGATTAGATATAAAGGATATGTAATTTTGTTTTCATGTAAATAAGTCATGAATGATTACTCATATTTTTGTAATTTTATGAGATATTTCATGCTAGTTGCCAAATGATGGTTCCCACATGTGTTAGGTGACTCACATGGGCTGCTAAGAGCTGATCATTGGAGTGTATATACCAATAGTACATACATCTAAAAGTTGTGTATTGTACGAGTACGAATACGGGTGCATACGAGTAGAATTGTTGATGAAACTGAACGAGGATGTAATTGTAAGCATTTTTGTTAAGTAGAAGTATTTTGATAAGTGTATTGAAGTCTTTCAAAAGTGTATAAATACATATTAAAACACTACATGTATATACATTTTAACTGAGTCGTTAAGTCATCGTTAGTCGTTACATGTAAGTGTTGTTTTGAAACCTTTAGGTTAACGATCTTGTTAAATGTTGTTAACCCAATGTTTATAATATCAAATGAGATTTTAAATTATTATATTATCATGATATTATGATGTACGAATATCTCTTAATATGATATATATACATTAAATGTCGTTACAACGATAAACGTTACATATATGTTTTCAAAATCATTAAGTTAGTAGTCTTGTTTTTACATATGTAGTTCATTGTTAATATAATTAATGATATGTTTACTTATCATAATATCATGTTAACTATATATATAACCATATATATGTCATGATATAGTTTTTTTTACAAGTTTTAACGTTCGTGAATCACCGGTCAACTTGGGTGGTCAATTGTCTATATGAAACCTATTTCAATTAATCAAGTCTTAACAAGTTTGATTGCTTAACATGTTGGAAACATTTAATCATGTAAATATCAATCTCAATTAATATATATAAACATGGAAAAGTTCGGGTCACTACAGTACCTACCCGTTAAATAAATTTCGTCCCGAAATTTTAAGCTGTTGAAGGTGTTGACGAATCTTCTGGAAATAGATGCGGGTATTTCTTCTTCATCTGATCTTCCCGCTCCCAGGTGAACTCGGATCCTCTACGAGCATTCCATCGAACCTTAACAATTGGTATCTTGTTTTGCTTAAGTCTTTTAACCTCACGATCCATTATTTCGACGGGTTCTTCGATGAATTGAAGTTTTTCGTTGATTTGGATTTCATCTAACGGAATAGTGAGATCTTCTTTAGCAAAACATTTCTTCAAATTCGAGACGTGGAAAGTGTTATGTACAGCCGCGAGTTGTTGAGGTAACTCAAGTCGATAAGCTACTGGTCCGACACGATCAATAATCTTGAATGGTCCAATATACCTTGGATTTAATTTCCCTCGTTTACCAAATCGAACAACGCCTTTCCAAGGTGCAACTTTAAGCATGACCATCTCTCCAATTTCAAATTCTATATCTTTTCTTTTAATGTCAGCGTAGCTCTTTTGTCGACTTTGGGCGGTTTTCAACCGTTGTTGAATTTGGATGATCTTCTCGGTAGTTTCTTGTATAATCTCCGGACCCGTAATCTGTCTATCCCCCACTTCACTCCAACAAATTGGAGACCTGCACTTTCTACCATAAAGTGCTTCAAACGGCGCCATCTCAATGCTTGAATGGTAGCTGTTGTTGTAGGAAAATTCTGCTAATGGTAGATGTCGATCCCAACTGTTTCCGAAATCAATAACACATGCTCGTAGCATGTCTTCAAGCGTTTGTACCGTCCTTTCACTCTGCCCATCAGTTTGTGGATGATAGGCAGTACTCATGTCTAGACGAGTTCCTAATGCTTGCTGTAATGTCTGCCAGAATCTTGAAATAAATCTACCATCCCTATCAGAGATAATAGAGATTGGTATTCCATGTCTGGAGACGACTTCCTTCAAATACAGTCGTGCTAACTTCTCCATCTTGTCATCTTCTCTTATTGGCAGGAAGTGTGCTGATTTGGTGAGACGATCAACTATTACCCAAATAGTATCAAAACCACTTGCAGTCCTTGGCAATTTAGTGATGAAATCCATGGTAATGTTTTCCCATTTCCATTCTGGGATTTCGGGTTGTTGAAGTAGACCTGATGGTTTCTGATGCTCAGCTTTGACTTTAGAACACGTCAAACATTCTCCTACGTATTTAGCAACATCGGCTTTCATACCCGGCCACCAAAAATGTTTCTTGAGATCCTTGTACATCTTCCCCGTTCCAGGATGTATTGAGTATCTGGTTTTATGAGCTTCTCTAAGTACCATTTCTCTCATATCTCCAAATTTTGGTACCCAAATCCTTTCAGCCCTATACCGGGTTCCGTCTTCCCGAATATTAAGATGCTTCTCCGATCCTTTGGGTATTTCATCCTTTAAATTTCCCTCTTTTAAAACTCCTTGTTGCGCCTCCTTTATTTGAGTAGTAATGTTATTATTAATCATTATATTCATAGATTTTACTCGAATGGGTTCTCTGTCCTTCCTGCTCAAGGCATCGGCTACCACATTTGCCTTCCCCGGGTGGTAACGAATCTCAAAGTCGTAATCATTCAATAATTCAATCCACCTACGCTGCCTCATATTCAGTTGTTTCTGATTAAATATGTGTTGAAGACTTTTGTGGTCGGTATATATAATACTTTTGACCCCATATAAGTAGTGCCTCCAAGTCTTTAATGCAAAAACAACCGCGCCTAATTCCAAATCATGCGTCGTATAATTTTGTTCGTGAATCTTCAATTGTCTAGACGCATAAGCAATCACCTTCGTTCGTTGCATTAATACACAACCGAGACCTTACTTTGATGCATCACAATAAATCACAAAATCATCATTCCCTTCAGGCAATGACAATATAGGTGCCGTAGTTAGCTTTTTCTTCAATAACTGAAACGCTTTCTCTTGTTCATCATTCCATTCAAATTTCTTCCCTTTATGCGTTAATGCAGTCAAGGGTTTTGCTATTCTGGAAAAGTCTTGGATGAACCTTCTGTAGTAACCAGCTAGTCCTAAAAACTGGCGTATGTGTTTCGGAGTTTTCGGGGTTTCCCACTTTTCAACAGTTTCTATCTTTGCCGGATCCACCTTAATACCTTCTTTGTTCACTATGTGACCGAGGAATTGAACTTCTTCCAACCAAAATGCACACTTTGAAAACTTAGCGTACAATTCTTCCTTCCTCAATACTTCTAACACCTTTCTCAAATGTTCACCGTGTTCTTGGTCATTCTTTGAGTAAATAAGTATGTCATCAATGAAAACAATGACAAACTTGTCAAGGTATGGTCCACACACTCGGTTCATAAGGTCCATGAACACAGCTGGTGCATTAGTTAAACCAAACGGCATGACCATAAACTCGTAATGACCGTAACGTGTTCTGAAAGCAGTCTTTGGAATATCATCTTCTTTCACCCGCATTTGATGATACCCGGAACGTAAGTCAATCTTTGAATAAACAGACGAGCCTTGTAGTTGATCAAATAAGTCGTCGATTCTCGGTAGTGGGTAGCGGTTCTTGATGGTAAGTTTGTTCAACTCTCGGTAGTCGATACACAACCTGAATGTACCATCTTTCTTCTTGACAAACAAAACAGGAGCTCCCCACGGTGATGTGCTTGGTCGAATGAAACCACGCTCTAAAAGTTCTTGTAATTGGCTTTGCAGTTCTTTCATCTTGCTGGGTGCGAGTCTGTAAGGAGCACGAGCTATTGGTGCAGCTCCTGGTACAAGATCTATTTGAAATTCAACGGATCGATGTGGGGGTAATCCCGGTAATTCTTTCGGAAATACATCGGGAAATTCTTTTGCAATGGGAACATCATTGATGCTCTTTTCTTCAGTTTGTACTTTCTCGACGTGTGCTAGAACAGCATAGCAACCTTTTCTTATTAGTTTTTGTGCCTTCAAATTACTAATAAGATGTAGCTTCGTGTTGCCCTTTTCTCCGTACACCATTAAGGGTTTTCCTTTTTCTCGTATAATGCGAATTGCATTTTTGTAACAAACGATCTCCGCTTTCACTTCTTTCAACCAGTCCATACCGATTATCACATCAAAACTCCCTAACTCTACTGGTATCAAATCAATCTTAAATGTTTCGCTAACCAGTTTAATTTCTCGATTCCGACATATATTATCTGCTGAAATTAATTTACCATTTGCTAATTCGAGTAAAAATTTACTATCCAAAGGCGTCAATGGACAACTTAATTTAGCACAAAAATCTCTACTCATATAGCTTCTATCCGCACCCGAATCAAATAAAACGTAAGCAGATTTATTGTCAATAAGAAACGTACCCGTAACAAGCTCCGGGTCTTCCTGTGCCTCTGCCGCATTAATATTGAAAACTCTTCCACGGCCTTGTCCATTCGTGTTCTCCTGGTTCGGGCAATTTCTAATAATGTGGCCCGGTTTTCCACATTTATAACAAACTACATTGGCATAACTTGCTCCGACACTACTTGCTCCGCCATTACTCGTTCCGACACCATTTGTTCCTTTCGTTCTATTAACCCCTGGTCCGTAGACCTCACACTTCGCCGTGCTATGACCATTTCTTTTACACTTGTTACAAAATTTGGTGCAGAACCCCGAGTGATTCTTTTCACACCTTTGGCATAGCTGCTTCTGATTGTTGTTGTTGTTGCGGTTATTATTGTTGTTGGGATGATTGTTGTAGTTGCTGTTGTTGTTGTTGTTGTTGTTGTTGGGCCGTTTGTTGTAGTTGCGATTGATGTTGTGATTGTTGGGATAATTGTTGCGATTATTGTTGTAATTGCTGTTGTTGTTGTATTGGTGATTCTTATCACCGTTTTCCTCCCACTTTCTTTTGACTTGCTTCACATTGGCCTCTTCAGCAGTCTGTTCTTTAATTCTTTCTTCAATTTGGTTCACGAGTTTGTGAGCCATTCTACATGCCTGTTGTATGGAGGCGGGCTCGTGTGAACTTATATCTTCTTGGATTCTTTCCGGTAATCCTTTCACAAACGCGTCGATCTTCTCTTCCTCATCTTCGAATGCTCCCGGACACAATAGGCACAATTCTGTGAATCGTCTTTCGTACGTGGTAATATCAAATCCTTGGGTTCGTAACCCTCTAAGTTCTGTCTTGAGCTTATTGACCTCGGTTCTGGGACGGTACTTTTCGTTCATCAAGTGCTTGAATGCTGACCACGGTAGTGCGTACGCATCATCTTGTCCCACTTGCTCTAGATAGGTATTCCACCATGTTAACGCAGAACCTGTGAAGGTATGCGTAGCGTACTTCACTTTGTCCTCTTCAGTACACTTACTTATGGCAAACACCGATTCAACCTTCTCGGTCCACCGTTTCAATCCGATCGGTCCTTCGGTTCCATCAAATTCCAAAGGTTTGCAGGCAGTGAATTCTTTGTAGGTGCATCCTACACGATTTCCTGTACTGCTAGATCCAAGGTTATTGTTGGTATGTAGCGCAGCCTGTACTGCGGCTATGTTTGAAGCTAGAAAAGTACGGAATTCCTCTTCATTCATATTCACGGTGTGTCGAGTAGTCGGTGCCATTTCCTTCAAAATAGTTAAATGGAACAAGTTAATCATACAGAATATTAAGAGTAGTTAATAGTATTTCGTAGCATAATATGAACTCATTTATAAAAGCTTTTTCTTCATATTAGCGTTTTATAAGTTTAAATTCGGGTAGTACCTACCCGTTAAGTTCATACTTAGTAGCTAATATACAATTCAACTACTACAATTCTATATGAAAAACTGATTATAATAATATTTCGCGTTCAAACTTTTATACAATATTTTACAAACTTACAATACCGCTTATTTTACATAAAGCATGAAATATAGCACACAATAACTTTGATACAAGATAGTTGTGAAGATAATTCTAGCTAGTACACAAGTCGTTCAGCAAAGGCAATAAAGACACGTAATTCATACGTCCAGAAACAAGTCATGCATTCTGGTTTTACTAGGACTACTTCCCATCCTTGGTCTTGTGCAACATAACCGTTATGGCCGTTGATAAGACAGCGTGTTGTAACGTCATCAAAGGGACGAGGGTTACGTAATGTCCAACAGTCCCGTAATAATCTAAAAACCTCATTTCTTACCCCAATTACCGACTCCGTCACTTGTGGAAACGTTTTGTTTAATAGTTGTAGCCCGATGTTCTTGTTCTCACTTTGGTGAGAAGCGAACATTACTAATCCGTAAGCATAACATGCTTCTTTATGTTGCATGTTAGCCGCTTTTTCTAAATCACGAAGTCCAATATTCGGATATATTGAGTCAAAATAATTTCTTAACCCGTTGCGTAAAATAGCATTTGGGTTCCCCGCAATATATGCGTCAAAGTAAACACATCGTAACTTATGGGTTTCCCAATGTGATATCCCCCATCTTTCAAACGAAAGTCTCTTATAAACCAAGACATTCTTGGAACGTTCTTCGAATGTCTTACAAACTGATCTCGCCTTAAATAGTTGTGCCGAAGAATTCTGGCCGACTCTAGACAAGATTTCATCAATCATGTCTCCGGGTAGGTCTCTTAAAATATTGGGTTGTCTATCCATTTTGTGTTTTTAAACTGTAAAATAGACAAGAGTTAGTTTCATAAAAAAAAAATACTTATTAATACAAGCAATTTTTACATATATCATAAAGCATAAGAACACTATATTACATATATTACACCACACGAATACAACTATCTTATTCCGACTCGCTCGTTTCTTCTTCTTCGGTTTTGGTTCGTTTTGCCAAGTTTCTAGGGATATATGATGTTCCCCTAATATGAGCCGTCGTTGTCCACATTGGTTTAGAAAAACCTGGTGGTTTAGAGGTTCCCGGGTCATTGTTACAACTTAAGGACTTCGGGGGTTGACGATACATATAAAGTTCATCGGGGTTGGAATTAGATTTCTCTATTTTTATGCCCTTTCCCTTATTATTTTCTTTTGCCTTTTTAAATTCAGTTGGGGTAATTTCTATAACATCATCGGAATTCTCGTCGGAATCCGATTCATCGGAGAATTGGTAATCCTCCCAATATTTTGCTTCCTTGGCGGAAACACCATTGACCATAATTAACTTTGGTCGGTTGGTTAAGGATTTTCTTTTACTTAACCGTTTTATTATTTCCCCCACCGGTTCTATTTCTTCATCCGGTTCCGATTCTTCTTCCGGTTCCGATTCTTCTTCCGGTTCCGACTCTTCTTCCGGTTCCTCTTCGGGAACTTGTGAATCAGTCCACAAATCATTCCAATTTACATTTGACTCTTCATTATTATTAGGTGAGTCAATGGGACTTGTTCTAGAGGTAGACATCTATCACATAATATCAAACACGTTAAGAGATTAATATATCACATAATATTCATATGTTAAAAATATATAGTTTCCAACAAAAATGTTAAGCAATCATTTTTAAAGAAAACACGGTCGAAGTCCAGACTCACTAATGCATCCTAACAAACTCGATAAGACACACTAATGCAAATTTTCTGGTTCTCTAAGACCAACGCTCTGATACCAACTGAAATGTCCCGTTCTTATTGATTAAAAACGTTCCATATTAATTGATTTCGTTGCGAGGTTTTGACCTCTATATGAGACGTTTTTCAAAGACTGCATTCATTTTAAAACAAACCATAACCTTTATTTCATCAATAAAGGTTTAAAAAGCTTTACGTAGATTATCAAATAATGATAATCTAAAATATCCTGTTTACACACGACCATTACATAATGGTTTACAATACAAATATGTTACAACAAAATAAGTTTCTTGAATGCAGTTTTTACACAATATCATACAAGCATGGACTCCAAATCTCGTCCTTATTTAAGTATGCGACAGCGGAAGCTCTTAATAATCACCTGAGAATAAACATGCTTAAAACGTCAACAAAAATGTTGGTGAGTTATAGGTTTAACCTATATATATCAAATCATAATAATAGACCACAAGATTTCATATTTCAATACACATCCCATACATAGAGATAAAAATCATTCATATGGTGAACACCTGGTAACCGACAATAACAAGATGCATATATAAGAATATCCCCATCATTCCGGGACACCCTTCGGATATGATATAAATTTCGAAGTACTAAAGCATCCGGTACTTTGGATGGGGTTTGTTAGGCCCAATAGATCTATCTTTAGGATTCGCGTCAATTAGGGTGTCTGTTCCCTAATTCTTAGATTACCAGACTTAATAAAAAGGGGCATATTCGATTTCGATAATTCAACCATAGAATGTAGTTTCACGTACTTGTGTCTATTTTGTAAATCATTTATAAAACCTGCATGTATTCTCATCCCAAAAATATTAGATTTTAAAAGTGGGACTATAACTCACTTTCACAGATTTTTACTTCGTCGGGAAGTAAGACTTGGCCACTGTTGATTCACGAACCTATAACAATATATACATATATATTAAAGTATGTTCAAAATATATTTACAACACTTTTAATATATTTTGATGTTTTAAGTTTATTAAGTCAGCTGTCCTCGTTAGTAACCTATAACTAGTTGTCCACGGTTAGATGTACAGAAATAAATCAATAAATATTATCTTGAATCAATCCACGACCCAGTGTATACGTATCTCAGTATTGATCACAACTCAAACTATATATATTTTAGAATCAACCTCAACCCTGTATAGCTAACTCCAACATTCACATATAGAGTGTCTATGGTTGTTCCGAAATATATATAGATGTGTCGACATGATAGGTCGAAACATTGTATACGTGTCTATGGTATCTCAAGATTACATAATATACAATACAAGTTGATTAAGTTATGGTTGGAATAGATTTGTTACCAATTTTCACGTAGCTAAAATGAGAAAAATTATCCAATCTTGTTTTACCCATAACTTCTTCATTTTAAATCCGTTTTGAGTGAATCAAATTGCTATGATTTCATATTGAACTCTATTTTATGAATCTAAAAATAAAAAGTATAGGTTTATAGTCGGAAAAATAAGTTACAAGTCATTTTTGTAAAGGTAGTCATTTCAGTCGAAAGAACGACGTCTAGATGACCATTTTAGAAAACATACTTCCACTTTGAGTTTAACCATAATTTTTGGATATAGTTTCATGTTCATAATAAAAATCATTTTCTCAGAATAACAACTTTTAAATCAAAGTTTATCATAGTTTTTAATTAACTAACCCAAAACAGCCCGCGGTGTTACTACGACGGCGTAAATCCGGTTTTACGGTGTTTTTCGTGTTTCCAGGTTTTAAATCATTAAGTTAGCATATCATATAGATATAGAACATGTGTTTAGTTGATTTTAAAAGTCAAGTTAGAAGGATTAACTTTTGTTTGCGAACAAGTTTAGAATTAACTAAACTATGTTCTAGTGATTACAAGTTTAAACCTTCGAATAAGATAGCTTTATATGTATGAATCGAATGATGTTATGAACATCATTACTACCTTAATTTCCTTGGATAAACCTACTGGAAAAGAGAAAAATGGATCTAGCTTCAATGGATCCTTGGATGGCTCGAAGTTCTTGAAGCAGAATCATGACACGAAAACAAGTTCAAGTAAGATCATCACTTGAAATAAGATTATTATAGTTATAGAAATTGAACCAAAGTTTGAATATGATTATTACCTTGTATTAGAATGATAACCTACTGTAAGAAACAAAGATTTCTTGAGGTTGGATGATCACCTTACAAGATTGGAAGTGAGCTAGCAAACTTGAAAGTATTCTTGATTTTATGAAACTAGAACTTTTGGAATTTATGAAGAACACTTAGAACTTGAAGATAGAACTTGAGAGAGATCAATTAGATGAAGAAAATTGAAGAATTAAAGTGTTTGTAGGTGTTTTTGGTCGTTGGTGTATGGATTAGATATAAAGGATATGTAATTTTGTTTTCATGTAAATAAGTCATGAATGATTACTCATATTTTTGTAATTTTATGAGATATTTCATGCTAGTTGCCAAATGATGGTTCCCACATGTGTTAGGTGACTCACATGGGCTGCTAAGAGCTGATCATTGGAGTGTATATACCAATAGTACATACATCTAAAAGTTGTGTATTGTACGAGTACGAATACGGGTGCATACGAGTAGAATTGTTGATGAAACTGAACGAGGATGTAATTGTAAGCATTTTTGTTAAGTAGAAGTATTTTGATAAGTGTATTGAAGTCTTTCAAAAGTGTATAAATACATATTAAAACACTACATGTATATACATTTTAACTGAGTCGTTAAGTCATCGTTAGTCGTTACATGTAAGTGTTGTTTTGAAACCTTTAGGTTAACGATCTTGTTAAATGTTGTTAACCCAATGTTTATAATATCAAATGAGATTTTAAATTATTATATTATCATGATATTATGATGTACGAATATCTCTTAATATGATATATATACATTAAATGTCGTTACAACGATAAACGTTACATATATGTTTTCAAAATCATTAAGTTAGTAGTCTTGTTTTTACATATGTAGTTCATTGTTAATATAATTAATGATATGTTTACTTATCATAATATCATGTTAACTATATATATAACCATATATATGTCATGATATAGTTTTTTTTTACAAGTTTTAACGTTCGTGAATCACCGGTCAACTTGGGTGGTCAATTGTCTATATGAAACCTATTTCAATTAATCAAGTCTTAACAAGTTTGATTGCTTAACATGTTGGAAACATTTAATCATGTAAATATCAATCTCAATTAATATATATAAACATGGAAAAGTTCGGGTCACTACACCAAGGCCCCAACAATTATAAATATTAATTGATAATGCTAAAAACGAACATATATTTCATAGCATTATCCCTCAAGAAAGACAAGCTTTTAGCTGCAATTGTTCTATTTACAAGTGATATTCGTTTAAATAATAAAAGGTGAAGACAAAAGACAGATTCGACGATTTGAAGACGCAAACGACCAAAAAGCTAAAAAGTACAAAGTACAATCAAAATGGTTCAAATTATTGATGAGAAACGTCTAGAAATTACAAGAGTACGAGCTGCAAAACGCAAAGTACAAGATATTAAATAGTACGAAAGGACGTTCGAAAATCCGGAACCAGGACCTGAGCCAACTCTCAACGCGTGACGCAACGGACCAAAAATTACAAGTCAACGGAGTACAAGAATATAATATAATATATAATTAATTATATATAATTAATTATATTATATTATATATATATATATATATATAAATATATATATATATATATATATATATATATATATATATATATATATATATATATATATATATATTATAAAAATGCAGCAGCCCACGTTTTGGAATCTTTGTGAGCTGGAAAAGCAGGCCATGTGATCGCATGGCCAGAAGGCACAATTTCCATGCGATCGCATGGCCAGAAGGCACGTTTTGGAATCTTTGTGAGCTAAATATTAAAATTGGGTAATTGGGCTTTGGACCATAATTGGGGTTTGGACAAAAGAACGACACTTGTGGAAATTAGACTATGGGCTATTAATGATCTTTATATTTGTTTAATTGAATGATAGTTCGTTAATTTAATATAAAAATTACAATTGGATGTACCTATAAATAACCACATACACTCGATCGGACACGATGGGCGGGATATTTATAAGTACTAATAATCGTTCATTTAACCAGACACGGGAATGGATTAATAGTCAATGGACTTATTAAAACAGGGGTAAATTACATACAAGGAAAATTTGTGTAAGTATAGTTTAAGTCCCCAATTAATTGGAATATTTGACTTCGGATATAAGAATAATTTGACGAGGACACTCGCACTTTATATTTATGACTGATGGACTGTTATGGACAAAAACCAGATGGACATATCGAATAATCCAGGACAAAGGACAATTAACCCATGGTAATAAATTAAAATCAACATGTCAAACATCATGATTATTGAAGTTTAAATAAGCATAATTCCTTTATTTCATATTTTATCGCACTTTTATTTTCTGTCATTTTATTTATCGCACTTTTAAATATCATACTTTTTAATTATCGCAACTTTTATTTACTGTCATTTTATTTATCGCACTTTTAATTATCGCAATTTTATTATCGTCATTTACTTTACGCTTTAAATTAAGTTTTATTTTTAATATTTTACATTAGGTTTTAACTGCGACTAAAGTTTTAAAATCGACAAACCGGTCATTAAACGGTAAAAACCCCCTTTTATAATAAAAATACTACTTATATATATACTTACAAATATAGTTTTAAAAATATAGCGTTAAACTTGGCTAGTTCCCTGTGGACGAACCAGACTTACTAAAAACTACACTACTGTACGATTAGGTACACTGCCTATAAGTGTTGTAGCAAGGTTTAGGTATATCCACTCTATAAATAAATAAATAACTTGTGTAAAATTGTATTGTATTTAATAGTATTTCCTAGTAAAATATAAGCTATTTCGTATACATCCCTACGCACATCAAGTATTTTTGGCGCCGCTGCCGGGGACTGCTTAAACGCCGGAAGCGAAACGCTATATATATAAAAAAAAAGATTTTTAATTTACTTTTATAAAATACGTTTTAAATTTTAAAAATACAAAAATATAAAAACAAAAACAAAAAATATATATTTTTAAGAGTTGTTCAAAATATATAAAATTATAAAGTATTTTTATTTCTATTTTAGTTTTTAAATATAAGTTTTATTTAAGTTATATAAATATTTTATATAAATATAAAAGAAAACAAAAAAAAAAGTAAAAGTGTAAACGGGCTTGGCACTGTAGCAGCCCAAACAGTCTGGCCCGTAACCCGAAGCCATGCGACCGCATGAGAATCCTACATACAATCCATGCGATCGCATGGATTGAAAAGACTGGTCTGAAACCTTTGAGCATCGAATTAGGGTTAAGTTTTATATATAATTAATTATAATTAGGGTTTTAATTTAATATTAGTAAGTTTTAGTTTTAATTAATTTGTATTTTAAGTTTTAATTAGTTTTAAACTTAATACTTTTATAACATAATAATATAAAAATAATATTTTTATAAAAATTAGTAATTTTATCATTTTTAGTTTCTTTTTATAAATCATATATTTTAGTCGTTTATTTCGTAATATTTGTATTTTTATCGTTCGTACTTAGTTTTAAATTTAGTATTTTCCGTAGTTATTTTTAGCTCTAGATTTTTAGACTTTGCCGTAAAATCCCTTAAGTGCTTTTTCTTTAGACTAAGATTTAGATGCTTTAGAATTTTGCGACGTCGTTTTAAAATTTTAGTGCCTTTTTAAGTTATTGCCGTTTTGGATATAGAATTCCTTTTAAGCTTTAATACCTTTAGACGTAACTTTTAATTCTTAGTTTTTAGACTTTTAAGTTTCGACGCGCTACGTTCTTTTTATTATTTTTCGAACTTTTATTTTTTTTGACGTTTTTCGACGCAATCTTTTTCTTTCTTATTTCTCGCCGCTCTAGTTTTTAGGACATAGAATTTTCTATTTCTTCTATAAAATTTCTTCAAAATCTTGACGAAAAATTATTTTAAGTGGTTAAATTGATAGACATCCAAAATTTTCTGGTTCGTAGTAATAGTTGGATTTGTTAGTGGTGAGTTGTGGGCTTCTGATTTAAAGGGTCATGGCTACCTGCTGCATCTATTGGCTATTCGAAACGTGGGCAAAATCAGAAAAGTCTATTAATTTGATAACTTATATAATTTTTATCTTTTATAACTAATAGGATATTCAGTGAATGCACCGAGCAAAACGTTCACCACCTTTTATATGTTCACCACCTGTAACTCGATCAAGACATCTAGCCAATATTGTCGCCGTTGATTTTTCTTTAGAATCGTCATCCAGTCGACCAAGTACTCCAATTCAAATTTCCGATAATTCATTTTTTGAACCCGACCTCACAATTGAGAATCCGGAGGATATTCAGGGATAATTCAGAGATCCTGAACCACTAATCATTCCTCCTGAACCACAAATCACTTATCCAGAGATTATCGAGGAAGAAACCATTAAATCAGAATCCCTAAGTGATTCAGATTCAACAAATTCAATCATGAAAAATTTGAAACCTCTAAGTATGGAAGACCGAATGAGAGCTGAACGCACTGGCCAAGGTCATGCAATTACTCAACCAGACATTAATGCACCAGATTATGAAATCAAAGGACAAATCCTGCACATGGTAACTAATCAATGCCAATTTAGTGGTGCGGCGAAGGAAGATCCAAACGAACATCTTCGTACCTTTAATAGGATCTCTACTCTATTTAAAATTCGAGAAGTGGAGGATGAACAGATCTATCTCATGTTATTTTCCTGGACTTTAAAGGGAGAAGCCAAAGATTGGTTAGAATCGTTACCTGAAGGGGCGATTGATACATGGGATGTTTTAGTTATAAATTTCCTTAAACAATTCTTTCTGGCATCTAAAGCCATGAGACTTCAAGAAGAAATTGCTACGTTCACGCAGAAGCCAAATGAAACTTTATATGAGGCATGGACAAGATTTGGAAAGTTATTGAGAGGATGTCCGCAACATGGTTTAGACACTTATCAAATAGTATAAATATTCTACCAAGGATGCGACATCACTACAAGAAAAGACATCGATATAGCAGCTGGTGGTTCCATTATGAAGAAAACCGCAACTGAAGCTTACAAAATTATTGATAACAGTGCTTCCCACTCACATGAGTGGCATCAAGAAAAAGATATCGTTAGATCATCTAAAGCAGCTAGAGCCGATTCTAGCCATGACTTAGATACCATTTCCGCAAAGATAGATGCTGTCGAGAGACGAATGGAAAAGATGACTAAAGATATTCACTCAATACGAATTAGTTGTGAGCAGTGTGGAGGACCACATTTGACAAAAGATTGTCTCAGTATTGAACAAACAATGGAACAAAGAGAGAATGTTTCATACATGAACCAAAGGCCTGGAAATAATTATCAGAATAATTACCAACCGCCAAGACCAAACTACAATCAAAACTAGAATTATAACCGAAATGTTCCATACAATAACCAACAAGGTCCTAGCAATCAACAAGTATCCAATAATACTTACAATCAGCAAAGACCTATTTTTCCAAATAAACCACCACAAACCGATGATAAAAAGCCAAATCTAGAAGACATGATGTCAAAGCTAGTTGAATCTCAAACTCAATTTTTCACATCTCAAAAACAAACTAATGAACAAAATGCTCAAGCATTTAGAAATCAACAAGCTTCTATTCAAAATCTGGAAAAAAAAGTAAGCAACCTAGCAAGGTTGATAGGTGAAAGAAAATCGGGAAGTCTACCTAGCGATACAAATTCTAACCACCTGAAATGCCTGTAATTTCTGATGACTCTATTCCTACTCCACAAGAAACACAATCTGAGCAAGAAAAGGAAAAAGAACCGGTAGTTGAAAAGGTTAATGAAGATAACACAGTTAAAGCTAAACCTTATGTTAAACCATACCAAGCACTACTTCCTTGCCCAAGTAAAATGAGAAAAGAAAGACTTGAAGCCGAGCAATCCAAATTCTTAGATATGTTTAAACAAATAAATGTCACCCTTCATTTCATTGATGTGATTTCAGGAATACCAAGATATGCTAAATTCTTGAAAGATCTAATCACAAATAGAAAGAAAATGGAAGAACTCTCGGCTGTTACTATGAATGCTAATTGTTCTGCAGTGCTGTTGAATAAGATACCAGAAAAATTATCTGATCCAGGAAGTTTCACAATTCCATGTTTTCTGGGTAGTCTTAGTTCAATAGAAGCATTGGCAGACTTAGGTGCTAGTATAAATCTAATGCCATATTCACTATACGCTAAACTAGACCTCGGAGAATTGAAACCAACACGAATAAGCATACAACTAGCCGATCGATCAGTAAAATATCCTAGAGGGATAATGGAAAACATGCTAGTTAAAGTTGGTACTTTAGTATTTCCAGTAGATTTTGTTATTCAAGATATGGAAGAATATTCTCGAGTTCCTCTCATATTAGGAAGACCATTCTTAAACACTGCTAAAGCAATAATAGACGTGTTTGGTAAGAAACTGACCCTAAGTATAGAGGACGAGAGTGTTACCTTTTCTGTTGATAGAGCCATACAACAACCGCAATCTGCAGATGATACATGTTATTATATTCAAACTATAGATTCACATGCAGAATTGTTAGAAGAATTTCCAGAATTACAAGGAACAGGAGAATGTTCTTTAGGAGAAGGAACTGAACCAATTGATGAAGCTGAAATGTTAGCCGCACTCATGGCTAATGAATATGAACCAACAACAGAAGAAATTCAAATGCTAAAAGAGGAAGACAGATATCGATACAAATCATCGATAGAAGAACCACCGACATTAGAGTTAAAGCCACTTCCAAACCATTTGGAATATGCTTATTTACATGGTGAATCTGAATTACCTGTAATAATATCATCTTCTCTTACGGAAAATGAAAAATCTCAACTAATTTCTGTGCTAAAAGCTCATAAACCAGCTATTGCATGGAAGATTCATGACATTAAAGGCATAAGTCCTTCGTATTGTACACATAAAATCCTTATGGAAGATGGTCATAAAACATATGTGCAACGCCAACGAAGACTAAATCCTAATATGCAAGATGTTGTTAAGAAAGAAATTATTAAACTGCTAGATGCAGGTTTAATTTATCCAATCTCTGATAGTCCATGGGTAAGCCCAGTTCAATGCGTACCTAAGAAGGGTGGCATTACTGTCATCACAAATGAAAAAAATGAGCTTATTCCTACTAGGACTGTAACAGGATGGCATGTTTGTATTGATTATAGAAAATTAAATGACGCCACCAGAAAAGATCATTTTCCCTTACATTTAATTGATCAAATGTTGGAAAGATTAGCCGAAAATAGTTACTATTGTTTTCTTGACGATTTTTCCGGATATTTTCAAATTCCAATAGCACCCGAGGATCAAGAGAAAACCACGTTCACGTGCCCGTATGGTACTTTTGCTTACAAACGCATGCCATTTGGACTTTGCAACGCCCCTGCAACATTTCAAAGATGCATGATGGCGATTTTTCACGACATGATAGAAGAATGCATGGAAGTTTTCATGGATGACTTTTCTGTCTTTGGTGATACATTTCAAACATGTCTAGTTAATCTTGAACAAATGCTTATTAGATGCGAACAATCAAATCTAGTTCTTAATTGGGAGAAATGCCATTTCATGGTTAAAGAAAGCATCGTTCTTGGTCATAAAATTTTAAAGGAAGGAATTGAAGTGGATAGAGCTAAAATAGATGTAATTGCTAAACTTCCACATCCCACCAATGTTAGAGGAGTTAGGAGTTTTCTAGGGCATGCCGGTTTTTACCGACGTTTCATAAAAGATTTTTCTAAAATTGCCACTCCTATGAATAAACTCCTAGAAAAGGATGCTCCATTCATCTTTTCAGATGAATGCATCAAATTTTTTAATATTGTTAAAGAAAAACTCACTAATGCGCCGATCATGATAACTCCAAATTGGAATCTACCATTTGAATTCATGTGCGATGCAAGTGATTTTGCAATGGGAGCCGTTTTAGGACAAAGGATTGAAAAATGATTTCAACCTATTTATTACGCTAGTAAGACATTACAAGGAGCACAAACGAATTACATAACTACTGAAAAAGAACTCCTTGCTATTGTCTTTGCTTTTGACAAATTTCATTCATATCTCGTTCTAGTAAAAACGGTGGTCTATATCGACCATTCCTGCTCTTAGATACCTATTTTCAAAACAAGATGCCAAACCATGATTAATCCGTTGGATCTTACTCTTACAAGAGTTTGATATTGAAATTCAAGACAAAAAGGGAGCAGAAAATCTCGCCGCTGATCATCTTTCTCGTCTTGAAAATCCCGAATTTGAAGTTCTAAATGAATCGGCTATACAAGATAACTTTCCTGATGAATATCTTTTGAAGATCGATAATAATGAAATTCCATGGTTTCCAGACTATGAAAACTACTTAGTATGTGGATTCCTTGAAAAAGGGTTGTCGTACCAAAGACGAAAGAAATTCTTTAGTGATATAAAACACTATTTCTGGGAAGATTCACATTTATTCAAAAGTTGTCCCGATAGAATAATACGCCGATGCGTATTCGGAGATCAAGCTAGTCAAATCTTAAACCATTGTCACACAGGACCAACAGGAGGGCATTATGGGCCTCAACTCACAGCAAGAAAAGTTTATGACGCTGGATTCTATTGGCCTACAATTTTCAAAGACGCACACCTTCTTTGTAAATCCTCTGATGCTTGTCAAAGGGCCAGAAAAATAAGTCAACGTGATGAAATGCCACAATATGTCATTCAAGTATGTGAAGTATTTGACGTTTGGGGTATTGACTTTATGGGTCCATTTCCAAAATCTCATAATAATCTCTACATTCTCGTTGCCATTGATTATGTATCTAAATGGGCGGAAGCACAAGCTCTCCCAACTAACGATGCACGAGTTGTAGTCAACTTCTTAAAACGTCTTTTTGCAAGGTTCGGAACACCGAAAGCTTTAATAAGTGATCGGGGTACTCATTTTTGTAATAATCAACTTGAGAAAGTTCTCAAAAGATATGGAGTAACTCATAAAATCTCTACTGCTTATCATCCACAAACAAGTGGACAAGTTGAAAATACCAACCGAGCATTAAAACGTATTCTAGAGAAAATCGTAGGATCAAATCCGAAGGAATGGTCCATGAAATTGGAGGATGCACTCTGGGCTTTTAGAACAGCCTATAAAACTCCAATTGGAACCACACCTTTTAAACTCGTTTATGGAAAAGCATGTCATCTTCCAGTAGAAATTGAGCACAAAGCATTTTGGGCTTTGAAGACATGTAATCTTGATTTACATGAAGCCGGACGTCTACGGTTAAGTCAACTAAACGAATTAGAAGAATTAAGAGATGAAGCATATGAAAATTCGTTAATCTATAAAGAAAGAACGAAGAAATGGAATGATAAAAGAATCAGAAGTTCAAATGAATTTAAGGAAGGAGACAGAGTCCTTCTTTTCAAATCACGATTCAAGCTATTTCCTGTAAAATTGAAATCAAGATGGTCTGGACCATTCATAGTCAAAAGAGTTTTCCCGTACGGAACAGTAGAATTAATAAATTCAAATAGGATTGAATTTAAGGTTTATGGTCACAGAGTTAAACATTACATACATAATCCAATGGAACTTGAAGATGAAGTTAATCACAATTTCGATACCACAGCTAACTAAGCGTGGGAAGGTTCGAATCTTTTTAGGGTAATATGTATTTCTGTTAGAGTTAGATATTCTGTTTTCGTGTAGTTCTCGAGAATGGAATCCGAATGGTCTTTCCCTAGCAGACCCTAAAGAACTTGTCTTCTCCCCCCATTCTGAATTTTTATTTTTTTTAGGTTTTACGAGATGAAGAATTCCTTTGATCTGAACCATGGTCTACTACTACACGCTATGATTACTAAACGTAATAATGACACCCTTCCGAGTGAATTGGTATCATTCATAAGAGACAAAATGGACGGAGTAAGAAAAGAACTCAGGAAAGATCATCATAAGATACATTTTGGTAAAGGAAAATCAAAATTCGCAACAAAAAGAAGAGCACGACACCTTGAAAGATGTCATAAATGCGGAAAATGGTCAACATATTCAAATACCGAATTTATTACTCTATGCAGAGAAGGACCGTTCATATGTTTAGAAGAAAAGATATTGAAGAATCGAGGTTACGCTTACGTAGCTATGGAAAACCAAATCACACGACTCTCATATGAATCGGCTAAAGCAGGTCTCTGAGAATTCTTTCTCACAGGTAAGTATGTACAGTTTTTATTTTTTTATTATTTATTGCTTTTAACCTTTTGATAATAAACGCTGAATCGTTCGTTATAAAGTATTAAATTGGTATTCAATAAAATTAGGTATGCGTAACCGAAATTATTGATATCATACAAAAATTTATTACATCACTGCGAAATTTACCGTTTATTCTTAAGGTATAAATATCTTTAATCAATCAACCCAAAATATTTCAGTAATTCGTCAGGAGTAAAACTAGGTTATGGAACTGAAATTACTTTACCGAAAAGAGGGGCATATATTTTTGTTAATATTTGATTGATTAAAGTGGGATAAAAAAAAAACCAAAAAGATTTTTAATTTTTACCTTGTTTTTAATATATAAATATTAAATTAATATTGTAAACTTTTTAAAATCAATATATTTAAGTTTGTAAGTATTTTAAAAATTAATATTTTTAATATAAGTTTGTATGTATAAAATATTAATAAAATGAATTTTTAATTTTATGCATTTTAAATTTAAGTTTGGTGTGAATTTAAAAACAAAAATGTACTTTATTTCATTAAGTTAAAAATGTGATTTCTAAAAATTCATCATGAGTTAAAAACTAGGTCGTTGAACCGAAATTTCTTTACCCAAGGAGGGACGAGAAATTTTGTTATCATTATTTTTAATCTTACTGAATTAAAGTATGCCAAAAACATTAAAAAAAACCCAAAAATCTTTGCTTTTAAAACAACGCTTTGAAATGTCAAATTTTTAAAATTTTGTTGAGAGACGAACTAGGACAACGATCCGAAACGCCCTCATTCTAAAAGAAACAAATTTTTAAAAATTTATTAATCTATGTCTTATTAGTTAAAGGTTTTTATATAAAAATAAATAAATAAATAAATAAAATAAAATAACCCCATGCGATCGCATGGGGTTTGTGCTGGAAATCCATGCGATCGCATGGATTTGAAAATCTGGACAGGATCAAAAAGCTCAGCGAGTTCTGCTCTTCCCACAAACACACACATACACAAACGAAAATACTCCCAAAATCACCCCTAAATTCGCCATTTTTCACCAAAATTCATCAAATTTCTCACTATAATCCGCTTTAATCATGAATTTGTTAAGAAGTTTTTCAGGAAAGGTAACAATTACACCCCTAAACCTCTTTAAATTTGATTTTTAGTGTTCTTGAGCTATAATTTTACCTAATTTGATTTTGTTAATTTCTAGTGTAATTAGAGTTAAATTGTTAGTATATTATGCATGTATTACCTAGATTGATGCTATTTAACATGATTTGAAGCCAAAAACTTCAAAATTTTTAGAAATCTAGGGTTTGTGTTCTTGAGCAATTTGGGGCTTTTTGATATAAACAGGTTATGGCCGATTTTTGTCATGAATTATTGCTAAATTAAGTAGTGTAACATGTTTAGGTAGCTAAATGATCCAAACTTTGATTCTAAACATGATTTTTGAGAATTAAAGTGGACTTTTTAGGTCTAAAATTCATGAACTTGATTAAATTGATGTAAATGCCATTTGAAACTTATTTAATTATTAGTAATGATTATTTTGACATGTTATTTGAGTAGAATGCTTATGAACTTTGTAAACATTTTCATATATGCTTATTTGAAAAAGTGTAGAATTGATAAAAATGTGAAAATGAGCATGAGTTTAATATAGATTAAACATGTTATTGTAATTGTTTCAAGTTGTTATTTTGCTAACACTGATGTGTTTGAAACTATACCTTTATTTATGAACGGATTTGAGTTGTTTTGTTACACGAATTGATTTATTGTAAATATGGTGTTTTAATGAATTCGGGTTGATTTCACACTTATATAGGCAACTAGTCCTATCAGCGTAGTTTAGTTTTATAGGTAAATCTGATTTGTTCCACAGGGAGATGGAGTGTTAATGGTTTTTAATAGTCTTTGAAGTTAAACTTATTTAAAGGGGGTTTTGGATTAGGAATTTATAATATAACAATAATGAAAAATTAATTAAACTATTTACCTTTATAAATAAAGTTACAAGATTACATGATTTATAATTATTAATTTAAAAGTGAACTAAATGAAATTATGCTAATTTGTGATAAAACAATTTTATTACTAAATGGTAATAAGTACAACAATAATTTTGCATTACAACTAAATGATTAGGAGTTTGTTTTAAATAATAAAATACAAATCTATTTAAATTAACTAAATAATAACTTTTAATTAAATTAAAGATGAATTAAAGATAATTATAATGATTATACGAATTATAAATTAAATACTTTAAAAGTAATAATAAAAGATTTAATTAATACTTAGATTTTAAACAGTATTCGTACAGTACTGGTATTACACTTACGTGTTTTGCGTGTATTTATACGCGTTACACGTATATTTTAGAAGCTACGCGTTTCATGTATATATCTACACGGTCCGCGTATGTTAAATTCGATGTGACAAAACAGTAACTATTAAACTGATGTACATTGATTATATTTTTCTTTTATATGTATAATAATATGTAAATAAATAATAATAATTATTTGCAATATATAAATGGGAGTGTTCACTTAAATGTTTCACCTCTAGATCCATGGATTGTTTTAAAATTAGGCTCTATTAAAATGTTTTTAGTATAAAACTTTATATTTTTCTTTCGAATATATAAAGTTTCAACTAGCTAAATTAAATCTAATTTTCATTTGACCTTATTTAGGTAGTTTACTATTCCCAAGTATTTAAATTGAGACCCAATCTAGTTTTGACTTTCGCCAAAACCCAAATCATAACGGTTTCCCTTTTTACAATTTCACTATTATATAACTAATGACACCCAAACCACCGAACTTTATTTCTAATTTAGTGGTAATAAATCATTCATAAATTCGTCTAAATCACTATTAATGTTGAAGCTTAATTTATATAAATAAAAATAACTTTCGTTATTTGAATCTAATAAATTAAGTGACAAGGATTAAATATCTAAGTACATAATAATGGTTCTTTTAATTAGGCACAATGTTAAAGATACTTAAGTTACATTTTAATTTTTACAAATGATAACAATCCATTTCACTAGGGGCTCTACATCTAAGCAAACACTAGGGAAAATTAGGTACTCATTATACTAGAGTAAACATAAAAATACAAGTATACAAACATAATAATAACGATAAAAATTGATAACGATAATTTTAATAGGATAAACTTACGAAAATCTTCACTTTCATTAACTTCAAATGGTAGAAAAATTACAATAACAACACCCTTGCACTCGCACAATAATACCCTTAATCACGAACAATACAGCCTTAATATTGAAACTATCCTAAATATTGAACTTGAAAATTAATTGGAACTGAACTTAAATTATATGGAGTACAAAGATACTAGTAAAATTAATTGGGTGTGATATCCCTTTGCTCTCTGCTCTACCTCTCTCTATATGTCTGTGTATGTCCAAATGAAAATAGTACTCGTATTTAACAAAAGTTGATGAAGTAGTAGGTGGAGAATATCAATGCTTTTTGCTGTAACACTGAAAAAGAATTGATATTAAACACAAAAGCCACCGTCCCATTTGCAATTGAATCTGGATCTGGATCAAACATTACGCGTTCCACGTGGAGATGTACACGTTCCGCGTAAGAGCAACTTTGAATCTGCATTTATTACATAACTTACGCGTTTCGCGTAGACATATACTCGTTCCGCGTATGAGTAACCAGCAATTTTTTTATTTTTAATTTTATGTTTGTTCTTTGTTCACCCCGTGTTGAAGTATATTGACTTGGAACTTTCATTTGAAATCTTTTTTTCTTCGATCGTCTTGGACTTTCATTCGGATAAACGTTATCTCGATATATATTTGGTTAAAACCCGTCGTTTATTATCATTTCTTCAAACTTCAAGCTCGCGTTTACTTTTGCCGTTTTTCTCGTGAATTATGCATTTGAATGTCTTCATTTCGGTAAAAGCCGATGAAATATAAATGATATTGCGTCGAAATATATGTATGTTTAAAGCAATATCAAAATACCCCACACTTGAACGTTGCTTGTCCTCAAGCAATTATATCTTCTAAATAGAATCGGAACATTACATATTTTTCCATATAGAACATTAAATCACACAACACACTCCACACGAAATGAAAACACACGCTATATGGAATAAGTTGGAAACACTACACAATATTTATTGGATCACACGCACACCACACGAAATGAAATTCTGATAACAGAAACAAAGTTAAAACTCGTGATTAAGGTTTTAAAAATTTGGATCCTTAGGAAAAACTGGACCTTGTGAAAACGTTTTATGATTTTATAAAATGGCATGCTAGTTTTTACACTAGACACATTTTCCGATTTTAACCTCAAATTCCGGTCGAGGGTAACTGAAAACCGTAGTCTCAGTCGGCGATTAGCAAGCTATCCGCCCCCATGATTGAAGTATCATGGAACTTGAAACCGAATGTCCTAAAAATGGTTTTACACACTATAATTCATAAAATAGCATAAGTTTTAGAATAAAATTATATCGTGTCCAAATATCATCGGTGAACCATGAGTTTGCACACCTCAATTTTTATGGCATATGTATGTTGACCGCAGTCAAACATAGATGTGGTTGATCTTTACGGAGATCATCCATCTGGGGATTAGATTCATTAGTCTTAAAAGCTAATTTGCAATGTGCCTCCCATTGTACGAGACAGATCCATCTCATGGTTAGGATAAGTCTGACCACCAAAAACCCTGTTTGATGCTGAGGTGAGGTGGATTTCCAGCCAATGATAGAGATGACTTTTCAAGATTTTTCGTCAACCTACAGCTGTTCTGGACTACATCTTCTAACATAAGTTAGCAAGTGTGTCATTTTGGAAGACTTTACTTCCTTAAAAGATGGACTTGATTCATCCTTTATTACTCGCATTAATGGGATATTCAGGTTTATACATTCTAAAGCAATGATATCTGCAATAAACTTCATAGAAACATGTGATAAATGGTTCCAAAAATATGGGTTTATAAATTCTGTTATACTTGGTTTTCTTTTATAGGTTTTAATCAAATAAACTTATGTATTTTTAATGTATGGAGACAATAATTTCGGTTTTTGACACCTAATTTTTAATCGCTCATAATTACCTTAAAAATTGACCAAGTATATTTGTTTAAAAATTTTCAAAATTTTCGTAAAACCACCAAGATATAAGTTCTCGAGAATTTATATATTCCCACCCCACACTTAATATTATGTAATGCCCTCATTGCATAAAATTAGATTAAATGTATAAATTCGAGAGGACAAAAAGTGTAAAGTATTTCGAACTTCCTTTGTTAAGTAATTGGACATTTTAAAATGCTTATCGTATGAACATATCCAATCCTTTTTATCACAATAATACTTTCGTGTTTCGTTATGTCGAATCTCATCATTGTAAGTACCTGTCAACAAATATGTTAATCACACACGAGATGGGGTTGTACTTTAGTAGTAAAAAAAAATTTTTTTACCCCACACTAAAAGTTTTTGTATATATAAAATATATAAAAGTAAAAGTAAATACTTAACACACACCATAAAAAACATTTTATACAAACAAGATAAAAAATAAATTGTTTTGCAACTAAAAACTAGAAAAATGGCCATACAGGGCCTCCTTGATCTTCCTGTTCCTGTTGCTGTTGCTGCCGCTGTTCATTTTGGCGTTGTTCCTCGTAAAAACGCCGATAGGCATCCTGACTTGCAGCTAGAGCAGCGTTGGGATCATAAGGTGGAGGTAGAGGATCACCGGGTGCTTGCCATGGGGTGTATGAAGGAAAGACTGAGGGTGCGTAATGCTGTGGGTTAGCTGCGTATAGATATACCTGATGATGTACCCACTCAAGTTGTGCTCCCTGGCCCCTTTGATCATATCGGATGTGTAGTGACCCGAACTTTTCCATGTTTATATATATTAATTGAGATTGATATTTACATGACTAAATATTTCCAATGTGTTAAGCAATCAAACTTGTTAAGACTTGATTAAATGAAATAAGTTTCATATAGACAATTAATCACCCAAGTTGACCGGCGATTCACGAACGTTACAAATTTGTAAAAACTACATGTTGTGGTATATATAGACATATATATATGGTTGACATGAGATTATGATGAGTAAGTATCTCGCTAAGTATATTAACAATGTGTGATATACATAAGAAATGAGATTACTAAGTTAAGAAACTCGAAATGATATATATAACGATTATCGTTACGATAACGTCTACTAAATACATATGTATCATATTAAGATATTGATACACTTTATTTAACATGATAAAATGATATTTAAATATATCATTAAGTGTGTTAACAATGAACTACATATATAAAAACAAGACTACTAACTTAATGATTTCGAAACGAGACATATATGTAACGATTATCGTTGTAACGACATTTAAATGTATATATATCATATTAAGATATATTAATATATCATAATATCATGATAATATAATAATTTAAAATCTCATTAGATATAATAAATATTGGGTTAACAACATTTAACAAGATCGTTAACTTAAAGGTTTTAAAACAACACTTACATGTAACGACTAACGATGACTTAACGACTCAGTTAAAATGTATATACATGTAGTGTTTTAATATGTATTCATACACTTTTGAAAGACTTCAAGACACTTATCAAAATACTTGTACTTAACAAAAAATCTTACAATTACATCCTCGTTCAGTTTCATCAACAATTCTACTCGTATGCACCCGTATTCGTACTCGTACAATACACAGCTTTTAAATGTATGTACTATTGGTATATACACTCCAATGATCAGCTCTTAGCAGCCCATGTGATTCACCTAACACATGTGGGAACCATCATTTAGCAACTAGCATGAAATATCTCATAAAATTACAAAAATATGAGTAATCATTCATGACTTATTTACATGTAAACAAAATTACACATCCTTTATATCTAATCCATATACCAACGACCAAAAATACCTACAAACACTTCCATTCTTCAATTTTCTTCATCTAATTAATCTCTCTCAAGTTCTATCTTCAAGTTCTAAGTGTTCTTCATAAATTCTACAAGTTCTAGCTTCATAAAATCAAGAATACTTTCAAGTTTGCTAGCTTACTTCCAATCTTGTAAAGTGATCATCCAACCTCAAGAAATCTTTATTATTTACAGTAAGATATCTTTCTAATACAAGGTAATACTCATATTCAAACTTTGATTCAATTTCTATAACTATAACAATCTTATTTCGAGTGGAAATCTTACTTGAACTTGTTTTCGTGTCATGATTCTGCTTCAAGAACTTTCAAGCCATCCAAGGATCCTTTGAAGCTAGATCTATTTTTCTCATTTCCAGTAGCTTTATCCAGAAAACTTGAGGTAGTAATGATTTTCATAACATCATTCGATTCATACATATAAAGCTATCTTATTCGAAGGTTTAAACTTGTAATCACTAGAACATAGTTTAGTTAATTCTAAACTTGTTCGCAAACAAAAGTTAATCCTTCTAACTTGACTTTTAAAATCAACTAAACACATGTTCTATATCTATATGATATGCTAACTTAATGATTTAAAACCTAGAAACACGAAGAACACTGTAAAACCGGACATACGCCGTCGTAGTAACACGGCGGGCTGTTTTGGGTTAGTTAATTAAAAACTATGATAAACTTTGATTTAAAAGTTGTTCTTCTGGGAAAATGATTTTTCTTATGAACATGAAACTATATCCAAAAAACATTGTTAAACTCAAAGTGGAAGTATGTTTTCTAAAATGGTCATCTAGACGTCGTTCTTTCGACTGAAATGACTACCTTTACAAAAATGACTTGTAACTTATATTTTCGACTATAAACCTATAATTTTTCTGTTAAGATTCATAAAATAGAGTTCAATATGAAACCATAGCAATTTGATTCACTCAAAACGGATTTAAAATGAAGAAGTTATGGGTAAAACAAGATTGGATAATTTTTCTTGTTGTAGCTACGTGAAAATTGGTAACAAATCTATATTAATCATATCCTAGCTAACTTATATTGTATTATACATGTATTCTAATATATTATGGAATCTTGGGATACCATAGACACGTATGCAAATGTTTTGACATATCATATCGACCCATGTGTATATATTATTTAGAACAACCATAGACACTCTATATGCAGTAATGTGGGAGTTAGCTATACAGGGTTGAGGTTGATTCCAAAAATATATATACTTTAAGTTGTGATCTAGCCTGAGACGTGTATACACTGGGTCGTGGATTGATTCAAGATAATATATATCGATTTATTTCTGTACATCTAATTATGGACAACTAGTTGTAGGTTACTAACAAGGACAGCTGACTTAATAAACTTAAAACAGTAAAACGTATTAAAAATGTTGTAAATATATTTTGAACATACTTTGATATATATGTACATATTTTTTATAGGTTCGTGAATCGACCAGTGGCCAAGTCTTACTTCCCGACGAAGTAAAAATCTGTGAAAGTGAGTTATAGTCCCACTTTTAAAATCTAATATTTTTGGGATGAGAATACATGTAGGTTTTATAAATGATTTACAAAATAGACACAAGTACGTAAACCTTCATTCTATGGTTGAATTATCGAAATCGAATATGCCCCTTTTTATTAAGTCTGGTAATCTAAGAATTAGGGAACAGACACCCTAATTAACGCGAATCCTAAAGATAGAACTATTGGGCCTAACAAACCCCATCTAAAGTACTGGATGCTTTAGTACTTCGAAATTTATATCATATCCGAAGGGTGTCCCGGAATGATGGGGATATTCTTATATATGCATCTTGTTAATGTCGGTTACCAGGTGTTCACCATATGAATGATTTTTATCTCTATGTATGGGATGTATATTGAAATATGAAATCTTGTGGTCTATTGTTACGATTTGATATATATATAGGTTAAACCTATAACTCACCAACATTTTTGTTGACGTTTAAAGCATGTTTATTCTCAGGTGAATACTAAGAGCTTCCGCTGTTGCATACTAAAATAAGGACAAGATTTGGAGTCCATGTTTGTATGATATTGTGTAAAAACTGCATTCAAGAAACATATGTCGATGTAATATATTTCTATTGTAAACCATTATGTAATGGTCGTGTGTAAACAGTATATTTTAGATTATTATTATTTGATAATCTACGTAATGCTTTTGAAACCTTTATTGATAAAATAAAGGTTATGGTTGTTTTAAAAATGAATGCAGTCTTTGAAAAACGTCTCATATAGAGGTCAAAACCTCGCAAAGAAATCAATTAATTTGGAACGTTTATAATCAATATGAACGGGACATTTCAGTTGGTATCCGAGCGTTGGTCTTAGAGAACCAGAAAATTTGCATTAGTGTGTCTTATCGAGTTTATTAGGATGCATTAGTGAGTCTGGACTTCGACCGTGCTTTCTTTAAAAATGATTGCTTAACATTTTTGTTGGAAACTATATATTTTTAACATGTGAATATTATGTGATATAATAATCTCTTAACGTGTTTGTTATTATGTGATAGATGTCTACCTCTAGAACAAGTCCCATTGCCTCACCTAATAATAATGAAGAGTCAAATATAAATTGGAATGATTCGTGGACTGATTCACAAGTTCCCGAAGAGGAACCGGAAGAAGAGTCGGAACTGGAAGAAGAATCGGAACCGGAAGAAGAAATAGAACCAGTGGGGGAAATAATAAAACGGTTAAGTAGAAGAAAATCCTCAACCAACCGACCAATGTTAATTATGGTCAATGGTGTTTCCGCCAAGGAAGCAAAGTATTGGGAGGATTACCAATTCTCCGATGAATCGGATCCCGACAAGGATTCCGATGATGTTATAAAAATTACCCCGACCCAATTTAATGAGGCAAAAGAAATTAATAAGGGAAAAGGAATCAAAATAGAGAAATCTGATTCTGACCCCGATGAACTTTATATGTACCGTCAACACCCATATTTTCAATATCTTGACAATAACCCGGGAACCTCTAAACCACCAGGTTTTTCTAAACCAATGTGGAAAACGACGACTCGTATTAGAGGAACATCATATATCCCTAGAAGATTAGGAAAAAGAACCAAGTCCGAAGAAGAAGAAATCAGTGATTCAGATTAAAGGGGTGTGAGCATGTTGTGTAATAAATGTATTGTAGTGTGCTTGTACTTTTATGTTCTATGTAAAAATTGATTGTATTGTTTGTTATTACGAATCTAATCCTTGTCTATTTTACAGTATAAAAACAAAATGGACGTTAAGGGTAGACAACAGAATATTTTAGAAGACCTACCAGAGGATATGATTGAGGAAATCCTGTCTAGAGTCGGTCAGAATTCATCAGCACATTTAGTTATGGCGAAATTAAATTGTCAAACATTTGAAAAACTTTCCAGAAATGCCTTAGTTTATAAAAGGCTTTCCTTTGATAGGTGGGGTATATCACATTGGGGAGACCGTAAATTACGCCGTGTTTTCTTTAAAGCGTTAAATGCGGGGAACCCAAATGCAATTTTACGCTACGGGTTAAGAACCTATTTTGACTCAACATATCCCAACATAGGATTTCGTGAATTAGAAAGAGCTTCTAACATGCAACATAAAGAAGCATGTTATGCTTACGGGTTAGTGATGTTCGCTTCTTACCAAAGTGAGAAAAAGAACATCGGATTGCAGCTTTTAAATAAAACTTACCCACAAGTGACGGATTCAGTAGTTGGGGTGAGAAACAAGGTTTTTAGATTATTACGGGGCTGTTGGACATTACAAAACCCTCGTCTTTTTGACGACATTACAACATGCTGCCTAGCTAATGGTCATAACGGTTATTTTCCACAAGACCAAGGATGGGAAGTTGTCTTAGTAAAACCAGAATGCATGGCTTGTTTCTGGACTTATGAATTACGTATCTTTATTTCCTTTGATGAACAACTTGCGTATTAACTAGATTTATCTTCAAAACTGTCCTGTATCATAGTATACTATATTTCATGTTATATGTAATATAGCGAAGTTGTAAGTTTGAAGAATATTTGTATGTGATATATTATTATAATCAGTTTTTCATATGGAATTGTAGTAGTTGAATTGTATATTAGCTACTAAGTATGAACTTAACGGGTAGGTAGTACCCGAATTTAAACTTATAAAACGCTAATATGAAGAAAAAGCTTTTATAAATGAGTTTATATTATGCTACCAGATACTATTGACTACTCTTAATATTCTGTATGATTAACTTATTTCATTTGACTATTTGAAGAAAATGGCACCGACTACTCGACAAACCATGAATATGAGCGAAGAGGAATTTCGTACCTTTCTTGCTGCAAACATAGCCGCAGTACAGGCTGCGCTACATACCAACAATAACTCCAAGTCTAGTAATGCAGCTAACGGTGTAAGAAATCGTGTAGGATGCACCTACAAAGAATTCACTGCCTGCAAACCTTTGGAATTTGATGGAACCGAAGGACCGATCGGATTGAAACGGTGGACCGAGAAGGTCGAATCGGTGTTTGCCATAAGTAAGTGTACTGAAGAGGACAAAGTGAAGTACGGCGTTAACATGGTGGAATACCTATCTAGAGCAAGTGGGACAAGATGATGCTTACGCACTACCGTGGTCAGCATTCATGCACTTGATGAACGAGAAGTACCGTCCCAGAACCGAGGTTAATAAGCTCAAGACAGAACTTAGAGGGTTACGAACCCAAGGATTTGATATTACCACGTACGAAAGATGATTCACAGAATTGTGCCTATTGTGTCCGAGAGCGTTCGAAGATGAGGAAGAGAAGATCGACGCGTTTGTGAAAGGATTACCGGAAAGAATCCAAGAAGATATAAGTTCACACGAGCCCGCCTCCATACAATAGGCATGTAGAATGGCTCACAAACTAGTGAACCAGATTGAGGAAAGAATTAAAGAACAGGCGGCTGAAGAGGCCAATGTGAAGCAAGTCAAAAGAAAGTGGGAGGAAAACGGTGATAAGAATCACCAATACAACAACAACAGCAATTACATCAATAATCGCAACAACTATCCCAACAATCGCAACATCAATTGCAACTACAAAAAATGGCCAAACAATAACAACGACAACAGCAACTACAACAATCATCCCAACAACAATAACAACCGCAACAACAACAACAATCAGAAGCAGCTATGCCAGAGGTGTGAAAGGTATCACTTGGGGTTCTGCATCAAATTTTGCAACAAGTGTAAAAGAAATGGTCATAGTGAGGCGAAGTGTGAGGTCTACGGACCAGGGGTTAACAGAACGAAAGGAACAAATGGTGTCGGAACGAGTAATGGTGGAGCAAGTAGTGTCGGAGCAAGTTATGCCAATGTAGTTTGTTATAAATGTGGAAAACCGGGCCACATTATTCGAAATTGCCCGAACCAGGAGAACACGAATGGAAAAGGCCGTGAAAGAGTTTTCAATATTAATGCGGTAGAGGCACAGGAAGACCCGGAGCTTGTTACGGGTACGTTTCTTATTGACAATAAATCTGCTTACGTTTTATTTGATTCGGGTGCGGATAGAAGCTATATGAGTAGAGATTTTTGTGCTAAATTAAGTTGTCCATTGACGCCATTGGATAGTAAATTTTTACTCGAATTAGCAAACGGTAAATTAATTTCAGCAGATTATATATGCTGGAATCTAGAAATTAAACTGGGTAGCGAAATATTTAAGATTGATTTGATACCAGTAGAGTTAGGGAGTTTTGATGTAATAGTTGGCATGGACTGGCTGAAGGAGATGAAAGCAGAGATCGTATGTTACAAAAATGCAATTCGCATTGTACAAGAAGAAGGAGAACCCTTAATGGTTTACGGTGAAAAGGGCAACACGAAGCTACATCTTATTAGTAATTTGAAGGCACAAAAACTAATAAGAAAAGGTTGCTATGTTGTTCTAGCACACGTCGAGAAAGTACAAACTGAAGAAAAGAGCATCAATGATGTTCCCATCGCAAAAGAATTTTCCGATGTATTTCCGAAAGAATTACCGGGATTACCCCCACATCGATCCGTTGAATTTCAAATAGATCTTGTATCAGGAGCTGCACCAATAGCTCGTGCTCCTTACAGACTCACACCCAGCGAGATGAAAGAACTGCAAAGCCAACAGCAAGAACTATTAGAACGTGGTTTCATTCGATCAAGCACATCACCATGGGGAGCTCCTGTTTTGTTTGTCAAGAAGAAGGATGGTACATTTAGGTTGTGTATTGACTACAGAGAGTTGAATACACTTACCATCAAAAACCGTTATCCACTGCCGAGAATTGACGACTTATTTGATCAACTACAAGGCTCGTCGGTTTATTCGAAGATCGATTTACATTCTGGATATCATCAAATGCGAGTAAAGGAGGATGATATTCCAAAAACTGCTTTTAGGACGCGTTATGGTCATTACGAGTTTATGGTTATGCCGTTTGGATTGACTAACGCACCAGCTGTGTTCATGGACCTTATAAACTAAGTGTGTGGGCCATATCTTGACAAGTTTATCATTGTTTTCATCGTTGACATACTTATTTACTCAAAGAATGATCAAGAGCACGAAGAACATTTGAGAAAAGTGCTAGAAGTATTAAGGAAAGAAAAACTGTACGCTAAGTTTTCAAAGTGTGCATTTTGGTTGGAAGAAGTTCAATTCCTCGGTCACATAGTGAACAAAGAAGGTATCCAGGTGGACCCGGAAAAAATCGAAACTGTTGAAAAGTGGGAAACCCCAAAAACTCTGAAGCATATACGTCAATTTTTAGGATTGGCTGGTTACTACAGAAGATTCATCCAAGATTTCTCCAAAATAGCAAAACCCTTGACTGCATTAACGCATAAAGGGAAGAAATTTGAATGGAAGGATGAACAAGAGAAGGCGTTTCAATTATTGAAGAAAAAGCTAACTACCGCACCTATATTGTCATTGCCTGAAGGGAATGATGATTTTGTGATTTATTGTGACGCATCAAAGCAAGGTCTCGGTTGTGTATTAATGCAACGAATGAAGGTGATTGCTTATGCGTCTTGACAATTAAAGATTCACGAACAAAATTATACGACGCATGATTTGGAATTAGGCGCGGTTGTTTTTGCATTAAAGACTTGGAGGCACTACTTATATGGGGTCAAAAGTATTATATATACCGATCACAAAAGTCTTCAACACATATTTAATCAGAAACAACTGAATATGAGGCAGCGTAGGTGGATTGAATTGTTGAATGATTACGACTTTGAGATTCGTTACCACCCGGGGAAGGCGAATGTGGTAGCCGACGCTTTGAGTAGAAAGGACAGAGAACCTATACAGGTAAAAGCTATGAATATAATTATTCGTACTAACCTTACTACTCAAATAAAGGAGGCACAACAGGGGGTTGTAAAAGAAGGAAAATTGAAGAATGAGATACCCAAAGGATCAGAGAAACATATTAATATTCGGGAAGACGGAACCCGATATAGGGCTGATAGAATTTGGGTACCAAGGTTTGGAGGTGTGAGAGAAATGGTACTTAAAGAAGCACATAAAACCAGATATTCAATACATACCGGAGCGGGGAAGATGTATAAAGATCTCAAGAAACACTTTTGGTGGCCGGGTATGAAAGCCGATATTGCTAAATATGTAGGAGAATGTTTGACGTGTTCTAAGGTCAAAGCTGAACATCAGAAACCATCAGGTCTACTTCAACAACCCGAAATCCCGGAATGGAAATGGGAAAACATTACCATGGATTTCATTACTAAATTGCCAAGGACTGCCAGTGGTTATGATATAATATTTGGGTAATAGTTGATCGTCCCACCAAGTCAGCACACTTCCTGCCAATGAGAGAAGATGACAAAATGGAGAAGTTGGCGCGATTGTATTTGAAGGAGGTTGTCTCCAGACATGGAATACCCGTCTCTATTATTTCTGATAGGGATGGTAGATTTGTTTCAAGGTTCTGGCAGACGTTGCAACAAGCATTGGGGACTCGTCTAGACATGAGTACTGCCTATCATCCACAAACTGATGGGCAGAGCGAAAGGACGATACAAACGCTTGAAGACATGCTACGAGCATGTGTTATAGATTTCGGAAACAGTTGGGATCGACATCTACCGTTAACAGAATTTTCCTACAACAACAGCTACCATTCAAGCATTGAGATGGTGCCATTTGAAGCACTTTATGGTAGAAAGTGCAGGTCTCCGATTTGTTGAAGTGAAGTGGGGGATAGACAGATTACGGGTCCGGAGATAATACAAGAAACTACCGAGAAGATCATCCAAATTCAACAACGGTTGAAAACCGCCCAAAGTTGACAAAAGAGCTACGCCGACATTAAAAGAAAAGATATAGAATTTGAAATTGGAGAGATGGTCATGCTTAAATTTGTACCTTAGAAAGGCATTGTTCGATTTGGTAAACGAGGAAAATTAAATACAAGGTATATTGGACCATTCAAGATTATTGATCGTGTCGGACCAGTAGCTTACCGACTTGAGTTACCTCAACAACTTGTGAATGTACATAATACTTTCCACGTCTCGAATTTGAAGAAATGTTTTGCTAAAGAAGATCTCACTATTCCGTTGGACGAAATCCAAATCAATGAAAAACTTCAATTCATTGAAGAACCCGTCGAAATAATGGATCGTGAGGTTAAGAGACTTAAGCAAAACAAGATACCGATTGTTAAGGTTCGATGGAATGCTCGTAGAGGACCCGAGTTCACCTGGGAGCATGAAGATCAAATGAAGAAGAAATACCCGCATCTATTTCCAGAAGATTCGTCAACACCTTCAACAGCTTAAAATTTCGGGACGAAATTTATTTAACGGGTAGGTACTGTAGTGACCCGAACTTTTCCATGTTTATATTTATTAATTGAGATTGATATTTACATGACTAAATGTTTCCAACGTGTTAAGCAATCAAACTTGTTAAAACTTGATTAAATGAAATAAGTTTCATATAGACAATTGATCACCCAAATTGACCGGCGATTCACGAACGTTACAAATTTGTAAAAACTACATGTTGTGGTATATATAGACATATATATATGGTTGAAATGAGATTATGATGAGTAAGTATCTCGCTAAGTATATTAACAATGTGTGATATACATAAGAAATGAGATTACTAAGTTAAGAAACTCGAAATGATATATATAACGATTATCGTTATGATAACGTCTACTAAATACATATGTATCATATTAAGATACTGATACACTTTATTTAACATGATAAAATGATATTTAAATATATCATTAAGTATGTTAACAATGAACTACATATGTAAAAACAAGACTACTAACTTAATGATTTCAAAACGAGACATATATGTAACGATTATCGTTGTAACGACATTTAAATGTATATATATCATATTAAGATATATTAATATATCATAATATCATGATAATATAATAATTTAACATCTCATTAGATATAATAAACATTGGTTTAACAACATTTAACAAGATCGTTAACTTAAAGGTTTCAAAACAACACTTACATGTAACGACTAACGATGACTTAACGACTCAGTTAAAATGTATATACATGTAGTGTTTTAATATGTATTCATACAATTTTGAAAGACTTCAAGACACTTATCAAAATACTTCTACTTAACAAAAATGCTTACAATTACATCCTCGTTCAGTTTCATCAACAATTCTACTCGTATGCACCCGTATTCGTACTCGTACAATACACAGCTTTTAGATGTATGTACTATTGGTATATACACTCCAATGATCATCTCTTAGCAGCCCATGTGAGTCACCTAACACATGTGGGAACCATCATTTGGCAACTAGCATGAAATATCTCATAAAATTACAAAAATATGAGTAATCATTCATGACTTATTTACATGTAAACAAAATTACACATCCTTTATATCTAATCCGTATACCAACAACCAAAAATACGTACAAACACTTTCATTCTTCAATTTTCTTCATCTAATTAATCTCTCTCAAGTTCTATCTTCAAGTTCTAAGTGTTCTTCATAAATTCTACAAGTTCTAGTTTCATAAAATCAAGAATACTTCCAAGTTTGCTAGCTTACTTCCAATCTTGTAAAGTGATCATCCAACCTCAAGAAATCTTTATTATTTACAGTAATATATCTTTCTAATACAAGGTAATACTCATATTTAAACTTTGATTCAATTTCTATAACTATAACAATCTTATTTCGAGTGGAAATCTTACTTGAACTTGTTTTCGTGTCATGATTCTACTTCAAGAACTTTCAAGCCATCCAAGGATCCTTTGAAGCTATATCCATTTTTCTCATTTCCAGTATCTTTATCCAGAAAACTTGAGGTACTAATGATTTTCATAACACCATTTGATTCATACATATAAAGCTATCTTATTCGAAGGTTTAAACTTGTAATCACTAGAACATAGTTTAGTTAATTCTAAACTTGTTCGCAAACAAAAGTTAATCCTTCTAACTTGACTTTTAAAATCAACTAAACATATGTTCTATATCTATATGATATGCTAACTTAATGATTTAAAACCTGGAAACACGAAGAACACTGTAAAACCGGACATACGCCGTCGTAGTAACACCGCGGGCTGTTTTGGGTTAGTTAATTAAAAACTATGATAAACTTTGATTTAAAAGTTGTTCTTCTGGGAAAATGATTTTTCTTATGAACATGAAACTATGTCCAAAAAACATTGTTAAACTCAAAGTGGAAGTATGTTTTCTAAAATGGTCATCTAGACGTCGTTCTTTCGACTGAAATGACTACCTTTACAAAAATGACTTGTAACTTATATTTTCGACTATAAACCTATAAGTTTTCTGTTTAGATTCATAAAATAGAGTTCAATATGAAACCATAGCAATTTGATTCACTCAAAACGGATTTAAAATGAAGAAGTTATGGGTAAAACAAGATTGGATAATTTTTCTTGTTGTAGCAACGTGAAAATTGGTAACAAATCTATATTAATCATATCCTAGCTAACTTATATTGTATTATACATGTATTCTAATATATTATATAATCTTGGGATACCATAAACACGTATGCAAATGTTTTGACATATCATATCGACCCATGTGTATATATTATTTGGAACAACTATAGACACTCTATATGCAGTAATGTGGGAGTTAGCTATACAGGGTTGAGGTTGATTCCAAAAATATATATACTTTGAGTTGTGATCTAGCCTGAGACGTGTATACACTGGGTCGTGGATTGATTCAAGATAATATATATCGATTTATTTCTGTACATCTAATTATGGACAACTAGTTGTAGATTACTAACAAGGACAGCTGACTTAATAAACTTAAAACAGTAAAACGTATTAAAAATGTTGTAAATATATTTTGAACATACTTTGATATATATGTACATATTTGTTATAGGTTCGTGAATCAACCAGTGGCCAAGTCTTACTTCCCGACGAAGTAAAAATCTGTGAAAGTTAGTTATAGTCCCACTTTTAAAATCTAATATTTTTGGGATGAGAATACATGCAAGTTTTATAAATGATTTACAAAATAGACACAAGTACGTGAAACTACATTCTATGGTTGAATTATCAAAATCGAATATGCCTCTTTTTATTAAGTCTGGTAATCTAAGAATTAGAGAACAGACACCCTAATTGACGCGAATCCTAAAGATAGATCTATTGGGTCTAACAAACCCCATCCAAAGTACCGGATGCTTTAGTACTTCGAAATTTATATCATATCCGAAGGGTGTCCCGGAATGATGGGGATATTCTTATATATGCATCTTGTTAATGTCGGTTACCAGGTGTTCACCATATGAATGATTTTTTTCTCTATGTATGGGATGTATATTGAAATATGAAATCTTGTGGTCTATTGTTACGATTTGATATATATAGGTTAAACCTATAACTCACCAAAATTTTTGTTGACGTTTAAAGCATGTTTATTCTCAGGTGAATACTAAGATCTTCCGTTGTTGTATACTAAAATAAGGACAAGATTTGGAGTCCATGTTTGTATGATATTGTGTAAAAACTGCATTCAAGAAACATATGTCGATGTAATATATTTCTATTGTAAACCATTATGTAATGGTCGTGTGTAAACAGTATATTTTAGATTATCATTATTTGATAATCTACGTAATGCTTTTGAAACCTTTATTGATAAAATAAAGGTTATGGTTGTTTTAAAAATGAATGCAGTCTTTGAAAAACGTCTCATATAGAGGTCAAAACCTCACAACGAAATTAATTAATATGGAACGTTTATAATCAATATGAACGGGACATTTCAGGATGTTTTCTAAAATATTAACCTGAGCTAGTTGGGTATTCCTAATGTCCCCTAATTTTCGAGACAAACTAGTGTACTGGTTTTCTGATCTCTGTCCCCAATTTTCATATGAGTTCCTCACATCTAAACTCAATGAATTAAACGAATTTTGTAACATATCGAAATCAGAAGTACCTACATTAGACGAACTAGCCTGATCTGGCTGTCTCCGTCTTCTCCTAGTATCTCACTCAGGTTCATCATCTTCCTCCATAGGAGCGGGAGCAACAACTTCTTGTCGTCTTAAACTAATTACCCCACCCCTCACTTGTATAGCTTTTACAGTTTTATATACATCCAATCCTAAAGTTCTAACGGATTGATCTACCGGTATGATTGGAGGTTCTGATTCACTCGGGTCGAGTCCAAACCAATTTCCTAAACAAGTGATATAGTGACCCCCTGACATGTCACTTGATCCTCTAGCACCTTTACCTACATGAGCCAAGAAGTAGGCAACTCCATAGGGTATACTAACAAAAGTATCCTTATCTCTGATCACATCTAAATACCAAAGGTCAATATAATTAATTTTATCTGTATTACCAAATGACCTTTGGTTTATTGTGTTCGCTATAAATTTATGAATTATTCTAAACCGAACATCAGTGATCTTTATTTATGATTCTTGGTCAGCCTCATATCTATTTCTATGAGTAAAAGATTGCCAAACTCTCCCAGAATCATAATTACCTGTATACCTAGCCCTAGTAAAAATATACTCCCTAAAACTGGGAGTCAACATCTCCTCGACGGTGTAAATCCCTAACGCGTTAGTCACGTTGCTTAGGGACATTCTTCTATCTACCCCACCCAGCCTAAACTGTAGAAAATTAGTATCATCGATAGTTTCTGGGTGTATGCTCATTCTAACAGTAGAATAGAATTCTAAGCACCATTCTCTATATACAGGACTATTTAAACTAAAAAACCTCAAAAAATCATTAATAACAAATTCACCCCAAATTCGTTTGTGAAACTTTGGTTTAAAATTTCCCTTATTTGTGTATCTAATTTGACTGGGTGTCCTAAGGGAGCCCAGTCCACAACATATACCGGAGAGGTGTTTCTATGGATCAAAGAAAGTAAGTCCTTAACCTTTTGCACCCGTTGAGGTAAATCATTAGGAAATCTCAGGTTCGGGTGTAAGGTTTGGAGTTGTTGTTCCATTTGTGGTGTTACTTGTTCCTCTTCTTGCTGTTGGTTTACAGCTCTCATTCTAAATAATCCCTGCATAACATTTTAAAACAAGAAAATCGTCCCAATTGGGTATGTTAATATTAGCAAAAAATCCATATTCAGCATACAAGCTTGTTTTCAACACCACATGAACTAATATCTCAACAACAATTAAAGTATTACTTCTAAAAATTAAAACAAACAAAAATAAACCAAAAAATTCAATATAATCAATCAAGTTTCATAAACAAAGTTTAATTCAAAAGGGAAAACATTCAATGAACTAAGCATATATAATTCAATTCAATCACATTGCATGCATTCCAGCTTCCGAATAATCCTTAGGATCATTATAATTTATACTTGATTCATGTCAATAACAAAAATTATCAAATTTAGACTAAAATTAAAATCACAAAATCAAACAATCAAACTCATGTTCAAAGATTCTAACTACTATCAAAACAGTCAAAAATAGCTAATAATAATCAAAATAACACACTTCAATAGCAATTCCTCAATTTTCCCCAATATGTATAAACCCTACATTAAAATAATCAATTAAACATCAAATTGTCATGTTAATCGGGTTTAATATCATACTAACAACATAGATATAGCAATAATCAAGCACAATTCAACAATAACAAGCACTAAATTCGGATTAAAGCTATAAAAATAATTAATTGAAAAAGTTGAAGAACAAGTGGTAAAAATGGGTTTAGGACCCCTACCAATCTCGGCATGTTGAAAGATGAAAGAATTGGAGGAGATTGAGAGTGTTTATTTAAATTTTGGGAGTGATTTTTGTGGTTTTTTTGGTTTCTCCTTCGTCCACAGCAAACAGAAAAATAATAAGAAGTGTGAAGAACAAGTGCTGGTCGATCAGTTAAGGGATCTGACTTTTTAACTTACGCGTTTCGCGTAGACTTACGCGTTACGCGTAGATATTGATTGTACGCGTTTCGCGTGGATTACCACACGTTTCGCGTAAGTGTTAGGCCCCTATTTTTTTTTTCAACTTTATAAGCAATCAAATTTTTAAAATATCTTTTTATAAATTTATATTTGTTGTAACGGAAATTTCGGTTGATATACCTAGTCTTTATCCGTTTATAAATTTTCAAATTCAAT
The DNA here is from genome assembly GCF_046630445.1 of Rutidosis leptorrhynchoides. NCBI lineage: Eukaryota > Viridiplantae > Streptophyta > Magnoliopsida > Asterales > Asteraceae > Rutidosis > Rutidosis leptorrhynchoides. The sequence goes on along the minus strand of NC_092341.1, from coordinate 84,360,398 downwards.
TTATAAAATTTAATTCTTTAAAAGTTAAAGTTTTAATATTTTTCGAAAACAACTTAGAAATAAAATAAAACACTCTATTTTTCTTTTTAAATTTTTAAAATTAAAAGAAAATTAATATTTTAAAATTTTAAAAAAAGTACATGAAAAATAAAAATTAAATGAATTTAAAATACACTCTATTATATATATATATATATATATATATATATATATATATATATATATATATATATATATATATATATATATATATATATATATATATATATATATATATATATATATATATATATATATATATATATATATATATATATAGACTTTCAAACCAACTAATTTTCAAACTTAAAACTTTGTTTCCTATCAACTAGGTAGAGATAATCTCGGTTGTTACACCTAACATTACCCACGACAAAGTTTACAAGTTATATATTTTTACGGTTATTGATAAAAAAGTATATTTTTAGTAGAAATAATTTTTCTTTTGTTTTTGTGGTTTACTATTTAAAAGATATCTCATGAATCCAACAATAAATTTCGTGCAGTTTGAAGAACGACAATTCGGTTGTTACATTTAACATTATCGTTTTCAAAGAAAACAGGTTAAACTCAAGGTTTATCAATTTTAAATGGTAGACCTTTTTTAATAAAACACACATCAAACTAAAACACACCAAAACATAAACACACAAAAATTCACAAACACACAATTGGCGAGAAAAAGATTTAGATGGTGAATCCGCATTGACTCGCCTCATAGTAGAGTCGTACCATTTCGCCCCCCATGGCTTCGTAGGCGTAACCTCATTGGTTTAAGAGGTTTTCCTTTGAACATTTAAAAGGTCCTTCTCGGCACAAGGTTACGTACTCGTAATTAGAATCCGTTTGGTTCTTTGGGCAATTTTCATAATGAGTCGGTTTTTCACATTTTACACACTTGCCCAAATGACGCGCTCGACGTTTCCTAGCTGATTTTGATTTGCCTTTGGTATAATTTTTCTCATTAAGTTCTTGTCTCATTTCTTTTCTCGCCTGATCGCATCTTCTCTTTATATCTCATACCACATCTCTCGGTAAAATATTATCGCACATTAAAAGGAAGTGGTTGTAGACATATTGATTGCGCATCTTGAAAATAAACAATAAATAAAAATGAAAAGAAAAATAAAAAGGTAGAATGGAGGGAGAAGACTAGTTCTTTAGTGTCTGCTAGGGAAAGACCGAACAAACCTCACTCTTAAAGAAAAAACTAAAGATCGAGAATAGAGTTGAAAACCTTAAAGTTACCCCAGATTTACTTGTCCTTAGGGTAGAAGGTGATTTCATCTCTTTTCGTAGTGTTGATTCCGTCAAAGTATAACTTGAGTCGATGACCGTTCACCTTGAAAGTTCCACCATCTTTGCTATATAACTCTGCATATCCAGATGGAAAAACCTGTTTTATTATATATGGCCCAGTCCACCGGGATCTAAGTTTCCCAGGTGAAAACTTAAAACATGATTGGAAAACTAATACTTTATCCCTTTGTTAGAATTCTTTTCTTTCTTTTAATTGTGCATCGTGCCATCTCTTAGTTGTCTCTTTGTATGTTTTAGAGTTTTCATAAGCTTGTAGTCTTAATTCATCTAATTCATTAAGTTGTAAGAATCGGTTTTCTCCGGCTTCTACAAGGTCGGTGTTACATTCTCTTAGAGCCCAATATGCCTTGTGTTCAACTTCGATAGGTAGATGACACGCCTTACCATAAATTAATCGAAAAGGTGTAGTACCAATGGGCGTTTTAAATGCAGTTCTAAATGTCCAAAGCGCATCATCTAACTTTCGATGCCAGATTTTAGGATTATTTTTAACCGTTCTTTCTAAAATTCGTTTAAGACCTCGATTTGTGTTTTCAACTTGGCCACTCGTTTGAGGGTGGTAAGAAGTTGAGAAACGATGATTAACTCCGTACTTTTTAAGTACTTTCTCGAGTAATTGATTTGTAAAATGAGTTCCACGATCACTGATTAATGCTTTTAGAATCCCAAAACGTGAAAATAGGTTTTTTAGGAAGTTCACAACAACACGGGCATCATTTGTGGGTAAAGCTTTTGCTTCGGCCCATTTAGAAACATAGTCAACTGCCACAAGGATGTATTTACATTTATTCGATGCGAGAAATGGACCCATGAAGTCAATACCCCAAATGTCAAATACTTCACATACAAGAATGCCTTTTTGTGGCATTTTGTCCCTTTTTGAGATGTTACCGGATCTTTGACATGCATCACATGTTTTAACCATGTGGTGTGCATCTTTGAAAATGGTTGGCCAATAAAAACCTGAGTTAAAGACCTTTTTAGCTGTATAGCTAGGTCCGAAATGACCACCAGCTGGGCCTTGATGACAGTGCTCCAATATTTGTTGAGCTTCTTTACCATATACACATCGATGGATAACTTGATCCACTCCTTTTCGAAAAAGATTAGGGTCTTCCCAGAAGTAAAATTTTAAATCAGCAAAGAATTTCTTCTTTTGTTGGTACGTTTGGTTTTTAATTAATACTCCTGCAGCGAGATAGTTTGCAAAATCCGCAAACCATGGAACTTCAAATTCGGTTTCTATTCTCATTATAAACTCATCGGGAAAAGTGTCATGAATAACTGACTCATCTAGTTTTTCTAGGTCGGGATTCTCAAGACGAGACAAGTGATCAGTAGCGAGATTTTCAGCACCCTTTTTATCCTTGATTTCTATATCAAATTCTTGTAAGAGAAGAATCCAACGTATTAATCTAGGTTTTGCATCTTGTTTCTTGAACAAGTACTTTAGGGCTGAATGATCGGTAAAAACAATCGTTTTGGATAACACAAGATATGATCTAAATTTATCAAAAGCAAATACAATTGCAAGGAGTTCTTTTTCTGTAGTCGTATAGTTGAATTGTGCTCCTGTTAGTGTTTTGCTTGCATAATATATTGGTTGAAATTTGTTATCTTGGCGTTGTCCTAAAACGGCTCCTAGTGCGAAATTACTAGCATCACACATTGGTTCAAATGGTTTGGACCAATCGGGAGATACTATGATAGGTGCATTCGTAAGTTTATCTTTTAGAATGGAGAAAACTTGTAAGCATTCGTCATTGAAGTCGAATGTACTATCTTTCTCAAGAAGTTTAGTCATGGGTCGAGCGATTTTGGAAAAGTCCTTTATGAATCGTCGATAGAATCCCGCATGACCTAAGAAACTACGAATTCCTTTAACGTTAGTTGGAGGAGGAAGCTTTGAGATTACATCGATCTTAGCTTTGTCTACTTCCATTCCATCTCGAGAAATCTTGTGTCCTAAAACAATGCCTTCTTTCACCATGAAGTGGCATTTTTCCCAATTTAAAACAAGATTTGATTCCTCACAACGAATTAACATTCGCTCGAGGTTTGAAAGGCATGAATCGAAGGAGTCTCCAAAAACAGAGAAATCATCCATAAAGACTTCCATACTTCCTTCTATCATGTCGTGAAAGATTGCCATCATACACCTTTGAAAGGTGCCTGGCGCATTGCATAATCCGAACAGCATTCGTCGGTATGCGAATGTACCAAATGGACAAGTAAAAGTTGTCTTGTCTTGGTCTTTTGGATCAATGGGAATTTGAAAATAACCGGAGAATCCATCAAGAAAACAATAGTACTCTTTTCCCGCTAAACGTTCTAGCATTTGGTCAATATAAGGAAATGGGAAATGATCTTTCCTTGTGGCGTCGTTTAAACGACGGTAGTCTATACAGACTCTCCAGCCAGTGACTATTCTTGTAGGAACGAGTTCATTCTTATCATTAATGAAGACAGTTGTACCCCCTTTTTTGGGTACTACTTGAACAGGACTAACCCATGGGCTATCGGATATAGGGTATATTTACCCGGCATCAAGTAACTTGATAACCTCCTTTTTGATAACTTCTTTCATGTTAGGGTTTAACCTTCGTTGTCTTTGTACCACGGGTTTAAAATCTTCTTCCATTAGAATCTTATGAGTACAATAAGCGGGGTTAATCCCTGGAATATCGGTTGTTTTCCAAGCAATTGCTTTCTTGTGAGTTTTTAGAACGGACATTAACCTACTCTTTTCGTTATCGGAGAGTTTTGATAAAATTATAACAGGTAATTGTGATGTACCTTGGAGATAAGTATACTCCAAATGTTCCAGGAGTTCTTTAAGTTCCAAGGTGGGTGGTTCTTCCAAGGAAGATTTTATCTGGAACCTATTACCATCGGTAATTTCTTCAAAGGGTTCATCTTCCTTGGGAATTTCTTCCTCACTGCAATCTTCATCGATGACTACTTTTAACAATTCGTCAAGTTCAAGCTCTACATCAAATTCATCACTTTCACTCATTGGGGTGAAGTTCTAGGTGTCTACATTTAGTAATTCTTGCAATTCTTTTTCAACACAACAATCAACAATTTCTACCTTATAACATTCGTCATCGGAAGAGATAGGTTGTTTCATAGCTTTATCTATGTTTAAGGTAACTCTATCTTCCCCTACACCTAGACTAAGTTTTTTATCTTTAACACGCACAATCGCGTCGGCGGTATTTAGAAAAGGTCGCCCTAGAATTAGGGGAACCTTACTATCTTCTTCCATTTCAAGGACAACGAAATCGGCAGGAAGGATTAAATGATTAACTTTAACCGGTAGGTTTTCGGCAATACCAATAGGATAGTTAAAAGTTCTATCGGCTAGGCGTATACACATCCTAGTTGGTTTTAGATCACCTAGGTTTAGTTTTAAGTACAAGGAGTGTGGCATAAGATTGATACTTGCGCCTAAGTCAGCTAATGCATCGTACATTACTGAATCTCCCATTAGACACGGAATAATGAAACTATCAGGATCTCCAAGTTTTGGTGGCATCTTTTGCTTTTGCAAAATTGCTGAGCATTCCTCATTGAGGAATGTGGTTGAAACTTCTTCATATTTACCTTTATCGGCTATGAGATCCTTGATAAACCTTCCATAATTTGGCATACCCCTAAGAACTTCCGCGAGTGGCATGTTAATGCTAATTTGCTTGATCATATCTGCAAATTTCTGATATTGGCTAGCGAGTTTATCTTTCTTTAATGCCTTCGAGTATGGAATAGGTGCCTTGTGCACCTTCACTGGTGGTTCTTCACTTTTCTTCGATATGATCTCTGGTGGATCATCTTTCTCTTGTTCTTTCTCAACATGCTCATCTATATCAATGGGTACTTATACGATAGAAGGTGACAAAGGAACTTCTGAGGAATTACTAGTTTCCGGGTTAATAGTTAAACCACTTCTAGTAGTTATAGCATTTACATGCTCCTTCCTTGTTTGATTGTTGTTGGGATTCACTTTAGTATTTGAGGGGAGAAAGCCTGGTGGTCTCTCTAATAGTAACTGTGAGATCCTTCCAACATCTCTTTCTAAATTCTATATCGTAGCTTATTGATTTCGAATTTGCTGAGTTTGAAGTTCCGTAGTTTGCTCGTGCTTAACCATAAAATCTCTCAAAAGATCTTCTAAATCGGATTTCTTCTCGGGTTGTGGTTGTATAGGTGATTGTGGTTGTGGTTGAATGTGTTGGAAATTATTTTGGTAATTTCGTTGAGGTTGATTTCGGTTGTTTATGTGATTGTAACCCGGTGGTGCATTTCTTTGATTTTGATTTAAGAGATATTCCGGTTATTTTGGTAAACCGGATTTCCTCCTTGATAATTATTGTTTGAACCTGAAGGTCCTCCTAATTGATAGCTGTTGATAGGAGGATATTTCCGGTTCATTACTTCAACCGCCAGAAAATCGTTGAAATTCATTTCACCTTTACGTAAGTAACCTAAAAAATTTGCTTGCTCTTCCATTGTCGTTTGGTCGCAATCTCTAGTGAGATGAGGACGTTGACACAATTCACACCCTACCCTAATAGCATGCATTTCTTTGGTTACCTTCTCAATTTGCCTTGATTGATTTGCCATTTGAACTTTTAAAGCAGCGATTTCATCTTTGCCTTCAATACTAGCAACGGTTGATGATCTAGAGAATTCCATCTCTTGATGCCAATTATGAGAATGTGCTGCTATATCGGCAATGATTGTGTGCGCTTCTTCGGGCGTTTTCTTCATGATTGATCCTCCTGCTGCAACATCTATATCCTTTCGAGTAGCCACGTTGACTCCTTTATAGAATATTTGGACTTTTTGGAATGTATTCAACCCGTGTTGAGGACATACCCTAAGTATTTTGTTGAATCGGGTCCAAGCTTCATAAAGAGTCTCATTAGGCTTTTGCTTGAAGTGATTTATATCACTTTGCAACTTTGCTGCTTTTGAAGCAGGGAAGAACTCTGACAAAAACTTTTCCATCATATCATTCCAGTCTTCGATATAACCTTCTGGTAATGAGTCTAGCCAATCTCTTGCATCATCTTTTAATGACCATGGAAAGATTTTTAAACATGCGACTTCATTGGAGACATCTTTGATCTTGAATAGTGTGCAAATGCTTACAAACTTACCAAGATGCTCGTTAGCATCCTCATTTGGAGCTCCACTGAATTGGCATGTATTAGTCACCATGTGAAGGAATTGACCCTTTATTTCAAAGCCGTCAGTCATCGTAGGTTGAATAATTGCGTGGCCTTGACCTGTTCTTGTTGCCTTCATTAATGCATCCATTGTTTGATTTGTAGCAGCCATCTCTTCTTTTTCTTTAATAACTGGTTCTATGATTGGTTGAATAACTGGTTCATAGTTAGAATCCAATGAAAGTGATTCTAAATCCTCAGCGAGAGACTCTACTTCTTGAGCTCTTAAGCGTTCGTGAAATTCCCTTTCGGGTTCAGGATATGAAGGAGTTAATTCAGTGTTGGAAGAAAGAAAATTCATGCATTAATTTCTATTATGAAATCACAACACCAAAAGCTTTTCTAAGAATTGAATTCCTTAAAAAGGATCGAATAACATAAAAACAATGATAAAAACCTTTAAACAAACAGATTTTCCTTCTAATTTTGCTCACGTTTCGAATAGCCAAAAGATGCAGCAGAGGGGCAGGATTCGTTTGGTCCCAATATAATTGAGTACTGTTTGGCTCTAATAACCCAGTCCACGTACAAATCCAACTACTACTACGAATCAGAAAAATTATCTATTTATTTAACTGCCAACTCCCCGGCAGCGGCGCCAAAAAGTTGATGTGTTTGAAACTATACCTTTATTTATGAATGAATTTGAGTTGTTTTGTTACACGAATTGATTTATTGTAAATATGGTGTTTTAATGAATTCGGGTTGATTTCACACATATATAGGCAACTAGTCCTATCCACGTAGTTTAGTTTTCTAGGTAAATCCGATTCGTTCCACAGGGAGATGGAGTGTTAATGGTTTTTAATAGTCTTTGAAGTTAAACTTATTTAAAAGGGGTTTTGGATTAGGAATTTATAATATAACAATAATGAAAAATTAATTAAACTATTTACCTTTATAAATAAAGTTACAAGATTACATGATTTGTAATTATTAATTTAAAAGTGAACTAAATGAAATTATGCTAATTTGTGATAAAACAATTTTATTACTAAATGGTAATAAGTACAACAATAATTTTGCATTACAACTAAATGATTAGGAGTTTGTTTTAAATAATAAAATATAAATCTATTTAAATTAACTAAATAATAAGTTTTAATTAAATTAAAGATGAATTAAAGATAATTATAGTGATTATACTAATTATAAATTAAATACTTTAAAAGTAATAATAAAAGATTTAATTAATACTTAGATTTTAAACAGTATTCGTACAGTACTGGTATTACACTTACGCGTTTTGCGTGTATTTATACGCGTTACGCATATATTTTAGAAGCTACGCGTTTCGTGTATATATCTACACGGTCCGCGTATGTTAAATTCGATGTGACAAAACAGTAACTATTAAACTGATATACATTGATTATATTTTTCTTTTATATGTATAATAATACGTAAATAAATAATAATAATTATTTGCAATATATAAATGGGAGTGTTCACTTAAATGTTTCAACTCTAGATCCATGGATTGTTTTAAAATTAGGCTCTATTAAAATGTTTTTAGTATAAAACTTTATATTTTTCTTTCGAATATATAAAGTTTCAACTAGCTAAATTAAATCTAATTTTCATTTAACCTTATTTAGGTAGTTTACTATTCCCAAGTATTTAAATTGATACCCAATCTAGTTTTGACTTTCACCAAAACCTAAATCATAACGGTTTCCCTTTTTACAATTTCACTATTATATAACTAATGATATCACCCAAACCACCGAAATTTATTTCTAATTTAGTGTTAATAAATCGTTCATAAGTTCATCTAAATCACTATTAATGTTGAAGCTTAATTTATATAAATAAAAATAACTTTCGTTATTTGAATCTAATAAATTAAGTGACAAGGATTAAATATCTAAGTACATAATAATGTTTCTTTTAATTAGGCACAATGTTAAAGATACTTAAGTTACATTTTAATTTTTATAAATGATAACAATCCATTTCACTAGGGGCTCTACATCTAAGCAAACACTAGGGAAATTTAGCTACTCATTATACTAGGGTAAACATAAAAATACAAGTATACAAACATAATAATAACGATAAAAATTGATAACGATAATTTTAATAGGATAAACTTACGAAAATCTTCACTTTCATTAACTTCAAACGGTAGAAAAATTACAATAACAACACCCTTGCACTCGCACAATAATACCCTTAATCACGAACAATACAGCCTTAATATTGAAACTATCATAAATATTGAACTTGAAAATTAATTGGAACTGAACTTAAATTATATGGAGTACAAAGATACTAGTAAAATTAATTGGGTGTGATATCCCTTTGCTCTCTGCTCTACCTCTCTCTATGTGTCTGTGTATGTCCAAATGAAAATAGTACTCGTATTTAACAAAAGTTGATGAAGTAGTAGGTGGAGAATACCAATGCTTTTTGCTGTAACACTGAAAAAGAATTGATATTAAACACAAAAGCCACCGTCCCATTTGCAATTGAATCTGGATCTGGATCAAACATTATGCGTTCCGCGTGGAGATGTATACGTTCCGCGTAAGAGCAACTTTGAATCTGCATTTATTACATAACTTACGCGTTTCGCGTAGACATATACGCATTCCGCGTATGAGTAACCAGCAATTTTTTTATTTTTAATTTTATGTTTGTTCTTTGTTCACCCCATGTTGACGTATATTGACTTGGAACTTTTATTTGAAATCTTTTTTTCTTCAATCATCTTGGACTTTCATTCGGATAAACGTTATCTCGATATATATTTGGTTAAAACCCGTCGTTTATTATCATTTCTTCAAACTTCAAGCTCGCATTTACTTTTGCCGTTTTTCTCGTGAATTATGCATTTGAATGTCTTCGTTTCGGTAAAAGCCGATGAAATATAAATGATATTGCGTCAAAATATATGTATGTTTAAAGCAATATCAAAATACCCCACACTTGAATGTTGCTTGTCCTCAAGCAATTATATCTTCTAAATAGAATCGGAACATTACATATTTTTCCGTATCGAACATTAAATCACACAACACACTCCACACGAAATGAAAACACACGCTATATGGAATAAGTTGAAAACACTACACAATATTTATTAGATCACACGCACACCACACGAAATGAAATTCTGACAACAGAAACAAAGTTGAAACTCGTGATTAAGGTTTTAAAAATTTGGATCCTTAGGGAAAATTGGACCTTGTGAAAACGTTTTATGATTTTATAAAATGGCATGATAGTTTTTACACTAGACACGTTTTCCGGTTTTAACCTCAAATTCCGGTCGAGGGTAACTGAAAACCGTAGTCTCAGTCGGCGATTAGCAAGCTATCCGCCCCCATGATTGAAGTATCATGGAACTTGAAACCGAATGTCCTAAAAATGGTTTTACACAATATAATTCATAAAATAGCATACATTTTAGAATAAAATTATATCGTGTCCAAATATCGTCGGTGAACAAACTTTGCATATTTGGATGCACAAATTTTGTGTTTAATGTGTTTTGCAGAGATATACCGATACTGATGGTGCATCATCATCATCTAGGCAACCTGCTTTGGAACCACAACCAAAAATGCAATATGAGCCACAATATGAACCAGAACCTGAACAGGAACAACAACATGAACAACAATATCATAATGATCAACACATACCATATTATGATCCGCAACAAGAATATGTTAATGCCTACATAATTTTTCCGATTCATCCGAAAATAGAACACCCAACGATTCATGAAGAACAGTTGCATCCTAATTTGAGATTTGATCGAAGCTGGAGAGATTACCCGACGTACCAAAGTAATATATTTAAAATGGTAACAAAAAATGTAGAAGTACCGAGGGTAATTGATTGGGAGCCTTTGGAAAGGGTCCAACTAGTAAACTCAGTTAGAAAGCATCTGATCCAAAGGTATGGCAGCTCTTCTTTTCCCGATCGGGAATGTTTATTCACCATTCGTAGGCCTGTATATAAGGAATGGTGTGTTGAGCTTATGAGTACTATAGCGTTAAATACGGATGTAGTTAGGTTAGACGATAGAAATTTTCTTAGATTTTTACTTGGCCGTAGGATGTATAGGATGTAACACCCCAGCTTAACATGACCACAATATTGTCCGCTTTGCCCGCAGGCGCACGGCTTTTTCTTGGCGACCACACACGAGAAGCACTTTCCCAGGAGGTCACCCATCCTGGTAGTGCTCTCGCCCGAGCACGCTTAACCACAACGTACTCGCACTTCTACTCAGCCTGTGATCCCAAAACGCGTTGTGTCATTTAAGCGTGAGTATTACCTTATAATCCCATGATCACTCATGTTCGTGGGCGATGTGGGATTTGCCTAGGGTGTTACATTCACCCCCCCTTAGGGACTCATCGTCCTCGATGAGGTTTGCCCCACCACCTCCAACGGCACATGAGTGGCTCTGATACCATTCTGTAACACCCCAGCTTAACATGACCACAATATTGTCCGCTTTGCCCGCAGGCGCACGGCTTTTTCTTGGCGACCACTGTAACGACCCGCACTTTTTCGATCATTCTATACTTATAAGATTAATATTTACATAAATTAAACCTTGCCAACATGATAAGCAATCCAAATTGTCGAGACTGATATTTCCGAAAAGAGTTTTACACAACGTTTGACCGTCTAGTTTGACCGATGATATCACGAACCATACAATATATGATAATTATACGTTTGTGTATATATATGTATATATACATATTTAACATGATTAAGGAATGTTTTAATACCTCATTTTGTATTAATAACAACAAGTTATATGTGTATTTTGAAACTACTAACTTAAGTTTTCAAAACAATAACTATACGTAACGTTATTTGACATAAATACTTAAGACTTATAATGTTATACATATATTGTATAAGTAATGTATTTAATTACTTTTAAAGAACTTAAATACATAAAACCATATAAGTGTATTCACAAAAGATAACTATATTTGAATCCTCATTTCATTTTTCACAAAATTTCTATACGTATACCTAGAGTATTTGTACTCGTATCATACCTAGCTCCTATACGTATTTACTAATAGTAAATACACATCAAAATCACCACCTAACCAGCCATTATTCATGCCCTTAGAGCTAGGTAATTACTTTTGGATGATTACTTGACTAATTATACAAGAAAACAACTAAAACTTTTGTCCTTGTACACCATCAAAAACGCCACCATCACCACCTTAAATACTTCCATTCATTTCCCATTTTTGATTCACTTTCACTTCAATTATCTTAGCAAAAACACACACTCTTTCAAGAACTCTAAACTCCATAACACTTCAGCAACTTACCAAGAAGATCTAGCTTCAAAAACCATACTAAAACACCATAAGAAAACCATACAAAAACACTTCAAGAAAACCCTCCAAGAACACCAACTTACTTCCAAACTTTCATCCACTTCTATCACCCTTTTGATTCTAGCTTCTTACTACTCTTTTACAGCAAACTTATCCAAGGAACTTGAGGTAGAATCTATGTTCATAACCTTATTCGATTCATATATATATAGCTATCTTATTTTGTGGTACAAAAGTTTAACAACAAGAACATAGTTTGAATGTTTTCAAACTTGTTTGCAAACTAAATAGATCCTTCTAACTTAACTTTTAAAATACTTCAAGACCTGTAATATAACTTATGTATATGCTAATTTAACAAGGTAAAACTTGGTTTTTCAAAGTATAAGTATTTTTAGAAAAATGGTCATTAAATGATTTTGTTGTAACAAAAATGTTTAACTTCATATGTTTCACTAATGTTTCACTTATGCCGTATGATTTTGAATACAAACCAAGGTATTTACAGTTCATAGTCTTAAAGAAGAACTCGATCCAAGAAGATGGCAATTTGAATCAACGAAAACGGATTTGTAACGAAGAAACTATGACCGAAACAAAATTGGTTATCCTAGATCATTTCAACTACGGGATCAATTGGAAAAAAATGATATAAATCACATATTTCTAAGATAACATGATATTTTATATATATGTACTTATAATTCAATTTTATATGGTTCAGGATCACCCGTAAACAACACGAGAAGATTAATCATAAGATCCCATGATTGTACGCAACACGTCATTTGACAACACCGGTACTTTATGTACGCAACACGTCATTTGACAACACCGGTACCATGGGTCAAGATTAATCTCGACCAATACATATACGATGGGGTTTTATTTATTTCGTTGGGGGTTTTGTTTATTGCGGGTATATTAAACATCTAAAAATGAACCATTAAAAATTGAATTACTAACATCGGAATGCTAACTACGGACTAAGGAAATATTCAAAATATTAAAAGTATAACAAGTATATATATATATAACGTTTGTTTTAAAATGAAAACATATTGATATATTATATATGGATAGGTTTGTGATATCAACAGGAAGACCGATTCAAAATATATATATCATCAAGACAAGAGTGAGTATATAGTCCCACTTTTAAACTCTAAATATTTCGGGATGAGAATACATGTATTTTATGTTTTACATTATGGACACAAGTAACTGAAAAATATATTCTACGTTGAGTTGTACCACTGGCATACTTCCCTGTAGCTTGGTAACTAATATTTACAGCGGTATTGTAAACGCGAATCCTGTTGATAGATCTATCGGGCCTGACAACCCCAATCGGACTGGACGACCAGTATTCAACGGTTGCACAGTACTTCGTTTTGTGACTATACTTGGTACGGTGTAGTAAGATTTCATATTAAAGGGAATATGCGACGTGAAAATGTTAAGTATGGTTACCAAGTGCTCAACCACTTAGAATATTTTTATTGAAATGTTTATATACGAAATCTTGTGGTCTATATATATATATTGCTGCGCACTAAACCTATATCTCACCAACTTTATGTTGACGTTTTTAAACATGTTTATTCTCAGGTGATAATTAAAGCTTCCGCTGCATTATGTTGAATCTAAGCAGGATCATGCGTACTCATATTTGTGTCAAAAATAAAACTGCATATCCGAGGACGTGTGTTGTAAAATATGCTAGAAATCGTGTTGTTATTATCATTTGTAAAGTTTGTAAGTCGAAGATTATCGTTAAACGATAATCATCTTTTTATTGTCTAAAGCTTGTAACAAAAATAATGGTTTGGTTTGTAATGTATAATATATGCAGTTTTCCTTTTTAAAAATGTCGCATATAGAGGTCAATACCTCGCAATGAAATCATACGTTATCTAACACGTTCTTATGGTTAAGGACGGGTTATGACATGTGGTATCAGAGCGTTGGTCTTAGCGAACCAGGTCTGCATTAGTGTGTCTAACCGAGAAGCCGTTAGGATACATTAGTAAGTCTGGACTTTGACCGGGTCTGATTTAAAAAAAAAAAAAAACCATTGCTTATCACTGTTGGTTAAAATTTATATGTAAATATTATATAAGTACTAATGGGTTAGTTGTTGTGTGATAGATGTCGAGCTCAAAAATTGTTATCACAATCAACGACTCCGAATCAGAATCTTCAGATGGCGTTCCAGTCATTAACCTGTCCGATGACGAAAATGATATCCTTGGGGAAGACTCACAAATTCCGGATGAACCAACTATAGAGAACCCGGAAAGTGAACCCGAGGAGGAAAGTGAACCCGAGGAGGAAAGTGAACCCGAGGAGGAAAGTGAACCCGAGGAAGAAATACAGGAAATTACAAAAGACGAGTTCGAACTAGGAAAGAAACGAAAGGCTAATGAATTAGAAAATTCAAATCCCGAGTTTAGTAAGGATGATGTGGCACCAATTCCACTCAACACTACCACCCCTATCCCCGCTATTCCTATTCGTTCTGTCCCGGCATCCAGTTCTTCAGTCCCACAGCCAAAATATAGGCAGACAGTTAGGATAAGCGTTAAGCAAATCTTTGTGTCTAAACGTCCTAGAAAATAGATCAAACGATGCGCTGCTGTGTCAAACCATGGAACCGAATAATGTTTTGTATAATATTAAAAGTGTGGTTTGCTTAATGTTCGATGTAAGATAAGCATATGTAAAATATTGAAGTATGAAATGCAATAATTTTCCATGGTTAAGTATTATTTAGATTGTAGTAATTGATTCTGTACTAAGCTATTAAGTATGAACATTAACGGGTAGGTACTACCCAAGATATAATTATAAAACGCTAATAAGAAGAAAAGGCTTTTATAATAATACCTAGTTCATATTATTAATAAGCTATAATGTACTATAAATACACACTACATCTATAATAATCCATGTGAATAATTATTTTCTTTCATTAGGAAATGGCGCGATTGAATCGAATGACGGAACAAGAACTCGAGGAACTCATCAACCAGCGAGTGAACGACAGAATGTTATGGGTTGAGGCTGCAAGAGCTGCTGCAGTTAATCCAAATCCTAGTGTAGGATGCTCCTACAAGACGTTCCAAGCTTGCAAGCCATCATCATTCAGTGGAACAGAAGGACCTATCGGTTTAACCCGATGGATAGAAAAGATGGAGACGGTGTTCAAAATCAGCGGTTGTGATGAAAAAGACATGACCAAGTTTGCATCGTGCACTTTACAAGATAGTGCACTCACATGGTGGAAGAATTATGTGAAGGCGGTAGGAGGAGATGTAGCTTATGATACTCCATGGGAAGAATTCAAAGCAATGATAATCACCGAGTATTGTCCAAGGAATGAGGTTATTAAGTTAGAAGATGAGTTACGAAGTTTGAAGGTGGTTGGTACTGAAATCACCAACTACAATCAGCGATTCATGGAACTGGTTTTACTATGTCCTGAATTGGTTCCAACCGAAGAACGGAAGATTGAAATGTACAAAGCTGGTTTGCCCAAAAAGGTCAAGGCAAATGTTACAGCATCGAAACCTAAGACAATTCATGAAGCTATAACCATGGCAAACGAGCTAATGGATCAGGTCATCATGGATAAGAAAGTATCCAATACTGATGTGAAGGTATCAGGTAACAAAAGAAAGTGGAATGGAAATTATGATCGAGGTAACCAACAACAATCTTTTAAGAAACAAGAAAACACGCAAGGTGCGGGTAGTGGTTTAAGCTTTGGTTATAAAGGACAAAATCCTTTATGCAACCGTTGTCACAAACATCATTTTGGTTACTGTAGTGTGTTGTGCACCAAATGCAATAGACAGGGACATCTTGCTGAAGATTGTAAGGCTCTCGTTACAAATGGCAACAAGACTCCTGCCACCAACGCAAATAGAACTGCTTTGGCTAACATTACTTGTTTTGGGTGTGGAAAACAAGGTCATTATAAGAGCCAGTGCCCGAATCAGAATGGCGGACCTGCACGTGGAAGAGCGTTTGTTATTAATGCTAGAGAGGCACGAGAAGACCCGGAACTTGTTACGGGTACGTTTACCATTAATAACTTATCAGCATCTATTTTATTTGATACTGGCGCCGATAGAAGTTACGTGTGTATAAATTTTTACACTAAATTGAATTGTTCATCATTACCTCTAGATGCTAAGTACATGATTGAGTTAGCTAATGGTAAACTAATTAAAGCCGATAAAATTTGTCGTGATTGTAAGATAAATTTAGCCGGAGAAACATTTAAGATTGATTTGATACCCGTAGAATTAGGAAGTTTTGATGTAATAGTCGGCATGGACTGGATGTCCAAAGTAGGAGCGGAAGTTGTTTGTGCCAAGAAGGCAATTCGTATTCCTGGTAAGGATAAAATGCCGGTGATGATTTACGGAGAGAAGGGTGATTCAAAGCTAAAACTCATTAGCTGTTTGAAAGCCAAAAAGTGTTTAGAAAAGGGATGTTACGCTATTTTAGCACATGTTAATAAAGTCGAAAAGAAAGAAAAGTGCATCAACGACGTGCCTGTGGCAAGAGATTTTCCTGAAGTTTTTCCGGAAGAATTTCCGGGATTACCTCCATTTAGATCGGTAGAATTTCAAATAGATTTAGTACCAGGAGCTGCACCAGTGGCTCGTGCTCCATATAGACTTGCACCGTCCGAGTTAAAAGAACTTCAAAGTCAGTTAAAAGAATTACTGGACCGTGGATTCATACGACCGAGTACTTCACCGTGGGGAGCTCCAATTTTGTTTGTTAAGAAGAAAGATGGATCTTTTAGGATGTGTATAGACTATCGTGAATTAAATAAGTTAACTATCAAGAATCGGTATCCACTACCGAGAATTGATGACTTATTTGATCAATTGCAAGGATCATGTGTTTATTCAAAAATCGACTTAAGATCGGGCTATCATCAACTACGCGTCAAAGAAGAGGACATTCCGAAAACTGCTTTTCGGACACGTTATGGTCATTACGAATTTTTGGTTATGCCGTTTGGATTGACGAATGCGCCAGCTGTATTCATGGACCTCATGAATCGAGTTTGTAGTCCGTATTTAGATAAGTTTGTTATCGTTTTCATTGATGATATTCTTATCTATTCCAAGAGTGAGCAAGAGCATGAAGAGCATTTAAGGTTGATATTGGAGTTGTTAAGAAAAGAACAGCTATATGCTAAATTTTCCAAGTGTGCTTTTTGGTTGAAAGAAGTGCAATTTCTTGGCCATGTTGTTAATAGCGAAGGAATTCAGGTTGATCCAGCAAAAACTGAAGCTATTGAAAAATGGGAGACTCCTAAGACACCAATGCAGATACGCCAATTTTTGGGTTTAGCCGGTTATTATAGAAGGTTTATTCAAGATTTTTCTCGAATAGCTAAGCCGTTGACAGCATTAACGCAAAAAGGGAAGAAATACGAATGGACCTCGGAGCAGGAGAACGCATTTCAATTATTGAAGAAGAAGTTAACTACGGTGCCTATTTTATCGTTACCTGAAGGGAACGATGATTTTGAAATATATTGTGACGCTTCGCGACAAGGTTTTGGTTGTGTTCTTATGCAACGAAAGAAAGTAATTGCATTTGCATCCCGACAATTGAAGATTCACGAGCGGAATTATACGACGCATGATCTAGAACTGGGAGCAGTCGTGTTTGCATTGAAGATGTGGAGACATTACTTGTATGGGGTTAAATTCACTGTGTTTACTGATCATAAAAGCCTTCAACATATTTTCGATCAAAAACAGCTGAACATGAGGCAACGTAGGTGGGTCGAGTTAATAAACGACTATGATTGTGAAATTCGTTATCATCCCGGAAAGGCGAACGTGGTGGCCGATGCTTTAAGCAGAAAGGAACGAGAACCAATTCGAGTTCGAGCAATGAATATAAAAATTCGCCTAAATCTCAACTCACAAATCAAAGAAGTTCAACGAGAAGCACTTACTAAAGAAAATAAAGGAAATGAAATAATGAAGAAGTATGAGAAGCAACTCGTTATGCGGGAAGATGGAATTCGATATTTTGCAAATCGTATTTGGGTACCGAAGTTGGGTGGATTAAGGAAGTTGATATTGAACGAGGCACATAAGACAAGATACTCGATACATCCTGGAGTTGGAAAGATGTATCAAGATCTTAAGACACGTTATTGGTGGCCTAACTTAAAGACCGACGTTGCAACATATGTTGGGGAATGTTTGACTTGTTCCAAAGTCAAAGCAGAACATCAAAAGCCGTCAGGGTTACTTCAACAACCAGAAATCCCAGAATGGAAATGGGATGGTATTACCATGGATTTCATCACGAAGTTACCAAAGACTGCCTGGGGATACGACACCATTTGGGTGATTGTTGATCGTCTCACCAAGTCTGCACATTTCTTGCCTATGAAGGAAACGGATAGAATGGAGAAACTATTACGATTGTATATAAAGGAAATTGTTTCAAGGCATGGAATACCTATTTCCATTATATCTGATCGTGATAGTAGATTTACCTCAAAGTTCTGGCAATCACTACAGGAGGCCCTAGGAACTCGTTTGGATATGAGCACCGCATATCATCCGCAAACCGACGGGCAGAGTGAAAGAACAATTCAGACTCTTGAAGACATGCTCAGGGCATGTGTGATCGATTTTGGAAACGGATGGGATAAATATTTACCATTAGCAGAATTCTCGTATAATAATAGTTATCATGCGAGCATTAAAGCTGCGCCATTCGAAGCATTGTACGGAAGGAAGTGTAGATCTCCTATTTGTTGGAATGAAGTAGGAGATCGACAATTAACTGGTCCCGAGATCATACATGAAACTACTGAAAAGATAGTACAAATCAAGGAGAGATTGAAAACATCCCGTAGTCGCCAAAAGAGCTACGCCGATGTCCGAAGGAAACCATTAGAGTTTCAGGTTGGGGACATGGTTATGCTAAAGGTGTCACCTTGGAAAGGTGTAATACGTTTCGGCAAAAGGGGTAAACTAAACCCAAGGTACGTAGGCCCGTTCAAGATCATCGAACGCATTGGACCGGTAGCTTATCGACTCGAGTTACCGCAACAACTCGCCGGAGTACATAATACCTTTCACGTCTCAAACCTTAAGAAGTGTCTTGCAAAGGAAGACCTCACCATTCCTCTTGAAGAAATCCATGTCGACGAGAAACTACAATTCGTCGAAGAACCAATTGAAATCATGGACCGTGAAGTTAAACAGCTCAAACAGAGCAATATACCGATTGTTAAGGTTCGTTGGAATGCTAGAAGAGGTCCCGAGTTTACTTGGGAACGAGAGGATCAGATGAAACGAAAGTATCCGCATTTGTTTCTCGATGACGCAAAATAGGTACAATTTTAAAATTTCGGGACGAAATTTATTTAACGGGGAGGTAATGTAACGACCCGCACTTTTTCGATCATTCTATACTTATAAGATTAATATTTACATAAATTAAACCTTGCCAACATGATAAGCAATCCAAATTGTCGAGACTGATATTTCCGAAAAGAGTTTTACACAACGTTTGACCGTCTAGTTTGACCGATGATATCACGAACCATACAATATATGATAATTATACGTTTGTGTATATATATGTATATATACATATTTAACATGATTAAGGAATGTTTTAATACCTCATTTTGTATTAATAACAACAAGTTATATGTGTATTTTGAAACTACTAACTTAAGTTTTCAAAACAATAACTATACGTAACGTTATTTGACATAAATACTTAAGACTTATAATGTTATACATATATTGTATAAGTAATGTATTTAATTACTTTTAAAGAACTTAAATACATAAAACCATATAAGTGTATTCACAAAAGATAACTATATTTGAATCCTCATTTCATTTTTCACAAAATTTCTATACGTATACCTAGAGTATTTGTACTCGTATCATACCTAGCTCCTATACGTATTTACTAATAGTAAATACACATCAAAATCACCACCTAACCAGCCATTATTCATGCCCTTAGAGCTAGGTAATTACTTTTGGATGATTACTTGACTAATTATACAAGAAAACAACTAAAACTTTTGTCCTTGTACACCATCAAAAACGCCACCATCACCACCTTAAATACTTCCATTCATTTCCCATTTTTGATTCACTTTCACTTCAATTATCTTAGCAAAAACACACACTCTTTCAAGAACTCTAAACTCCATAACACTTCAGCAACTTACCAAGAAGATCTAGCTTCAAAAACCATACTAAAACACCATAAGAAAACCATACAAAAACACTTCAAGAAAACCCTCCAAGAACACCAACTTACTTCCAAACTTTCATCCACTTCTATCACCCTTTTGATTCTAGCTTCTTACTACTCTTTTACAGCAAACTTATCCAAGGAACTTGAGGTAGAATCTATGTTCATAACCTTATTCAATTCATATATATATAGCTATCTTATTTTGTGGTACAAAAGTTTAACAACAAGAACATAGTTTGAATGTTTTCAAACTTGTTTGCAAACTAAATAGATCCTTCTAACTTAACTTTTAAAATACTTCAAGACCTGTAATATAACTTATGTATATGCTAATTTAACAAGGTAAAACTTGGTTTTTCAAAGTATAAGTATTTTTAGAAAAATGGTCATTAAATGATTTTGTTGTAACAAAAATGTTTAACTTCATATGTTTCACTAATGTTTCACTTATGCCGTATGATTTTGAATACAAACCAAGGTATTTACAGTTCATAGTCTTAAAGAAGAACTCGATCCAAGAAGATGGCAATTTGAATCAACGAAAACGGATTTGTAACGAAGAAACTATGACCGAAACAAAATTGGTTATCCTAGATCATTTCAACTACGGGATCAATTGGAAAAAAATGATATAAATCACATATTTCTAAGATAACATGATATTTTATATATATGTACTTATAATTCAATTTTATATGGTTCAGGATCACCCGTAAACAACACGAGAAGATTAATCATAAGATCCCATGATTGTACGCAACACGTCATTTGACAACACCGGTACTTTATGTACGCAACACGTCATTTGACAACACCGGTACCATGGGTCAAGATTAATCTCGACCAATACATATACGATGGGGTTTTATTTATTTCGTTGGGGGTTTTGTTTATTGCGGGTATATTAAACATCTAAAAATGAACCATTAAAAATTGAATTACTAACATCGGAATGCTAACTACGGACTAAGGAAATATTCAAAATATTAAAAGTATAACAAGTATATATATATATATAACGTTTGTTTTAAAATGAAAACATATTGATATATTATATATGGATAGGTTTGTGATATCAACCGGAAGACCGAGTCAAAATATATATATCATCAAGACAAGAGTGAGTATATAGTCCCACTTTTAAACTCTAAATATTTCGGGATGAGAATACATGTATTTTATGTTTTACATTATGGACACAAGTAACTGAAAAATATATTCTACGTTGAGTTGTACCACTGGCATACTTCCCTGTAGCTTGGTAACTAATATTTACAGCGGTATTGTAAACGCGAATCCTGTTGATAGATCTATCGGGCCTGACAACCCCAATCGGACTGGACGACCAGTATTCAACGGTTGCACAGTACTTCGTTTTGTGACTATACTTGGTACGGTGTAGTAAGATTTCATATTAAAGGGAATATGCGACGTGAAAATGTTAAGTATGGTTACCAAGTGCTCAACCACTTAGAATATTTTTATTGAAATGTTTATATACGAAATCTTGTGGTCTATATATATATTGCTGCGCACTAAACCTATATCTCACCAACTTTATGTTGACGTTTTTAAACATGTTTATTCTCAGGTGATAATTAAAGCTTCCGCTGCATTATGTTGAATCTAAGCAGGATCATGCGTACTCATATTTGTGTCAAAAATAAAACTGCATATCCGAGGACGTGTGTTGTAAAATATGCTAGAAATCGTGTTGTTATTATCATTTGTAAAGTTTGTAAGTCGAAGATTATCGTTAAACGATAATCATCTTTTTATTGTCTAAAGCTTGTAACAAAAATAATGGTTTGGTTTGTAATGTATAATATATGCAGTTTTCCTTTTTAAAAATGTCGCATATAGAGGTCAATACCTCGCAATGAAATCATACGTTATCTAACACGTTCTTATGGTTAAGGACGGGTTATGACAACCACACACGAGAAACACTTTCCCAGGAGGTCACCCATCCTGGTAGTGCTCTCGCCCGAGCACGCTTAACCACAACGTACTCGCACTTCTACTCAGCCTGTGATCCCAAAACGCGTTGTGTCATTTAAGCGTGAGTATTACCTTATAATCCCATTATCACTCATGTTCGTGGGCGATGTGGGATTTGCCTAGGGTGTTACATAGGATGTCCATGCTGGACATGGCCAGGGCTTACAGATTTACACACCTGGTAAATTACTAATACCTGATTGTACAAATTTGATTTATCATGGTGAAAGGGTAGATAGGAATTTTGACGCGGACGCCGTCTGGAGGCGTATGTCAAATTATAATGTTTTTATCCTGGGAGGAAGACACTAATATTTAGATATTAACAAAGCAGAGTTTCGTATTATATATAGATTTTTAGCTAATTCGATTACACAAAGAGGTAAAAACAAGGAGAAGATGACCTTACACGATTTATTTTACCTTAAGTGTATTCGAAATACTAGAAGCTTTGTTAATATCCCCTACTGCGTTGGTTTTTATCTGTCCAAAATGGTGGCAGGAATACAGGACGGGGGAATAATATGAGGAGGTATTTTTGTTACTCTCATTGGAGAGTATTTGAGTGTAGATAGGGATCAAGGGGGTCCACTGATGGTGTGTAGAAAACAGGTTGACACTTTAGGATTGAAGGTCTATCAGGGTGCTAAGGTATTAAAGAGCAGACGCAATCAGGCAGTACCATATG
Organism: Rutidosis leptorrhynchoides; assembly: GCF_046630445.1. Classification (NCBI taxonomy): domain Eukaryota; kingdom Viridiplantae; phylum Streptophyta; class Magnoliopsida; order Asterales; family Asteraceae; genus Rutidosis; species Rutidosis leptorrhynchoides. The sequence goes on along the minus strand of NC_092341.1, from coordinate 84,337,503 downwards.
ATGGTCATCATCCACAGGTAGAGAGTGGTTCAGATGAGGAAATGGAGGAAGCGGATGACATTAGGGATGTCATTAGGGAGGCTATGACTGACGTCTACCAGCGTATAGATGAGGTAGAAATGATAAATGAGGCTAGACATAGTCGGTACGAGCAGTGGCAAGCCGAGAATGTGTACGAGCATTCCAGGCAATGACAGCATGATAGATGGCACTATCATCAGCATCAGATCATGAGCCAGCTATCACCTCAGGTACCAAATAACTATGTACCGACCAGACCTGCTTACTATCCTCCACACCAGCCCGATATGCGACCACCATTTACTCTCTATGACCCTAACCAAGCCTATCAGTACACCTATAACCAACCGTTGAACCCGACCGACGACCTGAACTGGAAACCCTATCCAGATTGATACAGTTCCCGTTGGTGATTTCTATGATTTTTATCTTTTTATTATTTTTATTTATTTATGTTTAAACATATAATATTGTGAATCTTTAATGTAAGTTTTAATTATTGTTATTATGTTGTACTAATATTTCATATTTGATTTGAAAGTGGGATGTTAAGTCTCATTTCAAATTACTATGCATGTTATTATTTGTATGTATGTATATTGTCAATTGTACACAACAGGCTAAAACAACGAACTTTCAAAGACTGGCATTAAGTTCAGCAAAAGCAACTAATTTTGACGACGAAACGAAACACAAATGTGATGTAACAACAAGACGGAATGAACAAATGATGTGCACCATTTATCATTCAACAAACAAACGCCAATATGTTTGAAAACTTTGGTAAAATTTAATCATTTTTCTACACTAATCACCCTCAATAATTTAAATTGTACTGATTTCTTGCAAATGAGGGCATTGCAAGATCTTAAGTGTGGGAAGGGGTTAAATTCTTTCGGATTTTTAAAATTTTTTGACTTATACACTTGGTTACCATTAAAAATACTAGTAACGCAGTAGTTGTATTAGAATCTAGTGCTCTCTGATAATAAAGAACAGCGCTAGTTTTATATACTGACTACCCAATTCTAGTAAAATTTTTCAAAATTTTCAATTAAATGAATTCAAAATCCTGTTTATACAAATTTATGAATGATAAAACTAGGTGTTAACACTGAAATTATTGTTACCTCGGAAAGGACATAAATTGAGAAACAACCCAAAATGTCAGAATTCATTTAAAATGGAATAGAGGAAAATAAAAAAGCAAAGAAAGAAAAATAAAAGCCAAGTGTGAGAAAAATTTACCAAGTTATTTAGAACATATGTCACATATTTTTGTACAAATAATTGAAGATACTTTTGTTTTGGACAAAATTAACTGTTTTACCCAGAAAATTGTAATATATTTGAAAGAAAGATGGATCTACACGATGCATCAATTCCATCATTAAAAGGAAGTAAAGTCTTCCGAAAAAGACACGCGCTTCTTGATTTAGGTCAGGAAGTTGTCGTCCAGACCAGTTGTAGAGTCTACGAAAAACCTTGAAAAGTTTTCTCGAAAATCAGCTGGAAATCCACGGACCTCAGCATCAAACAGGGTCGCCAAGTGGTCAGACTTATCCTAACCATGAGAGGATCTGTCTCGTACAATGGGGGGCACCGCGAAAATTAGCTTATAAGACTAATGAATCAGATCCCCAGAAAGGATAATCTCCTTAAAGATCAAAAATCAGCTTTTAAGACTGATATTACTCAATCCATGAGATTGACCTTAAAGATTGAGAATTACAAACTCATGGAATTCGATGATATCTAAACTCGAGCTTGAACGAGAAAATATTTTGATCAAATTACAAACCGATTTGTTTTCTGAAAACCCTATTTTCAATGCGTTCATTATCATTAAACGTAAAATCCTAGGAATTCACCTGAAATTCATTAGGTCACCTGAACCAAATAGGGTGTCAACCGTAAGAACGGTGGTTGCATAGCATGGTCGAAGACAGGACCTTGTGCCAGACCGAAAAATTATAGGGTGATCTTTACTATTGCTCCTACAAAGGATAGTAATTGCATCCGACACGCTATAGACCATAATTAAAAGCATGTCATGGGACATTGCCTTAACAGTTGCTTGTTCAAGGCTTTCCTTTACAACCGGACGGTAGTTTACCGAAAGGTAATATACGGAGCAAGTATTCTGGACGTGTTGCTTTCCCAATACAAGGTTAGCAAGTGGGTGACACAAAACCATAAGTTTTGAGCTAAAATTTTCAAATCTGAAACCCACTAAACCCACAAAAACAATTTCGCAAACACCGGTGAAGGGTTATTCCGGAAAACTTATCTAGGGTAAAAGCTAGATTTAATTTTCAAAAGTCAAATTTTTTCATAAAGATCCAATTTCCTTAAGGATCTAAATTTTCATAAGTCATGTGGGACTGTAAACCACAATGTTACTATCATTGTTTATACTGCCAAATCAAAATTACTGATGTAAAAAGTGTGAAGAATAAAGAAGTGATTCTAGTATATATTTTTTCAAGACTATATTGCTTGAGGACAAGCAACGCTCAAGTGTGGGAATATTTGATAATGCTAAAAACGAACATATATTTCATAGTATTATCCCTCAAGAAAGACAAGCTTTTAGTTGCAATTGTTCTATTTACAAGTGATATTCGTTTAAATAATAAAATGTGAAGACAAAAGACAGATTCGACGATTTGAAGACGCAAATGACCAAAAAGCTAAAAAGAACAAAGTACAATCAAAATGGTTCAAATTATTGATGAGAAACGTCTAGAAATTATAAGAGTACGAGCCGCAAAACGCAAAGTACAAGATATTAAATAGTACGAAAGGACGTTCGAAAATCCGGAACCAGGACCTGAGCCAACTCTCAACGCGCGACGCAACGGACTGAAAATTACAAGTCAACGGAGTGCAAGAATATAATATAATATATAATTAATTATATATAATTAATTATATTATATATATATATATATATTATAAAAATGCAGCAGCCCACGTTTTGAAATCTTTGTGAGCTGCAAAAGCAGGCCATGAGATCGCATGGCCAGAAGGCACAATTTCCATGCGATCGCATGGCAGTGAAAAGCTGGCCACATCTATAAATTTCGCAGTTTTTGGTCGAATGTTTTACACCTAATTCAATCTCTCTCTCTCACGATATATATATATATATATATATATATATATATATATATATATATATATATATATATATATATATATATTATAATTTTAATTTTAATTTAAGATTAATAATAATAAGGGTATGTTAGCGAATGTTGTAAGTGTGTAAGTCGAAATTCTATCCGTGTAACACTACGCTATTATTAATCAATGTAAGTTATGTTCAACCTTTTTAAATTAATGTCTCGTAGCTAAGTTATTATTATGCTTATTTAAGCCGAAGTAGTCGTGATGTTGGGCTAAATATTAAAATTGGGTAATTGGGCTTTGGACCATAATTGGGCTTTGGACAAAAGAACGACACTTGTGAAAATTAGAATATGGGCTATTAATGATCTTTATATTTGTTTAATTGAATGATAGTTCGTTAATTTAATATAAAAATTACAATTGGATGTACCTATAAATAACCACATACACTCGATCGGACACGATGGGAGAGGATATTTATAAGTACTAATAATCGTTCATTTAACTTGACACGGGAATGGATTAATAGTCAATGGACTTATTAAAACAGGGGTGAATTACATACAAGGAAAATTGGTGTAAGTATAGTTTAAGTCCCCAATTAGTTGGAATATTTGACTTCGGATATAAGAATAATTTGACGAGGACACTCGCACTTTATATTTATGACTGATGGACTGTTATGGACAAAAACCAGATGGACATATCGAATAATCCAGGACAAAGGACAATTAACCCATGGTAATAAATTAAAATCAACATGTCAAACATCATGATTATTGAAGTTTAAATAGCATAATTCCTTTATTTCATATTTTATCGCACTTTTATTTACTGTCATTTTATTTATCGCACTTTTAAATATCGTACTTTTAATTATCACAACTTTTATTTACTGTCATTTTATTTATCGCACTTTTAATTATCGCAATTTTATTATCGTCATTTACTTTACGCTTTAAATTAAGTTTTATTTTTAATATTTTACATTAGGTTTTAACTGCGACTAAAGTTTTAAAATCGACAAACCAGTCATTAAACGGTAAAAACCCCCTTTTATAATAATAATACTACTTATATATATACTTACAAATATAGTTTTAAAAATATAGCGTTAAACTTGGCTAGTTCCCGGTGGACGAACCGGACTTACTAAAAACTACACTACTGTACGATAGGTACACTGCCTATAAGTGTTGTAGCAAGGTTTAGGTATATCTACTCTATAAATAAATAAATAACTTGCGTAAAATTGTATTGTATTTAATAGTATTTCCTAGTAAAATATAAGCTATTTCGTATACACCCCTACGCACATCATTAATACCTCTTATGTACTCGTGTGACAGGTATCTCTCTCTAAAAAGCTGAAAGGCCCAAATCTTCAAACGAACATAGCGACACAACCGGGACCAACCGTCACGAATAAAACCCAAGAGACTGTCTAGTTTACCCCCACTATCCACCAACCATCCATTCATCCATTTAGGGAGAAAATGGCAGATTCGGGCGCTCTAGAAATTCTTCAATTTGATTCAAGACTATAACCCTAACTCCTTCTTGAAGTCTCATTCTTTCTTTTTCTTTGTAGAGAGAAATAGAGAGAGAGCAAAGTTGAAAATGGAGGAAAATGAGATGGAAAAAATTGAAACTTCAAGATATCTGGATCTTACCCGAATTGACAAAAAACACCTTTCATCTTTCAAAAATTAAAAATACAGATCCTAACTCTAGCCGTCATACTGTGCGGCGCACCGCTATGCAGAAACTGGGCTGTGACACTTAAGACAAATGAGCGTTAACCTTAATAAAAGTCAAACCATAGTCAAGGTCAAAGTTAACTAATCTTTTCATAAAGTATTAATGAACCTATATAAAGTACTAAATCTTGGAACAAAGATCTCTAAGGTAAAGGTGCTAAGTTGACTTCGCTCTACACTCTTCTCTCGTTCCCAACGCCCCCTGATCACCTGTCATATAAGAAAAAAATAAAAAAGAATACGACTGAGCTAAAGTCCAGTGAGCAAATATAACAAAGACATGAGTATAGTATGACATGCAAAAACTAATTTTAACGATAGCTTAATTTCAAAATAGACTTATTTCAAGACGAGCTAATTTTCAAAACAAACTTGTTCTCAAAGTGAACTACAAATAGTCATATCAAAGTGTCATAGTAAGTGTTAAACCAATCTCATGAAATAATGCACTAAGAGTCAAACAAATAAATCGCAAAGTATCAAAATGAAGTCATAGGGTAACTACTCTATTAATCATTCATATCGATGCAAACGTTTCATATGACATTATGATTAACGTTCACCATCAAACAAACAAAATTGCTAAGTTCGATCCATGTGCCTCCTATAATAATGCATATCAAAGAGCTCGTACCAACCACCGGGTAATCAAAAGGAGACGTCATATATATAACAAAATACACTGCTACGGTCGATGCCATGTTACCGGAGTCACAATAACGTGCTCACGGGACCTCCATGAATAGGTACTCTTAGGCATATTTTAAGAAATAATTTTAAAACGACTTACGTTTACAAAGTACCAAATACTTTAAAGTGGTTAATGAACTTAAAAAATATATTTAAAATAATTAATAAAGTGAACTTAAATATTTTACGTTTGACCATAATTAAAATGTTTTATAACATGGTATGTCATTTTACGTGTGAACCCAACTATTCGGTCTAACTTTTCTCACGAGTCACATGACATAATATTTGAGCCCTTTATGAATTAGCAACTTAAACGAGACTCAACGGAACATGTAAAGCCACATGAAATGAGGGATACTCGATACAAATCAATGTACCACTCTCGAAACTTACACATGTTCTTTATCGAGCTGTTTCAGGGCATTTCCGGGGCTATTTCGGGAATTTTTTAGACTAAACTGCGGCTGTTTATGGGCTGATTTTGGGACTGTTTTGGGATTAATTTCGGGTCAAAATTGTTCGTGTATTCGAGTCAAGGTTTTGACACAATTTACAAATACTAAAATATTAAAATTCCTCAATTTACAAATGATAGAAATTTTGTTAGTAAACCAAAATGGGGGAAATCACAACTTGCTTTAAAGACTAATAAACACAACGTATTTTAAATGAACATGTCATATCAATAATATTTATACACAATTCAAACAAAGTTTTGAGAGAAAAGATTTTACCGAATATGATCTTAGTACCACCAAGAATATCCATATCTTATAAAAGAAAACACCATCAAAAGAATGAGATCACCGAACCGAATCTAATAGTTACAAAAGTATAAGCACAAAATATATTCAATTAGGGTATATGTAATATACTTTACTATATAGTATTATCATTAGATTTTCACATGATTATCAATATAATTCTTAAGTTGTAACTTTGATTAAAACCGCCATCATTTTCATTATATTTTGACTACCAAAAGTATTATTGTAAACCAAGTTTTAACATAATTTTTATTTGATTTATTTCAGAATTTTAGAACTTAAAACATGATGATATACTATTAATAATGTAGGACAAATATAACACAATGCGTTAATATTTGATACCAAACAACATTTATTTACACTAAAATGAATCAAACACTAAGCAAATTGAAAAGTGAGAAAATGCAGAATTTTTAGGCTAGAAAAAGATGAAAGAAGCGCAGAAAACCTAAGAATTTCATTTCCAAAAATATGATGAAATGTCTCATATTAAAAGATCATTAGTTTAGAGATAAATGGTGATTAATTGTAACTAAATGTGTTATTAAACAATACTTATAAGTAGGTTACTAAGATATGGTATCCAAATGTCTCCTTTATATATCTAGACATGTATAAGATGCAAGGTTAATTCATACATTGTATCGGATTTGTTTAGAGTTTAAGCTTATAATATAAAGAATTCAATGTTAAAAGTTTTAGACATTAAAGTGAAAAAATACACGGTTTATGAATTCATTAAATATGTTACAACAAAATTATTATTTAACTTATGTTAATTTGAATGTTAAACATTCTTATTATAAAATTAATTATAATAAATTTATGATATAATGTAACTTTCTACTTATAAATGGTTATCCTCACTGAACATACATTTTAAATATTATCAAAATTATGATGTTAATTTTATACGTTATCACATAGTGCTTCTTGCTCCTCCTCCTTTATGATGAAAGGCCATTTATATTGTAGTTTGAGGTTTCTTGAAATAAATGCCACTTTTGGCCATATGTTTCACGTATAAGAATTTCGATGTACCTTGTCAGTTATTTATTTTGTCAGTGTGTTGTGTTTAGGTTGATCGATTGGTGTATTGCTGATATAATCTTCACGTGCCACTCATTTGAATGGTAGACCAATATTATTTCATATATTTTGAATTATTTAAGACTTTTGCGTAAACTTATATATGTACGAATGTGAGTCAAATGGATGTGTGCTCATGACCCGCGAGTATCATTTATGTATGAACAAGTATGATATTGCTAGCGGTGTTAGTGTAGGTGTTGGTAGGTTATAAAAGATGACTAGATACATATCTTAAAAAATTAAAGAGTCAAAGTAGCATCATTTAATTTTTTGACTTTTTTGCTCCGATAGTTTCTTGCTATTACCCGGTTTTGCATGCGGCATCCATGTCGTTTTTAGCAAACTTGATCCCTTCATTTTACAAATGTTGTGTCGGTGGTCCCTCCGACTAACTTCTGTAAAAAAGTCCGTTAATTCTTGACATATGCATTGCATGTGAAGGTCAATTCATATTTTGATGCTTCATCTTCTTCACTAAAACATTATTAAAAACCTACATTTGTCTAACAGAATAAAAACCCTAAATCATCTATCCAAATAAAAAATCTTAATTCATTTATCAAAATATAAGCTCTAAGTCTAAATCATAATATCAATAACAACTAAAGTGAATATCATATGGAACACAAATCACATAAACACATAAACCCTAAATTTGTACAGCGTGGAATAACATCATCATTTTCAATAAGTGATGATACGCATAATGACCCTTATCAAAAAAATACATTATTAACAGCATTCCACCTAAAATATAACAGCGTGAACGGTCCGGGGCAAAGAACCCCTTCCCGGCCCCACTTCGGTAACCCGACCAGAAGGTTATTTGTATGCACATCCGGGAAGAGTCGTCCCGGACAAAGGCGGGCTGTGACGCCACATAAAGCCCACCCTACTCTGACAAGTGTACAGGTGTAACGACCCGGATTTTTCCAATCGTTTTACACTTATAAGATTAATATTTACGTAAATTAAACCTTACCAACATGATAAGCAATCTAAATTGTTGAGACTTATGTTTTTGAAAAGAGTTTTACACAACGTTTGACCGTCCAATTTGACCGATGATATCACGAACTATATAACATACGATAATTATACGTTTGTGTATATATATGTATTTTTATATATTTAACATGATCTAAGAATGTTTTAACATCTCATTGTGTACCAATAACAATGAGTTATAAGTATATTTTGAGACTACTAACTTAAGTTTTCAAAACGATAACTATATGTGACGTTCTTCGACTTAAATACTTAAAACTTATAATGCTTATACATGTATCGTATAGATATGTATTTTATCACTTTTAAAGGATTTATATACATAAAACAATATAAGTATATTTACAAAAGATAGCTATATTTGAATCCTCGTTCCGTTTTCTCAAAATTTTTATACGTATATCTAGGGTATATGTACTCGTATCATACCCAGCTTCTATACGTATTTACTATTGGTATATACACATCACAATCACTTTATTAGCAGCCATGAGTCAGCCAATTTTGGATCTTAGCATGCATGATTAATCAATTTGGCATATTACAAGACTTTTGCACAATATTACAAATTTATACATCTTTTCACCACCATTTATACTCCATTCCATTTTCATTTTTACTACACATTTTCTCTAACCAAAAACACACTCTTAGGAACCTTAAGTGTTCTTCACAATCTCAGTAAATAACCATGAAGATCTAGCTTCAAAAACAACCCTTAATCATCATAAGAAAATCCATTCAAGAACACTTCAAAAATCCTTCCAAGTAAACAAGTTTACTTCCAACCTTTCAACCCAACTCCACCACTCTTTTGATTATAGGATTTTTCTCATCTCTTACAGTAACTTTGTCTAAGTAACTTGAGGTAGTAACCTTATTCATAATCTTATTCAATTCATATTCATATAGCTATCTTATTTTGTGGTATAAAATTTTAACAACAAGAACATAGTTTGAATGATTTCAAACTTGTTCGCAAACTAAATAGATCCTTCTAACTTGACTTTTAAAACATTTCAAGACCTGTAATATATCATAATGATATGCTAACTTATCAAGATATAACTTGGTTTTACAAAGAACACCTTAAAAACTGAATCTACGTCGTCGGAGTGCAACAGGGGGCTGTTTTGGGTTGGATAATTAAAAACCATCTTAAGCTTTGATTTGGAAGTTCATGTTCTGGAAAAATGATATTTCTTATGAATATGTTAACACATAAAAATTTCATGGTTTAACTCAAAGTGTAAGTATTTTTAGAAAAATGGTCATTAAATATTGTTTTTATGATGGAAAATGATCACTTTCATAAGTTTCACCAAAGTTTGACCTATAACCTGTGATTTTGAATACAAACTAAGGTATTATCAGTTCATATTCTTAAAATTTGACTCGATCCAAGGAAGTGGCAAGTTGAACCAACAAAAATGGAGTTGTAATGAAGGAACTACGACTAAAACAAGATCGGGTATCCGAAGCTAGTTTAGCTACGAAAATATTTGGAGAAAAATTAAATTAATCATATATTTCTAATTAATATGATATTTCATATATATTTACTTATGATTTGATTTTATATATTTCAGGACCACCCGTAAACAACACGAGAAGATTAATCATAAGACCTCATGATTGTACGCAACACGTCATTTGACAACACGGTACTTTATGTACGCAACACGTCACTTGACAACATGGTACCATGGGTCGAGATTAATTCTGATCAATACAAATACGATGGGGTCTTTATTTATTTTATTTAAGCAACTAATTGTGGACCACTAACATCGGACTGCTAACTACGGACTAAGAAAATATTAAAAGTATTAAAAGTGTATATATATATATATATATATATATATATATATATATATATATATATATATATATATATATATATATATATATATATATATATATATATATATATATATATATATATATATATATATATATATATATAACGATTACTTGAAAAGAAAATATGTTGATATATTATATATATGGTTAGGTTTGTGATATCAATCGGAGACCATGTCGTGTTTATTACCTTCAAGGCAAAAGTGAGTATATAGTCCCACTTTTAAACTCTAAATATTTCGGGATGAGAATACATGCATTTTATGATTTACGTTATGGACACAAGTGATTAAAAATATATATTCTACGTTGAGTTGTACCACTGGCATACTTCCCTGTAACTTTGTAACTATTATTTACATGAGGTATTGTAAACGCGAATCCTGTTGATAGAACTATCGGGCCTGACAACCTCAACCGGACTGGACGACCAGTATTCAACGATTGAACAGTACTTCGTTTCGGTGACTACACTTGGTACGGTGTAGTAAGATTTCATAATAAAGGGAATATGCGACGTTGATTAAATGTTAAGTATGGTTATCAAGTGCTCAACAACTTAGAATATCTTTATTAAAACGTTTATATATGAACTCTTGTGGTCTATATTTATAACGCTGCCGGCATTAAACCTATATCTCACCAACTTTATGTTGACGTTTTAAGCATGTTTATTCTCAGGTGATAACTAAAAGCTTCCGCTGCAACATGTTGAATTTAAGCAAGATCTTGAGTATGCATATTTGTGTCAAAAATAAAACTGCATATCGGAGGATTTGTAATGTAAAATATGTTGGAAGTCGTATTGTTATTATCACATGTAAAGTTTGTAAGTCTAAGATTATCGCTAAATAATAATCATTATTATCTTGTTTAAACCTTGGATTTGTAATAAAAGTTATGGTTTGTATTGTAAAAACGAATGCAGTTTTTGAAAAACGTCGCATATAGAGGTCAATACCTCGCGATGAAATCATATGTTATTGTATTCGTCCTTATGGTTAAGGTCGGGTTATGACATGTGGTATCAGAGCGTTGGTCTTAGAGAACCAGAAAATTTGCATTAGTGTGTCTTATCGAGTTTGTTAGGATGCATTAGTGAGTCTGGACTTTGACCGTGTTTGATTTCAAAAACTATTGCTTATCCTTGTTGGTTAAAAAAAAATTAATATGTAAATATTATGTGGTACTAACGTGCTAGTTGTTATGTGATAGATGTCTGGCTTAGAACTTGTTATCACATTCAGCGACACCGAACCAGAATCTTCAGATGGTGTTCCAGTCATTAACCTGTCCGATGATGAAAACGATACCTTTGAGGAAGACTCACAATTTTCGGATGAATCAATTGAAGAGGGACCGGAAAGTGATCCTGAGGAGGAAGAAATACAGGAAATTACGAAAGACAAGTTTGAAAGAGGAAAGAAACGAAAGGCTACTGAATTGGAAAATTAAAATCCCAAGTTTAGTGAGGATGTTATGGCACCAACTCCACCAGACACTTCCACCCCTATTCCCGCTATTCCTATTAGTTCTATCCCGGCATCCAGTTCTTCAGCCCCTCCGCCAAAACACAGGGAGACAGTCAAGATAACCTATAAGCGATTTCTTTGAACACAAACGTTTTGGGTTAAATGATGCGCTGTTGTTTTAAACCATGGGATCATATAACGTTTTGTATAATATTACTAGTGTGGTTTGCTTAATGTTTGATGTAAGATAAGCATATGTAAAATAGTGAAGTGTGAAATGCAATAATTTTCCATGGTTGAGTATTATTTGGGTGATAGTAATTGATTTCTGTACTAAGCTATTAAGTATGAACTTTAACGGGTAGGTACTACCCTAGATATAATTATAAAACGCTAATAAGAAGAAAAGGCTTTTATAATAATAACTGGTTCATATTATTAATAAGATACGATGTATTGTAAATACATACTACATCTATAATATTCCATGTGAATAATTATTTTTTTCATTATTATTGAAGATTATGGCGCGATTGAACCGAATGACGGAACAAGAAATCGAGGAACTCATCAATCAGCGAGTGGACGACAGAATGTTATGGGTCAAGGCTGCGAAAGGTGCTGCAGTTAACCCAAATCCTCGTGTGGGATGTACTTACAAAACTTTTCAAGGTTGCAAGCCCTCATCATTCAGTGAAACAGAAGGACCAGTCGGTTTAACCCGGTGGATCGAAAAGATTGAGTCTGTATTTAAAATCAGTGGTTGTATTGAGAAGGACATGACCAAGTATGCATCGTGCACCTTACAAGATAGTGCACTCACATGGTGGAAAAACTATGTGAAGGCCGTAGGAGGAGATGTAGCTTATGATACTCCCTGGGAAGAATTCAAAACAATGCTAATCAACGAGTATTGTCCAAGGAACGAGGTTAGGAAATTGGAAGCTGAATTACGAAGCCTGAAAGTTGTTGGTACTGAACTCACCAACTACAATCAGCGATTCATAGAATTAGATTTGCTATGTCCCGAATTGGTACCAAACAAAGAACGGAAGATAGAACTGTACAAAGATGGTTTGCCTAAAAATGTCAAAGCAAATGTTACAGCATCGAAACCCAAGACTATTCACGAAGCCATCACCATGGCGAACGAGTTGATGGACCAGATTATTCTGGATAAGAACACCGATGTCAAGACATCGGGAAACAAAAGAAAGTGGGAAGGTAATCATCAACAATCCAACAAGAAACAAGAGACCACGCAAGGTGCGGGTAGCGGTTCGAACTCAGGTTACAAAGGACGAAATCCTTTATGTAACAGATGCCACAAACATCACTCTGGTTATTGTAATGTGGTGTGCGAAAATTGTAATCGAAGGGGTCATCTTGCTGAAGATTGTCGGATTCCTGTTACAAATACAAATGGCACCAAGACTCCTGCCACTAATGCAAATAGAACTGCCTTGGCCACTGTTACCTATTATGGGTGTGGGAAACAGGATCATTATAAGAGCCAGTGTTCGAATCCAGAGAAGAATAATGGATCTGCACGTGGAAGAGCATTTATTATTAATGCTAGAGAGGCGTGTGAAGACCCGGAGCTTGTTACGGGTACGTTTACCATTAATAACTTATCCGCATCTATTATATTTGATACTGGTGCCGATAGAAGTTACGTGAGTAGAGACTTTTACGCTAAATTGAATTGTTCATCATTACCTCTAGATGCTAAGTACATGATTGAGTTAGCTAATGGTAAACTAATTAAAGCCGATAAAATTTGCCGTGATTGTAAAATAAATTTAGCCGGAGAAATATTTAAGATTGATTTGATACCTGTAGAATTAGAAAGTTTTGATGTAATAGTCGGCATGGACTGGATGTCCAAAATAGGAGCTGAAGTTGTGTGTGCCAAGAAGGCAATTCGCATTCCTCGTAAGGATAAAACGCCAGTAATGATTTATGGAGAGAAGGGTAACTCAAAGCTAAAACTCATTAGTTGTTTGAAAGCTTAAAAGTGCTTGAAGAAAGGGTGTTATGCTATCTTAGCACATGTTAATAAAGTCGAAATGAAGGAAAAAGTGAAGAGCATCAATGGCGTGCCTGTGGCAAGAGATTTTCCTGAAGTCTTTCCGGAAGAGTTGCCGGGATTACCTCCATTTAGATCTGTAGAATTTCAAATAGATCTAGTACCAGGAGCTGCACCAGTGGCTCGTGCTCCATATAGACTTGCACCGTCTGAGTTAAAAGAACTTCAGAGTCAGTTAAAAGAATTACTGGACCGTGGATTCATACGACCAAGTACTTCACCGTGGGGAGCTCCGATTTTATTCGTCAAGAAGAAAGATGGATCTTTTAGGATGTGTATAGATTATCGTGAATTAAATAAGTTAACTATCAAGAATCGGTATCCACTACCGAGAATTGACGACTTATTTGATCAACTGCAAGGATCATGTGTGTACTCAAAAATCGACTTAAGATCGGGCTATCATCAATTACGTGTCAAAGAAGAAGATATTCCGAAAACTGCTTTTCGGACACGTTATGGTCATTACGAATTTTTGGTTATGCCGTTTGGGTTGACTAATGCGCCAGCTGTATTCATGGACCTCATGAATCGAGTTTGTAGTCCGTATTTAGATAAGTTTGTTATCGTTTTCATTGACGATATTCTTATCTATTCCAAGAGTGAACAAGAGCATGAGCAGCATTTAAGGTTGGTATTAGAATTGTTAAGAAAAGAACAGTTATACGCCAAATTTTCTAAGTGTGCATTTTGGTTGAAAGAAGTGCAATTTCTTGGCCACGTTGTTAGTAGCAAAGGAATTCAGGTTGATCCAGCTAAAATTGAGGCCATTGAAAAATGGGAGACACCTAAGACACCAACGCAGATACGCCAATTTTTGGGTTTAGCTGCTTATTATAGAAGGTTTATTCAAGATTTTTCCCGAATAGCTAAACCATTAACAGCGTTAATGCAAAAAGGGAAGAAGTACGAATGGACTTCTGAGCAGGAAAGTGCATTTCAATTACTGAAGAAGAAGTTGACTACAGCACCTATTTTATCGTTACCTGAAGGGAACGATGATTTTGAGATATATTGTGACGCTTCGCGACAAGGTTTTGGTTGCGTCCTTATGCAACGAAAGAAAGTTATAGCATACGCATCTCGACAATTGAAGATTCAAGAGCTGAATTATACGACGCATGATTTAGAATTGGGAGCAGTAGTGTTTGCATTGAAGATATGGAGACACTATTTATATGGGGTTAAATGCACTGTGTTTACTGATCATAAAAGCCTTCAACATATTTTTGATCAGAAACAGCTGAACATGAGGCAACGTAGGTGGGTCGAGCTGATAAACGACTTTGATTGTGAGAATCGCTATCATCCCGGGAAAGCGAATGTAGTAGCCGACGCTCTAAGCAGAAAGGAACGGGAACCAATTCGAGTACGAGCGATGAACATAAAAATTCGCATGAATCTCAACTCACAAATCAAAGAGGCTCAACGAGAAGCTCTTACTAAAGAAAACATAGGAAATGAAATAATGAAGAAGTATGGGAAACAACTCGTTATACGGGAAGACGGAATTCGATATTTTGCAAACCGTATTTGGGTACCAAAGTTGGGTGGATTAAGAAAGTTGATATTGAATGAGGCACATAAGACAAGATACTCGATACATCCTGGAGTTGGAAAGATGTATCAAGATCTTAAGACGCATTATTGGTGGCCTAATTTAAAGACAGATGTTGCAACATATGTTGGGGAATGTTTAACTTGTTCCAAAGTCAAAGCAGAACACCAGAAGCCGTCAGGGTTACTTTAACAACCAGAAATCCCAGAATGGAAATGGGATGGTATTACCATGGATTTCATCACAAAGTTACCTAAGACTGCCTGGGGTTATGACACCATTTGGGTAATAGTTGATCGTCTCACCAAATCTGCACATTTCTTGCCTATAAAGATTATACATAAAGGAAATTGTTTCAAGGCATGGAATACCTATTTCCATTATATCCGATCGTGATAGTAGATTTACATCAAAGTTTTGGCAATCACTACAGGAGGCCCTGGGAACTCGTTTGGATATGAGCACCACATATCATCCACAAACTGACGGGCAGAGTGAAAGAACAATTCAGACTCTTGAAGACATGCTCAGGGCATGTGTGATCGATTTTGGAAACGGATGGGATAAATATCTACCATTAGCAGAATTCTCGTATAATAACAGTTATCATGCGAGCATTAAAGCTGCACCATTCAAAGCATTGTATGGAAGGAAGTGTAGATCCCCTATCTGTTGGAATGAAGTAGGAGATCGACAATTAACTGGTCCCGAGATCATACACGAAACGACTGAGAAGATAGTACAAATCAAGGAGAGATTGAAAACAGCCCGTAGTCGCCAAAAGAGCTACGCCGATGTCCGAAGGAAACCATTAGAGTTTCAGATCGGTGACATGGTTATGTTAAAGGTGTCACCTTGGAAAGGTGTAATATGTTTCGGTAAAAGGGGTAAACTGAACCCAAGGTATGTAGGCCCGTTCAAGATCATCGAACGTATTGGACCGGTAGCTTATCGACTCGAGTTACCGCAACAACTCGCCGGAGTACATAATACATTTCACGTATCAAACCTTAAGAAATGTCTTGCAAAGGAAGATCTCACCATTCCTCTTGAAGAAATCCAAGTCGACGAGAAACTACAATTCATAGAAGAACCAGTCGAAATCATGGACCGTGAAGTTAAACAACTCAAGCAGAGCAACATACCGATCGTTAAGGTTCATTGGAATGCTCGAAGGGGTCCTGAGTTTACTTGGGAATGAGAGGATCAGATGAAACAAAAGTACCCACATTTGTTTCCCGAGAACGCAAAATAGGTACAACTTTAAAATTTCGGGACGAAATTTATTTATCGGGTAGGTACTGTAACGACCCAGATTTTTCCGATCGTTTTACACTTATAAGATTAATATTTACATAAATTAAACCTTACCAACATGATAAGCAATCTAAATTGTTGAGACTTATGTTTTTGAAAAGAGTTTTACACAACGTTTGACCGTCCAATTTGACCGATGATATCACGAACTATATAACATACGATAATTATACGTTTGTGTATATATATGTATTTTTATATATTTAACATGATCTAAGAATGTTTTAACATCTCATTGTGTACTAATAACAATGAGTTATAAGTATATTTTGAGACTACTAACTTAAGTTTTCAAAACGATAACTATATGTGACGTTCTTCGACTTAAATACTTAAAACTTATAATGCTTATACATGTATCGTATAGATATGTATTTTATCACTTTTAAAGGATTTATATACATAAAACAATATAAGTATATTTACAAAAGATAGCTATATTTGAATCCTCGTTCCGTTTTCTCAAGATTTTTATACGTATATCTACGGTATATGTACTCGTATCATACCCATCTTCTATACATATTTACTATTGGTATATACACATCACAATCACTTTATTAGCAGCCATGAGTCAGCCAATTTTGGATCTTAGCATGCATGATTAATCAATTTGGCATATTACAAGACTTTTGCACAATATTACAAATTTATACATCTTTTCACCACCATTTATACTCCATTCCATTTTCATTTTTACTACACATTTTCTCTAACCAAAAACACACTCTTAGGAACCTTAAGTGTTCTTCACAATCTCAGCAAATAACCATGAAGATCTAGCTTCAAAAACAACCCTTAATCATCATAAGAAAATCTATTCAAGAACACTTCAAAAATCCTTCCAAGTAAACAAGTTTACTTCCAACCTTTCAATCCAACTCCACCACTCTTTTGATTCTAGGATTTTTCTCATCTCTTACAGTAACTTTGTCCAAGTAACTTGAGGTAGTAACCTTATTCATAATCTTATTCAATTCATATTCATATTTGATAATGCTAAAAACGAACATATATTTCATAGCATTATTCCCCAAGAAAGACAAGCTTTTAGTTGCAAATGTTCTATTTACATGTGATATTCGTTTAAATATTAAAAGGTGAAGACAAAAGACAGATTCGACGAATTGAAGACGCAAACGACCAAAAAGCTCAAAAGTACAAAATACAATCAAAGAGGTTCCAATTATTGATAAGAAACGTCTCGAAATTACAAGAGTACAAGATTCAAAATGCAAAGTACAAGATATTAAATTGTACGCAAGGACGTTCGAAAATCCGGAACCGGGACCAGAGTCAACTCTCAACGCTCGACGCAACGGACTAAAAATTACAAGTCAACTATGCACATAAATATAATATAATATTTAAATAATTCTTATAATTATTTATATATTATATAAATAATAAAAATCCGTCGGCAAGAAAGACTCCAAAGTTGGTGAGCTGGAATTTCAAACTCCGCGACTCGCGGAGTTTGAAGGCAAAAAATGCCGCGAGTCGCGGAGATTACCTGGACGAAAATTCCTATAAAAGCAAACGAATTCTGATCATTTTCATATATAATATATCAATCTCTCTATCTATATACGTAATATTTATATTTATAATTTATATTTTAATTTTAATTTTAATTTTAATCCTAATAATAAGGGTATGTTAGCGAATGTTGTAATGGTGTAAGTCGAAATTCTGTCCGTGTAACGCTACGCTATTTTTAATCATTGTAAGTTATGTTCAACCTTTTTAATTTAATGTCTCGTAGCTAAGTTATTATTATGCTTATTTAAAACGAAGTAATCATGATGTTGGGATAATTACTAAAATTGGGTAATTGGGCTTTGTACCATAATTGGGGTTTGGATAAAAGAACGACACTTGTGGAAATTAGACTATGGGCTATTAATGGGTTTTATATTAACTAAAAAATACCTTGTTAATTTAATATACAAACTTATAATTCGACGTATTTATATATAACCACATATGCTTAACTGGGTACGGTGGGCGGGATATCTATAAATACCAATAATTATTCATTTTACCGGACACGGAACTGGATTAATAGTTAATAGACTTGTTGAAACAGGGGTGAATTACATTCAAGGGTAATTGGTGTAATTGTTAACAAAGTAGTAAAACCTTGGTTTACACGCAGTCGATAACCTGGTGTATTCATTAAACAAAGTATTAAAACCTTGTTACAATTCGAATCTCCAATTAGTTGGAATATTTGACTTCGGGAATAAGAATAATTTGACGAAGGCTTTCGCTCTTTATATTTATGACTGATGGACTATTATGGACAAATCCGTATGGACATATTAAATAATCCAGGACAAAGAACAATTAACCCATGGGCATAAAACTAAAATCAACACGTCAAACATCATGATTACGGAAGTTTAAATAAGCATAATTCTTTTATTTCATATTTAATTTCCTTTATTTTATATTTAATTGCACTTCTAATTATCGCATTTTTATTGTTATTGTATTTAATTGCACTTTTAATTATCGTACTTTTTAATTATCGCAAGTTTATTTTATCGCACTTTTATTATTCGCAATTTCATTATCATTATTTACTTTACGCTTTAAATTAAGTCTTGTATTTATTTATCATTTTACATTTGGTTTTAACTGCGACTAAAGTTTTAAAATCGACAAACCGGTCATTAAACGGTAAAAACCCCCCTTTATAATAATAATATTACTTATATATATATTTGTATTTTTATAAAAGTAAACTAATATAGCGTTAAGCTTTGTTTAAATATTTTCCCTGTAGACCGAACCAGACTTACTAAAAACTACACTACTGTACGATTAGGTACACTGCCTATAAGTGTTGTAGCAAGGTTTAAGTATATCCATTCAATAAATAAATAAATATCTTGTGTAAAATTATATCGTATTTAATAGTATTTCCTGCCGGGGAATCTTAAACGCCGAAAGCGCAACGCTAAATATAAAAAAAAATTATTTTTAGTTTAGTTTTATAAAAATACGTTTTTGTAAAAATACGTTTTAAATATTCGAAAACATAGAATAGAAAAATAAAAATATAAATATTTTTAAGAGTTTATTAAATATTTAAGTTTTATAAAGTTTCTTTATTTTTATTTTATAAAAATATAAGTTTTATTTAAATATTTTGTGTTTATTTAGAACATAAAAAAAACCGAAAATATATATATATATATATATATATATATATATATAAATCTAGTTTTAAGATTTTTATTTCTATTTTTATTTTAGTTTTTAAATATAAGTTTTTATTATATAAATAATTTTATTTAAACAGAAAATATAAAACAGAAAAATAAAAAAAAAACGCGTCGAATTTTAATCAACCTGTCATTTGAAAATTGGAACCCCGCGACTCGCGGAGTTTGCAGCTTCGAATACCGCGACTCGCGGAGCCACCCTGACACTGACAGAAACCCTAATCAGCATTTATTACGGATAATTATTATTATTATTAATAAACCCTAATTACTTAATTATTATTATAATTAGTTTAAGTTTTTAAATTAAATTGTATTTTAAAATTAAATTAGTTTAATTAAAATATAAAAGTAATAGTTTTATAAAATAAATAATATAAAAATAATATTTTTATACTTTTTATAACTTTTTGTATATTTTTATATTTTGTCCCTTTTTAATTGTTTTAGCGTAATATTTGTATTTTTCGCTCGTATTTAGTTTTAAGATATAGTTTTTGCCATAGTTATTTTTTTTTTACTTCTAGATTTTTAGGCTTTGCCGTAAAATCCCTTAAGTGCTTTTTCTTTAGACTAAGATTTAGGTACTTTAGAATTTTGCGACGCCTTTTTAAGTTTTAGTTTCTTTTTAAGATATTGCCATTTGGGATATAGTTTTTCTTGTAAGCTTTAATATTTTTAGACACCTTTTATCTATGTATCAATTATCATTCCAATTAGTAATCTCAATTTGCGATTATAATTTTAAGTTAGTGATAGTAATAAGGTTGGGTTAGTCGAGTGTTTTTAAGTTCTATAAGTTACTCTTTTTCTTTCTTATTTTTATTTTTCAATCTTTTTCCAACGCGCTCTTTTTCTTTCTTATTTCTCGCTATTCTAGTTTTAGGACATAGATTTTTATTCTACTTCTTATCTAAATTTCTTAAAATTACGAAAATTTATTTTAAGTGGTTAAATTGATAGACATCAAAATTTTCTGGTTCGTAGTAATAGTTGGATTTGTACGTGGACCGGGTTATTGGAGCCAAACAGTCCTCAATTATATTGAGACCAAACGAATTCTGCCCCTCTGCTGCATCTTTTGGCTATTCGAAACGTGGGCAAAATCAAAAAATTCTATTGATTGTATAACTTATATAATTTTTATTTCCTTTTTAAAAACTAATAGGATATTCAGTGAATGCACCGAGCAAGACGTTCACCACCTTTTATACGTTCACCACCTGTAACTAGATCAAGACATTTAGCAAATATTACCGCCGTTGATTTTTCTTTAGAATCTTCATCCAGTCGACCAAGTAATCCAATTCAAATTTCCGATAATCCATTTTTTGAACCCGACCTCACAATTGAGAATCCGGAGAATATTCAGGGACGATTCATAGATCCTGAACCATTAAATTTTCCTCCGGAACCACCAATCATTCAAACAGAGATTGTTGAGGAACGAACCATTAAATCAAAATCCTCTAGTGATTCCGATTCAACAAATTCAATTATGGAGAATCTAGAACCTTTAAGTATGGAAGACCGAATGAGAGCTAAACGCACTGGCCAAGGTCACGCAATTACTCATCCAGACATAAATGCGCCAGATTATGAAATCAAAGGACAAATTCTACACATGGTGACTAATCAATGCCAATTTAGTGGTGCGCCGAAGGAAGATCTAAATGAACATCTTCGTACCTTTAATAGGATCTGCACACTATTTAAAATAAGAGAAGTGGAGGATGAACAAATATATCTCATGTTATTTCCTTGGACTTTAAAGGGAGAAGCCAAAGATTGGTTGGAATCGTTACCTGAAGGGGCGATTGATACATGGGACGTTTTTGTTGAAAAATTTCTTAAACAATTCTTTCCTGCATCTAAAGCTGTAAGACTTCAAGGAGAAATTGTTACGTTTACACAGAAATCGAATGAAACTCTATATGAGGCGTGGACAAGATTTGGAAAGTTATTGAGAGGATGTCCGCAACATGGTTTAGACACCTGTCAAATAGTACAAATATTCTACCAATATGCGACATCACTACAAGGAAAGACATCGATATAGCAGCTGGTGGTTCCATTATGAAGAAAACCGAAACTAATGCTTATAAAATTATTGATAACACTGCTTCCCACTCACATGAGTGGCACCAAGAAAAAGATATCGTTAGATCATCTAAAGCAGCTAGAGCCGATTCTAGCCATGACTTAGATTCCATTTCCGCAAAGATAGATGCTGTCGAGAGACAAATGGAAAAGATGACTAAGGATATTCACTCAATACGAATTAGTTGTGAGCAGTGTGGAGGACCACATTTGACAAAAGATTGTCTCAGTATTGAATTAACAATGGAACAAAGAGAGAATATTTCATACATAAACCAAAGACCTGGAAATAATTATCAGAATAATTATCAACCGCCAAGACCAATCTACAATCAAAATCAGAACTATAACTGAAATATTCCATACAACAACCAACAAGGTCCTAGCAATCAACAAGTATCCAATAATACTTACAACCAGCAAAGACCTAATTTTCAAAACAAACCACCACAACCCGATGATAAAAAGCCGAATTTAGAAGATATGATGACAAAGCTAGTTGAAACTCAAACGCAGTTTTTCACATCTCAAAAACAAACCAATGAACAAAATGCTCAAGTATTTAGAAATCAACAAGCTTCTATTCAAAATCTGGAACAAGAAGTAAGTAACCTAGCAAGGTTAATAGGTGAAAGAAAACCGGGAAGTCTACCTAGTGATACAAATGCTAACCCCTGGAATGAAACAGCTAAAGCCATTACCACAAGAAGTGGTACAACACTTAAACCACCTGAAATACCTGTAACTTCTGATGAAGCTATTCCTACTCCACAAGAACCACAACCTGAACAAGATAAGGAAAAAGAACCTGTAGTTGAAAAGGTTAATGAAGATAATACAGTTAAGACTAAACCTTATGTTAAACCATACCAACCACCACTTCCTTACCCGAGTAAAATGAAGAAAGAGAAACTTGAAGCCGAGCAATCTAAATTCTTAGATATGTTTAAACAGATAAATGTAAATCTTCTTTTCATTGATGTGATTTCAGGAATGCCTAGATATGCTAAATTCTTGAAAGATCTAATCTCGAATAGAAAGAAAATGGAAGAACTCTCGGCCGTTACTATGAACGCTAATTGTTCAGCAGTGCTGTTGAATAAGATACCAGAAAAACTATCTGATCCAGGAAGTTTCACAATTCCATGTTTTCTGGGTAGTCTTAGTTCAATAGAAGCATTGGCAGACTTAGGTGCTAGTATAAATCTAATGTCGTATTCACTATACGCTAAACTAGACCTTGGAGAATTGAAACCAACAAGAATAAGCATACAACTAGCCGATAGATCAATAAAATATCCTAGAGGGATAATGGAGAATATGCTAGTTAAAGTTGGTACTTTAGTATTTCCAGTAGATTTTGTTGTTCTGGACATGGAAGAAGATTCTCAAGTTCCTCTCATATTAGGAAGACCATTCTTAAACACGGCTAAAGCAATGATAGACGTGTTTGGTAAGAAACTGACCCTAAGTATAGAGGACGAGAGTGTTACCTTTTCAGTTGATAGAGCAATGCAACAACCACAATCTGCAGATGATACATGTTAATATATTCAAACTATAGATGCACATGCAGAATTGTTAGAAGAATTTCTAGAATTACAAGGAACAGGAGAATGTTCTTTAGGAGAAGGTAATGAACCAATTGATGAAGCTGAATTGTTAGCTACACTAATAGCTAATGGATATGAACCAACAACAGAAGAAATTCAAATGCTAAAAGAAGAAGACAGATATCGATACAAATCATCGATAGAAGAACCTCCGAAATTAGAGCTAAAGCCACTTCCAAACCATTTGGAATACGCTTATTTACATGGTGAATCTGAATTACCTATAATAATATCGTCTTCTCTTACTGAAAATGAGAAATCACAACTCATTTCTGTGTTGAAAGCTCATAAACCAGCCATTGCATGGAAGATTCATGATATTAAAGGAATAAGTCCTTCGTATTGCACACATAAAATCCTTATGGAAGAAGGTCATAAAACGTATGTGCAACGCCAACGAAGACTAAATCCTAATATGCAAGATGTAGTTAAAAAAGAAATTATTAAACTACTAGATGCAGGTTTAATATATCCAATTTCTGATAGTCCATGGGTAAGCCCAGTTCAATGCGTACCTAAGAAGGGTGGCATGACTGTCATTACAAATGAGAAAAATGAGCTTATTCCTACTAGGACTGTAACAGGATGGCGTGTGTGTATTGATTATAGAAAATTAAATGATGCCACCAGAAAAGATCACTTTCCCTTACCTTTCATTGATCAAATGTTGGAAAGGCTAGCCGAAAATAGTTACTATTGTTTTCTAGATGGATTTTTCGGATATTTTCAAATTCCAATAGCACCCGAAGATCAAGAGAAAACCACGTTCACGTGCCTTTATGGTACTTTTGCTTACAAACGCATGCCATTTGGACTTTGCAACGCTCCTGCAACCTTTCAAAGGTGTATGATGGCGATTTTTCACGACATGATAGAAGAATGAATGGAAGTTTTCATGGATGACTTTTCAGTCTTCGGTAATACATTTGAATCATGTCTAGTTAATCTTCAATGAATGCTTATTAGATGCGAACAATCAAATCTAGTTCTTAATTGGGAGAAATGCCATTTCATGGTTAAAGAAGGCATCGTTCTTGGTCATAAAATTTCAAAAGAAGGAATTGAAGTGGATAGAGCTAAAGTAGATGTAATTGCTAAACTTCCACATCCCACCAATGTTAGAGGAGTTAGGAGTTTTCTAGGGCATGCCGGTTTTTACCGACGTTTCATAAAAGATTTTTCTAAAATTGCCACTCCTATGAATAAACTCCTAGAAAAGGATGCTCCATTCATCTTTTCAGATGAATGTATCAAATCTTTTAATATTCTTAAAGAGAAACTCACTAATGCGCCGATCATGATAACACCAAATTGGAATCTACCATTTGAACTAATGTGCGATGCAAGTGATTTTGCAATGGGATCCGTTTTAGGACAAAGGATTGAAAAACGATTTCAACCTATATATTATGCTAGTAAGACGTTACAAGGAGCACAAAAAAATTACACAACTACTGAAAAAGAACTCCTTGCTATTGTCTTTGCTTTTGACAAATTTCGATCATATCTTGTTCTAGCTAAAACGGTGGTCTATACCGACCATTCTGCTCTTAGATACCTATTTTCGAAACAAGATGCTAAACCAAGATTAATCCGTTGGATCTTACTCTTACAAGAGTTCGATATTGAAATCCGAGATAAAAGAGGAGCAGAAAATATCGCCGCTGATCATCTTTCTCGTATTGAAAATCCCGAGTTAGAAGTTCTAAATGAATCGGCCATACAAGACAACTTTCCTGATTAATATCTATTGAAGATAGATTATAATGAAATTCCATGGTTTACTGACTATGCAAACTATTTAGTATGTGGATTCCTTGAAAAAGGATTATCGTACCAAAAACGAAAGAAATTCTTCAGTGATATAAAACACTATTTCTGGGAAGATCCACATCTGTTTAAAAGTTGTCAAGATGGAATAATACGCCGATGTGTATTTGGAGATGAAGCTAGTAAAATTTTAAACCATTGTCACACAGGACCAACAGGAGGGCATTATAGGCCTCAACTAACAGCAAGAAAAGTTTATGATGCTGGATTCTATTGGCCTACAATTTACAAAGACGCACACCTTCTTTGCAAATCCTGTGATGCTTGTCAAAGGGCCGGAAAAATAAGTCAACGTGATGAAATGCCACAAAATGTCATACAAGTATGTGAAGTATTTGACATTTGGGGTATTGACTTTATGGGTCCATTTCCAAAATCTCATAATAATCTATATATTCTCGTAGCCATTGATTATGTATCTAAATGGGCGGAAGCACAAGCTCTCCCAATTAACGATGCACGAGTTGTAGTCAACTTTTTAAAATGTCTTTTTGCAAGGTTTGGAACACCGAAAGCTTTAATAAGTGATCGGGGTACTCATTTCTGTAATAATCAACTTGAGAAAGTTCTCAAAAGATATGGAGTAACTCATAAAATCTCCACCGCATATCATCCACAAACAAGTGAACAAGTTGAAAATACCAACCGAGCTTTAAAACGTATTCTAGAGAAAACCGTAGGATCAAATCCGAAGGAATGGTCCATTAAATTGGAGGATGCACTCTGGGCTTTTAGAACAGCCTACAAAACTCCAATTGGAACCACACCTTTTAGACTTGTTTATGGAAAAGCATGTCATCTTCCAGTAGAAATTGAACACAAAGCATTTTGGGCTTTGAAGACATGTAATCTTGATTTACATGAAGCTGGACGTCTACGATTAAGTCAACTAAACGAATTAGAAGAATTAAGACATGAAGCATACGAAAATTCGTTAATCTATAAAGAAAGAACGAAGAAATGGCATGATAAAAGAATCAGAAGTTTAAAAAAATTTAACGAAGGAGACAGAGTTCTTCTTTTCAATTCACGATTCAAGCTATTTCCTGGAAAATTGAAATCAAGATGGTCTGGACCATTCATAATCAAAAGAGTTTTCCCATACGGAACGATAGAATTAATAAATTCAAATGGGATTGAATTTAAAGTTAATGGTCACAGAGTTAAACACTACATAGATAGTCCAATGGAAGTTGACAATGAAGTTAATCACAATTTCGATACCACAGCTAACTAAGTGTGGGGAGAATCAAGTCTTTAAAGGATAATATGTATTTCTGTTAGAATTAGATTGTCTGTTTTCGTGTAGTTCTCGAAAATGGAACCCGAATGGTCTTTCCCTAGCAGACCCTAAAGAACTAGTCTTCTCCCCCCATTCTGAATTTTTATTTTTTTAGGTTTTTACGATATGAAGACTGCCTGTGAACTAAACCATGGTCTAATGCTACACGCTTTGATCACTAAACGTAATAATGACACACTACCAAGTGAAATAGTATCAGTAATCAGAGAATGATTGGACGGAGTAAGAAAAGAATCAAGATGCGAAGATAATAAGTTACAATTTGGTAAAGGAAAATCAAAATCCGCAGCGAAAAGAAGAGCACGACACCTAGAAAGATGTCACAAATGCGGAAAATGGTCACATGGAGGTAAATGTTCAAATAATCAAACCTATTCAAACACCGAATTTGTTACTTTATGCAGAGACGGACCGTTCATATGTTTAGAAGAAAAAACACTGAATGCTCAAGGTTACGCCTATGTAGCCATGGAAAACCAATTAAACCGACTATCTTATGAATGGGATAGATCATATAACTAAGAATACTATCTCACAGGTAAGTCTGTACAGTTTTTATTTTTATTTTTATTTTTAACCTTTTGATAATAAACGCTAATTTGTTCGCTATAAAGTATTAAATTGGTATTGAATAAAATTAGGTTTGGCGACCGAAATTATTGATATCATTCAAAAATTTATTACATCACTGTGAAATTTAACGTTTATTCTTAAGGTATAAATATCTTTAATCAATCAACCCAAAATATTTCAAAAATTCGTCATGAGTTAAATTAGGTCTTGGAACCGAAATTACTTTACCGAAAAGAGGGGCGCATATTTTTGATAATATTTGATTGATTAAAGTGAGATAAAAAGCCAAAAAGATTTTTAATTTTATTTTTACCATGTTTTTTTTAAAATTAATATATAAATCTTAAATTGTAAACTTTGTAAAATCAATATATTTAAAATTGTAAATATTTAAAAAATTAATATAAGTTTGGTGTGAATTTATAATATAAATTTTTTAATTAAGTTTGGTGTGAATTTTTAATTTTTAAAATATGAATTTTTAATTTTATGCATTTCAAATTTTAAGTTTAGTGTGAATTTTTAATATTAATTTTGAATTTTATGTATTTTTAATTTAAGTTGTGTGAATTTAAAAATAAAAATTTACTTTATCTCATTAAGTTAAAAATATGATTTTTAAAATTCGTCGTAAGTTGAAGACTAGGTCATTTGAACCGAAATTGCTTTAACCGAGGGAGGGACGAGAACTTTTATTATCATTATTTTTAATCTTATTGAATTAAAGTATGCCAAAAACATTAAAAAAAACCAAAAATCTTAGCTTTTAAAACAATCGCTACAAAAAGACAAATTTTAAAATTTTGTCAAAGGACGGACTAGGACATCGATCCGAAACGACCTCATCCTAAATAACAAGGGAAACAAAATTTTAAAATTAATTACTTAATTGTTTTAATTAGTATAAGATGTTTAAAAAAAATACAAACTCCGCGACTCGCGGAGTTTGAAGGGTAAAATACCGCGACTCGCGGAGTTCCAAAAATACAGAAAAAAATAAAAGGGCCAAAACTGATCAGTTGCACAACCCAACACCCACGAAAATACTGCGATAAAACCCGAAAATACACGAAAAAGACCTCCCAAATTCACAATTTTTCACCGTTAATCATCAAATCTTTTACTAAAATCATGTTAAGAAGGATGCTATCAAGGAATTACTCAAGAAAAACGGTAAATTTCTACACCTAAACACCATTTAATCCGAAAATTGGTGTTCTTGAGCAATTTTATACCCAATTTGATTTTGATGCTTTTTAGTGTAATTATGCTTAAATTGTTTATGTATTATGCTTGTATAACCTAGATTGATGCTATTTAACATGATTAGAAGCCTTAAACTTCAAATTTTGAGTAATCTAGGGTTTGTGTTCTTGAGCAAATTTGGGGCTTTTTGATATAAACAGGTTATGGCCAATTTTTGTCATGAATTGTTGCTAAATTAAGTAGTGTAACATGTTTAGGTAGTTAAATGATCCAAACTTTGAGCCTAAACATGATTTTAAGAATTAAAGTGGACTTTTTCAAGTCTAAAATTCATGAACTTGATTTTTGAGAGATAATGCCATTTGAAACTTGTTTAATTGCTAGTAATGATTATTTTGACATGTTATTTGAGTTGAATGCTTATGAACTTGGCGAACATTTTCGTATATGCTTATTTGAAAAAGTGTAGATTTGATGAAAATATGAAAATGAGCTTAAGTTTGATATAAATTGATCATGTCATTGTAATTATTTTGATTGATGATTTTGCTGACACTAATGCATATTTGGATGCACAAAAATTGTGTTTGATGTGTTTTGCAGACTGAAAGGGGTGAATCTTCATCCCAAGCTCGCAATGCTCCTGCTGAGAATGCGGAACAACAGGAGGTGGATAACTACTACAAACAAGATATACCTCATCCAGTCATGACATTTTCTGATATGCACTTGGAAGATTTGCACCCGAACCTGAGATTTGACAGACTTTGGATAGATTATCCAAAATACCAAAGGGGTTTGCATACTCTTCATTCTAAAGCTGTTGAGGTACCTAGGGTCATAGAATGGGGACCATTAGAAGCTGTAGAATTGGCCGGGCCAATTAGGGAATTACTTGCACAGAGGTATGGTAATTCTACTTTTAACGATTGGGTACGGTTATTCAACATGCGTAGACCTGTATATAAAGTATGGTGTGAAGAATTGTTGTGTAGTATAGAATTAAATGATCGGGTAGCTAGTTTAACCGATCGATCTTTTATTAGATTTTTATTAGGAGGTTCGATGCGCCACATGTCTTTACTAAACATGGCTCAGGCTTTACATATATATACGTCTGAGGAGTTAGCATCTGCCGATTGTAGAGGGTTGATATTGAACGGTAGGAAGATAGACGAAAATTTTGATACGCATGGTGTATGGAGTTAAATGACTAGCCATCACCGATTTAAAGGGGGAAATTACTCTTATTTGGATATATATAGAGCTGAATTAAGAGTAATTCATAGGTTTTTAGCTAATTCGATTACACAAAGAGGTAAGAACAAGGAAAAGGTAAATGAACAGGATTTGTTTTACCATATGTGTATTCGAGACCCACAAAGCGCTGTAAGTATACCTTATTGTGTGGGTTATTATTTATCAGCTATGGTTAGGGGGATGAGACCGCATAGCATAATAGGAGGTGGTATATTTATTACTTTGATTGCTGAATATCTCGGTGTGGATATAAGTCGGGGGGATTACTAATCGAAGAACCAGAACCCCGAGATACAATAGGTTTAAATGTATACCATGGTGCAAAAGTTTTGAAGAGTCGAAATAACGCCGCAGTACGATATAATGGTAGACATCCACAGGTTGAGAGAAACCAACAGCAAGGTAATGTAGGAGGGGGAAATGAAATGGCAGAAATGCAAAGGTTTATAGCTTCACAAGAGTATGAAAATGCTAGACATAGAGCATTTGAAGATTGGCAAGTTCATCAAAACCAAATCATAGCTTATTGCCAACATATAGGTAGAAACTATATTCCTACTCCATCGCCCATATTCCCTCCCTGGTCTATAGAGATCCAACCACCGTATCCTACGTATAACCCAGCCGAAGCATTTTATAGCACATATGGTTATGCATGGAACCCCTACTGGTATCAGTATCATCCCTAGTCTAATTAGTTTTATTTATTTTGTAATTTGTAATGTTGATACGTTTAATACTTATGTTAATATTGTAATATTTTTTATTATTTTCTAAATTTTATTATTAGATTTTAATAATTTTTAAATGTGGGGTAATATACCAAACTTCAAAAATATGTATATATGTTTGCAGTTTATCTTATGTACACAACAGGGTAAAACAACGCATTTTCAAAGACTGACATTAAGTTCAGCAAAAGCAACTAATTTTGACGACAAGATGCAAAATAAATGTGATATAACAACAAGACGGAATGAACAAATGATATGCACCATTTATCATTCAGCAAGAAAACACAAATATGTTTGGAAACTTTGGTAAAATTTAATCATTTTCACACAAATCACCCTCAATAATTTAAATTGTTACTGATTTCTTGCAAATGAGGGCATTGCAAGATCTTAAGTGTGGGAAGGGGTTAAATTCTTTCGGATTTTAAAATTTTTTACTTTAAACACTTGGTTACCATTAAAAATACTAGTAAAGCAGTAGTTGTATTAGAATCTAGTGCTCTCTGATAATAAAGAACAGCCCTAGTCTTATATACTGACTACCCAATTCTAGTAAAATTTTTAAAATTTTCAACTAAATGAACTCAAAATCATGTTTATACATATTTATGAACGATAAAACTAGGTGTTAACACCGAAATTATTGTTACCTCGGAAAGGACATAAATTGAGAAACAAACCAAAATGTTAAAATTCATTTAAAATGGAATAGAGGACAATAAAAAGGAAAATAAAAGCCAAGTGTGGGAAAATTCTCCAAGTTATTCAAAACATATGTCACATATTTTTGTACAAATAACTGAAAATACTTTTGCTTTGGACTAAACTAAAAAGTTTTACCTGATTTATTGTAAGAAAGATGGATCTACACGATGAATCAATTCCATCATTAAAAGGAAGTAAAGTCTTCTGAAAAAGAAACGCGCTTCTTGATTTAGGTCATGAAGTTGTCGTCCAGACCAGCTGTAGGTTGACGAAAAACCTAGAAAAGTCATCACTAAAATCAGCAGGAAATCCACGGACCTCAGCATTAAACAGGGTCGCCAAGTGGTCAGATTTATCTTAACCATGAGAAGGATTTATCTCGTACAATGGGGGGGCACCGTGCAAATTAGCTGGATAAGACTAATGAATCAGATCCCCAGAAAGGATAATCTCCTTAAAGATTAAAAATCAGCTTTTAAGCCTGATATTACTCAATCCTAGAGATTGACCTTAAAGATTGAGAATTCAAACTCATGGAATTCAATGATATCTAAACTCGAGCTTGAACGAGAAAATATTTTGATCAAAATTACAAACCGATTTGTTTTCTGAAAACCCATTTTCAATGTGTTCATTACCATTGAACGTAAAATCCTAGGAATTCATCTGGAATTCATTAGGTCATCTGAACTAAATCGGGTGTCAACCGTAAGAACGGTGGTTGCATAGCATGGTCGAAGACAGGACCTTGTGCCAGACCGACAAATTAAAAGGGTGAGCTTTACTATTGCTCCTACAAAGGATAGTAATTGCGTCCGACACGTTATAGACCATAATTAAAAGCATGTCAGGGGACATTGCCTTAACAGTTGCTTGTTCAACGCTTTCCTTTACAACCGGACGGTAGTTTACCGAAAGGTAATATACGGGACAAGTAAACTGGACGTGTTGCTTCCCAAATACAAGGTTAGCAAGTGGGTGACACAAAACCATAAGTTTTTAGCTAAAATTTTCAAATATGAAACCCACCAAACCCACAAAAATAATTTGCAAACAGCGGTAAAGGGTTATTCCGGAAAACTTATCTAGGGTAAAAACTAGATTTAATTTTCAAAAGATCAAATGTTTTCATAAAGATCCAGTTTCCTTAATGGATCTAAATTTTTATAGTCATGTGGGACTGTAAACCATATCATTACTACCATTGTTTATACCGTCGTAAAGAAATCACTGATGTACAAAGTGTGAAGAATAAAGAAGTGATTCTAGTATTTCAAGACTATATTGCTTGAGGACAAGCAACGCTCAAGTGTGGGAATATTTGATAATGCTAAAAACGAACATATATTTCATAGCATTATTCCCCAAGAAAGACAAGCTTTTAGTTGCAAATGTTCTATTTACAAGTGATATTCGTTTAAATATTAAAAGGTGAAGACAAAAGACAGATTCGACGAATTGAAGACGCAAAAGACCAAAAAGCTCAAAAGTACAAAATACAATCAAAGAGGTTCCAATTATTGATAAGAAACGTCTCGAAATTACAAGAGTACAAGATTCAAAACGCAAAGTACAAGATATTAAATTGTACGCAAGGACGTTCGAAAATCCGGAACCGGGACCAGAGTCAACTCTCAATGCTCGACGCAACGGACTAAAAATTACAAGTCAACTATGCACATAAATATAATATAATATTTAAATAATTCTTATAATTATTTATATATTATATAAATAATAAAAATCCGTCGGCAAGAAAGACTCCAAAGTTGGTGAGCTGGAATTTCAAACTCCGCGACTCGCGGAGTTTGAAGGCAAAAAATGCCGCGAGTCGCGGAGATTACCTGGACGAAAATTCCTATAAAAGCAAACGAATTCTGATCATTTTCATATATAATATATCAATCTCTCTATCTATATACGTAATATTTATATTTATAATTTATATTTTAATTTTAATTTTAATTTTAATTTTAATCCTAATAATAAGGGTATGTTAGCGAATGTTGTAATGGTGTAAGTCGAAATTCTGTCCGTGTAACACTACGCTATTTTTAATCATTGTAAGTTATGTTCAACCTTTTTAATTTAATGTCTCGTAGCTAAGTTATTATTATGCTTATTTAAAACGAAGTAATCATGATGTTGGGCTAATTACTAAAATTGGGTAAATGGGCTTTGTACCATAATTGGGGTTTGGATAAAAGAACGACACTTGTGGAAATTAGACTATGGGCAATTAATGGGTTTTATATTAACTAAACAATACCTTGTTAATTTAATATACAAACTTATAATTCGACGTATTTATATATAACCACATACGCTTGACTGGGTACGGTGGGCGGGATATCTATAAATACCAATAATTATTCATTTTACCGGACACGGAACTGGATTAATAGTTAATAGACTTGTTGAAACAAGGGTGAATTACATTCAAGGGTAATTGGTGTAATTGTTAACAAAGTAGTAAAACCTTGGTTTACACGCAGTCGATAACCTGGTGTATTCATTAAACAAAGTATTAAAACCTTGTTACAATTCGAATCCCCAATTAGTTGGAATATTTGACTTCGGGAATAAGAATAATTTGACGAAGGCTTTCGCTCTTTATATTTATGACTGATGGACTATTATGGACAAATCCGTATGGACATATTAAATAATCCAGGACAAAGAACAATTAACCCATGGGCATAAAACTAAAATCAACACGTCAAACATCATGATTACGAAAGTTTAAATAAGCATAATTCTTTTATTTCATATTTAATTTCCTTTATTTTATATTTAATTGCACTTCTAATTATCGCATTTTTATTGTTATTGTATTTAATTGCACTTTTAATTATCGTACTTTTTAATTATCGCAAGTTTATTTTATCGCACTTTTATTATTCGCAATTTCATTATCATTATTTACTTTACGCTTTAAATTAAGTCTTGTATTTATTTATTATTTTACATTTGGTTTTAACTGTGACTAAAGTTTTAAAATCGACAAACCGGTCATTAAACGGTAAAAACCCCCCTTTATAATAATAATATTACTTATATATATATATATATTTGTATTTTTATAAAAGTAAACTAATATAGCGCTAAGCTTTGTTTAAAGATTTTCCCGGTGGACCGAACCGGACTTACTAAAAACTACACTACTGTACGATTAGGTACACTGCCTATAAGTGTTGTAGCAAGGTTTAAGTATATCCATTCAATAAATAAATAAATATCTTGTGTAAAATTGTATCATATTTAATAGTATTTCCTGCTAAAATTTAATAGTATTTTATACACCTTAGCTTTAACTATCAATATAGCTATCTTATTTTGTGGTATAAAATTTTAACAACAAGAACATAGTTTGAATGATTTCAAACTTGTTCGCAAACTAAATAGATCCTTCTAACTTGACTTTTAAAACACTTCAAGACCTGTAATATATCATAACGATATGCTAACTTAACAAGATATAATTTGGTTTTACAAAGAACACCTTAAAAACTGAATCTACGTCGTCGGAGTGCAACCGGGGGCTGTTTTAGGTTGGATAATTAAAAACCATCTTAAGATTTGAATTGGAATTTTATGTTCTGGAAAAATGATATTTCTTATGAATATGTTAACACATAAAAATTTCATGGTTTAACTCAAAGTGTAAGTATTTTTAGAAAAATGATCATTAAATGTTGTTTTTATGATGGAAAATGATCACTTTCATAAGTTTCACCAAAGTTTGACCTATAACCTGTGATTTCGAATACAAACTAAGGTATTATCAGTTCATATTCTTAAAATTTGACTCTATCCAAGGAAGTGGCAAGTTGAACCAACAAAAACGGAGTTGTAATGAAGAAACTACGACTAAAACAAGATCGGGTATCCGAAGCTAGTTTAGCTACGAAAATATTTGGAGAAAAATTAAATTAATCATATATTTCTAATTAATATGATATTTCATATATATTTACTTATGATTTGATTTTATATATTTCAGGACCACCCGTAAACAACACGAGAAGATTAATCATAAGACCTCATGATTGTACGCAACACGTCATTTGACAACACGGTACTTTATGTACGCAACACGTCACTTGACAACATGGTACCATGGGTCGAGATTAATTCTGATCAATACGAATACGATGGGGTCTTTATTTATTTTATTTAAGCAACTAATTGTGGACCACTAACATCGGACTGCTAACTACGGACTAAGAAAAATTAAAAGTATTAAAAGTATATATATATATATATATATATATATATATATATATATATATATATATATATATATATATATATATATATATATATATATATATATATATATATGTGTGTGTAACGATTACTTGAAACGAAAATATGTTGATATATTATATATATGGTTAGGTTTGTGATATCAATCGGAGACCAAGTCGTGTTTATTACCTTCAAGGCAAAAGTGAGTATATAGTCCCACTTTTAAACTCTAAATATTTCGGGATGAGAATACATGCATTTTATGATTTACGTTATGGACACAAGTGATTAAAAATATATATTCTACGTTGAGTTGTACCACTGGCATACTTCCCTGTAACTTGGTAACTATTATTTACATGAGGTATTGTAAACGCGAATCCTGTTGATAGATCTATCGGGCCTGACAACCCCAACCGGACTGGACGACCAGTATTCAACGGTTGCACAGTACTTCGTTTCGGTGACTACACTTGGTACGGTGTAGTAAGATTTCATAATAAAGGGAATATGCGACGTTGATTAAATGTTAAGTATGGTTATCAAGTGCTCAACAACTTAGAATATCTTTATTAAAACGTTTATATATGAACTCTTGTGGTCTATATT
Organism: Rutidosis leptorrhynchoides; assembly: GCF_046630445.1. NCBI lineage: Eukaryota > Viridiplantae > Streptophyta > Magnoliopsida > Asterales > Asteraceae > Rutidosis > Rutidosis leptorrhynchoides. Next base: position 84,301,308 of record NC_092341.1, on the reverse strand, counting down.
TATAACGCTGCCGGCATTAAACCTATATCTCACCAACTTTATGTTGACATTTTAAGCATGTTTATTCTCAGGTGATAACTAAAAGCTTCCGCTGCAACATGTTGAATTTAAGCAAGATCTTGAGTATACATATTTGTGTCAAAAATAAAACTGCATATCGGAGGATTTGTAATGTAAAATATGTTGGAAGTCGTATTGTTATTATCACATGTAAAGTTTGTAAGTCTAAGATTATCACTAAACGATAATCATTATTATCTTGTTTAAACCTTGTATTTGTAATAAATGTTATGGTTTGTATTGTAAAAACGAATGCAGTTTTTGAAAAACGTCGCATATAGATGTCAATACCTCGCGATGAAATCATATGTTATTGTATTCGTCCTTATGGTTAAGGTCGGGTTATGACAACAGGCTACCGGCACCACTTAGCCGGGTACAAAACATTGAGAGATTATGACCCACATTATCACAATAAAGGCCTACTAACCAAGTACGTCGGGCACCCGAAAAATCTCTACAAGATCATTTATGAACCGGTTGCAAACTTACCCGGTCAAAACAATACCGTGAAGAAGCACCTGAAACAAACAGATAGAATCTTTGTGCCTCAACAAGAGCAAGACATTCGTCTGTCACACTGTAGACGAACCTACCACACTCTCTCGGAATTACCATACCTTTCCAAGGTAGATGTCTAGTCCCGGGACAAACACGTTGTCCTGAAAAAAGCACCTTGTCCCGGAACAAGCAAACAGTCCCGGAACGAGCACATGATCTTGGAACGAACACACAAATGGGCTGCATGCCACGTCAGCCCACGAATCTATTAAAGTTTGTTAGAATCTATTTGTTATTCCAATAAAAGGTACATGTGCCATGTCAGTCTTCGGATCTGGTGAAGTTTGTTATAACCATGAAAGGGACGTGTGCCACGTCATTATTCCCTCATAACACCTATAAATACACGAACAGAATCATTCATTACATAACACTGATGCATTAATGTTACTCTGCCCAAATTTCTTACTGTAGCATTCCCCAGCTGTATATTCAACTCCGATAGAGATTCCGATCGATGTCGGAGTTAATATTCTCTCTAAGATATTAACTTGTTCGATCCCAATCGAGCAAGGTTAATCTCATCGATTTTTTTATACCCTTGAAATCCATATTTCAAATCGGGGTTTGCACAGTTATTGGAGATTAAACATTCAATCCCCTCTTTTCCACTAATCAAGCACTCATATCTAAAATCTATTTCATTTTTAACAATTTTGGTTTAATCAATAAGCATGCTTCATTTCATTAAGCTCGCGTGGAAATGGACTTCCTCAAATAAAATCAAAACCTGAAACCTTACTTCCATTCTTAATCCTTTTCCTTAATCAAGGACACTGGCATATAAATGAGATGAATACACAATTCTAAATGTATAAAGATTAATTATATGACAAATGGCCCGAAAAGGTAACCTGTATTACCCAATTTGACAATCAAGGTAACCCCTAATTTTCCTAAGCCCGAAAAGAATTTCAATATTATTTTTGCTCAAGAAAAGGATTAAGTGTTCAAAAATTTTAAAATTGAGATAATCTTCGTCAATTTCATTAATGGCCGTTAGTCAAAAATACACGTTTGGTCCCTGAAGTTTCTTGAAAATTTCACCCATAATCCTCTTTATCATCTTCATTAATATCTTCATTCCACACCACCATCACCACCACCACCACCACCACCATCCATATTCAAATTCATACGGCCCAAAAAGACCAACCGGGACCAAATCATATTACCAACCATACTGCAAGTACTAGTTTTATTCATTAAAATGATGCATGCCAAACAATCATTTTCCTTATCACTGCTTTTGAAATCCAAGCCTAAATAATCACCCTTAGTATTTTGGCCCATAATCAAAACATCCAAAATACAACAATAATCCATCTCTACAATAAGACTAGAATCAGATAAACTTAAAAAACCAAGATCAGATTGAAAAATACACCAAACTTATTCATATCAAATTGACTTTTAAAAGTCAACAAGTTACCAAATGTCAAATCCATTAACGTGATGCAGATTGATTGACGCCCATATCATCCGACACCAATACAAAATTCCCAATATCATCATTTTTAGTCATATTTGTAGACGATGTTTGGACGGATCTTAGGTCTCTTATGATCGTAACTAGAGGCGGAATACAATAGAAACGACTAAAACCGAGATTCGGGTCGTGTTGGGTTCAATATGGTCAAACCTAGGGTTTAATCTAGATTAGAACGAAGCCTAGATGAATGATTTCGGTGGTAATTGGTGTTCGGGATCGAATGGAACGAATACCTGTCGATTAGGGTTATTGGAGTGTGTAAGCTAACAATGTAGGTTTCAACCCGTATATATACTGCATGCCAGACACAGTCGGTCGACTGTATAATACAGTCTGTTGACTGAGTCACATAGTCGATCGAGTGTGTGGACACACTCGGTCGACTGTGTATGCAGGTTAACTTATTGATTGTTTAATAATTAAGCACAAACAAACACACATAAAATCAATAGTCATCAATGTACGTTATTACATGACTAAATGTATTAAAACGATAAGCTATCTACGGCTGGGGATTACATGCACCAACAAACTCCCCCTAAGACCTAGACGTAGATGAGAAAAATTCAGCCATTCTTCTGTATAAGGATTAGTCACCCAGTTCTTCGAATATATCATAAACAAACTCCCCCTAACACATATTTGTTGGTCCGTTAAGGATCATAAACAACATTATACGAGCTAGATCAAAGACGGAAGAGATAAACACGATGAATCAAACATAAATCAATATTATTAATATAAACGTTACACTTACAATTGATTTAAACAGAGAAACATCGGTTGGCCACGGGAGATCGAGCATGATCTCCCCTATGCACTGGAATCGCCAAAACGGCTCTTCCAAATTAGGGTTCTAGCCTGACCCCAATTAGGGTTCTACTCTCTTAACTCTTGATAATGCTAAAAACAAACATATATTTCATAGCATTATCCTTCAAGAAAGACAAGCTTTTAGTTGCAATTGTTCTAATTTCAAGTAATTATCGTTTAAATAATAAAAGGTGAAGACAAAAGACAGATTTGACGATTTGAAGACGCAAATGACCAAAAAGCTAAAAAGTACAAAGTACAATTCAAGTGGTTCAATTTATTGATGAGAAAAGTCTCAAAATTACAAAAGTACAAGCCGTAAAACGCAAAGTACAAGATATTAAATTATACGAAAAGACGTTCAAAAATCCGGAACCGAGACATGAACCAACTTTCAACGCTCGACGCAACGGAGCTGAAAGTACAAGTCAACTATGCACAAGAATATAATATAATATTTAAATAATTCATAATAAGAATAATAATAAATAATAAAAAGTTGTTAATTGAGCATAGTTAAAGGGTCATAAGTGAAAATTTCAAATCAATAATTCGCAACGAGATATTATTGATTCAACTTTGAATGGTAGCCAGCTAACATTCCACCTATAACAGTATCAATCATTTGCCTATAAAAGCAAGGCACGGAGTAATGAAGAAACTACACCTTTTTCTTTTCCTTTCTCATATCATATACGATATATATATATATATATATATATATATATATATATATATATATATATATATATATATATATATATATATATATATATTATTTATATTTTATAATTATAATTATAATTTAAGTTTAATAATAATTGGGTTATTGTAAGAATGTTTTACGGGTTTTAAATCGAAACTCTGTCCGTGTAACGCTACGCTATAAATAATCATTGTAAGTTATGTTCTTCCTTTTTAAATTAATGTCTCGTAACTAAGTTATTATTATGCTTATTTAAGCCGAAGTAATCGTGATGTTGGGCTAAATATTAAGATTGGGTAATTGGGCTTTGGACCATAATTGGGGTTTGAACAAAAAACCAACACTTGTGGAAATTAGACTATGGGCTATTAATGGGCTTTATATTTGTTTAACTGAATGATAGTTCGTTAATTTAATATAAAGATTTACAATTTGACGTATCTATAAATAACCACATACACTCGATCGGATACGATGGGCGGGATATTTATAAGTACTAATAATTGTTCATTTGACCGGACACGGGGATGGATTAATAGTCAATGGACTCATTAAAACAGGGGTGGATTACATATATAAGGAAAATTGGTGTAATTGTTAACAAAGTATTAAAACCTTGTTACAGTTTAAGTCCTCAATTAGTTGGAATATTTGACTTCGGGTATAACGGTAATTTGACGAGGATACTCGCACTTTATAATTATGGCCGATGGACTGTTATGGATAAAAACCAGATAGACGTATCGAATAATCCAGGACAGAGGACAATTAACCCATGATAATAAATTAAAATCAAAACGTCAAACTTCATGATTACAGAAGTTTAAATAAGCATAATTTCTTTATTTTATATCTCATCGTACTTTCATTTATCGTCATTTTATTTATCGTACTTTAAATTATCGCACTTTTATTTTTACGCTTTATTTATATTTTTAATTATTGCACTTTTATTTGTTGTCATTTACTTTACTCTTTAAAATTAGTTATATTTATATTTAATATTTTGCATTAGGTTTTAACTGTGATATAAGTCTCAAAATCGACAAATCGGTCATTAAACGGTAAATCTCCCCAAAGTTACCTATAATTACTATATATTACTAAATCTAGTTTAACTACTTAATTAACTAATTTGACCTAGTAAGACACCCAATAATAGTGTCCACGGATCGACCTCCCGGACTTTACCTTAACTATATTATTACACGATAGGTATACTTTCCTTTTGTGTTTTAGTTTAATTTAGGTGATTTTCTGTAGTAAATAAATATAAAACTGATAGCCTTTTCATACACACCCTTTAGAACACATCAACCCTAAACACATGTGATACTGATATATATATAGACTAACTAGGCTTAGGTTACCCTAATGGGCCTATCAACATGAACAGCCCAACAGTCGGCCCAACAGTCACATATGCTCTTGTAACTGATCAGTTTCACGGGTGTAATACATCTAGGTGCACAATGTAATAATAGACGTTATACGCCCAGCGACGGCCATACACAATATGCATCAACAATTTCCCCTTGGACGTTGCAAGCGAATTATTGTAAATACCTCTTGCAATCTTCAGTCAATCTCTGCAGTAGTACCATAATCTTATAAATCACAAGCTCCATCAAAAGTCTTACAGAATACGTGAAAACCCAAACTTCGAACATCAAAGTCTTCCAGCATTGAAGTTTAAATGCTAATCGTCATCCTGTAGTTTCTTCAAACTTCACTCGTACATGTTACCCATAGTACCAATGCAGCAAGATTCCCCCTAACTATTAGTTGTTTCAAACTTCCCTATCAACATCTCTGATAAAATCTTCAAACAAATCGACTCTCTTAGAATCATACACTGTAGAATCTTCCCCCTCACTATTAGTTGTATCCTATTAAACATCGTAGAATTAACGTTCATCCTGACTTGCATCTTTTAAAGGCAAAATATATAGAGGAGTCCGGTTCACAATTAATAACTCAAATAAGTCTTTATTTCCATCAAACTCACTAAAGAAAGTCAAATAGGTATCTCATGATCGCTGATGTGATAAAACCGACCATTAAATTTTACAACTAAACTAGCTTAATAAATATTATCACACTACGGGCAACTGGTCCCGATCGTTCAGTAATAGATACTGGTAAGTCAAGTTCGCTCCACAGGGAGAAGCGTATTCAAGAATTTAACGACAATTAATTATACTAGAAAATGGGTTTTAATTGGTTTTTGGTTTTGGATATAATTAACTAAAATAAAAATAAAAATTACAATAAATAAAAATACAAGAAAGCGTATTTACTTAGATTTCGTTCCCCTCGTTGATATGAATCATAGACAATTCATAATCAATATACCATGGATTGTTGTTAAGTCCTGTTACAATATTATATAGTATATAACTTCGTGATAACCTTTCGATTTCATAAAGTCCTGATTTACTAAAATTTAGCTTAACTTTCGCTAATCTCATTTTAACAAATCAACTATACCTGATCATTCGAATTGTGATTCAACCTAGTTTTAACTTTCATTAAAACCTAAACTAAAATGGTTTCCCTTCTTATAATTTCATGACTATATAAATCTTAATACCACCAAATCACCAAATCCGTATTCTTATATTTTTGTCAGGAATATAATCCTACGTTTTGTCTAGATCACAAATAGTGTTGAAGCATATTTTATATATCACCAATTTAACTTTCACTAAATGATTCAATAAACTATGTGACGGGGATTAAGTATTAAATTTACATAATAATGGATCTTTTGGTTGAACACAATATCTAAAATGACTAAAATAACAATTGTAATTCTTAAAATATTTACTTTATATATTTTTATTTCGAATTTATATAAAATCTTAACTAACTAAAATTAAATCTAACTTTCGCTAAATCTTATTTTAGCGAGTCAAACTATACTACGATTATTTAAATTGTGACCTAGCCAAGTTTTGACTTTCGTCAAAACTTAAATCATAACGGTTTTTCTTTTACAATTTCACGATTATATGAACTATAATATTATCCAAACCACCGAATCATATTTCTAAATTGGTGTTAATAATTTATCCATAAGTTCGTCTAAACCACTTTTAATGTTAAAGCTTAATCTATATTAATAGAAATAACCTTCGCTATTTATATCTAACAAATTAAGTGATAAGGATTAAATATCTAATTGTATAACAATGGTTCTTTTAGCTAGGAACAATGTTAGAAATAATCAAAGTTACATTTTAGTGTTCTAAATGATAACAATCCATAATCGAGGGGCTCTACATCTAAGCAAACACAGGAGTAAACTAGCTAACCATAATAATAGGACGGGAGTAAAAATAAAAACACAATATAATAAACATAATGACAATAATAATGATTCTAACAATAATAATGGTAATTTAAATAACAACAATAATGAAATACTTAAAATTTAAATGGAACAACTTACAATAAACTTTACTCTCATTGACTTCAAATGGTAGAAATTGAAAATAAAAACACCCGTGTACACGAACAGTACCACTCTTACAATATTGAAACTATCTAACTTGAACTTGAAATTTAATTTGGTACGGAACTAAAATGAAATAAATTGATACGGAGTAATATGGAAAATAAATTGAGACAGTAGGTTGTATATAGTTTTGTTATCTACCTAAACTAACTACTCTTTTTCCTTGTAAAATGGCACTTCGTATTTAACATGTAGAGAAAATGAGTAGTAGGTAGGCTTGAGCTGTATACTCCTTTTAATTCTGTAAAGCTGAAAAGGACTGTAAAGTAGTAATACTAAACCTAAAAGCATCCGTCCCATGTGAACCTGAATATGGACCTGGATTAAACATTACACGTTTCATGTGGTATCTACACGTTCCGCGTAAGAGTAAAATGAAATCTGGAAATGTGTCACAACATTACGCGTTTCGCGTAATGTATTACGCAATCCGCGTAAGAGTAAACGGCAGGTTTGTATTTTTTTTATTTTTGTTCTCTGTTGACCCCGTGTTCCGTGTTGACGTATATTGATTTGGAGCTTTCATTTGAACTCTTTTTCTTCGATCATCTTGAACTGGCATATTTTTCGTCTTTTATTCTTGATTTCGAATAAACGTTTTCTTGATATATAATTGGTTTAAATTCGTCGTTTATCGTCTTTTATCATCTTTTCTTCCAACTTTAACATGTGTATTACTTTCGTTGCTTTTCTCGTAAAATGTGAATCTATTGTCCTTGTAAACGATAAAAGAATATGAAATATAAATGATATTGCGTCGAAATATATGTATGTTTATAGCAATATCAAAATACCCCACAATTGAACGTTACTTGTCCTCAAGCAATAATAGTTTTTAATAGACTCGGGATACTACATAATTTTCCATATCAGTCATTCATCATACACACACACCACACGAAACGAAAACACACGCTTTATGAAGTGAATTCAAAACATCACACGATATTTATTGGAACACACACACACATCACACGAAATGAAATTCTGGCAACAGAAACAAAGCTGAAATTCGTTATTAAAGTCTCACGAAAAGTTAAAAATTTAGATCCTTAGGAAAAATTGGACCTTGTGAAAACGTTTTATGATTTTTTGAAATGTCATGCTAGTTTTTACACTAGACACGTTTTCCGGTTTTAACCTCAAATTCCAGTTGAGGGTAACTGAAAACCGAAGTCTCAGTAAGCGATTAGTAAGCTATCTGCCCCCATGATTGCAGTATCATGGAACTCTTTACCGGGCGCCCCCTGACGCGATATTTCTATCGATCTTTTACGACAATTTGTACATTTCAATTCAAGGGTTAAAACTACGAAGACTGAGCTATCGCGTGGGACAGATCCTGCTCCAGCTTATACACCGTAATCGGTCTTGCACTGGATAGCGACTTGGATTTACCCTACCAAGTTTATTTTCGGGTTGAAAGTTCAAGACTTTCTCTTCCCACGGTACTTTTATATCGTGATATGATATTAGTATGAAATGATATAGTTTAGGAAGTATGCTATACCAAGTAAAACGACATTTGGAACACTTTACTTCCTTTAAGGATGGACTTGAATCATCCTTTATTACTTGCATCAATTGGATAATCAGGTTTACACATTCCAAAGCAATGATATCTGCAATAAACTTCATAGAAACACGTGATAAATGGTTCTAAACATATAGGTTTATAAATTCTGTTATACTTGGTTTTCTTTTTAGATGTTTTAATCAAATAACTTATGTATATTTGTTTAAAATTTTTCAAAATTTTCGTAAAAATGACCAAGTTATAAGTTCTCGAGAATTTATATATCCCCACCCACACTTAAGATTATGTAATGCCCTCATTACATAAAATCTGATAAAATGTATAAATTTGAGAGGGCAAAAAGTGTAAAGTATTTAGAACTTCCTTTGTTAAGCAATTGGAGAGCGTGAAATCCTTATTATATGAACGTATCCAATCCTTTTATCACAATATAAATTTTGTGTTTCGTTATGTCTAATATCTCATCATCGTAAGTACCTGTCAACAAACATATTAATCACATAAAAGATGGGGTTGTACTTTAATAGTACTAAAATTTTACCCCACACTTAAAATTTTTGTATATATAAATAAAAGTAAAAGAAAATATTTAACACACACCATTAAAATTAATTTTTTTTACAAACCAAAAATTGTTTTAAAACTAGAACTAGAAAAACGGCCATAGCGGGCCTCCTTGATTTTCTTCTTCCTGTTGCTGATGCTGCTGTTCATTTTGGCAGCGTTGTTCATAAAAACGCCGATAAGCATCCTGAATGGTAGCTAGAGCAGCATTGGAGTCATAAGGTGGAGGGAGAGTATCACCGGGTGCTTGCCATGGGGTGTATGAGGGAAAAACTGAAGGTGTGTAATTCTGTGGGTTAGCTGCGTATAGATATGCCTGATGATGTGCCCACTCAAGTTGTGCTCCCTGGCCCATTTGATCATATCGGATGTTTTCTAAAATATTACCCTGATCTAGTTGGGTTTGCCTCACATCCCCTAATTGTCGAGACAAACTACTATACTGATCTTCTGATCTCTTTCCCCAATTTTCATATGAGTTCCTTACATCTAAACTCAATGAATTAAATGAATTCTGTAACATATCGAAATCAAAAGTACCTACATTAGATGAAATAGCCTGATATGGTTGTCTCCGTCTTCTCCTAGTTTCTCGCCCAGGTTCATCATCTTCTTCCATAGGAGCGGGAGCAGCAACTTCTTATCATCTTAAACTACGTACTCCACCCCTCACTTGTATAGCTTTTGCGGTTTTATACACATCCAATCCTAAAATTCTAACACCTTGATCTACAGGTATGATTAGTGGTACAGATTCACTCGGGTTGAGTCCGAACCAGTTCCTTAAACAAGTGATATAATGACCCCCTGACATCTCACTTGATCCTCGAGCACCTTTACCTACATGTTTCAAGAAGTATGCAACTCCATAGGGTATACTAACAAAAGTCTCCCTATCTCGAATCACATCTAAATACCAAAGGTCAATAAAATTAATTTTATCTGTATTTCCAAATGCCCTTTGGTTTATTGTGTTCGTTATAAATTTGTGAATTATTCTAAACCGAACATCAATAATCTTTTGATATGATTCTTGCCCGGCCTCATATGTATTTCTACGAGTAAAGGATTGCCAAACTATCCCAGCATCATAATTATCGGTATATCTAGCACCAGTAAAAAAAATACTCCCTAAAATCGGGAGTCATCATCTCATCGGTGGTGTAAATGCCTAATGCGGCAGTCACGTTGCTTAAGGACATTCTTCTATCTATCCCACTCAGCCTAAATTGTAGAAAATTCGTATCATCGATATTTTCTGGGTGTAGGTTCATCCTAATAGTAGAATAGAATTCTAAGCACCATTCTTTATATACATGACGGGTTAAACTGAACAACCTCTCAAAATCATTAAAAACCATAGTTACCCCAAATTCGTTCGTGAATGTTTGATTTAAAATCTCCCTGATTTGTGTATCTAAGTTGACTGGCGGTCCTAAGGGAGCCCAATCTACAATGTAAACCGGAGAGGTTTCTCTATGGATCAAAGATAGTAAGTCTTTAACCTTTTGTACCCGTTGAGGAACATCATTTGGGAATCTCAGGTTCGGGTGTTGGGTTTAGAGTTGTTGTTCCGTTTGGGGCGTGACTTGTTCCTCTTCTTGTGGTTGGTTTACAGGTCTCACTCTAAGAAATCCCTGCATAACATTTTAAAACAAGAAAATCATCCCAATTGGGTGTGTTAATGTTAGCAAAGAATCCACACTCATCATACAAGCTTGTTTTCAAATATCACCATATAAGGTTGCAAAGTAGTCTAAAATCAAAACATATCATACAACAATTATAACCATCAAACATATCATATTATGTATATAATCTTAGTTTGATTATGTAAGCTTGTATTAACACCACAGGAATCAATAGTTCAACAACAGTTAAAGTTTTAGTTCTAGAAATTAAAACAAAACAAAAACAAACCAAAAAAAATTCAAAATCATCAATCAAGTTCCATAAGCAAAGTTTAATTCACAAGTGAAAACATATAATGAGCTAAGCATATCTAATTCAATTCAATCACATTGCGTGCATTTCAGCTTCTAAATAATCCTTAGCATCATTACAACTCATACTTGATTCATGGCAATAACGAAAATTAATCAAATCTAAACTAAAATTAAAATCGCAAGATCAAGCAATTAAACTCATGTTTAAAGGTTCTAATTACTATCAAAACAGTTAAAAACATGTAATTATAACCAAAATAATACACTTCAATGGCAATTCATCAATTTTCCCCAATTTGTACAAACCCTAATTTTATAACAATCAATTAAACAGCAATTTCTCATGGTAATCGGGCTTAATATCATACTAACAACATAGTTATAGCAATAATCAAGTAAAATTTAACAATAACATGCATTAAATTCGGATTAAAGCTAGAACAATTAACAATGAAAAACTTGAAGAACAAGTGGTAAAATGGGTTTAGGTACCTTACCAATCTAGGCATGTTGAAAGATTGAAGAATTGGAGAAGATTGAGAGTGTTAATTTAATTTTTGGAAGTGATTTTGGTGGGTTTTGGTTCTCCCTTTCGTTCACAGTAAGCAGAAGCAGAAGAAAAAAAAAATTTAAGTGTGAAGGAGAGAGCAGGTCGATCAGATATATGTTCTGATTTTTCGAATTACGCGTTTCGCGTAGATTTTAATTCTACGCGTTTCGTGTGAAAATCCACACGATCCGCGTAATCATTAAGCCCCCTTTTTATATATTTTTTTTAACTTATAACTTATTAAAATTTTTAAAATATCCTTTATAAAAATTATATTTGGAGTAATGAAAATTTCGGTTGTTATACCTAGTCTTTATCCATTTATAAATTTATAAATTCAATTTATAAAATTTTAATATATTAAAAGTTAAAGTTTTTATATTTTTGAGAAATAAACACACTTTAATATATATATATATATATATATATATATATATATATATATATATATATATATATATATATTAGACTTTAATTTTATAAATCACATAATGAATAAAAAGGCACTCAAAACATGATTTTTTAACAAGTCATTTTCTCGACTCGACCCCATAATTTATTGCCTAGCGGGGTCAAATTTCTCTATATTTATCGAACGACATGTAAAATCGGTGGAGAAAGTTTCACGAATTAGAAGAGTGAGCCATTCATTTACATCTCGGGTGGTATATAATATATCAGATAAATCCTTTTTCAGTTGACCGAAAAAAGATGACTCAACCCGAGAGTCAACGCACAACTCTCTCTAAGTGTGGCTTACAATAAAAATTTTATTCTCCTAAGTTGATCCTGCCCAAATGGATCATCTTTTAAGGTATTCCAAGTGTTAACCTCTTGAGGATGTACGAATTCAACATGAGAAGGTGACTCCTCAAGTGGTTTTAATATATTAAACTCCTCATCCTCACTGATCCCTGATGATTTCATCAACTCGACCTCCTCATTATCACAATTATACCCGAGTGAAGTATTATAAACTGAAAAGTTCTCGGGTCTATGAATAACCGGTTCTACCATTTCGACCTCAGAATTAGAATCCTCATCATTATTCTTTCCATTCACTACAGATTCATTTTGACTAATCATATTTATATATTTCATAGAGGTTTCATATTCTTTTAATTCAAGAGGTTCATGTGAATTTATTTTTACAATTTCAATTTGCACCTTGTCCTCAACTGTTTGTTCATTTGGAACCTGTAAAATAGGGTTATGATAACAATATGAAGACTCAAACGATGAATCATCTGATTGTCTTTCCGAAAGAATAATAAACAAACGCTCCATTTCTCTTTCTAGATTTTAAATAGATGTTTAATTTTGTTGCCATTGTTGATTTAGTAATTCCCTAGTTTCGGTTGGACTTTCAATAAAACTCATCATAATATTTTGAAAATCATACGAGTAATTTTCTTCATTTTGAGTTTGTTGAAAATTTTGTGGCATTTGGTTAGAAAATTGGTATTGTTGATAATTTTGTGAGGAATCGTAATAAGGTTGGTTTGGATAATAAAAATCTGGATTCGAGTTATTCTCTTGATATTCATTCCATATATAGTTCATGGGTTCATAACTCTCCATTTGATCCATGGAAATATGATAATCACATTCCCAAGTCAAATGGTAACCTCCACAATTTTCACAAATATATGTAGTTTCAACCCTATTAAACATAGATGAATCGCACCAATTATCATCAAAACTTATTTGAGAGCATTGATTAAATTGTTGGGCATTAAAAAGATTTTTCATGGTCATATTCTCAAAATCATCCATATTACAGTATGCCTGGAACCTAGTTGAAATTTAAAAAGAACAAAGAGAAAAATAAAACAGAACTTTCGTAGGAAAATAAATCCCGACGAAAGGATCAAATAACTAAAAGTAATTAAATTCCTGATTGAACAATTTCTCCCCGGCAGCGGCACCAAAAAGTTGATGTGATAAAACCGACCTTTAAATTTTACAACTAAACTAGCTTAATAAATATTATCACACTACGGGCAACTGGTCCCGATCGTGCAGTAATAGATACTGGTAAGTCAAGTTCGTTCCACAGGGAGAAGCGTATTCAAGAATTTAACGACAATTAATTATACTAGAAAATGGGTTTAAATTGGTTTTTGGTTTTGGATATAATTAACTAAAATAATAATAAAAATTACAATAAATAAAAATACAAGAAAGCGTATTTACTTAGATTTCGTTCCTCTCGTTGATATGAATCATAAACAATTCATAATCAATATACTATGGATTGTTGTTAAGTTCGGTTACAATATTATATAGTATATAACTTCGTGATAACCTTTCGATTTCATAAAGTCCTGATTTACTAAAATTCAACTTAACTTTCGCTAATCTCATTTTAACAAATCAACTATACCTGATCATTCGAATTGTGATTCAACCTAGTTTTAACTTTCATTAAAACCTAAACTAAAATGGTTTCCCTTCTTATAATTTCATGACTATATAAATCTTAATACCGCCAAATCACCAAATCCGTATTCTTATATTTTTGTCAGGAATATAATCCTACGTTTTGTCTAGATCACAAATAATGTTGAAGCATATTTTATATATCACCAATTTAACTTTCGCTAAATGATTCAATAAACTATGTGACGGGGATTAAGTATTAAATTTACATAATAATGGATCTTTTGGTTGAACACAATATCTAAAATGACTAAAATAACAATTGTAATTCTTAAAATATTTACTTTATATATTTTTCTTTCGAATTTATATAAAATCTTAACTAACTAAAATTAAATCTAACTTTCGTTAAATCTTATTTTAGCAAGTCAAACTATACTACGATTATTTAAATTGTGACCTAGCCAAGTTTTGACTTTCGCCAAAACTTAAATCATAACGGTTTCCCTTTTACAATTTCACGATTATATGAACTATAATATTATCCAAACCACCGAATCTTATTTCTAAATTGGTGTTAATAATTTATCCATAAGTTCGTCTAAACCACTTTTAGTGTTAAAGCTTAATCTATATTAATAGAAATAACCTTCGCTATTTATATCTAACAAATTAAGTGATAAGGATTAAATATCTAATTGTATAACAATGGTTCTTTTAGCTAGGCACAATGTTAGAAATAATCAAAGTTACATTTTAGTGTTCTAAATGATAACAATCCATAATCGAGGGGCTCTACATCTAAGCAAACACAGGAGTAAACTAGCTAATCATAATAATAGGATGGGAGTAAAAATAAAAACATAATATAATAAACATAATAACAATAATAATGATTCTAACAATAATAATGGTAATTTAAATAACAACAATAATGAAATACTTAAAATTTAAACGGAACAACTTACAATAAACTTTACTCTCATTGACTTCAAATGGTAGAAATTGAAAATAAAAACACCCGTGTACACGAATAGTACCACTCTTACAATCTTGAAACTATCTAACTTGAACTTGAAATTTAATTTGGTATGGAACTAAAATGAAATAAATTGATACGGAGTAATATGGAAAATAAATTGAGACAGTAGGTTGTATATAGTTTTGTTATCTACCTAAACTAACTACTCTTTTTCCTTGTAAAATGGCACTCCGTATTTAACATGTAGAGAAAATGAGTAGTAGGTAGGCTTGAGCTGTATACTCCTTTTAATTCTGTAAAGCTGAAAAGGACTGTAAAGTAGTAATACTAAACCCAAAAGCAACCGTCCCATGTGAACTTGAATCTGGATCTGGATCAAACATTACGCGTTTCGCGTGGTATCTACACGTTCCGCGTAAGAGTAAAATGAAATCTGGAAATGTGTCACAACATTACGCGTTTCGCGTAATGTATTACGTGATCCGCATAAGAGTAAATGACAGGTTTGTATTTTTTTATTTTTGTTCTCTGTTGACCCCGTGTTCCGTGTTGACGTATATTGATTTGGAGCTTTCATTTGAACTCTTTTTCTTCGATCATCTTGAACTGGCATATTTTTCGTCTTTTATTCTTGATTTCGGATAAACGTTTTCTCGATATATAATTGGTTTAAATTCGTCGTTTATCGTCTTTTCTTCCAACTTTAACATGTGTATTACTTTCGTTGCTTTTCTCGTAAAATGTGAATCTAATGTTCTTGTAAACGATAAAAGAATATGAAATATAAATGATATTGCGTCGAAATATATGTATGTTTATAGCAATATCAATCGCAAAATATCAACCTCAGTTCCCTCCACAAATCGGAAATGGAACAAACATATTCCCTCCATAAAGCGAAATATCGAGAAGTGCGATATAATAAACGTTGTTGGCCCATAAATAGTCGTATGCTCCCGACTACCCCCATAATACTTCTCAAAAACAAGTGTTTCCATACTCACTTACTAAATAAGTCTAACGGACAAGGAGGTTATCCACTAAACTTCATACATCAATACTTCAGTGAATAAATACTAGAAAGGTTTCTGAAAGGTTTCGTGTGAATAATAAACATTAAAGACCTTGGGTGAAAAACTTATGAAAGTTGAGACCAAAACTAAAAATTCTGAAAAATTGCAAAACATTTTTCACTGGTGGTCCCTCTAGTTAACGGACGTTAAATATTTAATGGTGAAAGTTAACGACCGTTAAGTAATATTTGAGAATAATATAACAAAAGCAATATAAATAGGAAGTGGGATCTGGGACCCACTAAGAAAAGTCAAATGCTATTTTACGTGAAAGACATCTTCTCCAAAATAATATGTAGTCAATGAATCTCATAATTTTGACAGGTGAGGTCTACATTTAAATTTATTTATGCAATTAATATCCCCTTAATTCCATCTTCTTCTTTTTGCCTTCTTCCTCCCAAACGTGAACAGGAGCTTTTTTTTCTTTTTATTCTTACCTTTACACCCATATAAATATCAAATAAAAAACATGTTACCCGTACGTTTTACTCGCCCACTCGTATTGTTCTTCAATTTTGCAAAATCCAGCGAGTTCAGAGGCGGCAGCCATGGTGGTTGTGTGGTGGTGGACGGCGGCAAGCATGGAAAACATATCAAGACACCACCAAAATTCACCAAACATTGCAAATCGCTGCGTTTCTTCATCCTAAACACAAACCCATTGATAGAATTCACAAACTCATAACCAAAATCGAGCTAGAGTTCGATTTCAGTCACTATTTTTCAAAAACAAAAACTTCTCAGATCTCGATGATTATAACGAATTAGATTCTAAAACTTTGAAGAAGCACTCACGAGATGATTTACAACCTTTCTAATTAAACACTTTTTCTTAATTCGATTTAGATCTCAAAAACCCATAAAAAGTCAACAAAGTCAACTGTTATATCTTAAAACGAATTTCAGTAGATTTAACGTCTTTTACCTTCGATCTAATCAAGAGCTCAGGTGTACCAGCTCTGATACCAATTTGTTGGTCGGTTTAAGGATCATAAACAACATTATACGAGCTAGATCAAAGACGGAAGATATAAACACAATGAATCAAACATAAATCAATATTATTAATATAAACGTTACACTTACAATTGATTTAAACGGAGAAACATCGGTTGGCCAGGGGAGATCGAGCATGATCTCCCCTAAGCACTGGAATCGCCAAAACGGCTCTTCCAAATTAGGGTTCTAGCCTGACCCCAATTAGGGTTCTACTCTCTTAACCCTAAACACATGTGATACTGGCTTAGGTTACCATAATGGTCCTATCAACATGAACAGCCCAACAGTCACATATGCTCCTGTAACTGATCATTTTCACGCGTGTAATACATCTAGGTGTACAATGTAATAATAGGCGTTATTCGCCCAGCGACAGCCATACACAATATGCATCAACAATATTAGTTGCACCATGACAGTATAAATAATTACCATCCAAACCCACATCTTCATCCTCATTATTTTAGATTGAAAAATGCCCTTTTCATCAAGAAAGTTAACTGAAATCGTGTCGGATTTGAGCTCCATAATGATGCAGATTGATATATAGAAAAGTAAAAATGCATAAGTGTCCTAAGTCATCTCGTGATTGTTTCTGAAAATTCTCAAATCTTAATTCGAAGTATCAAATCCGAATTCATAAGTCAAAGTTCATGTTAAAAAGTCAAACGTATGAACGTGGATCGAATTTGAGAAATCTGTGTTGATTCGGGCGTTAAATTCAGATGTCGAGCATTTATGTCATCATTTTAAGTCACTTTTCTTCAGGATTCGTCATCTGAAATCGTATAAATCATGAGTTTTGATTTCGAGTTCATGAGAAAAAGTCACCTCGTGTTCTTCATAATTCTGCAGATTTCTTATTGTTTTAGTTGCAGATTCTTCACAAAAGGTGCAAAACGAGGCTCAAGGAATGATTTCCAACCGATTTTGAGTGCTAATTTGATCGAATTAAAATTTTGGTCAAATTTGTTCTTAGTGATCTGAAACGAGATGAAGCAGAAACAGAAACGATTAGCGTCCGGTTTGGATAAATCACTGGTGGTGGTGGGAAATGAAGATATTAATAAAGATGATGAAGAGGATTATGGGTGAAATTTTTAAGAAACTTCAGGGATCAAACGTATATTTTTAACTAGCAATCGTTAATGAATTTGACGAAGATTACCTCAATTTTAAAATTTTTGAACACCTAATCCTTTTCTCGGGCAAAAATAAAATTGAAATCCTTTTCGGGCTTAGGAAAATTGAGGGTTACCTTGATTGTCAAATTGGGTAAAATAGGTTACCTTTTCGGACCATTTGCCCTTCATTGTATCATAGAATAAATTCAAAACCTAAATGTTAGTTTGTTCCCCAATCCTAAACTCTAAATCTAGATTTACTTATTACCATTTAAATCCTAAAGAAATTCAAACATTGAACCTGATTCAGAAAAACCCAATGATGACGTAAACAAACCACCATCAGTTACTGAAGTACACAAACGACCCTAGTTGAGGACATAAACAAACCTTCACCACCACCGGAAATTAATTCAGAAACACACAAATGATAATCTGATTTCTATATTATCGAAATCTAAATCGATTATAATTATTAAAATTCAACCAATTTTTGATATTTATCGCGTTTTCCGGCGATGAAGGTGACGGAATCGAAAACGTTAATAGTTTCGGCGCGGAGGAGGTGGTGGTGACGGTGGTAGTGGGAATAAAAATGAGAAAGAGGCGTTGAAAAGGTTTTCAGAGCTTGAAAAGAGTCAGTTTATAAAATGGCTGACGAAGTTTAAAAAGAAAGATTGTCTGCTGATAATTTACTTTTGACCAAAAATTAAGTGAATGTGATGTTGTTATGTTTACTAAGGTATGACCTAATATTGGAGGATCACTTTTTATTTTGTTATTATTAGTAATTATAAAATATAATAATACAAATATTACTCGTAAAATGTTATTATCATCAAAGAAAATGAAGGGTAAAAAGACGTATTTACCCTCACATGTAATATAGATGTCAAGATTTAATGGCCCTTATTAATGAAAGTTAGTCGGAGAGACCACCCACGCAATATTTTTGAAATAAATGGATTAAGTTTGCTAAAAAGCGACTGGACGCCGCATACAAAACGAGGTAAAACCAACTGAACAAGGGAGCAAAAAGGTTTTTTTTATTTTTTTTTATTTTTTATTTTTTTTATTTATTATTATTTTTTTTATTTTTATTTTTTGTTAAAAGGAAAACTTCAACGTTGCTTATATATTTTATGTAGCTCTCTCACAACATTTAATCTTTTTATAATCGTTAGAATTAAAAACACGTTTAAGACTATATTTTAGTCTAGTTTCTTACCAGCTACATTAGATATATTTTTCTTCAAGGAAAAAAAAAAATTTTCCATAAAGTCTCATATTCCAACTAACTTGTAAGTTGTAACATCCATAAAAATTGGTTATAATCATACACTACCCTCCAATCTCCATGTCTTTTTATGTCTTTTAAAACACACTCAACTTCCACAAACTTTATACAAATACGGAGTACAAATTAATATAAAAAAATGACAATTTCCTAGAACCTACACTTTGTCCCTTCCTGTTCATACATACATGCACCAATACATCTATATATTTGCAACATTCTAATTCATTTCCTTAATCAACCATCATAAAACAACAACAAATTCAATTCCTCAAAATTTCAATAAATGGAACCTTTCAATTGGCCTGCTTTAACTTCCTCTGACTCTTCATCTTCGGTCTCTTCTCATTCTGGTCAAAAAAGTGAACGATCAAGCCCGATTAAAGGTCCATGGACCAATGCAGAAGATAAAATTTTAACTCGGTTTGTTGACCGTTATGGACCACGTAACTGGTCACTAGTTAGTAAATACATTAAGGGTCGCTCAGGCAAGTCTTGTAGACTAAGATGGTGTAACCAACTTAGCCCTGATGTTCAACACCGCCCGTTTTCACAAGCGGAAGATGAGACAATCTTAGTGGCCCATTCTCAATATGGGAACAGATGGGCCACTATTGCCCGGTTGCTGCCGGGCAGAACTGACAATGCAATTAAAAATCATTGGAACTCTACATTGAAGAAACGGCGGCTTCACAATCAATCTCAGGCTGTCGTGTCGGAACACGAGGTATTAGGAGAGGATAGTGGTGATTTCAAGATAAGTTTGAGTGTCGGTAACAATAACAATTACAGTAATAATAGTAATAGTTTTGTTACATTGGGATCTTCAAAAAATGTGAATGTGATAGAAGATGAAGATGATCCAATGACAACATTGTCGTTAGCACCACCGGGGACAGGCGGATATGAGTTGTCGGAGAATCTTCCGGTTGAGTTACTGGATGTGATGAGGGATTTGATTGCGAGGGAGGTTAGGGAGTATGTTACGACGTCGTTTCCTGAGTTTCATTGACATTTGTTGCCTTTCTATTTTTGTTTTATTTTATTTTCGAAGATGGTCAAATGTTGATGATATTCGTTAAAGTGGACGCTTGCTAATATTTTATTACATGTAACTGATTTGTTTAGATGAAAAAAAAAAAAAAAACAAAAAACAAAAAGATTGAACAATTAAACCTCGTGTTAATAATGTCTTAAGCAATTATGGAGAAGCTTATGAATGAGTGCAAACCAACATGGGCCCAGTCCTAATAATCATGGAAATTTGGAATGTTTATCGAGAATGAACTACTGTATAAGAGTGCTCCCAACGCTACGTCCTGGAGACCCTCCCACCTTGGGCGCCGTTGGCACCAACCCAGCCCAGCTACCGCCCTCGAGTCGCCCAGGCCTTTTCGTCCAAGTGGTTTACTATTCTCAGCAGATTTGAGGGCGAAAAAATATGGGTATTTTGGCCCGTTCACAGCAACCAACGGCTATATTCCCCTCCAACGGCTCCTAACGGCTATTTTCCTCTTTTTTTCTTTTTTTTACTCTATTTATACTCCACATTTCAACCCCATTTTACACACAACTATCATATTACTTCTCCATTTCTATTAATTTTTCTCACATCTATCACCAAAAAAATGAGTTCCAAAAAAACACCAAACAAAGGAAAAACGAAACAACGTCCGGTAGTTCAAGATCCAAATTCGGTTAGTCGAGATATGATGCAAATGCTACTCGATAACTCGCAACAAACTACCGGGTTTTCTCGTTTTGCAAATACTAATGCATTTGCGGGTATGTTCGGAAACGTCCATCAACAACAATCTCAAAATGTTCCACTCTACCATAACCAACAATCTCAAAATGTTCCACTCTTCCCGGACCAACTATCTCAAAATGTTCCAATTTACCCGAACCAACTATCTCAAAATGTTCAAATCTACCCGAACCAACAACAAACGAAACAAACACCTTATTATTCAAGTCTCCGTGACGAATCGTCCGACGAAGAAGTTCCCGAAACACCACTCCAAAATGAACCCGAATCCGAACCCGAACCCGAACCCGAACCCGAAAGTGATCCGAAAGGAAAAGGAAAACGAAAAGTGGTAGAAAAGAAAGTGAGGTGTCCGAAGACAGCGTGGACCGACTTGGAGACAAAAATTTTAGCCGAGCGTTTTGTAGATGTTTCCGAACACCCGAGTGTCGGAAACGACCAAAGTCATACTTCATTTTAGGGAGAAGTCCGGAGACAATATAATTCGATTGTCCCGGTGAAAAGACGTCCGGATCAAATAAGTGGAAAATGGTCGAAAATGCAAAGGGATGTCAAGATATGGATCGGTATTTACAACAAATACGAGAGAATGTGGGAAAGTGGTTGTAATAATGACGACATTATGTCCGCGGCACGAATGGCTTTCAAAGCGCAAACAAAGGGACGACACTTTGCGTTTGAGGATGCGTGGCGAGTGTTAAGAAATTGCCCGAAGTTTTTAGAAGGCGAAAGTATTTCGAGTAGCAACAAACGAAAAGAACCCGATCATATACCAATTAATGATCAAACCGAGGGAAGTTCCAACCCGAACACAAGCATGCACCCCGACCCAACCCAAATGGAAAATTTGTTAAAGGATACCGACCCAATCCGACGTCCTCCAAGTCGAGCTAAAAGTCAAAGGGACTCTTACTCATCCGATGCCGTGAGCCGTATGTCTTCCGATGAAGTTCGCTTTAAAATTGCTCAATCGGTCCAAGCTTCACAAGATGTGGCGAATCAAACTATGAAAAAGCTACAAGATGATAGCAACATTCGGACTATGTTTAAAGGGTTGAAGCTTCTTTCCAAACCGGTGTCACGAGATTTGCCTCCCAATGAATACGATATGCTAATGCTTGCTCGAGACAAAATTAAGAAAAAATATGCGAAGAAATTGCAAAACATGAACGACGACGACGAGGAGTAGTTTGATTATTTAGCTTTCTAGTATTTTTTTTTTAATTGTCGTAATCTTTTAATTTTAAATTGTCGTAATGTTTTAAATTTTAAATATTGTATTTTTTTTAATTTTAATGAAATGGTAGTTTTATGTTTTTTATTTTTAATTTATCATATAAATATTAATAATTAATTGATAATATAAAATAATTCAAAAATAAAATAAAAAATGGAAGGAGGCGTGTCTTTGTTGGAAGTGTTTAGTCCTGGGTTTAGTCCTGGGAAGGAAGTGAGATGGAGGTGCTGATGTGGCGCTGAATAGTTGGTTAGTCCTGAAAGACATTGTGTCATGGTTAGGAGCACTCTAATATTTGTTTCAAAATTTATAACAAACAAAATGCATGATTCGATAAAATTATAAAACTTGTGCTTCGATGATTCAATTCACCCTTCCTATTACTTCGATGTAATTTTTAATTTCATTCAAAGTTTTTGTAGCAACAAAAATGTTTCCATGTGTTTGTGTTGCACTATGTTATTTAATATTTTATAAAATATACAATTAACATTAACAATTTAACAATCTTTTATCTATCTATATATTATATAAAACAAGATTTTAAACATCTTACGTGACATCCTTAATTAGCCTCTATTTTAAAAAATTGATAACGTGTCAATTTATTAAAAAAAAAAATTTAATTACTTGTAAGGTTTTAGATATATATTTACATTATTATTTATTACTTATATTTGAATGGTTTTAGATATATTTATATTATATTATTTGATAAAAAAATTACTTTACCCTTGATATTTTATATTTATTTAAATCAAAAGATAAAAATACGTATAGTACTTATAGGCTATGTTTGGCGACGAGCTTCTTGGAGCTTTTTAGAGCTTTTAGCTTTTAATTTTTATGAAAAAACTCATGTATAACTTTTTAGCTTCGTTTGGTTGCATTAGCTTTTAGCTTTTAAAATAGCTAAAACAAAATTAAAAGCTCCAATAAGCTCTTATTTGAAACGCTAGATGAGGTAGCGTTGAGATTTGGAAAGAGCTTTTTAGTGCTTAAACTAGTTTTCGAACCCTCGCTTCGCGCCGGGGGTTCGATTTTTAATGTATTTTATTGTGTTTAGTTACGTAGCCTGCGAGTGAAAATTCAACATATATGAATCGTACCCTAAATATTTAGCGTTTTTTAAAAAGTGTCCGTTTTGCGTATAGTTAGTGACATTGTGTTCATAAAATTATTTCGAGTTTAAGGATGGTGTCGGAAAAATTTAACTCGTTGCGAGCGAGAAGATATGATATGTTGAATATTTGAGTGGAGTTTATTTAAGATATTTTATGAAAATTTTGATTTGACGCTTTAACCCCCTGTGTTGGGGGTCGATTTTAATTTCTGAACAAAGTGTGGGGGGCTTGTGTGGTGTTACTTGAAAGAAAGAAGGGAAAAGGGGGGGTGGGGGGGGGGGGGGGGGGGGGGGGGGAAGGGTGG
Source organism: Rutidosis leptorrhynchoides (assembly GCF_046630445.1). Taxonomy (NCBI): domain Eukaryota; kingdom Viridiplantae; phylum Streptophyta; class Magnoliopsida; order Asterales; family Asteraceae; genus Rutidosis; species Rutidosis leptorrhynchoides. Next base: position 84,277,266 of record NC_092341.1, on the reverse strand, counting down.
AAAGACGAATATACCCCTGCGTATAGTTAGTGACATTGTGTTCATATAAGTATTTCGAGTTTAAGGATGGTGTCGGAAAAATTTTACTCGTTGCGAACGAGAAGATATGACCTGTTGAATATTTGAGTGGAGTTTATTTAAGATATTTTATGAAAATTTTGATTTGACGCTTTAACCCCCTGTGTTGGGGGTCGATTTTAATTTCTGAACAAAGTGTGGGGGGCTTGTGTGGTGTTACTTGAAAGAAAGAAGGGAAAAGGGGGGAAAAAAGGGTGGAAAGACGAAAATACCCCTGATACTATTCATAAGTTTTGTCTAGTAGTTAATATGGTAATTACTTAAATATCATGTTGAATAACCAGAAATCGTCCCACATATTTTTTTATATATTTTTTATGTATATCCAATGCAATAGAGATCTATCTTATGTCCAATGCTGTACCAAAAAAGCTCCGTGGCATGTCACATGCATGCAATAAAATGTCTATGTAAGTAAGAAAAAAGGTATATCATTAAATAATACGCATATAATATATGGGGATGATTCTCACACACACTTTTTTGATCCTCACACATCAATTTAAAGAAATGGAGTATTATTAGAAGAGTAAAAAGTTAAAATAAGTGTGTGAGGATCAAAAAAGAGTGTGTTAGAATCATCCCCCATAATATATCCATTAATTTTCTTTTATAATACACATATGATAACAGTTGTATTTGCAAGGGACCTTTACATATGACATTTTAATTCAATAATAACTAATAAAAATCAATAATAATTATATATGATAACTGTTATATTCGCAAACGTTAAGACCCTTACATATGACATTTTACATAGGTCCTTTATCTTCATTTTGATGAGTGTGTTATAGGCACCATTCTACAAAGACCATTTTATCTCCACTTTGTTATGTTATCTCAAAATTAAATAAAAAAAACAGGTGATATTAAAAATATATCTGCAAGATAAGACATCTAATGTTGAGATGATCGAATAAAACATGAAGTCAGTTTAGCTTATAAATTAAGTCTCGAGTAAACAATTATCGTGTTGAGCGTATAGTCCATGTAAAACATTAATGCTTAGTAGTACTTAATGAAATAGACATTTAATGTGTTATTTGTTAATTATTCAGTTTATTCAGATTTGTACTTACACTCTTTAACTTATATAACACTATAATTTTAAATAAATCATAACTAATTGTTTAACCATTTTTACCGATCGTGCATTGTAACAACCCTGCTTTTTCTGTCACTTTCGTTAACTGTCTGTTAGTCGTTTTAACGGCGATTACTTGACTTTTTATGTGTTTAAATATATTAAATGCATACTTGATCATTGGAGGGTTACATGAATTAATATGGGTTAAAATTAATTGATAAATATATTTCGGTTAATGAAATATGATGAAAACGCAACGGTTTGAATAACTGCAAAAACTACTTTACGAGTAACGAAACGCTCGGGTTTATATTAATAATTATTTTAATAATTATTAACTTTTAAAAATATTTAATTTATTGGTATTTTAATAAATAAAACGATTGGTTGCGTTTTAACGATCGGTTTAGCGTTCCGGGTCTTCGGTACGTTTAAACGGCACTTGAAACGAATCACGAATTCACGCTTTTGCAAAACACGAGCCCGGGACACCATGGTGGGTCCCAATTGGCCGAATGGCCCACTCCCATCCCTTAAATTTTTTTTTGTTGGGCTTAATTGCAACTAGTGATGTTGTTTTGTGATTAAGCCCTAAATATATAAGACTAAACCTAAACCTAATCAATGCATTATACCCCTACATAAAAAAGGCAGTCGACTCCCTCTCCTTCCTCCTCCCATCGTCGACCACCAACACAAGCACAACCACATCAATTTTTGATTTTTAGCTTAACCCTTGAACACGAAACTTGCAATTCACATCATCCTCTACGCGTGGGTATATTATTTTTGCGATCAAAGGTATATTTGCATAAACCCTAACTTTAAAAATCTGATTCTTATAAAGTTTGATAGTGTAAGTTGTCAATTGCTCAAGTCCATACGCGTTATTGTTAATTCAACAACAACAACAACAACAACAACAACAACAAAACCCAATACCACATAAGTGGTGTATGGGGGAGGTGAGATGTAGACAATCCTTCCCCTATCCGAGAATAATGACAAGTCATTTTTCCACTCAGAGTGAAAACACTCTCAAAAGTAGAGAAAGTCATCCCTCTCTTTATTCAACGGATAGAGAGATTGCTTCTGAGTGGACCTCCGGCCAATAAGTAGGAAAAAAATTTACAAAATTAAATAAAAATTAAAAATTAAATTGAGACGCCATGAAAATGGTAAAATCAAATTTCCATGGGTTTTAAATCCTTCCTGAAATTTAATTTAGGCTCTAAGATTTAGTCAAGTCGCCAGTAAATCGACGCTTGCTATCGACTCAATAACTAGAGCCGTACGCGTTATTGTTAATTACTTGCGTTAATTTGATTGTTTGATGTGATTAGGGTAAATCCCGAATTTGTTTTGTGTGATTACAGAAACTTGACTTTGCTAAATGTTAAATATTATGATATATTTGAAATCTTGTCGAAAAATTAATAATTTTAGGCTTTGGATTCGCGTATTTTCGTTACCGTATGCTTAAGTTATGATTGATTGATGTTTTGTTGATGAATCAATGTTTATGTCAAATTCTGGAAAATGGACATGGAATGGTGTTACATACTGATCATAATTGTGTAGAGGACTTAAAAAAACTCAAGTTAGACTATGAAATCATGCTATTTGGATTTGTAATGCTCACGTTATGCTTAATTGAACGTTTTTGATAAAACTGATTTGGTCGGTATCATTAAACTGACTTTTAAATTCAATTGAAGTGAGATATTTAATTAGGAATTTGCATATCTGAAAAGTTCATATGTTTTAGTTAAATTTTCATCTAGGCCTTGCGTCATTTGGATTTGTGAAGCTTGTGTAATGTGCGAGTCGAAATGGTAACCTGTATGTTAAACAAATCTGTAACGTATGCACCTATAGCTTTATAGCATGAGTTGTGGACCTTTTGAGACCTTGGACTTCTGGATATTGGATCTTTGTATGTTATGTGATAAATCTATAGTTTATGGCAAACCTTAAACTTAATACATTGTGCACACTAAGGCCGTAGTTTTAGTAACTGCAAAATTGAACTGAAACATAATGTCCAACTTGCTTGAATAAATTGTACCAATTGGCTAAACAAAAATGTCACATCTTTTGATATGTGGTAATTTAGCTTGTCCTTGAACCATGTCTACTGACCTTGCATTAATTTCATGTTCCTAGCTCCGGTTATAGCCATTACGAGATTGGTGCGTGATAATGCTAAAAACGAACATATATTTCATAGCATTATTCCTCAAGAAAGACAAGCTTTTAGTTGCAATTGTTCTATTTACAAGTGATATTCGTTTAAATAATAAAAGGTGAAGACAGAAGACAGATTCGACGATTTGAAGACGCAAACGACCAAAAAGCTCAAAAGAACAAAAGACAATCAAAAAGGTTCCAATTATTGATAAGAAACGTCTCGAAATCACAAGAGTACAAGATTCAAAACGCAAAGTACAAGATATTAAATTGTACGCAAGGACGTTCGAAAATCCGGAACCGGGACCAGAGTCAACTCTTAACGCTCGACGCAACGGACTAAAAATTACAAGTTAACTATGTATATAAATATAATATAATATATAATTAATTATATTAATTATATATATATTATATATATATATTAAAAACCGTCGGCAGCAAGAAACTCCAAGGGTGTGAGCTGTAAATACATCTCCGCGACTCGCGGAGTTTTAAGGGCATTTTGCCGCGAGTCGCGGAGCCCCAATTTTCAACTCTGGCTATAAAGCCAACCGAATTCTGATCAAATTTATCATCTTTTTTCTCCTCATTCATACGATATATATATATATATATAATTTATATTTTAATTTTAATTTTAATTTTAATTCTAATAATAAGGGTATGTTAGCGAATGTTGTAAGGGTGTAAGTCGAAATTCTGTCCGTGTAACGCTACGCTATTTTTAATCATTGTAAGTTATGTTCAACCTTTTTATATTAATGTCTCGTAGCTAAGTTATTATTATGCTTATTTAAAACGAAGTAATCATGATGTTGGGCTAATTACTAAAATTGGGTAAATGGGCTTTGTACCATAATTGGGGTTTGGACAAAAGAACGACACTTGTGGAAATTAGACTATGGGCTATTAATGGGCTTTATATTTGTTTAACTAAATGAAAGTTTGTTAATGTTAATATAAAGATTTACAATTGGGCGTCCCTATAAATTACCATATACACTCGATCGGACACGATGGGCGGGGTATTTATATGTACGAATAATCGTTCATTTAACCGGACACGGGAATGGATTAATAGCCACTAGAATAATTAAAACAGGGGTGAAATTACATTCAAGGGTAATTGGTGTAATTTTTAACAAAGTAGTAAAACCTTGGTTTACACGCAGTCGATAACCTGGTGTATTCATTAAACAAAGTATTAAAACCTTGTTACAATTCGAATCCCCAATTAGTTGGAATATTTAACTTCGGGTATAATAATAATTTGACAAGGACACTTGCAATTTATATTTATGACTGATGGACTGTTATGGACAAAAACAAGACGGACATATTGAATAATCCAGGACAAAGGACAATTAACCCATGGGCATAAAACTAAAATCAACACGTCAAACATCATGATTACGGAAGTTTAAATAAGCATAATTCTTTTATTTCATATTTAATTTCCTTTATTTTATATTTAATTGCACTTCTAATTATCGCACTTTTATTTATTGTTATTTAATCGCACTTTTATTTATTTTTAATTATCGCAATTTTATTTTATCGCATTTTTATTATTCGCAATCGTTATTTACTTTACGCTTTAATTTAAGTCTTGTATTTATTTTATATTTTACATTAGGTTTTAACTGCGACTAAAGTCTTAAAATCGACAAACCGGTCATTAAACGATAAAAACCCCCCTTTATAATAATAATATTACTTATATATATATTTGTATTTTTATAAAAGTAAACTAATATAGCGTTGAGCTTTGTTTAAAGATTTCCCTGTGGAACGAACCGGACTTACTAAAAACTACACTACTGTACGATTAGGTACACTGCCTATAAGTGTTGTAGCAAGGTTTAAGTATATCCATTCTATAAATAAATAAATATCTTGTGTAAAATTGTATCGTATTTAATAGTATTTTCGCACTAAAAATAATACTATTTTATATACACCTCGCTTCACATCAAGTATTTTTGGCGCCGCTGCCGGGGAACTATCTTAAAAGCCGGAAGCGCAACGCTAATATATAATATAAAAAAAAAAAGATTTTTAGTTACTTTTATTAAAAGTCGTTTTTGTAAAAATACGTTTTAAATATTCGAAAATAGAAAAAAAAAAACAAAAATATTAGTATTTTTAAGATTTTGTTAAATATTTAAGTTTTATAAGTTTCTTTATTTCTATTTTAGTTTATAAAAATATAAGTTTTATTTTAAAATCTTTTATTTATAAAAAAAAAACAGAAAACATAAAATAAAAAAAAAAATAAAGAAAAACGCGTAAAAAGTGAAACCTGTCAACTGAATTCTGGAACCCCGCGACTCGCGGGGTTTTCTTCTTTAATTACCGCGACTCGCGGAGGCCATCTGACACACGGACAAAAACCCTAATCAAGCATTGATTACGGGTTATTTTTAATTATTATTATTATTAAAACCTAATTATTATTATTATTATTAGTTTTAATTTTACTTTTACTTTTTATTTATATATTTTAGTTTAATTAGTTTTATTAAATTGTAAAATTAGTAGTTTTATTAAATAAATAATATAAAAATAATATTTTTATAAAAATTGTACTTTTTACAACTTTTTGTATATTTTTATATTTTGTCCCTTTTTAATCGTTGTAGCGTAATATTTATATTTTTTTTAGCTCATTTTTAATTTTAAACTTAGTTTTTGCTATAGTTATTTTTACTCCTAGATTTTTAGGCTTTGCCGTAGAATTCCTTAAGTGCTTTTTCTTTAGACTAAGATTTAGGTGCTTTAGAATTTTGCGACGCCTTTTTAAGTTTTAGTTTCTTTTTAAGTTATTTCCATTTGGGATTTAGTTTTTCCTGTAAGCTTTAATATTTTTAGACCTTTTACTATGTATCAATTATCATTCCAATTAATAATTTCAATTTACGATTATAATTTTAAGTTAGTTGTAGTAATAAGGTTAGGTTAGTCAAGTATTTTTAAGTTTTTATAAGTTTCTTTTATTTTTCCGTCACCTTTTATTTTTCAATCATTTTTTTCTTTTTCGACCTTTTTCGACGAACTCTCTTTTTCTCTCTTATTTCTCGCCATTCTAGTTTTTAGGACTTAGATTTTTTTTCTACTTCTTATCTAAATTTCTTAAAATTACGAAAATTTATTTTAAGTGGTTAAATTAATAGACATCAAAATTTTCTGGTTCGTAGTAATAGTTGGATTTGTACGTGGACCGGGTTATTGGAGCCAAACAGTCCTCAATTATATTGAGACCAAACGAATCCTGCCCCTCTGCTGCATCTTTTGGCTATTCGAAACGTGGGCAAAATCAGAAAAGTCTATTGATTGGATAACTTATTATAATTTTTCTTTCTTTTTTAAAACTAATAGGATATTCAGTGAATGCACCGAGCAAGACGTTCATCACCTTTTGTACGTTCACCACCTGTAACTCGATCAAGACATCGTTTAACAAATATAACCGCCGTTGATTTTTCTTTAGAATCGTCATCCAGTCGACCAAGTACTTCAGTTCAAATTTCCGATAATCCAGTTTTTGAAACAAACCTCACAATTGAGAATCCAGAGAATATTCAGGAACGGTTCGTAGATCCTGAACCACTAAACTTTTCTCCGGAACCACCAATCATTCAAACAGAGATTGTCGAGGAACGAACCATTAAATCAGAATCATCTAGTGATACCGATTCAACAAATTCAATTATGGAGAATCTGGAACCTTTAAGTATGGAAGACCGAATGAGAGCTAAACGCACTGGCCAAGGTCACGCAATTACTCATCCAGACATTAATGCGCCAGATTATGAAATCAAAGGACAAATTCTACACATGGTGACTAATCAATGCCAATTTAGTGGTGCGCCGAAGGAAGATCCGAATGAACATCTACGTACCTTTAATAGGATCTGCACACTATTTAAAATCCGAGAAGTGGAGGATGAACAGATATATCTCATGTTATTTCCCTGGACTTTAAAGGGAGAAGCCAAAGATTGGTTGGAATCGTTACCTGAAGGGGCGATTGATACATGGGATGTTTTAGTTGACAAATTTCTTAAACAATTCTTTCCTGCATCTAAAGCAGTAAGACTTCAAGCAGAAATTGTTACGTTCACACAGAAACCAAATGAAACTCTATATGAGGCGTGGACAAGATATGGAAAGTTATTAAGAGGATGTCCGCAACATGGTTTAGACACCTGTCAAATAGTACAAATATTTTACCGAGGATGCGACATCACTACAAGAAAAGACATAGATATAGCAGCTGGTGGTTCTATTATGAAGAAAACCGAAACTGATGCTTACAAAATTATTGATAACACTGCTTCCCACTCACATGAGTGGCACCAAGAAAAAGATATCATTAGATCATCTAAAGCAGCTAGAGCCGATTCTAGCCATGACTTAGATTCCATTTCCGCAAAGATAGATGCTTTCGAGAGACGAATGGAAAAGATGACTAAGGATATTCACTCAATACGAATTAGTTGTGAGCAGTGTGGAGGACCACATTTGACAAAAGATTATCTCAGTATTGAATTAACAATGGAACAAAGAGAGAATATTTCATACATAAACCAAAGGCCTGGAAATAATTATCAGAATAATTATCAACCGCCAAGACCAATTTACAATCAAAACCAGAATTATAACCGAAATATTCCATACAACAACCAACAAGGTCCTAGCAACCAACAAGTATCCAATAATACTTATAATCAGCAAAGACCTAATTTTCAAAACAAACCACCACAACAAACCGATGATAAAAAGCCGAATTTAGAAGATATGATGACGAAGCTAGTTGAAACTCAAACGCAGTTTTTCACATCTCAAAAACAAACCAATGAACAAAATGCTCAAGCATTTAGAAATCAACAAGCTTCTATTCAAAATCTGGAACAAGAAGTAAGTAACCTAGCAAGGTTAATAGGTGAAAGAAAACCGGGAAGTCTACCTAGTGATACAAATGCTAACCCCCGGAATGAAACAGCTAAAGCCATTACCACAAGAAGTGGTACAACACTTAAACCACCGGAAATACCTGTAACTTCTGATGAAACCATTCCTACTCCACAAGAACCACAACCTGATCAAGATAAGGAAAAAGAACCGGTAGTTGAAAAGGTTAATGAAGATAACACAGTTAAGGATAAACCTTATGTTAAACCATACCAACCACCACTTCCTTACCCGAGTAAAATGAAGAAAGAAAAACTTGAAGCCGAGCAATCCAAATTCTTGGATATGTTTAAACAGATAAATGTAAATCTTCCTTTCATTGATGTGATTTCAGGAATGCCAAGATATGCTAAATTCTTGAAAGATCTAATCACGAATAGAAAGAAAATGGAAGAACTCTCAGCTGTTACTATGAATGCTAATTGTTCAGCAGTGCTGTTGAATAAGATACCAGAAAAACTATCTGATCCAGGAAGTTTCACAATTCCATGTTTTCTGGGTAGTCTTAGTTCAATAGAAGCATTAGCAGACTTAGGTGCTAGTATAAATCTAATGCCGTATTCACTATACGCTAAACTAGACCTTGGAGAATTAAAACCAACCAGAATAAGCATACAACTAGCCGATAGATCAATAAAATATCCTAGAGGGATAATGGAGAACATGCTAGTTAAAGTTGGTACTTTAGTATTTCCAGTAGATTTTGTTGTTTTGGACATGGAAGAAGATTCTCAAGTTCCTCTCATATTAGGAAGACCATTCTTAAACACGGCTAAAGCAATGATAGACGTGTTCGGTAAGAAATTGACCCTAAGTATAGAGGATGAGAGTGTTACCTTTTCAGTTGATAGAGCAATGCAACAACCACAATCTGCAGATGATACATGTTATTATATTCAAACTATAGATGCACATGCAGAATTATTAGAAGAATTTCCAGAATTACAAGGAACAGGAGAATGTTCTTTAGGAGAAGGTAATGAACCAATTGATGAAGCTGAAATGTTAGCTACACTTATAGCTAATGGATATGAACCAACAACAGAAGAAATTCAAATGCTAAAAGAATAAGACAGATATCGATATAAATCATCGATAGAAGAACCTCCAAAATTAGAGTTAAAGCCACTTCCAAACCATTTGGAATACGCTTATTTACATGGTGAATCTGAATTACCTGTAATAATATCGTCTTCTCTTACTGAAAATGAGAAATCACAGCTCATTTCTATGTTGAAAGCTCATAAACCAGCCATTGCATGGAAGATTCATGATATTAAAGGAATAAGTCCTTCGTATTGCACACATAAAATCCTTATGGAAGAAGGTCATAAAATGTATGTGCAACGCCAACGAAGACTAAATCCTAATATGCAAGATGTAGTTAAGAAAGAGATTATTAAACTGCTAGATGCAGGTTTGATATATCCAATTTCTGATAGTCCATGGGTAAGCCCAGTTCAATGCGTGCCTAAGAAGGGTGGCATGACTGTCATCACAAATGAGAAAAATGAGCTTATTCCTACTAGGACTGTAACAGGATGGCGTGTATGTATTGATTATAGAAAATTAAATGACGCCACCAGAAAAGATCACTTTCCCTTACCTTTCATAGATCAAATGTTGGAAAGATTAGCCGGAAATAGTTACTATTGTTTTCTAGATGGATTTTCCGGATATTTTCAAATTCCAATAGCACCCGAAGATCAAGAGAAAACCACATTCACGTGCCCTTATGGTACTTTTGCTTACAAAAGAATGCCATTTGGACTTTGTAACGCCCCTGCAACCTTTCAAAGGTGTATGATGGCAATTTTTCACGACATGATAGAAGAATGCATGGAAGTATTCATGGATGACTTTTCAGTCTTCGGTGATACATTTAAATCATGTCTAGTTAATCTGGAACGAATGCTAATTAGATGCGAAAAATCAAATCTAGTACTTAATTGGGAGAAATGCCATTTCATGGTTAAAGAAGGCATCGTTCTTGGACATAAAATTTCAAAAGAAGGAATTGAAGTGGAGAGAGCTAAAGTAGATGTAATTGCTAAACTTCCACATCCCACCAATGTTAGAGGAGTTAGGAGTTTTCTAGGGCATGCCGGTTTTTACCGACGTTTCATAAAAGATTTTTCTAAAATTGCCACTCCTATGAATAAACTCCTAGAAAAGGATGCGCCATTCATCTTTTCAGATGAATGTATCAAATCTTTTAATATTCTTAAAGAAAAACTCACTAATGCACCGATCATGATAACACCAAATTGGAATCTACCATCTGAACTAATGTGCGATGCAAGTGATTTTGCAATGGGAGCCGTTTTAGGACAAAGGATTGAAAAACGATTTCAACCTATATATTATGCTAGCAAGACATTACAAGGAGCACAAACGAATTATACAACTACTGAAAAAGAACTCCTTGCTATTGTCTTTGCTTTTGACAAATTTCGATCATATCTCGTTCTAGCAAAAACGGTGGTCTATACCGACCATTCTGCTCTTAGATACCTATTTTCAAAACAAGATGCTAAACCAAGATTAATCCGTTGGATCTTACTCTTACAAGAGTTTGATATTGAAATCCGAGATAAAAAAGGAGCAGAAAATCTCGCCGCTGATCATCTTTCTCGTCTTGAAAATCCCGAATTAGAAGTTCTGAATGAATCAGCCATACAAGACAACTTTCCTGATGAATATCTATTGAAGATAGATTATAAAGAAATCCCATGGTTTGCAGACTATGCAAACTACTTAGTTTGTGGATTCCTTGAAAAAGGATTATCGTACCAAAGATGAAAGAAATTCTTCAGTGATATAAAACACTATTTCTGGGAAGATCCACATCTATTTAAAAGTTGTCCCGATGGAATAATACGCCGATGTGTATTTGGAAATGAAGCTAGTAAAATTTTAAACCATTGTCACACAGGACCAACAGGAGGACATTATGGGCCTCAACTAACAGCAAGAAAAGTTTATGAAGCTGGATTCTATTGGCCTACAATTTACAAAGACGCACACCTTCTTTGCAAATCCTGTGATGCATGTCAAAGGGCCGGAAAAATAAGTCAACGTGATGAAATGCCACAAAATGTCATCCAAGTATGTGAAGTATTTGACATTTGGGGTATTGACTTTATGGGTTCATTTCCAAAATCTCATAATAATTTATATATACTCGTAGCCATTGATTATGTATCTAAATGGGCGGAAGCACAAGCTCTCCCAACTAACGATGCACGAGTTGTAGTCAACTTTTTAAAACGTCTTTTTGCAAGGTTTGGAACACCGAAAGCTTTAATAAGTGATCGGGGAACTCATTTTTGTAATAATCAACTTGAGAAAGTTCTTAAAAGATATGGAGTAACTCATAAAATCTCCACCGCATATCATCCACAAACAAGTGGACAAGTTGAAAATACCAACCGAGCTTTAAAACGTATTCTAGAGAAAACCGTAGGATCAAATCCAAAGGAATGGTCCATTAAATTGGAGGATGCACTCTGGGCTTTTAGAACAGCCTACAAAACTCCAATTGGAACCACACCTTTTAGACTTGTTTATGGAAAAGCATGTCATCTTCCAGTAAAAATTGAACACAAAGCATTTTGGGCTTTGAAAACATGTAATCTTGATTTACATGAAGCCGGACGTCTACGATTAAGTCAACTAAACGAATTAGAAGAATTAAGACATGAAGCATACGAAAATTCGTTAATCTATAAAGAAAGAACGAAGAAATGGCATGATAAAAGAATCAGAAGTTCAAAAGAATTTAAAGAAGGAGACAGAGTTCTTCTTTTCAATTCACGATTCAAGCTATTTCCTGGAAAATTGAAATCAAGATGGTCTGGACCATTCATAGTCAAAAGAGTTTTCCCATACGGAACGATAGAATTGATAAATTCAAATGGGATTGAATTTAAAGTTAATGGTCACAGAGTTAAACATTACATACATGGTCCGATGGAAGTCGACAACGAAGTTAATCACAATTTCGATACCACAGCTAACTAAGTGTGGGGAGAATCAAGTCTTTAAAGGATAATATGTATTTCTGTTAGAGTTAGATTGTCTGTTTTCGTGTAGTTCTCGAAAATGGAACACGTATGGTCTTTCCCTAGCAGACCCTAAAGAACTAGTCTTCTCCCCCCATTCTGAATTTTTATTTTTTTTAGGTTTTTACGAAAATGAAGACTGCCTGTGAACTAAACCATGGTCTAATGCTACACGCTTTGATCACTAAAAGAAATAATGACATACTACCGAGTGAATTAGTATCAGTAATCAGAGAAAGAATGGACGGAGTTAGAAAAGGATCCAGATGCGAAGATAATAAGTTACAATTTGGTAAAGGAAAATCAAAATCCGCAGCGAAAAGAAGAGCACGACACCTAGAACGATGTCACAAATGCGGAAAATGGTCACATGGAGGTAAATGTTCAAATAATCAAACCTATTCAAATACCGAATTTGTTACTTTATGCAGAGACGGACCGTTCATATGTTTAGAAGAAAAGACAATGAATGCTCGAGGTTACGCCTATGCAGCCATGGAAAACCAATTAAACCGACTATCTTATGAATATAATAGATCATATAACTAAGAAATCTATTTCACAGGTATGTCTGTACAGTTTTTATTTTTATTTTTATTTTTAACCTTTTGATAATAAACGCTAATTTGTTCGCTAAAAAGTATTAAATTGGTATTAAATAAAATTAGGTTTGGCGACCGAAATTATTGATATCATTCAAAAATTTATTACATCACTGCGAAATTTAACGTTTATTCTTAAGGTATAAATATCTTTAATCAATAAACCCAAAATATTTCAAAAATTCGTCATGAGTTAAATTAGGTCTTTGAACCGAAATTACTTTACCGAAAAGAGGGGCGCATATTTTTGATAATATTTGACTGATTAAAGTGGGATAAAAAGACAAAAAGATTTTTAATTTTATTTTTACCATGTTTTTAAAATTAATATTTAAACCTTAAATTAATATTGTAAACTTTATAAAAACAATATATTTAAAATTGTAAATATTTAAAAAAATAATATAAGTTTGATATGAATTTATGAATTTTTAAATTAAGTTTGGTTTGAATTTTTAATTTTTAAAATTTTAATTTTATGCATTTCAAATTTTAAGTTTGGTGTGATTATTTTTTTTATTAATTTTGAATTTTATATTTAAGTTGTGTGAATTTAAAAACAAAAATTTACTTTATCTCATTAAGTTAAGAATATGATTTTTAAAATTCGTCGTAAGTTGAATACTAGGTCTTTGAACCGAAATTGCTTTACCCAAGGGAGGGACGAGAACTTTTATTATCATTATTTTTAATCTTATTAATTTAAAGTATGCCAAAAACATTAAAAAACCCAAAAATCTTAGCTTTTAAAACAATCGCTACAAAAAGACAAATTTTAAAATTTTGTCGAAGGACGGACTAGGACATCGATCCGAAACGACCTCGTCCTAAATAACAAGGGAAACAAAATTTTAAAATTAAATACTTAATTGATTTATAAGTTAAAGATTATAAAGAAAAAAAAAATACCAAACTCCGCGACTCGCGGAGTTTGCAGTGCAAAATCTCCGCGACTCGCGGAGGGACCAAATTACAGAAAAAAATATAGAGAGCTGCACGAACTGATCAGCTCCCACACACAAAAACTGCAAAAATACAGCTCGAAAAAACCCCGAAAAAAACCTGAAAATCACCCCCAAAAATCTCAATTTTTAACCGTTAATCACCAAATTTTTTGCTAAAATCATGTTGAGAAGGATGATATCTAAGAATTACTCAAGAAAAACGGTAAATTTCTACACCTAAACACCATTTAATTCGAAATTTTGTGTTCTTGAGCTATTTTTCCCCAATTTGATTTTGATGCTTTTTAGTGTAATTAGATTTAAATTGTTTATGTATTATGCTTGTATAACCTAGATTGATGCTGTTTAACATGATTAGAAGCCTTAAACTTCAAATTTTGAATAATCTAGGGTTTGTGTTCTTGAGCAATTTGGGGCTTTTTGATATAAACAGGTTATGGCCGATTTTTGTCATGAATTGTTGCTAAATTGAGTAGTGTAACATGTCTAGGTAGTTAAATGATCCAAACTTTGAGCCTAAACATGATTTTGAGAATTAAAGTGGACTTTTTCAAGTCTAAAATTCATGAACTTGATTTTTGAAAGATAATGCCATTTGAGACTTGTTTATTTGCTAGTAATGATTATTTTGACATGTTATTTGAGTTGAATGCTTATGAACTTGGCAAAAATTTTCGTATATGCTTATTTGAAAAAGTGTAGATTTGATAAAAATGTGAAAATAAGCTTAAGTTTGATATAAATTGATAATGTCATTGTAATTATTTTGATTGATGATTTTGCTGACACTAATGCATATTTGGATGCACAAAATTTGTGTTTGATGTGTTTTGCAGAATGAAAGGGGTGAATCTTCATCCCAAGCCCGCCATGCTCCTGCTGAGAACTTGGAACAACAGGAGGTAGATAACTACTACAAGCAGGATGTACCTCATCCAGTCATGACCTTTTCCGATATGCATTTGGAAGAGTTGCACCCGAACCTGAGATTTGACAGACTTTGGATAGATTATCCAAAATATCAACGGGGTTTGCATACTCTTCATTCCAAGGTTGTTGAGGTACCAAGGGTCATAGAATGGGGACCCTTGGAAGCTGTAGAATTGGCCGGGCCAATTAGGGAATTACTTGTACAGAGGTATGGTAATTCTTCTTTTAATGACTGGATATGTTTATTTACCATACGCAGACCTGTATATAAAGTATGGTGTGAAGAGTTGTTATGTAGTATAGAGTTGAATGATCGGGTAGCTAGTTTAACCGATCGTTCTTTTATTAGATTTTTGTTAGGCGGTTCGATGCGCCACATGTCTTTACTGGACATGGCTCAGGCTTTACGTATATATACGCCTGAGGAATTAGCGTCTGCCGATTGTAGAGGATTGATACTAAACGGTAGAAAGATAGATGAGAATTTTGATACACACGGTGTGTGGAGTCAAATGACAAGCCATCACCGTTTCAAAGGGGGAAACTACTCTTATTTGGATATAGATAGAGCCGAATTAAGAGTAATACATAGGTTTTTAGCTAATTCGATTACACAAAGGGGTAAGAACAAAGAAAAAGTAAATGAACAAGATTTGTTTTACCATATGTGTATTCGAGACCCACAGAGCGCTGTAAGTATACCATATTGTGTGGGTTATTATTTATCAGCTATGGTTCGGGGGATGCGTCCACATAGCATAATAGGAGGTGGTATTTTTATTACTTTGATTGGTGAATATCTCGGTGTGGATATAAGTCGGGGGGGATTATTACTAGAAGAGCCGGAACCCCGCGACACTATAGGTTTAAATGTATACCATGGTGCGAAAGTTTTGAAGCGGCGAAATAACGCCGCAGTACGATACCATGGTAGACATCCACAGGTGGAGAGAAACCAGGAACAAGGTAATGTAGGAGGGGGGAATGAGATGCAAGAAATGCATAGGTTTATAGCTTCTCAGGAATACGAAAATGCTAGACAGAGAGCATTTGAAGATTGGCAAGTTCATCAGAACCAGATCATAGCGCATTGCCAACATATAGGTAGAAACTATATTCCTACACCGAAACCCGTCTTCCCTCCTTGGTCGATAGAGATGCAGCTACCATATCCTACGTATGACCCTGCCGAAGCATTCTATAGCACTTATGGTTATGCGTGGAACCCCTATTGGTACCAATATCATCCTTAGTATACTTATTTTTTTTTTTTTTATTATTTTGTAATTTGTAATTATTGATACATTTAATATTTTTGTTAATATTGTAATCATTTTTATAATTTCTAACTTTTATTCTTAGATTTTAATAATTTTTGAATGTGGGGTAATATACCAAACTTCAAAAATATATATATATGTTTGCAGTTTGTCTTATGTATACAACAGGGTAAAACAACGCATTTTCAAAGACTGGCATTAAGTTCAGCAAAAGCAACTAATTTTGACGACAAGATGCAAAATATATGTGAAATAACAACAAGACGGAATGAACAAAATGATGTGCACCATTTATCATTCAGCAAACAAACGCCAATATATTTGGAAACTTTGGTAAAAATTTAATCATTTTCACACAAATCACCCTCAATAATTTAAATTGTTACTGTTTCTTGCAAATGAGGGCATTGCAAGATCTTAAGTGTGGGAAGGGATTAAATTCTTTCGGATTTTAAAATTTTTATATTAAACACTTGGTTACCATTAAAAATACTAGTAAAGCAGTAGTTGTATTAGAATCTAGTGCTCTCTGATAAAAAAGAACAGCCCTAGTCTTATATACTGACTACCCAATTCTAGTAAAATTTTCAATTAAATGAATTAAAATCATGTTTATACATATTTATGAACGATAAAACTAGGTTTTAACACCGAAATTATTGTTACCTCGGAAAGGACATAAATTGAGAAACAAACTAAAATGTTAAAATTCATTTAAAATAGAATAGAGGACGATAAAAAGGAAAATAAAAGCCAAGTGTGGGAAAATTTACCAAGTTATTTTAAACATATGTCACATATATCTGTAACAAATAACTGAAAATACTTTTGCTTTGGACTAAACTAAACTGTTTTACCCGATGAAAGAAAAGAAGAGATGGATCTACACGATGAATCAATTCCATCATTAAAAGGAAGTAAAGTCTTCCGAAAAAGAAACGCGCTTCTTGATTTAGGTCATGAAGTTGTCGTTCAGACCAGCTGTAGGTTGACGAAAAATCTAGAAAAGTCATCACTAAAATCAGCAGGAAATCCACGGACCTCAGCATTAAACAGGGTCGCCAAGTGGTCAGATTTATCCTAACCATGAGAAGGATTTATCTCGTACAATGGGGGGCACCATGCAAATTAGCTGGATAAGACTAATGAATCAGATCCCCAGAAAGGATAATCTCCTTAAAGATTAAAAATCAGCTTTTAAGACTGATATTACTCAATCCTAGAGATTGACCTTAAAGATTGAGAATTCAAACTCATGGAATTCAATGATATCTAAACTCGAGCTTAAACGAGAAAATATTTTGATAAAAATTACAAACCGATTTGTTTTCTGAAAACCCTATTTTCAATGCGTTCATTACCATTGAACGTAAAATCCTAGGAATTCACCTGGAATTCATTAGGTCACCTGAACTAAATCGGGTGTCAACCGTAAGAACGGTGGTTGCATAGCATGGTCAAAGACAGGACCTTGTGCCAGACCGAAAAATTATAAGGGTGAGCTTTACTATTGCTCCTACCAAGGATAGTAATTGCGTCCGACACGTTATAGACCATAATCAAAAGCATGTCACGGGACATTGCCTTAACAGTTGCTTGTTCAACGCTTTCCTTTACAACCGGACGGTAGTTTGCCGAAAGGTAATATACGGAACAAGTAAACTGGACGTGTTGCTTTCCAAATACAAGGTTAGCAAGTGGGTGACACAAAACCGCAAGTTTTGAGCTAAAATTTTCAAATCTGAAACCCACCAAACCCACAAAAATATTTTGCAAACACCGGTAAAGGGTTATTCCGGAAAACTTATCTAGGGTAAAAACTAGATTTAATTTTCAAAAGATCAAATGTTTTCATAAAGATCCAATTTCCTTAATGGATCTAAATTTTTATAGTCATGTGGGACTGTAAACCATATCGTTACTACCATTGTTTATACCGCCATATAGAAATCACTGATGTACAAAGTGTGAAGAATAAAGAAGTGATTCTAGTATTTCAAGATAATATTGCTTGAGGACAAGCAACGCTCAAGTGTGGGAATATTTGATAATGCTAAAAACGAACATATATTTCATAGCATTATTCCTCAAGAAAGACAAGCTTTTAGTTGCAATTGTTCTATTTACAAGTGATATTCGTTTAAATAATAAAAGGTGAAGACAGAAGACAGATTCGACGATTTGAAGACGCAAACGACCAAAAAGCTCAAAAGAACAAAAGACAATCAAAAAGGTTCCAATTATTGATAAGAAACGTCTCGAAATCACAAGAGTACAAGATTCAAAACGCAAAGTACAAGATATTAAATTGTACGCAAGGACGTTCGAAAATCCGGAACCGGGACCAGAGTCAACTCTTAACGCTCGACGCAACGGACTAAAAATTACAAGTTAACTATGTATATAAATATAATATAATATATAATTAATTATATTAATTATATATATATTATATATATATATTAAAAACTGTCGGCAGCAAGAAACTCCAAGGGTGTGAGCTGTAAATACATCTCCGCGACTCGCGGAGTTTTAAGGGCATTTTGCCGCGAGTCGCGGAGCCCCAATTTTCAACTCTGGCTATAAAGCCAACCGAATTCTGATCAAATTTATCATCTTTTTTCTCCTCATTCATACGATATATATATATATATATAATTTATATTTTAATTTTAATTTTAATTTTAATTCTAATAATAAGGGTATGTTAGCGAATGTTGTAAGGGTGTAAGTCGAAATTCTGTCCGTGTAACGCTACGCTATTTTTAATCATTGTAAGTTATGTTCAACCTTTTTATATTAATGTCTCGTAGCTAAGTTATTATTATGCTTATTTAAAACGAAGTAATCATGATGTTGGGCTAATTACTAAAATTGGGTAAATGGGCTTTGTACCATAATTGGGGTTTGGACAAAAGAACGACACTTGTGGAAATTAGACTATGGGCTATTAATGGGCTTTATATTTGTTTAACTAAATGAAAGTTTGTTAATGTTAATATAAAGATTTACAATTGGGCGTCCCTATAAATTACCATATACACTCGATCGGACACGATGGGCGGGGTATTTATATGTACGAATAATCGTTCATTTAACCGGACACGGGAATGGATTAATAGCCACTAGAATAATTAAAACAGGGGTGAAATTACATTCAAGGGTAATTGGTGTAATTGTTAACAAAGTAGTAAAATCTTGGTTTACACGCAGTCGATAACCTGGTGTATTCATTAAACAAAGTATTAAAACCTTGTTACAATTCGAATCCCCAATTAGTTGGAATATTTAACTTCGGGTATAATAATAATTTGACAAGGACACTTGCAATTTATATTTATGACTGATGGACTGTTATGGACAAAAACAAGACGGACATATTGAATAATCCAGGACAAAGGACAATTAACCCATGGGCATAAAACTAAAATCAACACGTCAAACATCATGATTACGGAAGTTTAAATAAGCATAATTCTTTTATTTCATATTTAATTTCCTTTATTTTATATTTAATTGCACTTCTAATTATCGCACTTTTATTTATTGTTATTTAATCGCACTTTTATTTATTTTTAATTATCGCAATTTTATTTTATCGCATTTTTATTATTCGCAATCGTTATTTACTTTACGCTTTAATTTAAGTCTTGTATTTATTTTATATTTTACATTAGGTTTTAACTGCGACTAAAGTCTTAAAATCGACAAACCGGTCATTAAACGATAAAAACCCCCCTTTATAATAATAATATTACTTATATATATATTTGTATTTTTATAAAAGTAAACTAATATAGCGTTGAGCTTTGTTTAAAGATTTCCCTGTGGAACGAACCGGACTTACTAAAAACTACACTACTGTACGATTAGGTACACTGCCTATAAGTGTTGTAGCAAGGTTTAAGTATATCCATTCTATAAATAAATAAATATCTTGTGTAAAATTGTATCGTATTTAATAGTATTTTCGCACTAAAAATAATACTATTTTATATACACCTCGCTTCACATCAGTGCGCAGTCAGAAACTGATTTGGTGAACCATAACTGCACCCATTCTGAAACCCGACTTGTAGATATCGTATGAGACCCTGGTTATGCTTTCTGGAAACGTTTATAGGTCTAGTGGAGATCTAGAGTTTTCCATATTACTATGATCTATGTGCTATGAAATATTGTGCGTTGTTTGCAACTTGTACATGAACTTTATGCTAGATGATAATCTGTGATCGCGTACTTGACAAATTATGAACTGAAACTTGTTAGTTGAATTAGGATTGACATGTTGACCAACATTTGACATGAACCTACTGATGTTGACTTTAGTTGACCACCTTGACCAAGTTTGACTTTTGGTTGACTTTTGTTGACTTGCGTGAACTAGTTGACTATGTGTTGACTTCTACTTTGAAACGCGTCGAGTCGAGCAATAGGACAACTTACTCTATAAAACTACTATTGTTTAAGACCTAAATATTGACCAAACTAAATACGTATACTTAGGTTGCATTACTCGACTGTAAAACCGTACAAGTTACTTGCTTACTTTTCGTTCAAGAGCTTTTCAAAGGTGAGTCTACAGTCCCACTTTTACTTACTATTTTCTGTGGTGAGAATACATGATGTTACTTACACATTTTTCAAATGCTTTTATGTTTGACACGAGTACTATTATACATATTGAGTTATTGTTCACAAAGCCCCTAGCTTGAATACTTTGATTACCTTCGGGTAAGCACAATTTAGATGGACGGATCCGTTAGGTTAGACAAACCTCACCCTACTTTAAGTGTGGTGCATTTACTTTGAACTGTTTGTACACTCGAACAAGTGTATACGATTTTGTGGGGTAAAGGATAAGTGTAGTGTATACTATACGCAGGTCTTTATGCTAGTATTCAAGTGCTCATGGATTATGTACTTATTGCAACATTGGGTGGTACTTATTGAAATTGTGACAACCCGAAAATTTCTGACCAAATTTAAACTTTAATCTTTATATGTTTCCGACACGATAAGCAAAGTTTGTTAAGTTAAATCTCAAGAATTTTAAACTGTGTTCATACACTCATTTAACCTCGACCAAATTCCAATTATTCACGAACCATTATATGAAAGGATATGATTATATATGTATATGTGTATATATTATAATTTGAAAACGTTAACAAAATATTAGACGTATAATACTTTACATGAACGTATTTGTTTCAAAATATATTTAAAATAATTATCGACGGAATTAAAAGATAATATCAAATGATTGAATTATCAGATTTTAACGACCGGTCCTATTTCTCCCGGACGGAGTCATCAACAGTTGGTTCCATTGCGATGATCGACTCCAAGTAATGTCCTTAGAATGAGCAAATGCACAGCGAAAGACTTAATTTGTACCTGAGAATAACATACTTTAAAATGTTAACATAAAGTTGGTGAGATATATAGGTTTGATGCTAGCAGCGTTATAACTATGGACCACAAGATTTCATATTTATAAACATAATACACTCGCAAGTGTATGAAAAGCATTCCAAGCAGTGGGCACCCGGTAACTAGCCTTAACAAGAGTGTGTACCCCTGAGTTATAATAATATGTGCACCGAATCAAGTGCGTTCCGTTAACCTCGAAGTACTAAACACCCGTTCTTCTAGTTTAGTAGTGACTAGAACAACATCTGGGTGGGGGTGCAAAACCCGATAGATCTATCTTTAGGATTCGCGCCTACTAGTTCATAAACCAATAGTTAAAGTTACCAAGCTAGGGGATTTTTGATTCAAACCCATGTAGAACGTAATTTTAGTCACTTGTGTCCATAACGTAAATCATTTATAAAAATAGCGCATGTATTCTCAGCCCAAAAATATTTAAAGTTTAAAAGGGACTATATACTCACCTAATGTATTTTGTAGTAAAAATACATATAACGACATCGAACACGTATAAGGTTGGCCTTCGATTCACGAACCTATATCATTTGTATAATTATTAACACATATGGTCGTAATCGAACAAAATTTAAATATTATATCCTAAATTACATATTATATATATATATATATATATATATATATTGAATTTATGTATATATTCAAAATGATTAATATTAATATATATATTTCTGATAAAAATATCTAATTTGCCATTTATGAATATTTATATAAAAATGATTAATGTGATTAATACATACTTACAACATTAAAACTTTTATTTTCATAATAATTTTAATGTTTATGATATTGATAATACTAATAAAAATAATACTGATAGTGTTAGTGATAGTGATAATAAAATAATGATGGTTAATAATGATAAGATTCTCTATTACAAACAATATTAATAGTGGTATTTATATTAATAATAATAATAATAATATTTATAATGATACTTTTGTTAATAATATTAATACTAATTCTAATAATTATAACATGATACTAATACTAATATTAACGAAAATAATAATAAGTTTTATTGTTTTCATAATAGTAATAATAATAATAATAATAATAATAATAATAATAATAATAATAATAATAATAATAATAACATTAATAATAATCATAATAACAATAATTACTAAAAATAATAATAATAGTATTAAAATTTAAGAGTGTATACCCTTGAGAAACTTTTCTAAAAAGATTTGTCGCTTACGAGACTCGAACCCATGACCTCCCGGACATTCGACAACACCAATAACCATCCCGCCAAGCCTGCTTTTCTGATTTATACCCAAACCTACAGTATATAACCCATATTTCGATTTCTAGTTTCCCTCTTCATCTTCTTCATAATAACAATCAACCAAAACCCAAACGATTTTTAACAGCAAGTAATAGGTTTTATTCTTAAACTTTCTAACCGAAATATGATCAACCAATCCAGTTATTAATTATTATTAAAACGCAAAAAAAAAAAAAATATTTATATACATATACTTGCTGCTGCTGTCGAAGTTAAGGAAAAAAAAAATTGATTAAGATTTTAAGGTCGTTTTAGCAAAAGTTTTCAACACAAACTACACTTCAAATCACCCCTTAAAACTTCCTTAAACACCAATTGATCCTGAAACGTAAAAATTAATTCGAATTTCTTGATGAACCGATTTTTTTTGACTTTTGACATAAACACTTTAATTCCGAAATTCGAATTCGTTAGCTCACATTGAGACTTAGGACTTCACAGGCAGTTAAAACGAATCATCCTTAACATAACTGTATATCCAGATTTTTAAATCGCATTTGAATTGGTGTTTTGGCCAAAAAGTCGAATAGCAGGGCATCGTATCTGTTCTTTTCTGTTTTATTTTTTTTTTAATTAAGGAAACTGAAAGTATTTGTGGCCAATTATGTGGTATATAATAGATCAGTTTAGCTGTTAAATTAATAATTGGGATGAGGGATAACGACCTCAGATCACGGACGCACAGAAAGTAGCAGATATCTACAAAACAGATAGCGTAAGAATTTTATATTTATGTGTATGTCAGTAAGTATTATTTATTTATACATCTATATAAATATACGTATATATCTGTAATTATATTCGTATTTATAGCATTGTATACGTATACCTGTACTTGTATAAATTAGGCGTATGAATCTACACTCATTATAACATAATTGTATATATGTCATTAATATATTAAGCTTAATATGTAATAAATACACTAGTAATAATAATAATAATAATAATAAATATCCATAATAATATTATTCATAAAATAAAAATTATAATAAATTTGATAATAATAATTTCAATAAAAATAATCATGGTAGTATTAATTGATAATATTAATAATAAGAATATTGTTACTAATAACAATATTAAAATTTATTAATAATAATATCGAGATAATTTTAATAATCATAATATCAATATAATAAAGAAAAATAATACTACTGAAATTTTAATAAAAAGATAAGTTTAATAATAATTAATAATAATAATATTAATAATAATAATATTGTTAATGATAATAATAATAATAAGGATAACTATAATAATAATGATATTTGTTAAGGATAACGTAATAACAATGTTTAATAACAATACATCTTATAATAACAATTTACATAATTCCATTTTTATATACTAAGATCAATACTACAAGTATTGATATTCATAATAAAAGCAATTATAACAATTATATTTTTAATTTGTAATTTACAGTTAATTAAAATTTTATATGGTATAATTTATTAAATATTTAATATTCATATGTTTTTATGTATTACAATATAATAATAACTATTGCTAAGAATCATACATAAATAGTTTCATACCATATATATATACATATTCATTCACATATTATTAACATATTATTATAATTTTTATGTCTTTAATTACAAGCAAATGTTCGTGAATCGTCGGGCATAGTCAAAGGGTAATTGATTATCCGAATACAAATTTCAAGCTTTCTAAACTCAACATTAAGGTTTTTGCTTATCGTGTCGGAGACATATAGAGTTTAAGGTTTAAATTTGGTCGGAAATTTCCAGGTCGTTACACAGATACACTGAATTATGATTACGAGTCTCTGTTGAGAGGTCCACTTTAACAACCCGTCATAATCCTCCCGGACGAAGTCTTCTACAGTTGGTCCCATTGCGATGATCGACTCCAAATAATATCTTTAATATGAGTTAATGCACAGCGGAAGATTTCTTTCAAGACCTGAGAATAACATGCTTTTAAACGTCAACATAAAGTTGGTGAGATATATAGGTTTGATGCTAGCAGCGTTATAACTATGGACCACAAGATTTCATATTTAAACATAATACACTCGCAAGTGTATGTAAAAGTAGTTGAGCACTTGGTAACCATACTTAACATTTAAATCATCGCAGCATATTCTTAAATAATCGCTACACCGTACCAAGTGTAGTATACAGAAATGAAGTACTGTGCAACTGTGACGACCCAAAAATTTTTGACCAAATTTAAACTTAACCTTTATATGTTTCCGACACGATAAGCGGAATTTGTAATGTTGAATCTCAAAAAGTTTGGAACTACATTCATGTAATCAATTACCCTTTGACCGTGTTCGACGATTCACGAACAATTATGAGTATATAGATATGTATATATAATATATAATATTAACTAAAAACATTAACAAAGTATTAGATATATGATACTTTACATGAAAGTATTTGTTTCGATATATTTATCGACAGAATTAAGAGATAATATCAAATGATTGAATTATCAGATACATTATGATATGATTACGGGCCTATGTTATGAGGTCCACTGTGATTTAAGAAATCTATTCTTTTTGACAACATTCGAAAAATGGTAAAGTGATTTATAAATAAGAACAAATGTGTCAATTAACGGGAACTAAACAAGGGTTAGTGGAAATTCCTGTTTAATTTCCAAGGCATGTTTTATAATATTTTCCTCGTGACCTTGATAAGATAACTATGTTAACTTTCATTTTATTTAATATGAAAATAAGAACGTGGAGTGTAAATAACTTAGATGTTGGATATTGACAAGTTAAGTAACTCGACATTTTTCATTAAGATGATTTCATACGTTTATTTAACCTTTGGACTTTATCACATGCTTCACCAACAGACTGTAATTTAAAAACTTGAAACCTATTATGAATATATATAATTCTACTTTTCTAAAATGTTTTGTGATATAACGATTTCCATTATTTTAATCTTTTAACAAAATGATTCTTAAATATATTTAGTTTTGGAAAACAAAATTATCATATTTATTTGATTTAGTTTCAAAAGTACAAAAAACGTTTTCAGTTTAAAAAGAACTTTATTATTAAAGCGTATATATCTTTTATAAATATTTAGAACCACTTTTAACAACTCATTACTTAACCAGTATGATAAAGATAACGATATTTATATTTTATTTTATTAAATATATATAACGATTTAAATTAATATTATATATATTTATACGCGTATTATACGTATATAGTTTTATACTTTTATTATACTTTAACTTTACATTTACTTTACTTTTATTTTACTTTAACTTTAATAATTCATACTTTAATAATTCACTTTAATAACTCATACTTTAATAATTCACTTTAATAATTCATACTTTAATAATTCACTTTAATAATTTACTTTAATAATTCACTTTAATAATTCATACTTTAATAATTCACTTTAATAATTCATACTTTAATAATTCACTTTAATAATTTAAAAATCTATTATAAATAGAATTCAACAAGTTTCATTATTTCATAGAAACTTGAAAATATATTTCTCTAAACTCTCTCAATCGAATTACATATATATATTTTCTTTGTATTATTTCAAGATATTATTAGTATACATAAAATACTACGACGGAGTTATAGATGATTTCAAAATAAGTTTTCAAACGGGATAGAGCTAAGAAAATTATGGGTTATAGCTATGGAGGTTATGGGTATTGATCGAGGGTATTGCTCGTGAGGTCAACCTAACGTTTATCATTTTCGTTGCGTCTACGTACTTTCCTGCAATATTGAATCACAATATTGATACGTTCGTGAATCCGAGACAAACCCTGCACTTGTTCAGTGCTGTCATATACATAATTGTTACGAAATACAGTATTGTGAGTTTCATTTGCTCCCATTTTAATTGCTTTTGCAATATATATTTTTGGACTGAGAATACATGCGCTGTTTTATAAATGTTTTACGAAGTAGGCACAAGTACTAAAACTAATTCTATGTGGGTTTAAACCAGAAATATACCCTTAGCTTGGTAACATTAAACTACTTGTCTATGTACGGTAGGCGCGAATCCTAAAGATAGATCTATTGGGCCTGACAAACCCCATCCTGACTATGGGATGCTTTAGTACTTTGAGGTTATTTTAAACACACCTGATCTGGTGTACTTCAGAGGGTAAAACATGAATGTTAAGGCTTGTTACCGGGTGCCTACAACTTATAGAATACTTTTAAACACTTGCGAGTGTACGGATATTTATGGAAACTGAAATCTTGTGGTCTATTACTATTACGGAAATGATTGATTATGATAAACTAATGAACTCACCAACCTTTTGGTTGACACTTTAAAGCATGTTTATTCTCAGGTATTAAAGAATTCTTCCGCTGTGCATTAGCTCATTTTAAGGATATTACCTGGAGTCATTCATGACATACTTTGAAAGACGTTGCATTCGAGTCGTTGAGTTCATCAAGATTAATATTAAGTCAATTATGGTTGGATGTAATATGAAATGGTATGCATGCCGTCAATTTTTGATGTATATAAAGTTTGTCTTTTAAAAACGTATGCAATGTTTGTAAAACGTATCATATAGAGGTCAAATACCTAGCGATGTAATCAACTATTGTGAATCGTTTATAATGTATATGAACGGGTACTTTCAGTTGGTATCAGAGCGGTGGTCTTAGCGAACCAGGTCTTGCATTAGTGTGTCTTACTGATAGTTGTTAAGATGCATTAGTGAGTCTGGACTTCGACCGAGTCTGCATGTCAAAAGTTTTGTTTATCATTTTTAGTCGGAAATCATCTACTTACCATCCTTAGAAAATTACCTGCTTATCATTCTTAGTCTAGACACGTCTTACTGCATTGATTGCATGAATAGTGTATAGACAAAATTCATATCTTAGCGTATCTGCTAAATCATATCTTATCGTATCTATTATCGTAAACTTTGCCTGACATATTACGTAAATTCCTCCGTAATCTATGAAATCTTTTGATCTATATATATAGATATTCTATGTAGTTAGAATACCACTCGATAGCCGGAAAATCATTTCGTATCAAAAAATCCTTTATCAAATCGTACGAAATGGAATTCTTCATCAGTTCAAGTTCCTCGGATTCCGAAATGGAATCCCACTCAAGCTCCGAAAGCAGTGTGATTGGAATGGATTAACCAATCAGCCATCATCTATTCTGGATGAATTAGGGATGGGTTCGTAGCCTCCTTAATCATTGGAGACAAGAAGAAGGCGATCCTTTCCATCCACCACATTGCCCTCTTGGCAATGAACCTGAAGCACTTACCGGCGAACCTGTTCGAAACACCATTTTCTCTCTCATTTTCAGAGTATCTCATCATGATTATATACTACACCAAATTCTAGATCTTATTTATCCGCTCGTCCTAACCGACAATCACCCCGGTGTAATAGAAGAAGTCAACGAGCTTCGCGCTCGGGTAGTGGCTTTGGAGAATATGGTGCAAAGGTTACAAACACCGGCAGCAGCACCAGCAACATAACTAGTACCACCATCAACAACATCAACAGTACCATTACCACCACCAATAACAACCGCATCGCAAACCTCAACTTCACAATCTGTCCCATGAGCATCGACGTCATACGCCCTGTAGATACTAAGGAATACCACAACGATGAAGTATTGATTCATAACTTCATTGGGAAAATATTCTACGACGATTATGTAATTTCTAAAGTTTAGAAATTATCTATCCTAGCCTTAACCATAAATCAAGTGAGTTTAATTTAATATTAACTCATTAAATCTATATTACATCTGAAGAAATATACACATATATTTCCATAAAGACTGTAATAAAATTCTTTTGTACAAAATATTAATTGTGACATTTTTTTTAACGGTTAGGTAATACCCGAGAGATATATAAATTCACAATTAATATGTTACATTCTTCGAATCTGATTCAGCAAATCATCCATTATACTCCCTACTTTCACAACAATATACATTCTTTTATAGAAATCAAAACAACCATACTCATTCAAAAATCTAATTACATATTCTGATTTTGAAATCGCCGAATTCAATTCAAGTTATAACCAGTATCATCACTCTTAGATTCTTACATCTTTCAAAGCTATACTTTAACTTCAAAACTGTGTTAGAACATCGTATGTATATTAACGATTATAATCTGTGTTCAAGCCCTTCGAAATACCTGAAGACACTTCAAATAATGAACAATCGAGATGATGATCCAACCACATGTTATCCACAGTTACGTACCTGGAAAAAAAAAACTCTTGAAACCAAAGTCATAATTTAACATGTATCCATGTCAAACCTTTTGGCATTTACTAGCTAAAATAACTTTTCAATCCCTTCTAAAAATAGACGGTTTTGTCACAGCTCCAGCAAACCAACTTTAATTGTTCAATCGAATAAGCCTTATTATAATGATTACCCCTTCATCATTATTACCGGGGAACCTTTCATATCTCGCCACATTAGCAGTAAACTTATTAACAACTTCAGTGATCTTTGACTTTCCGAAAATTCTTTATATTTATCAAAACCCCATCATTTACTCATCTGCATCTTGTAACGAGAATTGCCATACGAATCATCGAAAATTAGCAATCAGTATTTTGAAATCTCGCAGCATGTCTACGCCAACAATTATATGTGTCTATCTTCTGGACTTATATACTTTGAATGTGAAGTTTCTGAAAAACACCATAAACTGCGAACTAGTTCTCAAAATACTGATGAAGCAGCAGAAACTATAAACGACCTTAACAGTATAAAGTTTGATGATAAAGAGTAGTATGTTGGCAAAGCTCAGAAAAAGAGAAGATTTGGTACTGAAAAATACGGATTGAGCAAACCATGAATAAGGCTGTGGATAAATCACAAGAACGAAATCTACCTTTAAAGAATTCAAATGATTCCGTGTCTGCTGAAGTCATTATCGAATACCTTACTCCTGACTCTAAACCCTTATGGACAATATTCTTCATCATCCTCTGATATTAGAAATTTTAAGATATCATCGTATCTTTCATTATAAATATCCTCCCTATTTCTGAAGATATTTCCATAATTATTCTTATCTGAAATCATTTACCTCTTCGTGCTGTCTGTATTACATCATAAAAGAAACTATTTTAGTTTCTAAATTCTGAAACTTTCAAATTTAAAATAGGAATATTTTTGAAGTAGTGTTGGAAACTGAAGCATGAACTAGTATAATATAATGACACTTAATCAACGTGATTATATTACAGTAAGTCATGCTGAGTTTCTAAATGGAACGTGATAATTCACAGATCATAACGTCATCATGTGCTATGTTACATGACTCTTGCATTCTCTTTAACCTCTAAAATATCAAGAAAATATTTCTTGATGATTCGGCCTTTTTTGAGGTATTCTAGTAATTTGACAAGTCAAGATCGTGCCATTATAATTTCTTTCTTAGAACATTAACAATGTTCATTCCGAAATTCATATATGCGAATTCTGGACCATTACAAGCGGTGCTTAATCGCAAGAAGAAGAAACGAAAGGACAAAACTCCGAAATAGAAATTGGGGTATAAATCGCAGCAAATAAAAGAGAGCATTAATTGGGGATGACAATGATTATAGAAGATAGAAGCAGGGACATCGAAATATAAGGGAAGATATAAAACCCAACAACAATCCAGAAACTATAAACCATATATATCGATGCATATAGCAATATAAAGACACGGGAGAACTAAAACACTATAAAACCAAGAGTATAGTAGAAGTAAATAGATTCTTCCGGAGGTATATGAAAAAGAAGAACGACATATATGAAAGTGAGGAGTATATCGAGAATCAGCACTGGATGAAGCATATTGACGAATAATTTTAAAGTAAGATTTGAGGGAGAAAGAATAGAAGGTGTGAATTAAAAGGAAACGAAGGAGGTGGATTTATAGTGAAATATCCGACAGAAAAATCGAGATGAATCATCGCATTAAATCGAAGAGGATCATAATTTCCTTAATCACCGAAGAATCAAATCCTATATAGATTACAAAGATTTTTTTTAATCTGGAGATCAACCGTGATGACGTCAAAAGATAAGACGAATCCCTATTTTCTCATTTCACTCTTTTACGATAGCTTCACTCATACGTTTCGAGTAATTGAATTATTTTATCCATATTTCTCAATCATGATAAAACCCTATGAATCAACTTATATTCGTCATAATAACATTCTTATTGTTAACCATGATGACCTCGATCAAATTTCGGGACGAAATTTCTTTAACGGGTAGGTACTGTGACGACCCGAAAATTTTCGACCAAATTTAAACTTAACCTTTATATGTTTCTGACACGATAAGCAGAATTTGTAATGTTAAATCTCAAAAAGTTTGGAATTACATTCATGTAATCAATTACCCTTTGACCGTGTTTGACGATTCACGAACAATTATGAGTATATAGATATGTATATATAATATATAATATTAACTGAAAACATTAACAAAGTATTAGATATATGATATTTTACATGAACGTATTTGTTTCGATATATTTATCGACAGAATTAAGAGATAATATCAAATGATTGAATTATCAGATACATTATGATATGATTACGGGCCTATGTTATGAGGTCCACTGTGATTTAAGAAATCTATTCTTTTTGACAACATTCGAAAAATGGTAAAGTGATTTATAAATAAGAACAAATGTGTCAATTAACGGGAACTAAACAAGGGTTAGTGGAAATTCCTGTTTAATTTCCAAGGCATGTTTTATAATATTTTCCTCGTGACCTTGATAAGATAACTATGTTAACTTTTATTTTATTTAATATGAAAATAAGAACGTGGAGTGTAAATAACTTAGATGTTGGATATCGACAAGTTAAGTAACTCGACATTTTTCATTAAGATGATTTCATACGTTTATTTAACCTTTGGACTTTATCACATGCTTCACCAACAGACTGTAATTTAAAAACTTGAAACCTATTATGAATATATATAATTCTACTTTTCTAAAATGTTTTGTGATATAACGATTTCCATTATTTTAACCTTTTAACAAAATGATTCTTAAATATATTTAGTTTTGGAAAACAAAATTATCATATTTATTTGATTTAGTTTCAAAAGTACAAAAAACGTTTTCAGTTTAAAAAGAACTTTATTATTAAAACGTATATATCTTTTATAAATATTTAGAACCACTTTTGACAACTCATTACTTAACCGGTATGATAAAGATAACGATATTTATATTTTATTTTATTAAATATATATAACAATTTAAATTAATATTATATATATTTATACGCGTATTATACGTATATAGTTTTATACTTTTACTATACTTTAACTTTACATTTACTTTACTTTTATTTTACTTTAACTTTAATAATTCATACTTTAATAATTCACTTTAATAATTCATACTTTAATAATTCACTTTAATAATTCATACTTTAATAATTTACTTTAATAATTCACTTTAATAATTCATACTTTAATAATTCACTTTAATAATTCACTTTAATAATTCATACTTTAATAATTCACTTTAATAATTTAAAAATCTATTATAAATAGAATTCAACAGGTTTCATTATTTCATAGAAACTTGAAAATATATTTCTCTAAACTCTCTCAATCGAATTACATATATATATTTTCTTTGTATTATTTCAAGATATTATTAGTATACATAAAATGCTACGACGGAGTTATAGACGATTTCAAAATAAGTTTTCAAACGGGATAGAGCTAAGAAAATTATGGGTTATAGCTATGGAGGTTATGGGTATTGATCGATTGTATTGCTCGTGAGGTCAACCTAACGTTTATCATTTTCGTTGCGTCTACGTATTTTCCTGCAATATTGAATCACAATATTGATACGTTCGTGAATCCGAGACAAACCCTGCACTTGTTCAGTGCCGTCATATACATAATTGCTACGAAATACAGTATTGTGAGTTTCATTTGCTCCCTTTTTAATTGCTTTTGCAATATATATTTTTGGGCTGAGAATACATGCGCTGTTTTATAAATGTTTTACGAAGTAGGCACAAGTGCTAAAACTAATTCTATGTGGGTTTAAACCAGAAATATACCCTTAGCTTGGTAACATTAAACTACTTGTCTATGTACGGTAGGCGCGAATCCTAAAGATAGATCTATTGGGCCTGACAAACCCCATCCTGACTATGGGATGCTTTAGTACTTCGAGGTTATTTTAAACACACCTGATCTGGTGTACTTCAGAGGGTAAAACATGAATGTTAAGGCTTGTTACCGGGTGCCTACAACTTATAGAATACTTTTAAACACTTGCGAGTGTACGGATATTTATGGAAACTGAAATCTTGTGGTCTATTACTATTACGGAAATGATTGATTATGATAAACTAATGAACTCACCAACCTTTTGGTTGACACTTTAAAGCATGTTTATTCTCAGGTATTAAAGAATTCTTCCGCTGTGCATTAGCTCATTTTAAGGATATTACCTGGAGTCATTCATGACATACTTTGAAAGACGTTGCATTCGAGTCGTTGAGTTCATCAAGATTAATATTAAGTCAATTATAGTTGGATGTAATATGAAATGGTATGCATGCCGTCAATTTTTGATGTAAAGAAAGTTTGTCTTTTAAAAACGTATGCAATGTTTGTAAAACGTATCATATAGAGGTCAAATACCTAGCGATGTAATCAACTATTGTGAATCGTTTATAATGTATATGAACGGGTCCTTTCAGCAACCATTGAAAACTGGTCGTCCAGCCCGGTTGGGGTTGTCAGGCCCGATAGATCTATCAAAAGGATTCGCGTTTACATTCCTCATGTAAATATTAGCTACCAAGTATAAAGAAATATGTCATGGTACAACTCAACATAGAATTTATTTTTGATCACTTGTGTGCATGACGTAAATCATAAAATGCATGTATTCTCATCCCAAAATATTTAAAGTTTAAAAGGGACTATATACTCACCTAATGTATTTTGTAGTAAAATACATATAACATCATTGAACAAGTGTAGGGTTGGCCTCGGATTCACGAACCTATATTATTTGTATATATATTAAAACATATAATCGTAGTCGAATAAATCTATATACTATTATTGATGATGTATTTGTTATTTTAATAATTTATAAGTTTCTTTATTTATATATTTTCATTTTAGATATAGAAATATTAATATAGTTAAGTTTTGCAATTTAAATATATATTATATATATATATATATATATATATATATATATATATATATATATATATATATATATATATATATATATATATATATATATATATAATCTTAACAACATTATTTAAACTTTTATTTTCATAATCGATATTATTTTTATAATAATGATATAACTAATATTTGATAATAATAACAATGATAGTTTTTAACTAAAAAAAAAAAAATCTTGTTATATAAATTTTCAATACGAATGCTAATCTTAATCTTAATACTAATAATAATGAGAATGATACTAACTATAATACTTAATATTAATATTTGTAATAACATTAATAATACTAAAAAAAATCTTATTTATAACTATATTCATAATAACAATAATTAATAATAATAATAGTACTAGTAGTAACACTAATAAAAATAACATATTAATTATAATTTATAATAATAATAATAATAATAATAATAATAATAATAATAATAATAATAATAATAATAATAATATTAATAATAATAATAATAATAATAAATTTTTGGGATTGAAATTCTACCTCAAAGTGCTTTAAAAAAAATAGTTGCTACTCGCCGGACTCGAACCCATGACCACTTGCATACCCGTTAACACCCCTAACCATGGCTCTGTCGCCTATTTATCTGTTTTAAATCCTCTCCAATTACTTATAATTCGTATTTAATTCTGTTTAGGTTCATCTCCTTCTTCACTTCCAAAATTCAAACGACCCGATACCCAAAAGTTATAACAGAGATTTACGTTTTGAATTAAGACCTTCCATAAAACATAATCGACCTTTAACTGTCTTGGAACGGTTTGAGAAAAAAAAAAATATATCGTTGCTACTGCTATCGCAAACAATATATGAACATGAGTTATGATTTTGAAATCTAGATCGTTTCAGGCTACACTTTCAACTTAAAAGTAGTTATAAATCACCTATCAAATGTTCAACACCTGTAATTAAAATCTGAAACAACCTATAATTTCCTAATTTGAACGATGAACACAGTTTGACTTTTAGAACCCAAAACTTTGACTTTAAAATTCACACTCAAAATAAGGAATTGGAAGCTTAGTTTTTGCATATAGTTTGAGTATCAGAATACAAACAAGACTGCATTTATAGTTTTTTTGAAATTGATTACAAAATCCTTTTGATTGAAAAATGAAAGTGAAACAGAGAACGAGCTGTGTTTGGTTTTTTTTTATCTTTTTTTTTTCAATCAAATAAAAGGTGTTAAATTGATAATTGAAGATGGGAAGGTCGTATGTTTCCTTTAACACGGGATCAATTTATATAGGAATTGTGTAGTAACCCGTAATTATTTAACCATGGTTTAAAGGAAAAAAAATAAATAAAAAAAATGAAGAAGACCTATAACCGAATTTGTTTTGGTTCTGTGTTAGATTTACAATTTGTTAACAAATTAAGAGACAGGATCGTGATATACAACCAAACTGTGAGATTATGCTGTTTTTTTTTATCATATTCCAATGATATACAATTAAATAATGTATTAATAATAATAATAATTTTAATAATGTTAATAATAATTATATTTTAATAATAACAAATAATTAATAATAATACTGATAAAAAAATATTAATATTAATAATAACAATAGTGGGATTAATAATAATAATAATTCTATTAATAATCATTGTAATAATAGTATTTGGAATAATAATACTAATAATTATAAAAAGTTTATAAGGACATTATTAATTGTAATATTAATAAATTGTATATATATATATTTTTTACAATAATAATTATGATAATGTATAATAATAATATTGATTCTCAAAGATAATACATAATAATACTAGTATTATCAATTTACATGTTTAAATTTTTATATCTCTAATATTTATATTACTATTAATAATAATAATGAGATTGATATAAATAATTATGCTTATCAAATCTCATGTATATATATATTTACTTAATAACATTTTATTTATTTTGTATACTACTTTACACATTTAATTCAAATGGATTAAATGGTATTATATTCATTTAATTCAATATATACCCTTATATTTTTATGTACATATTTAATTACACATAATAATTTGTGAATCATTGGGCATGGTCAAAGGGTAATTGATTATCCGAATATAGATTTCAAACTTTCTAGACTCAACATTACAGATTTTGCTTATCGTGTCGGAAATATATAAAGTTTAAAGTTTAGATTTGGTCAGAAATTTCCGGGTCATTACATCCACTTTGATTTGAGAAATCTTCCCATTTTAACAATTTTCGGAAAATGGTAAAGTGATTTTCAAGTAAGGACAAAGTGTCAATTTACGAGAGTTAGACAAAAGTTAGTGGAAATTCCTGTTTGAATTCCAATACGTTCTTTACAACAATTAACCCACGACTTTTAATAAAGTAACTATTTAACTTTCATATTATTTAATGTATAGGTGAAATTATGAAATGCAGAAAACTTAGAAAATAAATATTGACAAGTTAAGTAAATCGACGTTTTATTTCATGCATCTAATTATCCATTGGACCTTACCCGACGATTCACGAACAATTTATTGTAAATAAATATGTAATTATATATATATATATATATATATATATATATATATATATATATATATATATATATATATATATATATATATATATATATATATATATATATATATATATATATATATATATAAATGTATGTATATATGATTATTAAAAGTAATAAAATATAATTTAACATTTAAAATAAAAATGTAAGATAAGTTACAAAATAAGTATGTGGTAATTTAAAATGAATATATATATATATAAATATATATGATTTCTATGTATAAATATTATTATATGTATATTATAACGTATATATATATATATATATACATATATATAGTATATAAATATTCAATTATATATTATATAAACTATGATATAATTGATAGAGTATGATATAATAAATCTATTTACAAAGTTAAAAATATAATTGTTATATTATTATTACCTTTATTATTATTATCAATATTAATATTAATATTAAAAATCAGTATTATAAAAAATTATTATAGATATGAAGCTTGTTATATATAAAATTTTATAGTATTATTATTATTAATATTATTAATATCATTAAAAATATTAGTATTATTATAACCAATATTATTATTAATAATATGATTGTTATAAATAATATAATTACTATTATCATTATCATTAATAATAATATTATAATTACTATTATTATTATTATTATTATTATTATTATTATTATTATTATTAATATTAGAAATATTATTATCATTTAATGAATAAGATTAATTATAATTATAATATATAAATACAAATACATAATTACAGATAATTCATATAAATATAGATAATTCAGATAACAACAAATATATATTTTAAAACGCGTAAGAAATAATTTTCCATCGTTATCAGTTATTTGTGTCCCTTCTGTTTTCTATTTACTCGTGGGATTCTGTCAAATTTATTCAAGATACAAATAAGATCAATCATTCAGTTACATTATTTAATCCAATTACTATCTGTTGCAATTTAGAAAAACCAGGAAAGTCAGGAGAACAAGCAGGTACTCTGTACGCGAGTGCGTTTTCACCCAAAACTCGAATTCGAACCAAATCTCAAAAACTAAAATTACAGTTTTGTTAGGAATCCTCTAGTGAAAATATCTTCAAAATTTCACATTCCAACTCTTTCTATCGATCACGAATTTTTGAGTCAAACTTTAAAATTTAAAAGTCAAACAATCTGTTCTTCATGAAATTCGACTTCCTGTTGTTAATTCAAGTTAGTTTAATGATCTCTGAAGTTTCTATGAACGAGTTATGAGCTATTTCATGTTTTGATTACAACCTAAAAGTGTCTCAATTTTCGAAATTCGATTTGAGTCCATATGGGTAATTCGCGACTGCCGCTGCTTATACTTTTATTTATTTTTTATTTTTATTCCAATCACCACATTTAAACCGATTCTATTTCGTTGAAAATTCAAAAACCAAACAAACCTTTGATTGTTATGATTAAATTGGTGTTGGCCGTTTGATTTTGTGAAAGAAGAAGAGGATGAAACAGAAACTGGTTATATACAATTTAAAACAACATTATATCAGAAAAACAAGGATGGCTGGGTGGTAAGGATTTTTGACGGGTAGAAAGAGGTCGTGGGTTCGAGTCCCGGCCGTGGCGTTTTTTTTAAGCTTCTCTTCAAAGGTTGTAACATTTATTATTATCATTATTATTAATTTTATTGTTATTATTATTATGATTAATCATTATTATTACTATCAGTAGTGTTATGAATATTATTATCACTACTAAAATTAATATTGATATCATTATTACTAGTATTATAATTATTATTATTATCATCTTAATTATAAGCATCATAACTGTTATTAGTATTATATTTGATATTAAGAGTATTATTAATTATTGTTATTGTTATGTTAATATTAATATTATGATTGTTATTATTATCATTTTAGTTAGTATTATGTAATATCACTGAGTACTAATAGTATTATTATTATTATTATTATCATGGATATGAATATGATTATTATTATTATTATTATCGTTATTACGAAAATAACACAAACTATTACTATTATCATTAATATTAGTATTAATATCTTTTTATAAATAATAGAAGTGTTAATATTGACGTAAGTAATATTATTATCACGAATATTATTATGTAAATACTAAAATCAATATCATGACTATCATTAACAGAAAAATCAATATTGTTACAAGTATTATAATTAATGTCACTATTATTATTACTTTGATTCTTATTATAATTATTATTATAAGTAATGTTATTATTAATATTATCATTATAATCAAATACAACTTTTAATTACTATATCATTAAGTATATAAAAATATACTCGTAAGTAATATTACATATAAGTATGAATATATTATATTAACAATTTTTGTATAAATATTCACATAAAACAAATTAGGTATTTTTAATATATATATATATATATATATATATATATATATATATATATATATAAATAATA
Source organism: Rutidosis leptorrhynchoides (assembly GCF_046630445.1). Lineage (NCBI taxonomy): Eukaryota > Viridiplantae > Streptophyta > Magnoliopsida > Asterales > Asteraceae > Rutidosis > Rutidosis leptorrhynchoides. Next base: position 84,238,060 of record NC_092341.1, on the reverse strand, counting down.
ATCATTTTCAAATATATATACAAATTAAAATAAATAATATATAAAGTTATAATATATGAAATTTTTCGATTACGATTATATGTATTAATAATTACATAAATGATATAGGTTCGTGAATCCGAGGCCAACCCTGCATTGTTCAATATCGTCATATGTATTTTTACTACAAAATACAGTATTGTGAGTTTCATTTGCTCCCTTTTTAAATACTTTTGCAATATATATTTTTGGGACTTAGAATACATGCGCTGCTTTTATAAATATTTTACGTAATAGACACAAGTACTCAAAACTACATTATATGGTTAGATTATTAGACCGAATATCACCCCTTTGGCTTGGTAATGTAGTGACCTGAACTTTTCCATGTTTATTTATATTAATTGAATTTGATAATTACATGATTAAGTGTTTCCAACATGTTAAGTAATCAAACTTGTTAAGACTTGATTAATTGAAATAGGTTTCATATAGACAATTGACCACCCAAGTTGACCGGTGATTCACGAACATTAAAACTTGTAAAAACTATATGATGACATATATATGGATATATATATATATATATATATATATATATATATATATATATATATATATATATATATATATATATATATATATATATATATATATATATATATATATATATATATATATATATATATATATATATATATATATATAGTTAACATGTTATTATGATAGGTATGTATCTCATTAAGTATTTTAACAATGAGTTATATACATAAAAATGCGACTATTGAATTAAGAAACTCGAAAATGATATATATAACGATTATCGTTATAACAACGTCTTACTAAATACATATGAATCATATTAAGATATTGATACACTATTTTTAATCATGATAAATGATAAGTAAACATGTCATTAAGTGTATTAACAATGAACTACATATGTAAAAACAAGACTACTAACTTAATGATTTCGAAACGAGACATATATGTAACGATTATCGTTGTAACAACATTTAACTGTATATTTATCATACTAAGATATATTAATATATCATAATATCATGATAATGTAATAATTTAACATCTCTTTAGATATAATAAATAATGGGTTAATGATAATGCTGAAAACGAACATATATTTCATAGCATTATCCCTCAAGAAAGACAAGCTTTTAGTTGCAATTGTTCTATTTACAAGTGATATTCGTTTAAATAATAAAAGGTGAAGACAAAAGACAGATTCGACGAATTGAAGACGCAAACGACCAAAAAGCTCAAAAGTACAAAGTACAATCAAAGTGGTTCAAATTATTGGTGAGAAACGTCTCAAAATTACAAGAGTACAAGAAGCAAAACGCAAAATACAAGATATTAAATTGTACGCAAGGACGTTCGAAAATCTGAAACTGGGCCAGAGTCAACTCTCAACGCTCGACGCAACGGACTAAAAATTACAAGTCAACTATGCACATAAATATAATATAATATTTAAATAATTCTTAAAATTATTTATGTATTATATTTATTTATTAAAACGTCGGCAAATAAATAAACAAAGACCTGTGAGCTAGAAAAGCAGGCCATGCGATCGCATGGCCTGGAAGTGTTAAATCCATTTGATCGCATGGCAGTAGGTAGCTGGCCACATGCCTATAAATTCGCGGTTTTGGTTGATCATATATCATCTTTTTCTTCTTCATTCACTCGTATAATATATATATATATATATATATATATATATATATATATATATATATATATATATATATATATATATGTATATATATATATATATATATATATATATATATATGTATATATATATATATATATATATATATATATATATATATATATATATATATTATAATTTTAATTTTAATTTTAAATTCTAATAATAAGGGTATGTTAGCGAATGTTGTAAGGGTGTAAGTCGAAATTCTGTCCGTGTAACGCTAAGCTATTTTTAATCATTGTAAGTTATGTTCAACCTTTTTAATTTAATGTCTCGTAGCTAAGTTATTATTATGCTTATTTAATGCCGAAGTAATCATGAAGTTGGGCTAAATATTAAAATTGGGTAATTGGGCTTTGGACCATAATTGGAGTTTGGATAAAAGAACGACACTTGTGGAAATTAGACTATGGGCTATTAATGGGTTTTATATTAACTAAATGATACCTCGTTGATTTAATATACCGACTTATAATTTAACGTATTTATATATAACCACATACGCTTAACTGGGTACGGTGGGCGGGATATCTATAAATACCAATAATTGTTCATTTTACCGGACACGAAACTGGATTAATAGTTAATAGACTTGTTGAAACAGGGGTGGATTACATTCAAGGGTAATTGGTGTAATTGTTAACAAAGTAGTAAAACCTTGGTTTACACGCAGTCGATAACCTGGTGTATTCATTAAACAAAGTATTAAGACCTTGTTACAATTCGAATCCCCAATTAGTTGGAATATTTGACTTCGGGAATAAGAATAATTTGACGAAGACTTCCGCATTTTATGATTATGACTGATGGACTATTATGGACAAATCCGTATGGACATATCAAATAATCCAGGACAAAGGACAATTAACCCATGGGAATAAACTAAAGTCAACACGTCAAACATCATGATTACGGAAGTTTAAATAAGCATAATTTATATATTTCATATTTAATTGCACTTTTAATTATCGCACTTTTATATACTGTCATTATATTTAATTGCACTTTTAATTATCGTACTCTTTAATTATCGCAATTTAATTTTATCGCACTTTTATTTATCGCAATTTCATTATCGTTATTTACTTTACGCTTTAAATTAAGTTATATTTATTTTTAATATTTTACATTAGGTTTTAACTGCGACTAAAGTTTTAAAAATCGACAAACCGGTCATTAAACGGTAAAAAACCCCTTTTATAATAATAATACTACTTATATATATTTTTGTATTTTTACAATTATAAGTTAAAAAAATATAGCGTTAAACTTGGCTAAGTCTCCCTGTGGAACGAACCGGACTTACTAAAAACTACACTACTGTACGATTAGGTACACTGCCTATAAGTGTTGTAGCAAGGTTTAGGTATATACACTCTATAAATAAATAAATCACTCGTGTAAAATTGTATCGTATTTAATAGTATTTCCTTGTAAAAATTAATAGTATTTTATACCCCTTCGCTTTAACATCAAGTATTTTTGGCGCCGCTGCCGGGGAACTTTGCTTAAACGCCGGAAGCGAAATGCTATATAAAAAAAAGATTTTTTTTATTAAGTTCTTTGTATATATATATATATATATATATATATATATATATATATATATATATATATATATATATATATACGTTTTAAATAGAAATAAATACAAAAATATATATATATATATATATATATATATATATATATATATATATATATATATATATATATATATATATAATAGTTGTTTAAAAATATAAAATATTTCTATTTCTATTTTTAGTTTGTAAAAATATAAGTTTTATTTAATTTATATAAATACTTTTTATAAATTTTAAAACAGAAAATTAAAACAGAAAAAAAATATATATAAAAAACCACTCGGGCCGAGTACTGTTGAAACCCAATTTCTGGCCCGAAACCCTACTCCATGCGACTGCATGGAATTATAACGGGATATCCATGCGATCGCATGGCCCTGTCTGACACGCCAGAATGAACCTAGTACTGCATTAATTACGGAGTATATTTTAATTATTATTATTAAAACCCTAATTAGGGTTTATTAGTTAATTAATTTATAATATTAGTTTTAGTTTTATTATTTATTTTGTATTATTAAGTTTAATTAGTTTTATAAATATATAAAATTAATAGTTTTATAAAATAAATAATATAAAAATAATATTTTTATAAAAATTGTACTTTTTACAACTTTAAGTTTATTTTTATATTTTGTATCTTTTTATTTGTTTTAGCGTAATATTTGTATTTTTCGCTCGTATTTAGTTTTAAGTCATAGTTTTTGCCGTAGTTATTTTTATTTCTAGATTTTTAGGCTTTGCCGTAAAATTCTTTAAGTGCTTTTTCTTTAGACTAAGATTTAAGTGCTTTAGAATTTTGCGACGCCGTTTTAAGTTTTTAGTACCTTTTTAAGTTTTTGTCGTTTTAGATATAGAATTCCTTGTAAGCTTTGAAATTTTTAGACGCAACTTTTAATTTTTAATTTTTAGTTCCTTTTTAAGTTTCGACGCGCTACTTCTTATTTTTATTTTTCGACGCCTATTATTTTTTGACCTTTTATTGTTCGACGTTTTTCGACGCGCTCTTTTTCTTTCTTATTTTTCGCCGCTCTAGTTTTTAGGACATAGAATTTTCTATTTGTTCTCTAAAATTTCTTTAAATTTCAACGAAAAATTATTTTAAGCGGTTAAATTGATAGACATCCAAATTTTCTGCTTCGTAGTAATAGTTGGATTTGTTAGTGGTTGAGTTGTGAGCTTCCGATTTAAAGGGTTCTGGCTCCCTGCTGCATCTATTGGCTATTCGAAACGTGGGCAAAAGCAGAAAAGTCTATTAATTTGATAACTTAAAAATTTTTATCTTTTATAACTAATAGGATATTCAGTGAATGCACCGAGCAAAACGTTCACCACCTTTTGTACGTTCACCACCTGTAACTCGATCAAGACATCTAGCCAATATTGTCGCCGTTGATTTTTCTTTAGAATCATCATCCAGTCGACCAAGTACTCCAATTTAAATTTCCGATAATCCATTTTTTGAACCCGACCTAACAATTGAGAATCAGGAGGATCTTCAGGGACAATTCAGAGATCCTGAACCATTAATCTTTCCTCCGGAACCACCAATCATTCAAACGGAGATTGTCGAGGAACCAAACATTAAATCAGAATCCTCTAGTGATTCAGATTCAACAAATTCAATCATGGAAAATCTGGAACCTCTAAGTATGGAAGACCGAATGAGAGCTAAACGCACTGGCCAAGGTCACGCATTTACTAAACCAGACATTAATGCGCAAGATTATGAAATCAAACGACAAATTCTACACATGGTAACTAATCAATGCCAATTTAGTGGTGCACCGAAGGAAGATCCAAATGAACATCCTCGTACATTTAATAGCATCTGCACTCTATTTAAAATCCGAGAAGTGGAGGATGAACAGATATATCTCATGTTCTTTTCCTGGACTTTAAAGGGAGAAGCCAAAGATTGGTTAGAATCGTTACCTGAAGGGGCGATTGATACATGGGACGTTTTATTTGAAAATTTTCTTAAACAATTCTTTCCGGCATCTAAAGCCGTAAGACTTCAAGGAGAAATTGTTACGTTCACACAAAAGTCAAACGAAACTCTATATGAAGCGTGAACAAGATTTGGAAAGTTATTAAGAGGATGTCCGCAACATGGTTTAGACACCTGTTAAATAGTACAAATATTCTACCAAGGATGCGACATCACTACAAGGAAAGACATCGATATAGCAGCTGGTGGTTCCATTATGAAGAAAACCGCAACTGATGCTTACAAAATTATTGATAACACTGCTTCCCACTCACATGAGTGGCACCAAGAAAAAGATATCGTTAGATCATCTAAAGCAGCTAGAGCCAATTCTAGCCATGACTTAGATTCCATTTTCGCAAAGATAGATGATGTCGAGAGACGAATGGAAAAGATGACTAAGGATATACACTCAATACGAATTAGTTGTGAGCAGTGTGGAGGACCACATTTGACAAAAGATTGTCTCAGTATTGAACTAACAATGGAACAAAGAAAGAATGTTTCATACATAAACCAAAGGCCTGGAAATAATTATCAGAATAATTATCAACCGCCAAGACCAATCTACAATCAAAACCAGAATTATAACCGAAATGTTCCATACAACAACCAACAAGGTCCTAGCAATCAACAAGTATCCAATAATACTTACAATCAGCAAAGACCTATTTTTCAAAATAAATCACCACAAACCGATGATAAAAAGCCAAATTTAGAAGATATGATGTCGAAGCTAGTTGAATCTCAAACTCAATTTTTCACATCTCAGAAACAAACCAATGAATAAAATGCTCAAGCATTTAGAAATCAACAAGCTTCTATTCAAAATCTGGAACAAGAAGTAAGCAACCTAGCAAGGTTAATAGGTGAAAGAAAACCGGAAAGTCTACCTAGTGATACAAATGCTAACCCCCGGAATGAAACAGCTAAAGCCATTACCACAAGAAGTGGTATTACACTTAAACCACCTGAAATACCTGTAATTTCTGATGAAGCTATTCCTACTCCACATGAACCACAACCTGAACAAAATAAAGAAAAAGAACTGGTAGTTGAAAAGGTTAATGAAGATAACACAGTTAAGGCTAAACCTTATGTTAAACCATACCAACCACCGCTTCCTTACCCGAGTAAAATGAGAAAAGAGAGAATAGAAGTCGAGCAATCCAAATTCTTGGATATGTTTAAACAGATAAATGTTAATCTTCCTTTCATTGATGTGATTTCAGGAATGCCTAGATATGCTAAATTTCTGAAAGATCTAATCACAAATAGAAAGAAAATGGAAGAACTCTCGGCTGTTACAATGAATGCTAATTGTTCTGCAGTGCTGTTGAATAAGATACCAGAAAAACTTTCAGATCCAGGAAGTTTCACAATTCCATGTTTTCTGGGAAGTCTTAGTTCAATAGAAGCATTGGCAGACTTAGGTGCTAGTATAAATCTAATGCCATATTCGCTATACGCTAAACTAGACCTTAGAGAATTGAAACCAACATGAATAAGTATACAACTAGCCGATCGATCAGTAAAATATCCTAGAGGGATAATGGAAAACATGCTAGTTAAAGTTGGTACTTTAGTATTTCCAGTAGATTTTGTTATTCTGGACATGGAAGAAGATTCTCGAGTTCCTCTCATATTAGGAAGACCATTCTTAAACACGGCTAAAGCAATAATAGGCGTGTTCGGTAAGAAACTGACCCTAAGTATAGAGGACGAGAGTGTTACCTTTTCTGTTGATAGAGCAATGCAACAACCGCAATCTGCAGATGATACATGTTATTATATTCAAACTATAGATTCACATGCAGAATTGTTAGAAGAATTTCCAGAATTATAAGGAACAGGAGAATGTTCTTTAGGAGAAGTGTGATGCCCCATACTAAATCAACATGTACGGACCATCAACAACAGGATCATTACAAGGTCAAACATTATATGCTGTTTCAAAAGAGTTTGCATTCATGATAAAGGTGATGTCTTAACCAACATCAAATGTTTAACAACCCAAAAGTATGCTTCTACGAATAGCAAGCATAAGAAATAGTACGTGACCCATAGGTCGTTACAAATATATCGTTTCAAAAGTATCATGTTTGAATGCAAAATAACGTTTCATGCAGTGACATCTCTAATAAGTGCAGCGGGTGTCTACAAAGCATGACTAGTACAGCGGAAGCAAGCAAACCTTAAGCACCTGAGAAAAACATGCTTAAAATGTCAACACAAAGGTTGGTGAGCTATAGTTTAAGTATAACAGTAATGTAAGGTAGGCCACGATATTTCAGTGCTACAAAGAGCGTTTCAAAATAGTAATCCAAATCAGTATGATAAAGTATATGTTTAACCGTGGGCACTTGGTAACTAACTTAACATTTATACCCCCTGAAAGTACACTTGGCAAGTGCGTATGTATACGAAGTATTAAACACTCGTTAAATGCTAGCGCGACTAGCCCGAGTGGGGATGTCAAACTCTATGGATCCATATCTAAGATTCGCGTTCACGGTTCAAAAACTAATGATTAAACGTTACCGAGCTAAAGGGAATGTTTATGCCGTTGTATAACCCGCACATATATAAGTTTAAGTACTCATGCCTAGTATGTAAAACATAAAATCCGCATGTATTCTCAGTTCCCAAAATAAGTTAAAGTAAAAAGGGAATGCTATAACTCACAATGATCAAGTAGCGGTAACGTATGACTCGGGAAATAAGCAAGTATGTAGGTTGTTCAAACGGGTCCTCAACCTAAGTCAAATATCACTAAGTCAGTAAATTGTCCCAATAGATTTATAAGTATGTAAATAAGGTCTTAAGAGTCATCATCATTCATCATTAAACCAAAAGGTGTAAAGTAAGTTTTGTTCAAGGAAAGAGTTTAAAACAAGGGCTGATTTCGGTCAGTCACCACGGCCTCAATACCTACTGAAATAAGGTGAGACCAGTGGCCATGGCTCCATCTATGAGTCCATTAAGTGTGATAAAATTTACAGAAGCAAACTCATCTTTGTTTGACCGTGGCGACGGTCTAAGTGCGAGTAGGTCAGAAATTTCTGCACAACGTTAAAAGGACATAGCGACGATCGGAGGGCCATAAATCCTAAAACGTAACTCGGATTAAGACGAGTCCTATATGAAAAGTTATATACTCGAACAGAGATATCTGAAAATGATAGTTACATCAGCCCAGGTCTTACTGATCAGACCCAGAAACAGCAAAACAGTAGGTTCCGGTGGGTTTTGGTGCTTGATGTTCATCACGGTTCTCATCCTTGATACATATAGCTTCAAGTGTACAACTCGTTGATGGGTTTATATCATCTTTACCAAGTTTTGACCATCATAACCCAAGTGCAAGTCTAAGATGTGTGGCACAACACAATCAAGTGTTGCAAGTGTTTTGATGAACCAAAGTTACATCAAAGTCTTAGATTTAACACATACATGAAATATAAAAGAAATGTAGAACTTCAAACATGAAAATAAACTAACTAATCAAGATCTTAAGTTGTAGAACATAGTTCTTAGTTTGATCTTGAAGATCCAAGACCCAAAAGTCTAGATCTAAAGTTATTAAGTTAAATCTAATCACAAGTGTATGAAGTTATAACTAAAAAGTTATACTTCCATGTTCTTGAACTTTTAAAGTTAATTTTTAGTTCCAAGAAGTATGAGATCAAGACTAACTTGTAATACTTGACCATTTAACAACAAAAATGAATTTAAATGTACAAGAAATGAAGTAATAAACTAAAATAAGCAAGTAACTAGTTCATTGTTGTTCATACTTTAAAGATTCAACCAAAGCTTGATCTTTAAGAGAGTAAACTTTAAAGTTTACAAACATGATTCACAAGTATGATTTTTACAACCATGAACTTACAATCTTTAAAACTTTAAAGATAGAACATAAACTAGTAAGTTTATGTTCTTGAGTGTTCTTGTAAATACAAGATAAAAGAAGAACAAACTAGTAAGTTTGATCCTTGATAACATGTAAGTAAATAACAACAACTAACAACTACAAATAATTAACAACAAAGAACAAAAGATGATGATGATTAAGGGTTGTGTATGTTACGGTTTTTGCAAAGAAAAAGGAAGAGAAATAAACTTGCAACTTACAAAGTTAGAGAGAAAAGAAATATGAGAGAAAGAGTGCAAGTAAGAGTGTGTGAAAAGTGGAGTTGAATGCTAGTAATGTGTAATCAAAATTTGAAACAAAAAATCACACTTCAAGACCATAAGGCCGTAGGTTTGGAAGGGAATCAAGAGGAGGAGAAGTATCCACTAGTTCATGCATGTAATAGTCTTAAAAAGTTGGTCATAAGAGATGTTTGCATGGGGATAAGATGCAAGTAACTAGTAACAAGATTCCTTATACATAATTAATCTAGTTCCATCTCAAGTAATACTTGAATGAAAGAAATGGGCTAACTAGTCCATTTAAGAAGTAGGGTGGGCTCTTAAGTCCATTAATTCTAAAAAAAGCCCAAGTTCCATTAATTAACAAATTTATCCAAATAAAAGCCCAAGTAATTAACTAATAACCTTAGTTAATTAAAATGATTAATAAAACTTAATCATGAATGTAAATATTACTCGAAAATATTATTCGTGTAATGTACGTGTGTCACAAAGACGTTTCGGGCACTCAAAAGTTAATCGCGGTAACAAGTAAATGTATATATACAATACATTCAATAAAACCAAGTATTAATATTAATTAATAATAAATAAACGTTGGAAAATCCAGGGTCATTACATTACCCACCTGTTAAAGAAAATTTCGTCCCGAAATTTTAAGGAGTGTCCAATAATGGTACCGTATTCGAATAAGAAGGAGCGTATCATAGTTCCGTGAGGCCCGTGGGCTCAGAAGTAAGTTATTTACCCTAAAAGGTATTTCAATGTATGAAAGTAAGAATAGGCATCTGCCGTTAATTAAGTCTCTTGTCTTAAGTGATCAACAAATTGATTCCGTTACTGATTAACCTGAGTGTGTCATCTGAATGTATATCCACAAAAGGAAAAATGGTGTGTTTAGCCCTACAGGCATCTTCGGTAAGTTGGATGCGTGAAATGCATCATGAATGATTCAAAGCTCATCTAAAATGTTGAGCGTGTATGTCATAATACAAAGCTGACAGGGAGAATGGAAAACATGGTGATCACAACCATGCGATTTGGTGTCTGGATAGTGTTAGCCACAGATTTTACAAAACCCCTTGATATAGGCATAAGGAACCCGATATTGAAGAACGTTTCATTTGAACAAATGAGTTGAAATTTTAGTTGAAAGTGACAAATTGAACTTGCAAGCCATAATTATTTATAGTGTCTTTAGGACGGTCTGAACGAACAATGAAGGATATCACCTAGTTTACCATACTGCAGGTGAACCCATCCTTAGATGAAATGAAAAGCACAGTTCCGTAATGTAACTTCATCCTTTCAGTTACATGTTGAAGTTAGGGTTAACGTTAACTAGAGCAACATACAGTTGCAACCAATGAAGGAAGAAATATATAGAGTATCCACATCAGTGTCGTAATTGTTTTAAGCAGTCCCCTCCCAAGGGATAACAAGATTCATAGGTTCCCAAAGCATCTTATATTACATTTTCGAAAGAAAGTCGCACGAAAGGTGTGGTCTTTGAACGAGAGTGAACTCTTCGAGTGGTTCATTCTGAATTTATCCGTGTACTTAAGGGAACGCGCGGATGAGAAGATACGTGAACCCTTGGTCATAAAGAATTTTTTACTCCGAGTGAAAAGAATCTCCAAAATGATTCTTGTATCTCAACATACTGATTCATAGAGATGATGTTTATGGGGGTGTTGCGTTTAGCCGTGAAATTTTGAGAGTAGAAACTCACCTAGTGCCTTTCCTACAAGGGGTGACCATTTAGTGTACTCTGGAGAACTGATTTATTGGCTCGCGTTTTTATCATGTCTAACTTTAAAAAGAACATTTTATGGGTGCAAAGATTTTCTAACAAATTTTATAAAACCGCCATCCAAAGTGGCTCAAGAGTTTTTAACAAAAGATCTTAATAGTGAGTTTCATCTCTTAATAGAGGGCGAGAAAAAGTGTGATCCATACATGGTGTAGTCTAATACGAAAACCTTTAATAAAATCAACTAACGGAGTTTTGAAAAACAAAACCTTTAAATGTTTGTTGTGACTACATAAACGGAACGAAGTTCCTAGTAAATTTAGAAGTAGGTACAACGTGTACCATTTTGCACAAAACTATTTGACTTAAGTTGAATAACTCGATAAAGGAGCAATTTTTAAATAATTTGAAGATATAACTTAGTACGTACTAACTAAAATAAGAAAAGGTAAATTTGTGGACTTAATTATATACATACATATATGATTTTGTAAATCGCATAGGTGACAGAAAATTTTATTACTTTCGTTTGTCCATAAATCTCGTGAGGACCACATGAATAATCAACGTGTAAAAATCAACGTGTAAAAATTTTGATAAACATAGCTTTTCGTATTGCAAAGGTTACGAGTTGGAAAAGATTGGGTGGAAAAGCTTTGAATCATCGGGTGACCAGTTACTAGGTAATGAAAGCTAATGACATAAATATAGTTTTGGTAATTATCAGGACACAAGTCTTTGGGCCAAAAATATTTACGTGCAAAGCCGTTGTTAAAAGTGAGGTACGAAGGATAGAGCACAAGGATGAGAAGTTAATTGCTTCTTGAATTTGCAAATTGCCAAACAGGTTATGACTAGTATTAAAGTCGGAATAATGATGGTATTAATACCACTAAATGAGAATCCCTTGGAATAAGTCGGGACTTAGAGTTATGTAAGAAAGAGCATTGTTCCAACAGGCGTGGCAAATAAGATCCTTGGGGTAACGCAATGATCTTTAAATGATTTAAGTGTCAGTGGATGCTCAAAGGCTCTGAATGATGTGGCAGAAGTGTCTTCAACACATACACACATGAATCTCTCAATTTTGACGGTTGTAAAGTCTTCACGATGACTTGGGTACGAGTGAGCAACGAAGAATTTTATATAGCAAGCAACGAAAATTTTTATAGAAATTGTTTAAGGTGACAATGTATGGAAAGAAACGAAGTTCTAGTAAATTAGGGTTAGGTACAACCCGTACCATTCAAAGTAAAATATCTTTTGAGCAAAAGATTTGATTTGTAAAAGTGAAAGTAGAATTTCACAAGTATTAGTCAAAATAAGTAATCATTTACTTTATTTTAAATAACCTATGTGATTTAAAAAAAAATTGCACGATTGGCAAACAAAATAAATTTTACTTTTATAAAAACCTTGAGAGGATTGCACAGTAAAATAGTGTGTGTATAATTTTGGCAAACAAAATTTTCATATTTCGGAGGTTGCAAGTTGGAATAAAGATTGATGAGGGTTGAGTAAAAGACTTTTGAAAATTTCGAGTGATATTTGAGGTAATAAAAACCATTGAATTTATATGTGATTGACGACTATTAGTAGGGTATAAGTCCTTCGACCCAAAAATGCTTAAGTGTGAAGTTGTTGCTTATAAGTGAGATACGAATGGGAGAGTATGAGGATGAAGGTTAACCACTCATTTATTTTAGAAAAAAAATTCGAACTGGTATGACTAATATCGAGGTAAGAAGGAATATCGTGGTAAGAAGGACGATGTGGTTATCATCGAATAAGAAATTCCTCGTAATAAGTTAGGATTTAGAGTTGCGTAAGAATGAGTATCAAATGAGATTCTTGGGAAATCTTCAATATAGAATTTGAATTGCTGAAGTGACGGAATACAATTTTCTTTAAGTATCGGGTGCAAGTTTGTCCATTGTATCGGTTTCTTTTATGGCTAGGAGGTGAGCAGTTTTGGCGAGATGGTTAATAATAACCCAGATGATGTCCTAACCGCCTTACCATCTCTGGTAGTTTAGTGATGAGTTTCTTCCCATTTCCATTATGGGATTTCGGGTTGTTGTCATGTAACTAATAAGGTTCAGTTTTCGGGTTACATCTCTTCCCATAATAGTTTCACCATTCTTGCGAGGTATACGACTAAATTTTCCTCATTAAAAATAAATTCCGCTTTCATCCTTGAAAGTCAGTTTGTTCCAACTATTTCATCAAAGCTTCCTAGCTTGATGAGTTTTAGGTTAATCTTAAAGTTCATTCCAACCAATCTTATTATACTGCCGTGAAAATTTTATCAATCTTCTCAAATAACATATGCCTGTGTGTAGGTAACTAATCCTTTTCAATTAATACACCAAAACTCCCAAGTTTGGTTAATATGAGGTCATCTCCAAATGACCTACCTGTTATTCTTAAAGTACCACCTTAAATTATTCCTCTATCTCCGCCAGCTTACCATTTACTGGTCCTATAGAATACTTAACTCTCATGGTTGTTAATGGCTTATTATTCATAACTCTAAGGTGCTTAGATATAAGGTTTCTATCATTATAGTATTAAACAACTCCGGGAAAAAAAAAACGTTGTGATGAAACGTACCCTAACTAAAATCAGGATCCATGCGAGTTTCCATAACTGAGATAACGATTGCTCTACCGCAAGTCAGTACAAAGTTTTTCCTATTTGAGGACTTTTTCCTTAAATGTCCAGGGTGTCGATATCTATAACAAATTTTCGGGTTATCAATTCTGCAATCAAGGCCCTTCTTGTACAGTATCTGGGCTACGTGGTTATCCTTCCCTACCTTTAACAGACTATAATGCGTATGCTCAAGTGATCCCCGCCAAAGTTTTCCCTGGATCACCTCATATTCCTCATGTAGTAACATTGGAACTTCTGCATGATTTACTTCAATATAATCACGCTGGCCTGGCGTCATTATATTGTACTAAATCGTACGTTCATTCCAATATCATTCCATATGGTCAATGTAACATGATCACTTCCAATTTTACACAATTTCATCTAACGGTGCTTTATCTATGCCATCTCAAAACAGAATCGACATAACTAATCTCACAGTTTCTCGATGTGGGTGCGTAGGTTCCGTAGATCATGTATTAATGCCTAAGTGTCCCGAAGTTTCTTCAATGGTTCGGATTCAGGTAACGTTGTTATGTTCCTTCTAGATATTCAATCCGGGTCTCGCGTCGGGTTGTACGTGTAGCAAGTAGTAATACGATGTGTTTGAACATCAGTAGAAGATACTATGACCTTGTGAAAGGAGATGCCTTCCCGACTTCTCCAATGCCTAAGTATAGAAGTGTCGTTAGGTCATCGAGTAGTGGTGAAGAATGAAAGAGATGAGTGACGGTCATGAAAGCGTACAGGGTATGTGTCAACTGAATAATCTTCTAGATTGCGTGAAGTAATGTTTCGATCTCTGGAACGGTGGAACAGTAGTAAAAGGTGGATTACACTACTAGTTCTTAGGGTTAGACGAGCGAGAAGGTAGTTCAGGAAAACATCTGAACTGGGAAGGATAAGTTCTCCACGTCGGTACAGCGAGTAATAGACATGTAGCAATCGCGTAATCAGGCATAACAACTACAGCAGCCTAGATCGTTTACAGTAGTACGAAGCATGGCAATAGTAACAGTATCATATCGAAGTAACATGTTAAAAGTAGATAGTAGCATGCAGTAGCGAGAGTAACCAAAGGCATACAGCTAGTTTACATAGCAGTAAAAGGAAACGGTAGCATGCAGTAAGTTCATACATCAGTAGAAGTAAGTAGTGGCATGCAGTAGTAGTAAACGGTAACATGTAGTAATATAACACAGTAGCATGCAATCGAAAGCAGATAATAGCATGCAGTAGTGAAAACAAGTAGTAGCGTACGACATATAGCAGTAAAAGTAAGCAGCAGCATGCAGTAAGTTCCGCAAAAACAAGTAAACTAGTAAGTTGTAGATTAGTCCTATTAGTGAATTCTACTCGGGTCGGTCTTAGACTCACTAATGCAACCTAATTCCCTACAACCAATGCTCTGATACCAAATGTGATGCCCCATACTAAATCAACATGTACGGACCATCAACAACGGGATCATTACAAGGTCAAACACTATATGCTGTTTCAAAAGAGTTTGCATTCATGATAAAGGTGATGTCTTAACCAACATCAAATGTTTAACAACCCAAAAGTATGCTTCTACGAATAGCAAGCATAAGAAATAGTACGTGACCCATAGGTCATTACAAATATATCGTTTCAAAAGTATCATGTTTGAATGCAAAATAACGTTTCATGCGGTGACATCTCTAATAAGTGCAGCGGGTGTCTACAAAGCATGACTAGTACAGCGGAAGCAAGCAAACCTTAAGCACCTGAGAAAAACATGCTTAAAACGTCAACACAAAGGTTGGTGAGCTATAGTTTAAGTATAACAGTAATGTAAGGTAGGCCACGAGATTTCAGTGCTACAAAGAGCGTTTCAAAATAGTAATCCAAATCAGTATGATAAAGTATATGTTTAACCGTGGGCACTTGGTAACTAACTTAACGTTTATACCCCCTGAAAGTACACTTGGCAAGTGCGTATGTATACAAAGTATTAAACACTCGTTAAATGCTAGCGCGACTAGCCCGAGTGGGGATGTCAAACCCTATGGATCCATATCTAAGATTCGCGTTCACGGTTCAAAAACCAATGATTAAACGTTACCGAGCTAAAGGGAATGTTTATGCCGTTGTATAACCCACACATATATAAGTTTAAGTACTCGTGCCTAGTATGTACAACATAAAATCCGCATGTATTCTCAGTTTCCAAAATAAGTTAAAGTAAAAAGGGAATGCTATAACTCACAATGATCAAGTAGCGGTAACGTATGACTCGGGAAATAAGCAAGTATGTAGGTTGTTCAAACGGGTCCTCAACCTAAGTCAAATATCACTAAGTCATTAAATTGTCCCAATAGGTTTATAAGTATGTAAATAAGGTCTTAAGGGTCATCATCATTCATCATTAAACCAAAAGGTGTAAAGTAAGTTTTGTTCAAGGAAAGAGTTTAAAACAAGGGCTGACTTCGGTCAGTCACCACGGCCTCAATACCTACTGAAATAAGGTGAGACCAGTGGCCATGGCTCTGTCTATGAGTCCTTTAAGTGTGGTAAAATTTACAGAAGCAAACTCATCTTTGTTTGACTGTGGCGACGGTCTAAGTGCGAGTAGGTCAGAAATTTCTGCACAACGTTAAAAGGACATAGCGACGATCGGAGGGCCATAAATCCTAAAACGTAACTCGGATTAAGACGAGTCCTATATGAAAAGTTATATAATCGAACAGAGATATCTGAAAATGATAGTTACAGCAGCCCAGGTCTTACTGATCAGACCCAGAAACAGCAAAACAGTAGGTTCCGGTGGGTTTTGGTGCTTGATGTTCATCACGGTTCTCATCCTTGATGCATATAGCTTCAAGTGTACAACTCGTTGATGGGTTTACATCATCTTTACCAAGTTTTGACCATCATAACCCAAGTGCAAGTCTAAGATGTGTAGCACAACACAATCAAGTGTTGCAAGTGTTTTGATGAACCAAAGTTACATCAAAGTCTTAGATTTAACACATACATGAAATATAAAAGAAATGTAGAACTTCAAACTTGAAAATAAACTAACTAATCAAGATCTTAAGTTGTAGAACATAGTTCTTAGTTTGATCTTGAAGATCCAAGACCCAAAAGTCTAGATCTAAAGTTATTAAGTTAAATCTAATCACAAGTGTATGAAGTTATAACTAAAAAGTTATACTTCCATGTTCTTGAACTTTTAAAGTTAATTTTTAGTTCCAAGAAGTATGAGATCAAGACTAACTTGTAATACTTGACCATTTAACAACAAACATGAATTTAAATGTACAAGAAATGAAGTAATAAACTAAAATAAGCAAGTAACTAGTTCATTGTTGTTCATACTTTAAATATTCAACCAAAGCTTGATCTTTAAGAGAGTAAACTTTAAAGTTTACAAACATGATTCACAAGTATGATTTTTACAACCATGAACTTACAATCTTTAAAACTTTAAAGGTAGAACATAAACTAGTAAGTTTATGTTCTTGAGTGTTCTTGTAAATACAAGATAAAAGAAGAACAAACTAGTAAGTTTGATCCTTGATAACATGTAAGTAAATAACAACAACTAACAACTACAAATAATTAACAACAAAGAACAAAAGATGATGATGATTAAGGGTTGTGTATGTTACGGTTTTTGCAAGGAAAAAGGAAGAGAAATAAACTTGCAACTTACAAAGTTAGAGAGAAAAGAAAGATGAGAGAAAGAGTGCAAGTAAGAGTGTGTGAAAAGTGGAGTTGAATGCTAGTAATGTGTAATCAAAATTTGAAACCAAAAATCACACTTCAAGGGCATAAGGCCTTAGGTTTGGAAGGGAATCAAGAGGAGGAGAAGTATCCACTAGTTCATGCATGTAATAGTCTTAAAAAATTGGTCATAAGAGGTGTTTGCATGGGGATAAGATGCAAGTAACTAGTAACAAGATTCCTTATACATAATTAATCTAGTTCCATCTCAAGTAATACTTGAATGAAAGAAATGGGCTAACTAGTCCATTTAAGAAGTAGGGTGGGCTCTTAAGTCCATTAATTCTAATAAAAGCCCAAGTTCCATTAATTAATAAATTAATCCAAATAAAAGCCCAAGTAGTTAACTAATAACCTTAGTTAACTAAAATGATTAATAAAACTTAATCATGAATGTAAATATTACTCGAAAATATTATTCGTGTAATGTACGTGTGTCACAAAGACGTTTCAGGCACTCAAAAGTTAATCGCGGTAACAAGTAAATGTATATAAACAATACATTCAATAAAACCAAGTATTAATATTAATTAATAATAAATAAACGTTGGAAAATCCAGGGTCATTACAAGAAGGAACTGAACCAATTGATGAAACTGAAATGTTAGCTACACTTATGGCTAATGGATATTAACCAACAACAGAAGAAATTCAAATGCTAAAAGAGGAAGACAGATATCGATATAAATCATCGATAGAAGAACCACCAACATTAGAGTTAAAGCCACTTCCAAACCATTTGGAATATGCTTATTTACATGGTGAAACTGAATTACCTGTAATAATATCGTCTTCTCTTACTGAAAATGAAAAATCTTAACTTATTTCTGTGCTAAAAGCTCATAAACCAGCTATTGCATGGAAGATTCATGATATTAAAGGAATAAGTCCTTCGTATTACACACATAAAATCCTTATGGAAGAAGGTCATAAAACGTATGTGCAACGCTAAAGAAGACTAAATCCGAATATGCAAGATGTTGTTAAGAAAGAAATTATTAAACTGCTTGATGCAGGTTTAATTTATCCAATCTCTGATAGTCTATGGGTAAGCCCAGTTCAATGCGTACCTAAGAAGGGTGGCATGACTGTCATCACAAATGAAAAAAAAATGAGCTTATTCCTACTAGGACTGTAACAGGATGGCGTGTTTGTATTGATTATAGAAAATTAAATGACGCCACCAGAAAAGATCACTTTCCCTTACCCTTTATTGATCAAATGTTGGAAAGATTAGCCGGAAACAGTTACTATTGTTTTCTTGATGGTTTTTTCGGATATTTTCAAATTCCAATAGCACCCGAGGATCAAGAGAAAACCACATTCACGTGCCCTTATGGTACTTTTGCTTACAAACGCATGCCATTTAGACTTTGCAACGCCCCTGTAACCTTTCAAAGGTGCATGATGGCGATTTTTCACGACATGATAGAAGAATGCATGGAAGTTTTCATGGATGACTTTTCAGTCTTCGGTGATACATTTGAATCATGTCTAGTTAATCTTGAACGAATGCTTATTAGATGCGAACAATCAAATGTAGTACTTAATTGGGAGAAATGCCATTTCATGGTTAAAGAAGGCATCGTTCTTGGTCATAAAATTTCAAAGGAAGGAATTGAAGTGGATAGAGCTAAAGTAGATGTAATTGCTAAACTTCCACATCCCACCAATGTTAGAGGAGTTAGGAGTTTTCTAGGGCATGCCGATTTTTACCGACGTTTCATAAAAGATTTTTCTAAAATTGCCACTCCTATGAAAAAACTCCTAGAAAAGGATGCTCCATTCATCTTTTCAGATGAATGCATCAAATCTTTTAATATTCTTAAAGAAAAACTCACTAATGCACCGATCATGATAACTCCAAATTGGAATCTACCGTTTGAACTAATGTGCGATGCAAGTAATTTTGCAATGGGAGCTGTTTTAGGACAAAGAATTGAAAAACGATTTCAACCTATTTATTATGCTAGTAAGACGTTACAAGGAGCACAAACGAATTATACAACTACTGAAAAAGAACTCCTTGCTATTGTCTTTGCTTTTAACAAATTTCGTTCATATCTCGTTCTAGCTAAAACGGTGGTCTATACTGACCATTCTGCTCTTAGATACCTATTTTCAAAACAAGATGTCAAACCACGATTAATCCGTTGGATCTTACTCTTACAAGAGTTCGATATTGAAATCCGAGATAAAAAGGGAGCAGAAAATCTCGCCGCTGATCATCTTTCTCGTCTTGAAAATCCTGAATTAGAAGTTCTAAATAAATCGGCAACACAAGACAACTTTCCTGATGAATATCTATTGAAGATAGATTATAATGAAATTCCATGGTTTGCAGACTATGCAAACTACTTAGTATGTGGATTCCTTGAAAAAGGGTTGTCGTACCAAAAACGAAAGAAATTCTTTAGTGATATAAAACACTATTTCTGGGAAGATCCACATTTGTTTAAAAGTTGTCCCGATGGAATAATACGCCGATGTGTATTCGGAGATGAAGCTAGTCAAATCTCAAACCATTGTCACACAGGACCAACAGGAGGGCATTATGGGCCTTAACTTACAGCAAGAAAAGTTTACGATGCTGGATTCTATTGGCCTACAATTTTCAAAGACGCACACCTTCTTTGCAAATCCTGTGATGCTTGTCAAAGGGCCGAAAAAATAAGTCAACGTGATGAAATGCCACAAAATGTCATTCAAGTATGTGAAGTATTTGACGTTTGGGGTATTGACTTTATGGGTCCATTTCTAAAATCTCATAATAATCTCTACATTCTCGTTGCCATTGATTATGTATCTAAATGGGCGGAAGCACAAGCTCTCCCGACTAACGATGCACGAGTTGTAGTCAACTTTTTAAAACGTCTTTTTGCAAGGTTCGGAACACCGAAAGCTTTAATAAGTGATCGGGGTACTCATTTTTGTAACAATCAACTTGAGAAAGTTCTCAAAAGATATGGAGTAACTCATAAAATCTCCACTGCTTATCATCCACAAACAAGTGGACAAGTTGATAATACCAACCGAGCTTTAAAACGTATTCTAGAGAAAACTGTAGGATCAAATCCGAAGGAATGGTCCATGAAATTGGAGGATGCACTCTGGGCTTTTAGAACAGCCTACAAAACTCCAATTGGAACCACACCTTTTAGACTCGTTTACGAAAAAGCATGTCATCTTCCAGTAGAAGTTGAACACAAAGCATTTTGGGCTTTGAAGACATGTAATCTTGATTTACATGAAGTCGGACATCTACGATTAAGTCAACTAACGAATTAGAAGAATTAAGACATGAAGCATATGAAAATTCGTTAATCTATAAGGAAAGAACGAAGAAATGGCATGATAAAAGAATCAGAAGTTCAAAAGAATTTAGAGAAGGAGACAGAGTTCTTCTTTTCAATTCACGATTCAAGCTATTTCCTGGAAAATTGAAATCAAGATGGTCTGGACCATTCATAGTCAAAAGAGTTTTCCCATACGGAACAATAGAGTTAATAAATTCAAATGGGATTGAATTTAAAGTTAATAGTCACAGAGTTAAACATTACATACATGATCTGATGGAAGTTGACAATGAAGTCAATCATAATTTCACCACCCAAGAAAACCTTCAAAATGAAAACATAAATATGTTATCAACAACATATGAAAAATCAAAATTGGAAAATAGGGAGGATTCAAATTGGAGTGATGAAGAAGAATTCTTATACAAACCTCCCATTCCAAAAAACGAAGAAAAATGTGAACAAGAAGTTCAAATAGAAGTGAAAGAACCAAGAAAAGAACACCCAAAAAAGGTTTACAAACCAACTCGACTTACTAAAGCAGGAGACCCGGGTGAATTTATCATTTTTTGCTTGCTTAATGATGGTGCTGTATATAATGGACTCGCAGATTTAGGAGCAAGTGCAAATATTATGCCTCTTTCCTTATACAAAAGATTAGGTATGGGTAAATTAAAACCAACAAAAATAGGTGTTCAATCATTTGACCTAACCATTAAACACCCGGTTGGAATAGCAAGTAATTTACTTGTTAACATGGGAAGTTTGACCTTTGTTGCAAACTTCAGAGTGATTAATATGGAGGAAAACCTTGATATTCCTCTAATTTTAAGTCGCCCATTTTTAGCAACCACCGAGGCATTCATTGATGTAAGATAAGGTAGAATGACACTTAGGGATGGTGATAAATCGATCACCTTTGTGAACCGAAAGTTTAGATCTCCACCAACCAAAACTGTTAAACCAATAAAAATGCATAAGTGTGGGAAAGATGAAGAAACACTTAATGATGATCTGATCACAAAGAACCCCGTTGATGATAAGAAATTAGATGAACCCGTTTTTAACAGTTCAACGAAGAAACTTTATAAACGGATTCACGATGCTAGGATTAAGGGAAACTTTAAGTTATGTAACCGATTAATATCCAATTTATCTCCAAAAGAAAAGGCGATGTTAGTTGAATTTGTGAAAGTTACGGAGGAAATCAACAAATGGATTGAAGTAAAAGTCAAAGATATACAAGTTGTTGATGAGCCAATTGACAATGAAGTTAATCACAAATTCGATACCACAGCTAACTAAGTGTGGGGAGGTTCGAATCTTTTTAGGGTAATATGTATTTCTGTTAGAGTTAGATATTCTGTTTTCGTGTAGTTCTTGAGAATGGAATCCGAATGGTCTTTCCCTAGCAGACCCTAAAGAACTAGTCTTCTCCCCCCATTATGAATTTTTATTTTTTTAGGTTTTACAAGATGAAGAATTCCTTTGATCTGAACCATGGTCTAATGCTACACGCTTTGATCACTAAACGTAATAATGACACACTCCCGAGTGACCTGGTGTCAGTAATAAGAGCCAAATTGGACGGAGTAAGAAAAGAACTCAGAAACGATCATAATAAGTTACATTTTGGTAAAGGAAAATCAAAATCCGCAGCGAAAAGAAGAGCACGAGACCTTGAAAGATGTCACAAATGCGGAAAATGGTCACACGAAGGAAAATGCTCGACGAATCTGACATATTCCAATACCGAGTTCGTTACTTTATGCAGAGAAGGATCGTTCATATGTTTCGAAGAAAAATCATTGAATGCTCGAGGTTATGCCTATGTAGCTATGGAAAACCAATTAGTCCGACTATCTTATGAGTGGGCTAAAGTAAGTCACTGAGAATTCTATCTCACAGGTAAGTATGTACAGTTTTTATTTATTTTATTGCTTTTAACCTTTTGATAATAAACGCTAAATCGTTCGCTATAAAGTATTAAATTGGTATTCAATAAAATTAGGTATGCGTAACCGAAATTATTGATATCATACAAAAATTTATTACATCATTGCGAAATTTACCGTTTATTCTTAAGGTATAAATATATTTAATCAATCAACCCAAAATATTTCAAAAATTCATCAGGAGTAAAACTAGGTAATATAGTCGAAATTACTTTACCGAAAAGAGGGGCGTATATTTTTGATAATATTTGATTGATTAAAGTGGGATAAAAGACCAAAAAGATTTTTAATTTTTAATTTTTACTTTATTTTTAAAATTAATATATTAATATTAAATTATTATTGTAAACTTTTTAAATTAATATATATTTAAGTTTGTAAATATTTGAAAAATTAATATTTTTAATATAAGTTTGTATGTATAAAAACAAAAATATAATATAAGTGTGGTATGAATTTTTAATTTTAATAATATAAATTTTAAATTTTATGCATTTTAAATTTAAGTTTGGTGTGAATTTAAAAACAAAAATTTACTTTATTTCGCTAAGTTAAAAATTGATTTTTAAAATTCGTCGTGAGTTAAAAACTAGGTCGTTAAACCGAAATTGCTCTACCCAAGGGAGGGACGAGAACTTTTATTATCATTATTTTTAATCTTATTGAATTAAAGTATGCCAAAAACATTTAAAAAACAAAAAAAAATCTTTGCTTTTAAAACTGCGCTTAAAAAAAATGACAAATTTTAAAAATTTTGTCGAGGGACGGACTAGGACAACGATCCGAAATGCCCTCATCCTAAAAAGAAACAAAATTTTAATTTTTAATTAATTATATGTTTCATTAGTATAAGGTTTTTATACAAAAAAAAAAAAAAAAAAAAAAAAAAAGCAAAATGTTACTGTACCCGAACCCCATGCGATCGCATGGGATTTGGCCTTCAGGACCATGCGATCGCATGGAGCTGAAAAATTGGCCAGGATTAAAAGGCAGTCGGTTCTGCTTCTGTCCCCCACAACACACATACATACGAGCACATCTCCAAAATCCACTCTAAAATCATCAATTTTTCATCAAAATCAACCAAATTTCTCGCTACAATTCGCTCTAAACATAAATTTAATAAGGATTTTATCAAAAAGGGTAACAATTTCATCCCTAAACCTCTTTAAATTTAATTTTTAGTGTTCTTGAGCTATATTTTACCTAATTTGAATTTGTTAGTTTCTAGTGTAATTAGAGTTAAATTGTTAGTATATTATGCATGTATAACCTAGATTGATGCTATTTAACATGATTTGAAGCCAAAAACTTCAAAATTTTTAGAAATCTAGGGTTTGTGTTCTTGAGCAATTTGGGGCATTTTGATATAAACAGGTTATGGCCGATTTTTGTCATGAATTATTGCTAAATTAAGTAGTGTAACATGTTTAGGTAGCTAAATGATCCAAACTTTGATCCTAAACATGATTTTTGAAAATTAAAGTGGACTTTTTAGGTATAAAATTCATGAACTTGATTAAATTGATGCAATTGCCATTTGAAACTTGTTTAATTACTAGTAAAGGTTGTTTTAACATGTTATTTGAGTTAAATGCTTATGAACTTTGTATACATTTGCATATATGCTTATTTGAAAAAGTGTAGAATTGTTAAAATTATGAAAATGTGTATAAGTTTAATTTTGATTCAACATGTTATTGTAATTGTGTTAATTTGTTATTTTGCTAACACTAATGCATATTTGGATGCACAAATTTTGTGTTTAATGTGTTTTTGCAGAGATTTACTAATACTGAAACTGGAGGTTCATCATCATCATCTAGACAACCACAACCAGAACCTGAACCGGAGCAACAACAGGAACCACAACAACAGCCTGATCAACACGTACCTTATTATGATCCGCTACAATTTGTTGATGCCTTCACAGTATTTCTGATGCATCCACCAGTAGAATACCCAACAATTCCTGAACACACGTTGTATCCTAATATGAGATTCGATAGAAGCTGGAGGGATTACCCGGCATATCAAAGTAACAAATTCAAACTGCTACCGAAAAATGTAGAAGTCCCAAGGGTAATCGATTGGGATCCTTTGGAAAGGGTCCAACTAGCTAACTCAGTTAGGGAGCATCTGATTCAAAGGTATGGCAGTTCTTCTTTTACCGGTTGGGAACGTCTATTCACCATTCGTAGGCCTGTATATAAGGAATGGTGTGTTGAGCTGATGAGTACTATAGCGTTAAATGTAGATGTAAATAGATTAGATGATAGAAGTTTTCTTAGATTTATACTTGGTCGTAGGATGTACAGGATGTCCATGTTGGACATGGCCAGGGCTTTACAGATATATACTCCTGGTGAATTACTACTACCCGATTGTATGAATTTGATTTATCGTGGTGAAAGGGTAGATAGGAATTTTGACGTGAACGCCGTTTGGAGGCGTATGTCAAAATATAATGTTTTTACACTGGGAGGAAAACACTCCTACTTACATATTAATAAAGCCGAACTTCGTATAATTCATAGATTTCTGGCTAACTCGATTACACAGAGAGGTCACAACAAGGAGAAAATGACCTTACATGATTTATTTTACCTAAAGTGTATTCGAGACCCAAGAAGCTTTGTTAATATCCCCTACTGTGTTGGTTTTTATTTGTCTAAAATGGTGGAAGGAATACAGGAAGGGGGGATAATAGGAGGAGGTATTTTTGTTACTCTCATTGGAGAGTATTTGGGTGTAGATAGGGACCAAGGGGGTCTACTTTTGGAATGTAGGGAACAGGTTAAGCCTTTAGGATTGAAGGTCTATCAAGGTGCTAAGGTATTAAAGAGCAGACGCAACCAGCCAGTACCCTATGAAGGTAGTCATCCTCAGGTAGAGAGAGTTTCAGATGAGGAAATGGAGGAAGCGGATGACATTAGGGATGTCATTAGGGAGGCTATGACTGACGTCTACCAGCGTGTAGATGAGGTAGATATGGCAAACGCGGAGAGATTTCGTCGGATGGAGCAGTGGCAAGTCCGGAATGATTACGAGCATTCCAGGCAACGACAGCATGATAGATGGGACTATCATCAGCGTCAGATTATGAGCCGGCTGTCACCTCAGGATCACTATGTACCGACCCGACCCGCTTACTATCCTCCACACCAGCCCGAGATGAGACCACCATATACTCTCTACGACCCTAATCAGGCCTACCAGTACACCTATCACCAACCATGGAACCCAGACGACAACATGAACTGGAACCCCTACCCAGATTGATATAGTTCCTGTTGGTGATTTATGATTTTTATCTTTTTATAATTTTTATTTATTTATGTTTAAACATATGATATTGAAATACATTAATATATTGTTTAATATTTTTATTATTTGGTACTAATATTTCATATTTGATTTGAAAGTGGGATTTAAAGTCCCATTTCAAATTACCATGCATGTTTATATTTGTATGTATGTATATTGTTAATTGTACACAACAGGGTAAAACAACACATTTTCAAAGACTGGCATTAAGTTCAGCAAAAGCTACTGATTTTGACGAAAAATGAAAAAAAAAATATGATGTAACAACAAGACGGAATGAACAAATGATGTGCACCATTTATCATTCAGCAAACAAATGCGAATATGTTTGGAAACTTTGGTAAAATTTAATCATTTTTCTACGCTAATCACCCTCAATAATTTAAAATTGTTACTGATTTCTTGCAAATGAGGGCATTGCAAGATCTTAAGTATGGGAAGGGGTTAAATTCTTTCGGATTTTAAAAATTTTTGACTTATACACTTGGTTACCATTAAAAATACTAGTAATGCAGTAGTTGTATTAGAATCTAGTACTCTCTGATAATAAAGAACAGCCCTAGTCTTATATAATGACTACCCAATTCTAGTAAAATTTTCAAAATTTTCAATTAAATGAATTCAAAATCATGTTTATACATATTTATGAACGATAAAACTAGGTGTTAACACCGAAATTATTGTTACCTCGGAAAGGACATAAATTGAGAAATAACCCAAAATGTTAGAATTCATTTAAAATGGAATAGAAGACAATAAAAAGGCAAAGAAAGGAAAATAAAAGCCAAGTGTGGGAAAAATTTACCAAGTTATTTTGAACATATATCACATATTTTTGTACAAATAACTGAGGATACTTTTATTTTGGACAAAATTAACCGTTTTACCCAATTTCTTATAATATATTTGAAAGAAAGATGGATCTACATGATGAATCAATTCCATCATTAAAAGGAAGTAAAGTCTTCCGAAAAAGAAACGCGCTTCTTGATTTAGGTCAGGAAGTTTTCGTCCAGACCAGCTGTAGGTTGACGAAAAATCTAGAAAAGTCATCTCTAAAATCAGCAGGAAATCCACGGACCTCAGCATCAAACAGGGTCGCCAAGTGGTCAGACTTATCCTAACCATGAGAGGATCTGTCTCGTAAAATGGGGAGGACGCCATGCAAATTAGCTTGATAAGACTAATGAATCAGATCCCCAGAAAAGGATAATCTCCTTAAAGATTAAAAATCAGCTTTTAAGCCTGATATTACTCAATCCTAGAAATTGACCTTAAAGATTGAGAATTACAAACTCATGGAATTTGATGATATCTAAACTCGAGCTTGAACGAGAAAATATTTTGATCAAATTACAAACCTATTTGTTTTCTGAAAATCCATTTTTAATGCGTTCATTACCATTGAACATAAAATTCTAGGAATTCACCTGAAATTCATTAGGTCACCTGAACCAAATCGGGTGTTAACCGTAAGAACGGTGGTTGCATAGCATGGTCAAAGACAGGACCTTGTGCCAAACCGAAAAACTATAGGGTGAGCTTTACTATTGCTCCTACAAAGGATAGTAATTGCATCCGACACGTTATAGACCATAATTAAAAGTATGTCAGGGGACATTGCCTTAACAGTTGCTTGTTCAATGCTTTCTTTTACAACCGGACGGTAGTTTACCGAAAGGTAATATACGGAGCAAGTAAACTGGACGTATTGCTTTCCCAATACAAGGTTAGCAAGTGGGTGACACAAAATCGCAAGTTTTGAGCTAAAATTTTCAAATCTGAAACCCACCAAACCCACAAAAACATTTTGCAAACACCGGTGAAGGGTTATTCCGGAAAACTTATCTAGGGTAAAAGCTAGATCGTATTTTCAAAAGATCAAATATTTTCATAAAGATCCAATTTCCTTAAGGATCTAAATTTTTATAGTCATGCGGGACTGTAAACCACATCGTTACTACCATTGTTCATACCGACGTATAGAAATCACTGATGTACAAAGTGTGAAGAATAAAGAAGTGATTCTAGTATTTTTATTTCAAGACTATATTGCTTGAGGACAAGCAACGCTCAAGTGCGGGAATATTTGATAATGCTGAAAATGAACATATATTTCATAGCATTATCCCTCAAGAAAGACAAGCTTTTAGTTGCAATTGTTCTATTTACAAGTGATATTCGTTTAAATAATAAAAGGTGAAGACAAAAGACAGATTCGACGAATTAAAGATGCAAACGACCAAAAAGCTCAAAAGTACAAAGTACAATCAAAGTGGTTCAAATTATTGGTGAGAAACGTCTCAAAATTACAAGAGTACAAGAAGCAAAATGCAAAATACAAGATATTAAATTGTACGCAAGGACGTTCGAAAATCCGGAACCGGGACCAGAGTCAACTCTCAATGCTCGACGCAACGGACTAAAAATTACAAGTCAACTATGCACATAAATATAATATAATATTTAAATAATTCTTAAAATTATTTATATATTATATTTATTTATTAAAACGTCGACAAATAAACAAACAAAGACCTGTGAGCTGGAAAAGCAGGCCATGCGATCGCATGGCCTGGAAGTGTTAAATCCATGCGATCGCATGGCAGTAGATAGTTGGCCACATGCCTATAAATTCGCGGTTTTGGTTGATCATATATCATCTTTTTCTTCTTCATTCACTCGTATAATATATATATATATATATATATATATATTAATTTTAATTTTAATTTTAATTTTAAATTTTAATAATAAGGGTATGTTAGCGAATGTTGTAAGGGTGTAAGTCGAAATTCTGTCCGTGTAACGCTACGCTATTTTTAATCATTGTAAGTTATGTTCAACCTTTTTAATTTAATGTCTCGTAGCTAAGTTATTATTATGCTTATTTAATGCCGAAGTAATCATGATGTTGGGCTAAATATTAAAATTGGGTAATTGGGCTTTGGACCATAATTGGGGTTTGGATAAAAGAACGACACTTGTGGAAATTAGACTATGGGCTATTAATGGGTTTTATATTAACTAAATGATACCTCGTTGATTTAATATACAGACTTATAATTTGACGTATTTATATATAACCACATACGCTTGACTGGGTACGGTGGGCGGGATATCTATAAATACCAATAATTCTTCATCTAATTGATCTCTCTCAAGTTCTATCTTCAAGTTCTAAGTGTTCTTCATAAATTCTATAAGTTCTAGTTTCATAAAATCAAGAATACTTCCAAGTTTGCTAGCTTACTTTCAATCTTGTAAAGTGATCATCCAACCTCAAGAAATCTTTCTTATTTACAGTAATGCTTTTTAAACCTTTATCATTATTTGATAATCTACGTAATGCTTTTTAAACCTTTATCGATAAATTAAAGGTTATGGTTGTTTTAAAAATGAATGCAGTCTTTGAAAAACGTCTCATATAGAGGTCAAAAACTCGCGACGAAATCAATTAATATGGAACGTTTATAATCAATATGAATGGGACATTTCAGTTGGTATCCGAGCGTTGGTCTTAGAGAACCAGAAATTTGCATTAGTGTGTCTTATTGAGTTTGTTAGGATACATTACTGAGTCTGGACTTCGACCGTGTTTTCTTTAAAAATGATTGCTTAACACGTTTGTTGGAAACTGTATATTATTAACATGTAATTATGTGATATATTAACCTATTAATGTGTTTGATATTTTGTGATACATGTCTACCACTAGTACAAATCCCATCGATTCACCTAATAATAATGAAGAGTCGAATATATTTTGGGAAGATTCACAAATTCCCGAAGAGGAACTGGAAGAGGATGAACCGGAAGAGGAGGAACCGGAAGAAGAGGAACCGGAAGAGGAGGAACCGGAAGAGGAAGAACTGGAAGAAGAAGAGGTTCCGGAGGAAGAAATATTGATACCTACAGTAATTCGATTAAATAAAAGAAAATCCTCAACCAACGGACCAAAGTTAATAATGGTCAATGGTGTTTCCGCCGAGGAAGCAAAATATTGGGAAGATTACCAATTTTCCGATGAATCGGATCCCGACGAGGATTCCGATGATGTTATAGAAATTACCTCGACCCAATTTAATAAAGCAAAAGAAAATAATAAGGGAAAAGGTATAAAAATAGAGAAACCTGATTCCAACCCCGATGAACTTTATATGTATCGGCAACGTCCGTACTTCCTAAATTGTAACAATAACCCGGGAACCTCTAAACCACCAGGTTTTTCTAAACTATTGTGGAAAACGACGGCTCGTATTAGAGGAACACCATATATCCCTAGAAAATAAGGAAAATGAACCAAGTCCGAAGAAGAAGAAACCAGTGATTCAGATTAGAGGGTTGTAATCATGTTGTGTATTATATGTATTGTAGAGTGCTTGTACTTTTATGTTCCATGTAAAAATTGCTTGTATTGTTTGTTAATTATCTTTTACGAATCTAATTCTTGTCTATTTTACAGTATAAAAACAAAATGGAAGTTAATGGTAGACAACCGAATATTTTAAAAGACCTACCAGAGGATATGATTGAGGAAATCTTGTCTAGAGTCGGTCAGAATTCATCAGCACATTTAGTTATGGCGAAATTAACTTGTCAAACATTTGAAAGACTTTCCAGAAATGCCTTAGTTTATAAAAGGTTTTCCTTTGATCGGTGGGGAATATCACATTGGGGAGACCGTAAGTTACGCTGTGTTTTCTTTAAAGCGTTAAATGCGGGGAACCCAAATGCAATTTTATGCTACGGGTTAAGAACCTATTTTGACTCAACATATCCCAACATAGGATTTCGTGAATTAGAAAGAGCTTCTATCATGCAACATAAAGAAGCATGTTATGCTTACGGGTTAGTGATGTTCGCTTCTTACCAAAGTGAGAAAAAGAACATCGGATTGCAGCTTTTAAATAAAACCTTCCCACAAGTGACGGATTCAGTAGTTGGGGTGAGAAACAAGGTTTTTAGATTATTACGGGGCTGTTGGACATTACAAAACCCTCGTCCTTTTGACGACATTACAACATACTGCCTAGCCAATGGTCATAATGGTTATTTTCCACAAGACCAAGGATGGGAAGTCATCTTAGAAAAACCAGAATGCATGACTTGTTTTTGGACTTATGAATTACGTGTCTTTATTTCCTTTGCTGAACAACTTGCGTATTAACTAGGTTTATCTTCAAAACTGTCATGTATCAAAGTGTACTATATTTCATGTTATATGTAATATAACGAAGTTGTAAGTTTGAAGAATATCTGTATGTGATATATTATTATAATCAGTTTTTCATATGGAATTGTAGTAGTTGAATTGTATATTAGCTACTAAGTATGAACTTAATGGGTAGGTAGTACCCGAATTTAAACTTATAAAACGCTAATATGAAGAAAAAGCTTTTATAAATGAGTTCATATTATGCTACGAAATACTAATGACTAATCTTAATATTCTGTATGATTAACTCGATTCAGTTGGCTATTTTGAAGGAAATGGCACCGACTACTCGACACACCATGAAG
This sequence comes from Rutidosis leptorrhynchoides, assembly GCF_046630445.1. Taxonomy (NCBI): domain Eukaryota; kingdom Viridiplantae; phylum Streptophyta; class Magnoliopsida; order Asterales; family Asteraceae; genus Rutidosis; species Rutidosis leptorrhynchoides. The sequence goes on along the minus strand of NC_092341.1, from coordinate 84,206,353 downwards.
ATGAGCGAAGAGGAATTTCGTACCTTTCTTGCTGCAAACATGGCCGCAGTACAGGCTGCGCTACATACCAACAATAACTCTGAATCTAGCAATGCAGCTAACGGCGCAAGAAATCGTGTAGGATGCTCCTACAAAGAATTCACTACCTGCAAACCTTTGAAATTTGATGGAATCGAAGGACCAATTGGATTGAAACGGTGGACCGAGAAAGTCTAATCGGTGTTTGCCATAAGTAAGTGTACTGAAGAGGACAAAGTTAAGTACGATACGCATACCTTCACAGGTACTGGGTTAACGTGGTGGAACACCTATCTTGAACAGGTAGGACAAAATGCTGCTTACGCACTACCGTGGTCGGCATTCAAGCAATTGATGAACGAGCAGTACCGTCCTAGAAACGAAGTCAATAAACTCAAGGCAGAACTTAGAGAGTTACGAACACAAGGGTTCGACGTTACCACATATGAACGACGATTCACAGAGTTGTATCTATTGTGTCCGGGAGCATTCGAAGATGCAGAAGTGAAGATCGACGCATTTGTAAAAGGGTTACCAGTAAGGATTCAAGAAGATGTGAGTTCACACGAGCCCGCTTCTATACAGAAGGCAAGTCGAATGGCTCATAAACTCATAAATTAGATTGAGGGAAGAATTAAAGAGCAGGCAGCTGAAGAAGCCAACACAAAACAACTCAAGAGGAAGTGGGAGGAAAACGGTGACAAGAGTCACCAGTACAACAACAATAACAATTACAACCACAATCGCAACAACTATCCCAACAACCGCAACAACAATCGCAACAATAACCGCAATCCTAACAACAACTACAACAAACATCCCAACAACAACAACAATTACAACAATCGTTTCAACAACAATAACAATCCCAACAACAACCTCAATAACAACAACGGCAACAAAAACCAAAAACAGCCATGTCATAGGTGTGAAGAAAATCATCAGGGGTTTTGCACGACATTTTGCAACTGGTGTAAAAGATTTGGTCATAGCGCGACAAAATGTGAGGTCTACGGACCAAAGTTTAACAGAACTAAAGGAACAAATAATGTCGGAACAAGTAATGCCGAAATGAATAGTGTCAGAGCAAGTAATACCAACGTTTTTTGTTATAAATGTGGAAAACGGGCCACATTATTAGAAATTGCCCGAATCAGGGGAATACTAATGGGCAGGGCCATGGAAGAGTTTTCAATATTAATGCAGCAGAAGCACAGGAAGACCAGGAGCTTGTTACATGTACGTTTCTTATTGACGATAAATCTGCTTATGTTTTATTTGATTCGGGTGCAGATAGAAGCTATATGAGTAGAGAATTTTGTGCTAAATTAAGTTTCCCATTGACGCCTTTGGATAGTAAATTTTTACTTGAATTAGCAAACGGTAAATTAATTTCAGCAGATAATATATGTCGTGAGAGAGAAATTAAATTGGGGGATGAAACGTTTAAAATTGATTTAATACCAGTCGAGTTAGGGAGTTTTGACGTAATAATTGGCATGGACTGGTTGAAAAAGGTGAAAGCAGAGGTCGTTTGTTACAAAAATGCGATTCGCATTATGCGTGAAAAAGGAAAACCTTTAATGGTGTACGGAGAAAAGAACAACGCGAAATTAAATCTTATTAGTAGTTTGAAGGCGCAAAAACTAATAAGAAAAGGTTGTTACGTCATTCTAGCACACATCGAGGAAGTTAAACCTGAAGAAAAGAACATCAGTGATGTTCCCGTCGCAAAAGAATTTCCCGATGTATTTTCGAAAGAATTACCGGGATTACCCCCACATCGATCCGTTGAATTTCAAATAGACCTTGTACCAGGAGCTGCACCAATAGCTCGTGCTCCATACAGACTCGCACCCAGCGAAATGAAAGAATTACAAAGTCAGTTACAGGAACTTTTAGAGCGTGGTTTCATTCGACCAAGTACATCACCATGGGGAGCTCCTGTTCTGTTTGTCAAAAAGAAAGATGGTACATTCAGGTTGTGTATCGACTACCGAGAGTTGAACAAACTTACCATCAAGAACCGTTACCCATTGCCGAGAATCGACGACTTATTTGATCAACTACAATGCTCGTCGGTTTATTCGAAGATCGATTTACGTTCTGGATATCACCAAATGCGGGTGAAAGAGGATGACATTCAGAAGACTGCTTTTAGGACGCATTACGGTCATTACGAGTTTATGGTTATTCCGTTTGGATTGACTAACGCACCAGCTGTATTCATGGACCGCATGAACTGAGTGTGTGGGCCATATCTTGACAAGTTTGTCATTATTTTCATCGATGACATACTTATTTACTAGAAGAATGATCAAGAGCATGAAGAACATTTGAGAAATGTGCTAGAGTTGCTGAGAAAAGAAAAACTGTACGCTAAGTTTTCAAAGTGTGCATTTTGGTTGGAAGAAGTTCAATTCCTCGGTCATATAGTGAACAAAGAAGGTATTCAGGTGGATACAGCAAAGATTGAAACCGTTGAAAAGTGGGAAACCCCGAAAACTCCGAAACATATACGCCAATTTTTAGGGCTAGCTGGTTATTATAGGAGATTCATCCAAGATTTTTCCAAAATAGCAAAACCCTTGACTGCATTAACGCATAAAGGGAGGAAATTTGAATGGAAGGATGAACAAGAAAAAGTGTTTCAATTGTTGAAGAAAAAGTTAACTACGGCACCTATATTATCATTACCTGAAGGGAATGATGATTTTGTGATATATTGTGATGCCTCAAAGCAAGGTCCCAGTTGTGTATTAATGCAACGAACGAAAGTAATTGCTTATGCGTCTAGACAATTGAAGATTCACGGGCAGAATTATACAACGCATGATTTGGAATTAGGTGTGGATGTTTTTGCATTAAAGACTTGGAGGCACTACTTATATGGGGTCAAAAGTATTATATATACCGACCACAAAAGTCTTCAACACATATTTAATTAGAAACAACTGAACATGAGCCAGCGCAGATGGATTTAATTGTTGAATGATTACGACTTTGAGATTCGTTGTCACCCGGGGAAGGCAAATGTGGTAGCCGACGCCTTGAGCAGAAAGGACAGAGAACCCATTCGAGTAAAAGCTATGAATATAATGATTCACACTAACCTTACTACTCAAATAAAGGAGGCGCAACAAGGAGTTTTAAAAGAGAAAAATTTTAAGGATGAAATACCCAAAGGATCGGAGAAGCATCTTAATATTCGGGAAGACGGAACCCGGTATAGGGCTGAAAGAATTTGGGTACCAAAATTTGGAGATATGAGAGAAATGATACTTAGAGAAGCTCATAAAACCAGATACTCAATACATCCTGGAACGGGGAAGATGTACAAGGATCTCAAGAAACAGTTTTGGTGGCTGAGTATGAAAGCCGATGTTGCTAAATACGTAGGAGAATGTTTGACGTGTTCTAAGGTCAAAGCGGAGCATCAGAAACCATCAGGTCTACTTCAACAACCCGAAAACTCGGAATGGAAATGGGAAAACATTACCATGGATTTCATCACTAAATTGCCAAGGACTGCAAGTGGTTTTGATACTATTTGGGTAATAGTTGATCGTCTCACCAAATCAGCACACTTCCTGCCAATAAGAGAAGATGACAAGATGGAGAAGTTAACATGATTGTATTTGAAGGAAGTCGTCTCCAGACATGGAATACCAATCTCTATTATCTCTGATAGGGATGGCAGATTTATTTCAAGATTCTGGCAGACATTACAGCAAGCATTAGGAACTCGTCTAGACATGAGTACTGCTTATCATCCACAAACTGATGGGCAGAGTGAAAGGACGATACAAACGCTTGAAGACATGCTACGAGCATGTGTTATTGATTTCGGAAACAGTTGGGATCGACACCTTCCGTTAGCAGAATTTTCCTACAACAATAGCTACCATTCAAGCATTGAGATGGCGCCGTTTGAAGCACTCTATGGTAGAAAGTGCAGGTTTCCTATTTATTGGAGTGAAGTGGGGGATTGACAGATTATGGGTCCGGAAATAAAACAAGAAACTATCGAGAAGATCATCCAAATTCAACAACGATTGAAAACCGCCCAAAGTAGACAAAAGAGCTACGCTGACATTAAAAGAAAAGATATAGAATTTGAAATTGGAGAGATGGTCATGCTTAAAGTTGCACCTTGGAAAGGCGTTGTTCGATTTGGTAAACGAGGGAAATTAAACCCAAGGTATATTGGACCATTCAAGGTTATTCTCGTATCGGACCAGTAGCTTGCCGACTTGAGTTACCTCAACAACTCGCGGCTGTACATAACACTTTCCACTTCTCGAATTTAAAGAAATGTTTTGATAAAGAAGATCTCACTATTCCATTAGACAAAATCCAAATTAACGAAAAACTTCAATTTATCGAAGAACCCGTCGAAATAATGGATCGTGAGGTTAAAAGACTTAAGCAAAACAAGATACCAATTGTTAAGGTTTGATGGAATGCTCGTAGAGGACCTGAGTTCACCTGGTAATGAGAAGATCAGATGAAGAAAAAATACCCGCACTTATTTCCAGAAGATACTTCAACACCTCCAACTTCTTAAAATTTCGGGACGAAATTTATTTAACGGGTAGGTACTGTAGTGACCCGAACTTTTCCATGTTTATTTATATTAATTGAATTTGATAATTACATGATTAAGTGTTTCCAACATGTTAAGCAATCAAACTTGTTAAGACTTGATTAATTGAAATATGTTTCATATAGACAATTGACCACCCAAGTTGACCGGTGATTCACGAACGTTAAAACTTGTAAAAACTATATGATGACATATATATGGATATATATATATATATATATATATATATATATATATATATATATATATATATATATATATATATATATATATATATATATATATATAGTTAACATGTTATTATGATAGGTATGTATCTCATTAAGTATTTTAACAATGAGTTATATACATAAAAATGAGACTATTGAATTAAGAAACTCGAAAACGATATATATAACGATTATCGTTATAACAACGTCTTACTAAATACATATGAATCATATTAAGATATTGATACACTATGTTTAATCATGATAAATGATAAGTAAACATGTAATTAAGTGTATTAACAATGAACTACATATGTAAAAACAAGACTACTAACTTAATGATTTCGAAACGAGACATATATGTAACGATTATCGTTGTAACAACATTTAACTGTATATATATCATACTAAGATATATTAATATATCATAATATCATAATAATGTAATAATTTAACATCTCTTTAGATATAATAAACAATGGGTTAACAACATTTAACAAGATCGTTAACCTAAAGGTTTCAAAACAACATTTACATGTAACGACTAACGATGACTTAATGACTCAGTTAAAATGTATATACATGTAGTGTTTTAATATGTATTCATACACTTTTGAAAGACTTCAAGACACTTATCAAAATACTTCTACTTAACAAAAATGCTTACAATTACATCCTAGTTCAGTTTCATCAACAATTCTACTCGTATGCACTCGTATTCGTACTCGTACAATACACAGCTTTTAGATGTATGTACTATTGGTATATTGATGTCATGCGAGGTGTATATAAAATAGTTATTAATTTTAGCAGAAAACACTATTAAATACGATACAATTTTACACAAGATATTTATTTATTTATAGAATGGATATACTTAAACCTTGCTACAACACTTATAGGCAGTGTACCTAATCGTACAGTAGTGTAGTTTTTAGTAAGTCCGGTTCGTTCCACAGGGAAATCTTTAAACAAAGCTCAACGCTATATTAGTTTACTTTTATTAAAAATACAAATATATATATAAGTAATATTATTATTATAAAGGGGGTTTTTTACCGTTTAATGACCGGTTTGTCGATTTTAAGACTTTAGTCGCAGTTAAAACCTAATGTAAAATATAAAATAAATACAAGACTTAAATTAAAGCGTAAAGTAAATAACGATAATGAAATTGCGAATAATAAAAATGCGATAAAATAAAATTGCGATAATTAAAAAGTACGATAATTAAAAGTGCGATTAAATAACAATAAATAAAAATGCGATAATTAGAAGTGCAATTAAATATAAAATAAAGGAAATTAAATATGAAATAAAAGAATTATGCTTATTTAAACTTCCGTAATCATGATGTTTGACGTGTTGATTTTAGTTTTATGCCCATGGGTTAATTGTCCTTTGTCCTGGATTATTTAATATGTCCGTCTGGTTTTTGTCCATAACAGTCCATCAGTCATAAATATAAAGTGCGAGTGTCCTCGTCAAATTATTATTATACCCGAAGTTAAATATTCCAACTAATTGGGGATTCGAATTGTAACAAGGTTTTAATACTTTGTTTAATGAATACACCAGGTTATCGACTGCGTGTAAACCAAGGTTTTACTACTTTGTTAACAATTACACCAATTACCCTTGAATGTAATTTCACCCCTGTTTTAATTATTCTAGTGGCTATTAATCCATTCCCGTGTCCGGTTAAATGAACGATTATTCGTACATATAAATACCCCGCCCATCGTGTCCGATTGAGTGTATATGGTAATTTATAGGGACGCCCAATTGTAAATCTTTATATTAACATTAACAAACTTTCATTTAGTTAAACAAATATAAAGCCCATTAATAGCCCATAGTCTAATTTCCACAAGTGTCGTTCTTTTGTCCAAACCCCAATTATGGTACAAAGCCCAATTACCCAATTTTAGTAATTAGCCCAACATCATGATTACTTCGTTTTAAATAAGCATAATAATAACTTAGCTACGAGACATTAATATAAAAAGGTTGAACATAACTTACAATGATTAAAAATAGCGTAGCGTTACACGGACAGAATTTCGACTTACACCCTTACAACATTCGCTAACATACCCTTATTATTAGAATTATAATTAAAATTAAAATTAAAATATAAATTATATATATATATATATCGTATCATAAGAGAAGAAAAAGATGATGATTTTGATCAGAATTCGGTTGGCTTTATAGCCAGAGTTGATTTTTGGGGCTCCGCGACTCGCGGCAAAAGCCTCTTCAAACTCCGCGAGTCGCGGAGATAGAAATTACAGCTCACATCTTGGAGTTTTCTCTGCCGACGGTTTTTATTATATATATAATATATATATAATTAATATAATTAATTATATATTATATTATATTTATATACATAGTTAACTTGTAATTTTTAGTCCGTTGCGTCGAGCGTTAAGAGTTGACTCTGGTCCCGGTTCCGGATTTTCGAACGTCCTCGCGTACAATTTAATATCTTGTACTTTGCGTTTTGAATCTTGTACTTTTGTAATTTCGAGACGTTTCTTATTAATAATTGAAACCTTTTTGATCGTCTTTTGTACTTTTGAGCTTTTTGGTCGTTTGCGTCTTCAATTCGTCGAATCTGTCTTTTGTCTTCACCTTTTATTATTTAAACGAATATCACTTGTAAATATAACAATTGCAACTAAAAGCTTGTCTTTCTTGATGAATAATGCTATGAAATATATGTTCGTTTTTAGCATTATCAAATATTCCCACACTTGAGCGTTGCTTGTCCTCAAGCAATATCGTCTTGAAATACTAGAATCACTTCTTTATTCTTCACACTTTGTACATCAGTGATTTCTATACGGCGGTATAAACAATGGTAGTAACGATATGGTTTACAGTCCCACATGACTATAAAAATTTAGATCCATTAAGGAAATTGGATCTTTATGAAAACATTTGATCTTTTGAAAATTAAATCTAGTTTTTACCCTAGATAAGTTTTCCGGAATAACCCTTTACCGGTGTTTGCAAAATATTTTTGTGGGTTTGGTGGGTTTCAGATTTGAAAATTTTAGCTCAAACTTGCGGTTTTGTGTCACCCACTTGCTAACCTTGTATTTGGAAAGCAACACGTCCAGTTTACTTGTTCCGTATATTACCTTTCGGCAAACTACCGTCCGGTTGTAAAGGAAAGCGTTGAACAAGCAACTGTTAAGGCAATGTCCCGTGACATGCTTTTGATTATGGTCTATAACGTGTCGGACGCAATTACTATCCTTGGTAGGAGCAATAGTAAATCTCACCCTTATAATTTTTTCGGTCTGGCACAAGGTCATGTCTTTGACCATGCTATGCAACCACCGTTCTTACGGTTGACACCCGATTTAGTTCAGGTGACCTAATGAATTCCAGGTGAATTCCTAGGATTTTACGTTCAATGGTAATGAACGCATTGAAAATAGGGTTTTCAGAAAACAAATCGGTTTGTAATTTTGATCAAAATATTTTCTCGTTTAAGCTCGAGTTTAGATATCATTGAATTCCATGAGTTTGTAATACTCAATCTTTAAGGTCAATCTCTAGGATTGAGTAATATCAGTCTTAAAAGCTGATTTTTAATCTTTAAGGAGATTATCCTTTCTGGGGATCTGATTCATTAGTCTTATCCAGCTAATTTGCATGGTGCCCCCCCATTGTACGAGATAAATCCTTCTCATGGTTAGGATAAATCTGACCACTTGGCGACCCTGTTTAATGCTGAGGTCCGTGGATTTCCTGCTAATTTTAGAGATGACTTTTCTAGATTTTTCGTCAACCTACAGCTGGTCTGGACGACAACTTCATGACCTAAATCAAGAAGCGCGTTTCTTTTTAGGAAGACTTTACTTCCTTTTAATGATGGAATTGATTCATCGTGTAGATCCATCTCTTCTTTTCTTTCATTGGGTAAAACAGTTTAGTTTAGTTCAAAGCAAAAGTATTTTCAGTTATTTGTTACAGATATATGTGACATATGTTTAAAATAACTTGGTAAATTTTCCCACACTTGGCTTTTATTTTCCTTTTTATCGTCCTCTATTCCATTTTAAATGAATTTTAACATTTTAGTTTGTTTCTCAATTTATGTCCTTTCCGAGGTAACAATAATTTCGATGTTAAAACCTAGTTTTATCGTTCATAAATATGTATAAACATGATTTTGAATTCATTTAATTGAAAATTTTGAAAAATTTTACTAGAATTGGGTAGTCAGTATATAAGACTAGGGATGTTCTTTTTTATCAGAGAGCACTAGATTCTAATACAACTACTGCTTTACTAGTATTTTTAATGGTAACCAAGTGTTTAATATAAAAATTTTAAAATCCGAAAGAATTTAACCCCTTCCCACACTTAAGATCTTGCAATGCCCTCATTTGCAAGAAATCAGTAACAATTTAAATTATTGAGGGTGATTTGTGTGAAAATGATTAAATTTTACCAAAGTTTCCAAATATATTGGCGTTTGTTTGCTGAATGATAAATGGTGCACATCATTTGTTCATTCCGTCTTGTTGTTATTTCACATATATTTTGCATCTTGTCATCAAAATTAGTTGCTTTTGCTGAACTTAATGCCAGTCTTTGAAAATGCGTTGTTTTACCCTGTTGTGTACATAAGATAAACTGCAAACATATATACATATTTTTGAAGTTTGGTATATTACCCCACATTCAAAAATTATTAAAATCTAAGAATAAAAGTTAGAAATTATAAAAATGATTACAATATTAACAAAAATATTAAATGTATCAATAATTACAAATTACAAAATAAAAAAAAATAATAATAAGTAAACTAAGGATGATATTGGTACCAATAGGGGTTCCAGGCATAACCATAAGTGCTATAGAATGCTTCGGCAGGGTCATACGTAGGATATGGTGGCTGCATCTCTATAGACCAAGGAGGGAAGACGGGTTTCGGTGTAGGAATATAGTTTCTACCTATATGTTGGCAATGCGCTATGATCTGGTTCTGATGAACTTGCCAATCTTCAAATGCTCTCTGTCTAGCATTTTCGTATTCCTGAGAAGCTATAAACCTATGCATTTCTTGCATCTCATTCCCCCCTCCTACATTACCTTGCTGCTGGTTTCTCTCCACCTGTGGATGTCTACCATGGTATCGTACTGCGGCGTTATTTCGCCTCTTCAAAACTTTCGCACCATGGTATACATTTAAACCTATAGTATTGCGGGGTTCCGGCTCTTCTAGTAATAATCCCCCCCGACTTATATCCACACCGAGATATTCACCAATCAAAGTAATAAAAATACCACCTCCTATTATGCTATGTGGTCGCATCCCCCGAACCATAGTTGATAAATAATAACCCACACAATATGGTATACTTACAGCGCTTTGTGGGTCTCGAATACACATATGGTAAAACAAATCTTGTTCATTTACCTTTTCTTTGTTTTTACCCCTTTGTGTAATCGAATTAGCTAAAAACCTATGTATCACTCTTAATTCGGCTCTATCTATATCCAAATAAGAGTAATTTCCCCCTTTGAAACGGTGATGGCTTGTCATTTGACTCCACACACCGTGTGTATCAAAATTTTCATCTATCTTTCTACCGTTTAGTATCAATCCTCTACAATCGGCAGACGCTAACTCCTCAGGCGTATATATACGTAAAGCCTGAGCCATGTCCAGTAAAGACATGTGGCGCATTGAACCGCCTAACAAAAATCTAATAAAAGAACGATCGGTTAAACTAGCTACCCGATCATTCAACTCTATACTACATAACAATTCTTCACACCATACTTTATATACAGGTCTGCGTATGGTGAATAAACATATCCAGTCATTAAAAGAAGAATTACCATACCTCTGTACAAGTAATTCCCTAATTGGCCCGGCCAATTCTACAGCTTCTAAGGGTCCCCATTCTATGACCCTCGGTACCTCAACAACCTTGGAATGAATAGTATGCAAACCCCGTTGATATTTTGGATAATCTATCCAAAGTCTGTCAAATCTCAGGTTCGGGTGCAACTCTTCCAAATGCATATCAGAAAAGGTCATGACTGGATGAGGTACATCCTGCTTGTAGTAGTTATCCACCTCCTGTTGTTCCAAATTCTCAGCAGGAGCATTGCGGGCTTGGGATGAAGATTCACCCCTTTCATTCTGCAAAACACATCAAACACAAATTTTGTGCATCCAAATATGCATTAGTGTCAGCAAAATCATCAATCAAAATAATTACAATGACATTATCAATTTATATCAAACTTAAGCTCATTTTCATATTTTCATCAAATCTACACTTTTTCAAATAAGCATATACGAAAATGTTCGCCAAGTTCATAAGCATTCAACTCAGATAACATGTCAAAATAATCATTACTAGCAATCAAACAAGTCTCAAATGGCATTATCTTTCAAAAATCAAGTTCATGAATTTTAGACTTGAAAAAGTCCACTTTAATTCTCAAAATCATGTTTAGGCTCAAAGTTTGGATCATTTAACTACCTAGACATGTTACACTACTCAATTTAGCAACAATTCATGACAAAAATCGGCCATAACCTGTTTATATCAAAAAGCCCCAAATTTGCTCAAGAACACAAATCCTAGATTACTCAAAATTTGAAGTTTAAGGCTTCTAATCATGTTAAACAGCATCAATCTAGGTTATACAAGCATAATACATAAACAATTTAAGTCTAATTACACTAAAAAGCATCAAAATCAAATTGGGGAAAAAATAGCTCAAGAACACCAAATTTCGAATTAAATGGTGTTTAGGTGTAGAAATTTACCGTTTTTCTTGAGTAATTCTTAGATAGCATCCTTCTCAACATGATTTTAGCAAAAGATTTGGTGATTAACGGTTAAAAATTGGGATTTTGGGGGTGTTTTTAGGTGGTTTTTCGGAGTATTTTCGCTGTTATTTTAGGGTGTTTTTGTGTTTTTGATTGATCAGTTCGGGTGTTTATTATTTTTTTTCTGGGTTTTGATCCCTCCGCGAGTCGCGGAGATTTCCCTTTCAAACTCCGCGAGTCGCGGAGTTTGCTCTTTTTTTTTTTTTTTTTTATAATCTTTAACTTATAAAACAATTAAGTATTTAATTTTAAAATTTTGTTTCCCTTGTTATTTAGGACGAGGTCGTTTCGGATCGATGTCCTAGTCCGTCCTTTGACAAAATTTTAAAATTTGTCTTTTTGTAGCGATTGGTTTAAAAGCTAAGATTTTTGGGTTTTTTCAATGTTTTTGGCATACTCTAATTCAATAAGATTAAAAATAATGATAATAAAAGTTCTCGTCCCTCCCTCGGGTAAAGCAATTTCGGTTCAAAGACCTAGTCTTCAACTTACGACGAATTTTAAAAATCATATTCTTAACTTAATGAGATAAAGTAAATTTTTGTTTTTAAATTCACACAACTTAAATATAAAATTCAAAATTAATATTAAAAATTCACACCAAACTTAAAATTTGAAATGCATAAAATTAAAAATTAATATTTTAAAAATTAAAAATTCATACCAAACTTAATTTAAAAATTTATAAATTCATATCAAACTTATATTAATTTTTCAAATATTTACAATTTTAAATATATTGTTTTTACAAAGTTTACAATATTAATTTAAGATTTAAATATTAATTTTAAAAACATGGTAAAAATAAAATTAAAAATCTTTTTGTCTTTTTATCCCACTTTAATCAATCAAATATTATCAAAAATATGCGCCCCTCTTTTCGGTAAAGTAATTTCGGTTCCAAGACCTAATTTAACTCATGACGAATTTTTTTGAAATATTTTGGGTTGATTGTTTAAAGATATTTATACCTTAAGAATAAACGTTAAATTTCGCAGTGATGTAATAAATTTTTGAATGATATCAATAATTTCGGTCGCCAAACCTAATTTTATTCAATATCAATTTAATACTTTTTAGCGAACAAATTAGCGTTTATTATCAAAAGGTTAAAAATAAAAATAAAATAAAAACTGTACAGACATACCTGTGGAATAGATTTCTTAGTTATATGATCTATTCCATTCATAAGATAGTCGGTTTAATTGATTTTCCATGGCTACATAGGCGTAACCTCGAGCATTCAGTGTCTTTTCTTCTAAACATATGAACGGTCCGTCTCTGCATAAAGTAACAAATTCGGTATTTGAATAGGTTTGATTATTTGAACATTTACCTCCATGTGACCATTTTCCGCATTTGTGACATCGTTCTAGGTGTCGTGCTCTTCTTTTCGCTGCGGATTTTGATTTTCCTTTACCAAATTGTAACTTATTATCTTCGCATCTGGATTCTTTTCTAACTCCGTCCATTCTTTCTCTGATTACTGATACTAATTCGCTCGGTAGTATGTCATTATTACGTTTAGTGATCAAAGCGTGTAGCATTAGACCATGGTTTAGTTCACAGGCAGTCTTCATTTCGTAAAAACCTAAAAAAAATAAAAATTCCGAATGGGGGGAGAAGACTAGTTCTTTAGGGTCTGCTAGGGAAAGACCATACGTGTTCCATTTTCGAGAACTACACGAAAACAGACAATCTAACTCTAACAGAAATATATATTATCCTTTAAAGACTTGATTCTCCCCATACTTAGTTAGCTGTGGTGTCGAAATTGTGATTAACTTCGCTGTCAACTTCCATTGGACCATGTATGTAATGTTTAACTCTGTGACCATTAACTTTAAATTCAATCCCATTTGAATTTATTAATTCTATCGTTCCGTATGGGAAAACTCTTTTGACTATGAATGGTCCAGACCATCTTGATTTCAATTTTCCAGGAAATAGCTTGAATCGTGAATTGAAAAGAAGAACTCTGTCTCCTTCTTTAAATTCTTTTGAACTTCTGATTCTTTTATCATGCCATTTCTTCGTTATTTCTTTATAGATTAACGAATTATCGTATGCTTCATGTCTTAATTCTTCTAATTCATTTAGTTGACTTAATCGTAGACGTCCGGCTTCATGTAAATCAAGATTACATGTCTTCAAAGCCCAAAATGCTTTGCGTTCAATTTCTACTGGAAGATGACATGCTTTTCCATAAACAAGTCTAAAAGGTGTGGTTCCAATTGGAGTTTTGTAGGCTGTTCTAAAAGGCCAGAGTGCATCCTCCAATTTAATGGACCATTCCTTCGGATTTGATCCTACGGTTTTCTCTAGAATATGTTTTAAAGCTCGGTTGGTATTTTCAACTTGTCCACTTGTTTGTGGATGATATGCGGTGGAGATTTTATGAGTTACTCCATATCTTTTAAGAACTTTCTCAAGTTGATTATTACAGAAATGAGTACCCCGATCACTTATTAAAGCTTTCGGTGTTCCAAACCTTGCAAAAAGACGTTTTAAAAAGTTGACTACAACTCGTGCATCGTTAGTTGGGAGAGCTTGTGCTTCCGCCCATTTAGATACATAATCAATGGCTACGAGTATATATAGATTATTATTAGATTTTGGAAATGGACCCATAAAGTCAATACCCCAAATGTCAAATACTTCACATACTTGGATGATATTTTGTGGCATTTCATCACGTTGACTTATTTTTCCGGCCCTTTGACATGCATCACAGGATTTGCAAAGAAGGTGTGCGTCTTTGTAAATTGTAGGCCAATAGAATCCAGCTTCATAAACTTTTCTTGCTGTTAGTTGAGGCCCATAATGCCCTCCTGTTGGTCCTGTGTGACAATGGTTTAAAATTTTACTAGCTTCATCTCCAAATACACATCGGCGTATTATTCCATCGGGACAACTTTTAAACAGATGTGGATCTTCCCAGAAATAGTGTTTTATATCACTGAAGAATTTCTTTCGTCTTTGGTACGATAATCCTTTTTCAAGGAATCTACAAACTAAGTAGTTTGCATAGTCTGTAAACCATGGGATTTCTTTATAATCTATCTTCAATAGATATTCATCAGGAAAGTTGTCTTGTATGGCTGATTCATTCAGAACTTCTAATTCGGGATTTTCAAGACGAGAAAGATGATCAGCGGCGAGATTTTCTGCTCCTCTTTTATCTCGGATTTCAATATCAAACTCTTGTAAGAGTAAGATCCAACGGATTAATCTTGGTTTAGCATCTTGTTTTGAAAATAGGTATCTAAGAGCAGAATGGTCGGTATAGACCACCGTTTTTGCTAGAACGAGATATGATCGAAATTTGTCAAAAGCAAAGACAATAGCAAGGAGTTCTTTTTCAGTAGTTGTATAGTTCGTTTGTGCTCCTTGTAATGTCTTACTAGCATAATATATAGGTTGAAATCGTTTTTCAATCCTTTGTCCTAAAACGGCTCCCATTGCAAAATCACTTGCATCGCACATTAGTTCAAATGGTAGATTCCAATTTGGTGTTATCATGATCGGTGCATTAGTGAGTTTTTCTTTAAGAATATTAAAAGATTTGATACACTCATCTGAAAAGATGAATGGCGCATCCTTTTCTAGGAGTTTATTCATAGGAGTGGCAATTTTAGAAAAATCTTTTATGAAACGTCGGTAAAAACCGGCATGCCCTAGAAAACTCCTAACTCCTCTAACATTGGTGGGATGTGGAAGTTTAGCAATTACATCTACTTTAGCTCTATCCACTTCAATTCCTTCTTTTGAAATTTTATGTCCAAGAACGATGCCTTCTTTAACCATGAAATGGCATTTCTCCCAATTAAGTACTAGATTTGATTTTTCGCATCTAATTAGCATTCGTTCCAGATTAATTATACATGATTTAAATGTATCACCGAAGACTGAAAAGTCATCCATGAATACTTCCATGCATTCTTCTATCATGTCGTGAAAAATCGCCATCATACACCTTTGAAAGGTTGCAGGGGCGTTGCAAAGTCCAAATGGCATGCGTTTGTAAGCAAAAGTACCATAAGGGCACGTAAATGTGGTTTTCTCTTGATCTTCGGGTGCTATTGGAATTTGAAAATATCCGGAAAATCCATCTAGAAAACAATAGTAACTATTTCCGGCTAATCTTTCCAACATTTGATCTATGAAAGGTAAGGGAAAGTGATCTTTTCTGGTGGTGTCATTTAATTTTCTATAATCAATACATACACGCCATCCTGTTACAGTCCTAGTAGGAATAAGCTCATTTTTCTCATTTGTGATGACAGTCATGCCACCCTTCTTAGGTACGCATTGAACTGGGCTTACCCACGGACTATCAGAGATTGGATAAATTAAACCTGCATCTAGCAGTTTAATAATCTCTTTCTTAACTACATCTTGCATATTAGGATTTAGTCTTCGTTGGCGTTGCACATACGTTTTATGACCTTCTTCCATAAGGATTTTATGTGTGCAATACGAAGGACTTATTCCTTTAATATCATGAATCTTCCATGCAATGGCTGGTTTATGAGCTTTCAACACAGAAATGAGTTGTGATTTCTCATTTTCAGTAAGAGAAGACGATATTATTACAGGTAATTCAGATTCACCATGTAAATAAGCGTATTCCAAATGGTTTGGAAGTGGCTTTAACTCTAATTTCGGAGGTTCTTCTATCGATGATTTATATCGATATCTGTCTTCTTCTTTTAGCATTTGAATTTCTTCTGTTGTTGGTTCATATCCATTAGCTATAAGTGTAGCTAACATTTCAGCTTCATCAATTGGTTCATTACCTTCTCCTAAAGAACATTCTCCTGTTCCTTGTAATTCTGGAAATTCTTCTAATAATTCTGCATGTGCATCTATAGTTTGAATATAATAACATGTATCATCTGCAGATTGTGGTTGTTGCATTGCTCTATCAACTGAAAAGGTAACACTCTCATCCTTTATACTTAGGGTCAATTTCTTACCGAACACATCTATCATTGCTTTAGCCGTGTTTAAGAATGGTCTTCCTAATATGAGAGGAACTTGAGAATCTTCTTCCATGTCCAAAACAACAAAATCTACTGGAAATACTAAAGTACCAACTTTAACTAGCATGTTCTCCATTATCCCTCTAGGATATTTTATTGATCTATCGGCTAGTTGTATGCTTATTCTGGTTGGTTTTAATTCTCCAAGGTCTAGTTTAGCGTATAGTGAATACGGCATTAGATTTATACTAGCACCTAAGTCTGCCAATGCTTCTATTGAACTAAGACTACCCAGAAAACATGGAATTGTGAAACTTCCTGGATCAGATAGTTTTTCTGGTATCTTATTCAACAGCACTGCTGAACAATTAGCATTCATAGTAACAGCCGAGAGTTCTTCCATTTTCTTTCTATTTGAGATTAGATCTTTCAAGAATTTAGCATATCTTGGCATTCCTGAAATCACATCAATGAAAGGAAGATTTACATTTATCTGTTTAAACATATCCAAGAATTTGGATTGCTCGGCTTCAAGTTTTTCTTTCTTCATTTTACTCGGGTAAGGAAGTGGTGGTTGGTATGGTTTAACATAAGGTTTATCCTTAACTGTGTTATCTTCATTAACCTTTTCAACTACCGGTTCTTTTTCCTTATCTTGATCAGGTTGTGGTTCTTGTGGAGTAGGAATAGTTTCATCAGAAGTTACAGGTATTTCAGGTGGTTTAAGTGTTGTACCACTTCTTGTGGTAATAGCTTTAGCTGTTTCATTTCGGGGGTTAGCATTTGTATTGCTAGGTAGACTTCCCGGTTTTCTTTCACCTATTAACCTTGCTAGGTTACTTACATCTTGTTCCAGATTTTGAATAGAAGCTTGTTGATTTCTAAATGCTTGAGCATTTTGTTCATTGGTTTGTTTTTGAGATGTGAAAAACTGCGTTTGAGTTTCAACTAGCTTCGTCATCATATCTTCTAAATTCGGCTTTTTATCATCGGTTTGTTGTGGTGGTTTGTTTTGAAAATTAGGTCTTTGCTGATTGTAAGTATTATTGGATACTTGTTGATTGCTAGGACCTTGTTGGTTGTTGTATGGAATATTTCGGTTATAATTCTGGTTTTGATTGTAAATCGGTCTTGGCGGTTGATAATTATTCTGATAATTATTTCCAGGCCTTTGGTTTATGTATGAAATATTCTCTCTTTGTTCCATTGTTAATTCAATACTGAGACAATCTTTTGTCAAATGTGGTCCTCCACACTGCTCACAACTAATTCGTATTGAGTGAATATCCTTAGTCATCTTTTCCATTCGTCTTTCTACAGCATCTATCTTTTCGGAAATGGAATCTAAGTCATGGCTAGAATCGGCTCTAGCTGCTTTAGATGATCTAACGATATCTTTTTCTTGGTGCCACTCATGTGAGTGGGAAGCAGTATTATCAATAATTTTGTAAGCATCAGTTTCGGTTTTCTTCATAATAGAACCACCAGCTGCTATATCTATGTCTTTTCTTGTAGTGATGTCGCATCCTTGGTAGAATATTTGTACTATTTGACAGGTGTCTAAACCATGTTGCGGACATCCTCTTAACAACTTTCCATATCTTGTCCACGCCTCATATAGAGTTTCATTTGGCTTCTGTGTGAACGTAACAATTTCTGCTTGAAGTCTTACGGCTTTAGATGCGGGAAAGAATTGTTTAAGAAATTTGTCAATTAAAACGTCCCATGTATCGATCGCCCCTTCAGGTAACGATTCCAACCAATCTTTGGCTTCTCCCTTTAAAGTCCAGGGAAATAACATGAGATATATCTGTTCATCCTCCACTTCTCGTATTTTAAATAGTGTGCAGATTCTATTAAAGGTACGTAGATGTTCATTTGGATCTTCCTTCGGCGCACCACTAAATTGGCATTGATTAGTCACCATGTGTAGAATTTGTCCTTTGATTTCATAATCTGGCGCATTAATGTCTGGATGAGTAATTGCGTGACCTTGGCCAGTGCGTTTAGCTCTCATTCGGTCTTCCATACTTAAAGGTTCCAGATTCTCCATAATTGAATTTGTTGAATCGGTATCACTAGATGATTCTGTTTTAATGGTTCGTTCCTCAACAATCTCTGTTTGAATGATTGGTGGTTCCGGAGGAAAGTTTAGTGGTTCAGGATCTACGAACCGTTCCTGAATATTTTCCGAATTCTCAATTGTGAGGTCGGGTTCAAAAAATGGATTATCGGAAATTTGAACTGAAGTACTTGGTTGACTGGATGACGATTCTAAAGAAAAATCAACGGCGGTTATATTTGTTAAACGATGTCTTGATCGAGTTACAGGTGGTGAACGTACAAAAGGTGATGAACGTCTTGCTCGGTGCATTCACTGAATATCCTATTAGTTTTTAAAAGGAAAGAAAAATTATAATAAGTTATCCAATTAATAGACTTTTCTGATTTTGCCCACGTTTCGAATAGCCAAAAGATGCAGCAGAGGGGCAGGATTCGTTTGGTCTCAATATAATTGAGGACTGTTTGGCTCCAATAACCCGGTCCACGTACAAATCCAACTATTACTACGAATCAGAAAATTTTGATGTCTATTAATTTAACCACTTAAAATAAATTTTCGTAATTTTAAGAAATTTAGATAAGAAGTAGAAAAAAATTCTAAGTCCTAAAAACTAGAATAGCGAGAAATAAGAGAGAAAAAGAGTTCGTCGCAAAAGGTAGAAAAAGAAAAAAAATGGTTGAAAAATAAAAGGTGATGGAAAAATAAAAGAAACTTATAAAAACTTAAAAATACTTGACTAACCTAACCTTATTACTACAACTAACTTAAAATTATAATCGCAAATTGAGATTACTAATTGGAATGATAATTGATACATAGTAAAAGGTCTAAAAATATTAAAGCTTACAAGAAAAACTAAATCCCAAATGGAAGTAACTTAAAAAGAAACTAAAACTTAAAAAAGGCGTCGCAAAATTCTAAAGTACCTAAATCTTAGTCTAAAGAAAAAGCACTTAAGGAATTCTACGGCAAAGCCTAAAAATCTAGGAGTAAAAATAACTATAGCAAAAACTAAGTTTAAAATTAAATATGAGCTAAAAATACAAATATTACGCTACAATGATTAAAAAGGGACAAAATATAAAAATATATAAAAAGTTGTAAAAAGTACAATTTTTATAAAAAATATTATTTTTATATTAATTTTTTAATAAAACTACTAATTTTACAATTTAATAAAACTAATTTAACTAAAATATATAAATAAAAAGTAAAAGTAAAAATTAAACTAATAATAATAATTAGGTTTAAATAATAATTAATATTAATAATAACCCGTAATTAATGCTCGATTAGGGCTTCCTGTCGCCTGTCAGATACCCTCCGCGAGTTGCGGTATTTTATAAAGAAAACCCCGCGAGTCGCGGGGTTCAGAATTTCAGCTGACAGATTTATCTTCAACGCGTTTTTCTTTATTTATTTTTTTTATTTTATTTTCTGTTTTTAATTTTTATATAAATAAAAGATATTAAAATTAAACTTATATTTTTATAAACTAAAATAAAAATAAAGAAACTTATAAAACTTAAATATTTAACAAAATCCTAAAAATACTTATATTTTTGTTTTTCTTTTTATATTTTCGAATTTTTAAAACGTATTTTTACAAAAACGACTTTTAATAAAAGTAACTAAAAATCTTTTTTTTTTTATTATATTAGCGTTGCGCTTCCGGCGTTTAAGAGTTTCCCCGGCAGCGGCGCCAAAAATACTTGATGTCATGCGAGGTGTATATAAAATAGTTATTAATTTTAGCAGAAAACACTATTAAATACGATACAATTTTACACAAGATATTTATTTATTTATAGAATGGATATACTTAAACCTTGCTACAACACTTATAGGCAGTGTACCTAATCGTACAGTAGTGTAGTTTTTAGTAAGTCCGGTTCGTTCCACAGGGAAATCTTTAAACAAAGCTCAACGCTATATTAGTTTACTTTTATTAAAAATACAAATATATATATAAGTAATATTATTATTATAAAGGGGGTTTTTTACCGTTTAATGACCGGTTTGTCGATTTTAAGACTTTAGTCGCAGTTAAAACCTAATGTAAAATATAAAATAAATACAAGACTTAAATTAAAGCGTAAAGTAAATAACGATAATGAAATTGCGAATAATAAAAATGCGATAAAATAAAATTGCGATAATTAAAAAGTACGATAATTAAAAGTGCGATTAAATAACAATAAATAAAAATGCGATAATTAGAAGTGCAATTAAATATCTTTTAAAGGAAATTAAATATGAAATAAAAGAATTATGCTTATTTAAACTTCCGTAATCATGATGTTTGACGTGTTGATTTTAGTTTTATGCCCATGGGTTAATTGTCCTTTGTCCTGGATTATTTAATATGTCCGTCTGGTTTTTGTCCATAACAGTCCATCAGTCATAAATATAAAGTGCGAGTGTCCTCGTCAAATTATTATTATACCCGAAGTTAAATATTCCAACTAATTGGGGATTCGAATTGTAACAAGGTTTTAATACTTTGTTTAATGAATACACCAGGTTATCGACTGCGTGTAAACCAAGGTTTTACTACTTTGTTAACAATTACACCAATTACCCTTGAATGTAATTTCACCCCTGTTTTAATTATTCTAGTGGCTATTAATCCATTCCCGTGTCCGGTTAAATGAACGATTATTCGTACATATAAATACCCCGCCCATCGTGTCCGATTGAGTGTATATGGTAATTTATAGGGACGCCCAATTGTAAATCTTTATATTAACATTAACAAACTTTCATTTAGTTAAACAAATATAAAGCTCATTAATAGCCCATAGTCTAATTTCCACAAGTGTCGTTCTTTTGTCCAAACCCCAATTATGGTACAAAGCCCAATTACCCAATTTTAGTAATTAGCCCAACATCATGATTACTTCGTTTTAAATAAGCATAATAATAACTTAGCTACGAGACATTAATATAAAAAGGTTGAACATAACTTACAATGATTAAAAATAGCGTAGCGTTACACGGACAGAATTTCGACTTACACCCTTACAACATTCGCTAACATACCCTTATTATTAGAATTATAATTAAAATTAAAATTAAAATATAAATTATATATATATATATCGTATCATAAGAGAAGAAAAAGATGATGATTTTGATCAGAATTCGGTTGGCTTTATAGCCAGAGTTGATTTTTGGGGCTCCGCGACTCGTGGAAAAAGCCTCTTCAAACTCCGCGAGTCGCGGAGATAGAAATTACAGCTCACATCTTGGAGTTTTCTCTGCCGACGGTTTTTATTATATATATAATATATATATAATTAATATAATTAATTATATATTATATTATATTTATATACATAGTTAACTTGTAATTTTTAGTCCGTTGCGTCGAGCGTTAAGAGTTGACTCTGGTCCCGGTTCCGGATTTTCGAACGTCCTCGCGTACAATTTAATATCTTGTACTTTGCGTTTTGAATCTTGTACTTTTGTAATTTCGAGACGTTTCTTATTAATAATTGAAACCTTTTTGATCATCTTTTGTACTTTTGAGCTTTTTGGTCGTTTGCGTCTTCAATTCGTCGAATCTGTCTTTTGTCTTCACCTTTTATTATTTAAACGAATATCACTTGTAAATAGAACAATTGCAACTAAAAGCTTGTCTTTCTTGATGAATAATGCTATGAAATATATGTTCGTTTTTAGCATTATCATATATACACTCCAATGATTATCTCTTAGTAGCTCATGTGCGTCACCTAACACATGTGGGAACCATCATTTGGCAACTAGTATGAAATATCTCATAATATTACAAAAATATTAGTAATCATTCATGACTTATTTACATGTAAACAAAATTACACATCCTTTATATCTAATCCATATACCAATGACCAAAAACACCTAAAAATACTTTTATTCTTCAATTTTCTTCATCTAATTGATCTCTCTCAAGTTCTATCTTCAAGTTCTAAGTGTTCTTCATAAATTCTATAAGTTCTAGTTTCATAAAATCAAGAATACTTCCAAGTTTGCTAGCTTACTTCCAATCTTGTAAAATGATCATCCAACCTCAAGAAATCTTTCTTATTTACAGTAATATATCTTTCTAATATAAGGTAATACTCATATTCAAACTTTGATTCAATTTCTATAACTATAACAATCTTATTTCGAGTGAAAATCTTACTTGAACTTGTTTTCGTGTCATGATTCTGCTTCAAGAACTTTCAAGTCATCCAAGGATCCTTTGAAGCTAGATCTATTTTTCTCATTTCCAGTAGGTTTATCCACAAAAACTAAGGTAGTAATGATGTTCATAGCATCATTCGATTCATATATATAAAACTACCTTATTCGAAGGTTTAAACTTGAAATCACTAGAACATAGTTTAGTTAATTCTAAACTTGCTCGCAAACAAAAGTTAATCCTTCTAACTTGACTTTTAAAATCAACTAAACACATGTTATATATCTATATGATATGCTAACTTAAAGATTTAAAACCTGGAAACACGAAAAACACCGTAAAACCGGACATACGCCGTCGTAGTAACACCGCGGGCTGTTTTGGGTTTGATAATTAAAAACTATGATAAACTTTGATTTAAAATTTGTTCTTCTGGGAAAATGATTTTTCTTATGAACATGAAACTATATTCAAAAATCATGGTTAAACTCAAAGTGGAAATATGTTTTTCAAAATGGTCATCAAGACGTCGTTCTTTCGACTGAAATGACTACCTCTTACAAAAACGACTTGTAACTTATATTTTCTACTATAAACCTATACTTTTTCTATTTATATTCATAAAATAGAGTTCAATTTGAAACCATAGCAATTTGATTCACTCAAAACGGATTTAAAACGAAGAAGTTATGGGTAAAACAAGATTGGATATTTTTTGATTGTTGTAGCTACGTAAATATCAAGGAGTACCAACAACAACAAACGATGAAGTATTGATTCATAACTTCATCGAAGAAATACTATGCAGAGAATATGTAGTTTCTAAAAATTTTAGAAATCATTTATTCTAGCTCTAATTATAAATCAGATGAGTGAGTGAAAGGATGAAATGAAACCCTGACTGGAATGGTGCACGATTTACAAGCTAGACTTGTTTTACCAGCAGCACCTATAACATCACAAGCTCCGCCAGATCCATAATCATCGCAGACATCATTACTAATCAACAACAAGCATGTCATATCAACGAGTTATGAAGTATTAACTCATTTCCACTGAAGAATTTATATGTATATCTTACATATATAAGTTTTGAAACCACAATAAATCTTTTTTGTACTATGCTATTACGTGTGAATTTTAAAGGGTAGATACAACTCGGATAATTCATGTTACTAATATGCTATGATGTACATCCTTCATTAACGACTTAACCATCATTAACTACAATCTCTGTTCCAACATAATGAATTCCATTTCATAATAAACCAAGTGTATTATTCGATTATATCTTTGATTTTACACTTTCATTTTTGAGGTACTCATACTTTCTAAGAAAACATCATTCGTACCTTGCGAAGTTTGCAAGAATTCCACAAGCACCAACATGATTCACTGAGAAAATATCAATAAAAATGAATAATGAAGTATTGATTCATAAATTCATTTACGTTGAAGGAAATAATTCGAGAAGATTACGTAATTTCTAAAGTTCTAAAGATTATTCACTTCTAGTTCCAGCCGAAAATCAAATGAGTTTAATTTAATATTAACTCATTAAATCTGTATTACATCCGAAGAAAATATACATATATATTTTCATAAAGACTGTAATAAAATTTCTCTAGTACAAAATATTACTTGTGGAATTTTTAACGGGTAGGTAATACCCGAGAGATATATATATAAATTCATAATTTATATGTTACATTGTTCGAATCTAATTCAGCAATCATCAACTATACTCACTACTTTCACAAGAACATACATTCTTTCATAGAAATCAAAACAACCTTTCTCATTCAAATTCGATTACATATTCTGATTTTGACAAATCAAAATCCAAGTCAAGATTTAACAGAAGACATCACTCTTAAATTCCTACATCTATCAAAGCTATACTTTGAATTTAAAACTGTGATAGAACATCACTTTTATTCATAACACTCAGAAGGATATTAGAATCATTCGAGATTCATCACGATTTCATCATTTGGATATTGACAATGACAATCTGCATTTAAAACCCTTCGAAATTCCTAAAGATACTTCAAATAATGAACAATTGAGATGATGATCCAACCACATGTTACCCACAGTCATATACCTGAAAAACTCTCGAAACCAAAGTCATAGTTCAGCACGTATCCGTGTCAGACCCTTTGGCATTTATTAGAAAAAATAACCTTTCAATCCCTTTTCAAAGTAGACAGTTTTGTCACATATCCAGTAAATCAACATCGATCTTTCATTCGAATAAGCCTTATTATAACTTTGAAATATAAGTTTATCCTTCATCATCATTACCGGGAAAACGTTTATATCCCACCAGATTAGCAGTAAACTTATCAACAACTTCATTGATCTTTGACTTTTCAAAAAATCATTACATTCATTGAAACTATATCAAGTACTCATCTACATCTTGTAACGATAATTACCATACCAACCACCGGGAATTAGCAATCAGTATTTTGAATCTCGCAGCATTTCTACGCCAACAGTTATATGTATACATATAACGTCTATCTCCTAGACTTACATACTTCGAATGTGAAGTTTCTGAAGAACACCCTGAACTGTGAACTAGTTCTCGAAATTTTAAAAAATGTTGATGAAGCAGCAAAAACTGTAAACGACTTAACAGTCAAAAGTTTGATGATAAATAATAGTATGTTGGCAAAGCTCTAAAAAAGAGAAGGTTTGGAACTGGAAAACGGATTGAGCCAGGTATGAAGGAGGCTGTGGACAAATCACAAAGACGAAATCTACCTTCAAAGAATCCAAATGATTCAGTGTCTACTGAAATCCTTAGCAAATACCTTGCTCCTTACTCTAAAACCCATGCGGACAATATTCTTCATCATCATCTTATCTTAAATATTCTAAGACATCATCGTATCTTTCATTATAAATATCCTCCATAATTCTGAAGATATTTTCATAATTATTCTTATCTGAAATCATTTACCTCTTCGCGCTATCTGTATTACATCATAAAAGAAACTATTTTAGTTTCTAAATTCTGAAACCTTCAAGTTTAAAATAAGAATGTTTTTGAAGTAGTGTTGGGAATTGAAGCATGAGTTAGTATAATATAATGACATTTGATCAACGTGATTATATTACAGTAAGTCATGCTGAGTTTCTAAATGGAACGTGATGAATTCACAGACTATATCGTCAACATGTGCCATGTTACATGACTCTGGTATTCTATTTTAACTCTAAGAATATCAAGAAAATATTTTCTTGATGATTCGGTCTTTTTCTAGGTATTCTGGTAATTTGACAAATCAAGATCGTGCCATTACAAATTCCTTCTTAGAACATTAACTATGTTCATTTTGAAATCCATACCTATGAATTCTGGACCATTATTCGCTTGACTTGAAGTCGGGAAGAGGAGACAAAAGTATGGAACTTTTAAATATAAAAGAAAATATGAAGCTCGACATCAAAACATAAATTACAAACCGTGTATATCAATACGTATTGCAACGTAAAGGCACGGGAGAATTAAAAATACTATAA
Organism: Rutidosis leptorrhynchoides; assembly: GCF_046630445.1. Taxonomy (NCBI): domain Eukaryota; kingdom Viridiplantae; phylum Streptophyta; class Magnoliopsida; order Asterales; family Asteraceae; genus Rutidosis; species Rutidosis leptorrhynchoides. The sequence goes on along the minus strand of NC_092341.1, from coordinate 84,179,888 downwards.
CCCCAAGGTAATGGTAAAAGTAAATAAAATCCTTCGGTGGTAGATGAAAAAGAAGAATGACAGATATAAAAGTTAAGAGTATATCGAGAATCAGAACTGGATGGAGCATATTGACGAATGTTTTAAAGTATGAATTAAGGGAGAAAGAATAGAAGGTGTGAATTGTAAGGAAACGAATGGGGAGGATTTATAGTAAAATATCCGACAAGGCAATCAAAACAGATGATCGCATTTAAAGCGGATCCTAATTTCCTTGATTACCGAAGAATTAGATCTTATTACGAAAATTTTCTCCAAATCCCTTGAACTCCGAAAATCAAATCTATCTACGTCAAAAGATATGATGAATCTACACTTACTCATTTCACTCTTTTGTGATAACTTCACTCATACTCTTCACATAAACAGATTGTTTATTCCATATTACTCAATGATGATAAAATTCTATTTATCAACTCATATTTGTCATGAAAACATTCTTATTGTTACCCATGACGACCTCGATCAAATTTCGGGGACGAAATTTCTTTAACGGGTAGGTACTGTGACAACCCGAAAATTTTCGACCAAATTTAAACTTTAATCTTTATATGTTTCTGACACGATAAGCAAAGTTTGTTAAGTTAAATCTCAAGAATTTTAAATTGTGTTCATACACTCATTTAACCTGGACCAAATTTCAATGATTCACGAACCATTATATGAACGGATATGATTATATATGTATATGTGTATATATTATAACTTGAAAATGTTAACAAAGTACTACCTCCGTCTCATTCCAATAGGCTAGTATTCCATTTTGGGTTGTCCCATTCTGATAGTCCACTTCCATAAATAGAAAGGAAAGATGATATTTCATTGGTGGATTTGGAGAGAGAAGATATTTCATTGGTGGAGAAATGAAGTTAGTGGGATTTCCTAAAACTGCGAGTTTTTTGTCTGTGGACTATTGGAATGAGACGGAGGTAGTATTAGACGTATAATACTTTACATGAACGTATTTGTTTCAAAATATATTAATAATTATCGACGGAATTAAAAGATAATATCAAATGATTGAATTATCAGATACACTGCATTATGATTACGAGTCTCTGTTGAGAGGTCCACTTTGATTTGAGAAATCTTCCCATTTTAACAATATTCGGAAAATGGTAAAGTGATTTTCGAGTAAGGACAAAGTGTCAATTTACGAGAGTTAGACAAAAGTTAGTGGAAATTCCTGTTTAATTCCAATACGTTCTTTACAACAATTAACCCATGACTTTTAATAAAGTAACTATTTAACTTTCATATTATTTAATGTATAGGTGAAATTATGAAATGCAGAAAACTTAGAAAATAAATATCGACAAGTTAAGTAAATCGACGTTTTATTTCATGCATCTAATTATCCATTGGACCTTACCCGACGATTCACGAACAATTTGTTGTAAATAAATATGTAATTAAATAAATATGTCATTATATATATATATATATATATATATATATATATATAAATGTATGTATATATGATAATTAAAAGTAATAAAATATAATTTAACATTTAAAATAAAAATGTAAGATAAGTTACAAAATAAGTATGTGGTAATTTAAAATGAATATATATATAAATATATATATGATTTCTATGTATAAATATTATTATATGTATATTGTAATGTATATATATACATATATATATATAGTGTATAAATATTCAATTATATATTATAAAAACTATGATATACTTGATAGATTATGATATAATAAATGTAATTACAAAGTTAAAAATATAATTGTTATATTATTATTACCTTTATTATTATTATCAATATTAATATTAATATTAATATTAAAAATCAGTATTATTAAAATTATTATAGATATGAAGCTTGTTATATATAAAATGTTATAGTATTATTATTAATAATATTATTAATATCATTAAAAATATTAGTATTATTATAACCAATATTATTATTATTAATAATATGATTATTATAAATAATATAATTACTATTATCATTATCATTAATAATAATATTATTATTACTATTATAAATTATTATTATTATTATTAATATTAGAAATATTATTATCATTTAATGAATAAGATTAATTATAATTATAATATATAAATACAAATACATAATTACAGATAATTCATATAAATACAGATAATTCAGATAACAACAAATGTATATTTTAAAACGCGTAAGAAATAATTTTCCATCGTTATCAGTTATTTGTGTCCCTTCTGTTTTCTGTTTACTCGTGGGATTCTGTCGAATTTATTCAAGATACAAACCAGATCAATCATTCAGTTACGTTATTTAATCCAATTACTATCTGTTGCAATTTAGAAAAACCAGGAAAGTCGGGAGAACAAGCAGGTACTCTGTACGCAAGTGCGTTTTCACCTAAAACTCGAATTCGAACCAAATCTCAAAAACTAAAATTACGGTTTTGTTAGGAATCCTCTAGTGAAACTATCTGCAAAATTTCACATTCCAACTCTTTCTATCGATCACGAATTTTTGAGTCAAACTTTAAAATTTAAAAGTCAAACAATCTGTTCTTCATGAAATTCGACTTCCTGTTGTTAATTCAAGTTAGTTTAATGATCTCTGAAGTTTCTATGAATGAGTTATGAGCTATTTTTGTGACGACCCGGGAATTTCCGACCAAATTTAAACCTAATCTTATTATGATTTCGACACGATATGCAAAGTCTATAATATTGAGTCTCGAAAGTTTTGAAATTTTATTCATGTAATCAATTACCCTTTGACTGTTCTCGATGATTCACGAACAATTGTGTAAGTAAATTATGTAAATACATATATAGATATAAATATAAACATATGAGTATAAATAATAATTTGAGTTAATAAAACAAACATTAATCAATTGAATATATATATATATATATAAAGTAATAAACAGAATATATATAAAATAGTATTGTGAATCTATGTGTATATATGAACTCTAATAATTATTATTATATTGTAATATATATAAATATTAAATATTCAATAGATGTTATCACAAAATAATATATAATTAATAAATTAAATATTAATTGTAATTACAAGTTAATTATAGTTGTTATCATATTATTACATTCAGTATTATTAGTAATATTAATGTTGGTAATATTAGCATTATTAAATTTATTAAATGTATCTTTATTTGATATATATATAATTTATTATATTGAGTATTATCAATAATGGTATTATTATAATTATTTTTATATTATTATTGTTATTAATATTATTATTCTTGTTAATATAAATGTTAATAATGTTATTATCCTTAATACATTGATAATTATTAATATTAGTTAAAAATGTAATTATATATAGCTACAGATATATATATAAATATATATATAAATACATATAAATATTTGAAACACAGATTAATATATATAATTAAATACAGATATAGATATATGTATATAAATACGATTATATAAATACGGATATATACAGAATTATATATATATATATATATATATATATATATATATATATATATATATGAATATTTACATAAATAAATATAAATACATCTGTATACAGTTTAACATCCATATCTGATCTACTATAAAAAAAAAAAAAATTGGAATCTGTTTTATGCATCAATCAAACACAGTATTTGATTTGTCTTCTGTCTTTTAACTGATTACAGAAAATTGGAATCCATCACAGTACATAACAAAATTTGTTACCTATCTCTATCAAGCTTTATTCTATTCTGTACGAATGGAATATATCTGCTATTATTTTCTTACTTGCTGTTTCAAATTTGTACAATCTATCGAGTTAATCAAACTAAGAAAAAAAATTTGATTGATTCCATTGTACTACAATTATATCTAGTGATATCTATATAGTACTCTGAAAATGCAATCAGAAGGGAAGAGGAGAAAAATCAAACCAAACATCACGACCTCACTTTGATCACCACTTTGAATATTCTGTGGATTGAATACTAACCACGACCATCCGTAACCTTGAAACTACAACCCACCATTTTATTTTTCGAGCATACACCAAACCCACAACAACTACACCGGACCACCATCCAGCTCCACAACTTAAACCACCATCACCACCAGACCATCAACAGTCACCTCCACATTTACAATCGGTATCACCCAAAAGCGTAACCATCGGGCCACCACAAACCCATTGCCTTTTATTACTATTATTTTTTTTATCGAACAATTGAAGCCACCATCACTTGAACTACTTAACTGCACTTCTACTCGTTACTTGTTACTGTTTCTGTGTAACAACCGCCATGACCTCACACGTAATTCAACCTAAACGAGCTACTACAACCGCGATTTTTCTTCCATTTCTAATTATAACAATGATGAGGGAGTAGGATAATGATAGTATTATATAAGTGCAATATTAATAAACAAGTGGAACAAACCACTTTATGGTCGACATAGTACATAGATGGTTGGAGAAAAAAAAAAAGAAAAGTGGGTTGCAATCCTTTTGAGCCGTTCACTTTTGGACTATGACCAACCTTTTCTTTTTCGGTGGGACTAAACGGGTCACGATGGAGACAGCCCTTGATTTTAAATGGTATATCAATTTCTTCACAATAAACCAAATACGTACACACTTAAGTATAGTTAAGGTTATGCTGTGTAATTATTGAACGATGATAAATTGATGGTGGTGGCGACGTGGTCATATGATGATGTTTTAAGATGATAATGAAGTGAAGGTCATGATGATGATCATATTAATACCGTATGATGGTACGGTTATGATGATGTACGATGATATTGATGATGATGATGATATCCTGTGATGATTCGTTAAATGATGATGATAAACAGATACGATGATGATAAGTAAAGATGATGAGGGTGATTAAGATGTAAGATAGTTCATGAAGATGATGATGTAAATGTTGAGGAAGATGGTAACAGTTTCGTATGTGTTAAAAATATAAGAGAGCGAATAATTACAGAAACGAACTAATGGTTCAATGGTTCAGAAGGGTGCTTTATAATCGAGATTTCTTGAGTTCAAATCTAGGCTGCTACACTTTATTTTTATTTTTCCTTATTCCTGATCAATCAACAGCAAGAGCTAAAGGACTACATGTTGGGCTTCCTTTAAATGATAAATGGACTAATTCTTTGTTGGGCTTCTAATTGGGTCGTGAGGTTTGATAAAAGGAATTGAAATTATTATTATAAAAGAAAATCTAAACAGAAGGATGGGTTAGAGTGTTGGTATTTAAGTGTGAGGTCTTGGGTTCGATCCCGGGCAAGGGCACTTATTTTTAGAACTTATCCTTTGAGGTAGTTTACTTATTATTATTATTATTATTATTATTATTATTATTATTATTATTATTATTATTATTATTATTATTATTATTATTATTATTGCAAATAAATATTAGTTATGTAACTATATTACAATTATATTAATATTAAGTTTTAATGCATGATATAATAGTTTAAACATTAATATATAATATATATAATAAATACATATATATTTTAATTAAAGTACTTTAATAAAAACTGATGTATAAATATTAATTATTTAATTAAAAGATATAAAATAGTTATGATTAATTTAAGTATTAATGTAACATATAAATTATTAATATAACAAGTATATCAATAATATTACCTAAACTTGTTTAAATATTAACATATGTGTTAATATATATAATTGATATAGGTTCGTGAATCCGAGGCCAACCCTATACTTGTTCAATGCCTTTATATGTATTTTTACTGCAAAATACAGTATGGTGAGTTCATTTGATTCCCTTTTACTCTTTACATTTTTAGACTGAGAATACATGCGCTGTTTTTACAACTGCTTTATTAAATGCTCTTGAAATATGTTTTGAACTGCGAATACATGAAATGCTTTTATAAATGTTTGACGAGATAGACACACGCAAAACATTCCTCGAATGAATTATTATGCAGACAGAAGTTCTGCAGATTATTATTGAATTATGTGGACATGATAATTGCCACCATTGAATTATGTGGACATGATAATTGCCACCATTGAATTATGTGGACATGATAATTGCCACCATTGAATTATGTGAACATGATAATTGCCACCAATTGAAGTGAATGTTATGTATCGAGAGAATGATTTTTATACATAGGTTATGTGTATGATATTTTGTACACGAGATATGTGTACGGTTACTAAGATTTATGAAAAATGATTGCGTACACGAGAAAGGTGTACTGTATTTAAAAGATATCGCATGTACATTACAGGTGGGTATAGGATTCGGGCCCATTTGTACCATGCAGGATTTAAATCTTGTGGTCTATCAAAATGATGAATTTTATTGTTTTATGTTAAACCTATGAACTCACCAACCTTTTGGTTGACACTTGAAAGCATGTTTATTCTCAGGTACGAAAGAAACCTTCCGCTGTGCATTTACTCAATTTAAAGACATTACATGGAGTCGTTCATGGCATATAGAAGTCAGTATCATCGCGATGGTACCAGCTGTTATTGTATTCGTTCAGGAAGATTTTGGACGGGGTATGACAATTTCATGTTTTGATTACAACCTAAAAGTGTCTCAATTTTCGAAATTGGATTTGAGTCCATATGGGTAATTCGCGACTGCCGCTGCTTATACTTTTATTTATTTTTTATTTATTTTTTATTTTTATTCCAATCACCACATTTAAATCGATTCTATTTCGTTGAAAATTCAAAAACCAAACAAACCTTTGATTGTTATGATTAAATTGGTGTTGGCCGTTTGATTTTGTGAAAGAAGAAGAGGATGAAATAGAAACTGGTTATATACAATTTAAAACAACATTATATCAGAAAAACAAGGATGGCTGGGTGGTAAAGATTGTTGACGGGTAGAAAGAGGTCGTGGGTTCGAGTCCCGGCCGTGGCGTTTTTTTTAAGCTTCTCTTCAAAGGTTGTAACATTTATTATTATCATTATTATTAATTTTGTTGTTATTATTATTATGATTAATCATTATTATTTCTATCATTAGTGTTATGAATATTATTATCACTACTAAAATTAATATTGATATCATTATTACTAGTATTATAATTATTATTATTATCATCTTAATTATAAGCATCATAACTGTTATTAGTATTATATTTTATATTAAGAGTATTATTAATTATTGTTATTGTTATGTTAATATTAATATTATGATTGTTATTATTATCATTTTAGTTAGTACTATGTAATATCACTAAGTACTAATAGTATTATTATTATTATTATTATCATGGATATGAATATGATTATTATTATTATTATTATTATTATTGTTATTATTATTATTATTATTATTATTATTATTATTATTATTATTATTGTTATTACGAAAATAACACAAACTATTACTATTATCATTAATATTAGTATTAATATCTTTTTATAAATAATAGAAGTGTTAATATTGACATAAGTAATATTATTATCACGAATATCATTATATAAATACTAAAATCAATATCATGACTATCATTAACAGAAAAATCAATATTGTTACAAGTATTATAATTAATGTCACTATTATTATTACTATGATTCTTATTATAATTATTATTATAAGTAATGTTATTATTAATATTATCATTATAATCAAATACAACTTTTAATTACTATATCATTAAGTATAAAACTATACTCATAAGTAATATTACATATAAGTATGAATATATTATATTAACAATTTTTGTATAAATATTCACATAAAACAAATTAGATATTTTTAATATATATATATATATATATATATATATATATATATATATATATATATATATATATATATATATATATATATATATATATATATATATAATAACCATTTTCAAATATATATATACAAATTAAAATAAATAATATATAAAGTTATAATATATGAAATTTTTCGATTACGATTATATGTATTAATGAATACATAAATGATATAGGTTCGTGAATCCCAGGCCAACCCTGCATTGTTCAATATCGTCATATGTATTTTTACTACAAAATACAGTATTATGAGTTTCATTTGCTCCCTTTTTAAATGCTTTTGCAATATATATTTTTGGGACTGAGAATACATGCGCTGCTTTTATAAATGTTTTACGTAATAGACACAAGTACTCAAAACTACATTCTATGGTTGGATTATTAGACCGAATATCACCCCTTTAGCTTGGTAACCTAAGAATTAGGGAACAGTACCCCTAATTGATGCGAATCCTAAAGATAGATCTATGGGCCTAACAAACCCCATCTGAGGTACGGATGCTTTAGTACTTCGACTTATTATTATACAGATGAGAGGATTCTATTTTTGGGATATTCTATATGCATCTTGTTAATGTCGGTTACCAGGTGTTCACCATATGAATGATTTTACCTTAATGCAGACGAGAGGATTCTGCTTGAGGATTATGTTATAAAAAGAAAATCTTGTGGTCTATTAAAATTATGGAAATGATTGATTACGATAAATTTATAAACTCACCAACCTTTTGGTTGACACTTTTAAGCATGTTTATTCTCAGGTATGAAAGAAATCTTCCGCTGTGCATTTGCTCATTTTAAAGATATTACATGGATTCGTTCATGGCATATTTCAAAAGACGTTGCATTCAAGTCATTGAGTTCAATAAAGATTATTATTAAATAAATGACAGATTAGGTCATTTATAGTTTGGATATTATGAAATGGTATGCACGCCTGTCAACTTTCGATGTAAAAAAAGTTTGTCTTTTAAAAACGAATGCAATGTTTGTAAAATGTATCATATAGAGGTCAAATACCTCGCAGTGTATCCATATGTTATTGTATTCGTCCTTATAGATTATGGCGGGTTGCTTCAGAAATCTCGTGGTCAAATGCGATTAAACTATTTTTCTGAATACTATTTTTCAGATACTATGTTACGCTATTTAAAACTGTGGTTTACAAACAAGAGAAATAAAACTCGACATGGTATTGTCTATGAACATTTAAAAGTTGACATGGTATTGTCTACGAATATTTGAAATTTGACATGATAGTGTCTACAAACATTTGAAACAAGACACAGTGTTTTCTACAAACTTTAAATATGAAACCATTGTGGTTTCATACACTGTAATTGGTCACTTAAACTTGTATTTTGCAAACAGGAGAAACAAAATATTTTTGACTGTCATACACAACTGAACTTAACATTGATGTACACAAACAGACTAAACGTGACAAACGTTGTCTGCAAACTTTTAATATTAAACCTTAGTGGTCTTTCACTAATAAACATTTTCTGAAAATCGTTTCTTAAATATACTGTATTGTTTATCTAAAACCTGTAGATTCACTCAACATTATTGTTGACCCGTTTTGCGTGTTTTATTCTCAGGTATTAATTGCTTCCGCTGTAAAACATTGCTGTTACGTAGAAGTCAAGCCAAGTACTGGGACTAGAGTTAAAATTCCGTTAATCGATTTTGACGGGGTGTTATATGCATCGTAATAGCTTAATGATATAATGAATGTGATTTTATCATAACTAATTTTTTTACGTGATTTTTCAACGGTCGTGGGCCAAAAACCTAGTATAAGATATAATAATAATAATAATAATAATAATAATAATAATAATAATAATAATAATAATAATAATAATAATAATAATAATAATAATAATAATAATAATAATAATAATAATGCCATGGTTAATTTGTGGTGACTTTAATGAGATAAGATCTCAATCCGAGCGATTTAATTATGTTTTTCAATAGCAATTAGGCCATTAGATTCAACGATTTCATCAACAGTTCGTGTTTAACTGACATTCCTCGCGTGGGGGGGGGGGGGGGGGGGGGTGGGGGGTGGGGGGTGGGGTTTTCAAGAGTTTGTGGCAATAGCATCAAGTTTAGTAAACTTAATAGATTTTTGATATCGGAGGAATTCAATCTTTGTTGGCCTAGTTTGTCTGCTACGGTTCTCGAAAGAAAACATTTAGATCATGCTCCTATAATTCTCAGAAATAATCTTATGGACTATGGCCCTAAACCTATTAGAGTCTTCAACGAATGGCTCAAAATCGGATGGTGTTGATGAGCTAGTGGTTAAAAAACATGGTATTCGAATGTCAGTGGGTCAAGACCAGACTATGTACTAAGAAATAAGCTTAAAGAGGTTAAACTTGAACTCAAGAAGTGCAGTGCGATATTAGGGAATTTAGAGGAAGAAATACAGAAAAATTTGAAGGCAACCAATGATTGGGAGAAAACTGAAGAAAGTAGAGTGCTTACTGAAAGTGAAAGGAGTGTTGGTTGAATAAAAAGAAATTATGGTTAGCTAAATAGAAAATCCAAGTTAACATGCTAAAACAAAAGGCTAGAGTTAAATGGACCTTAGAAGGAGATGAAAACTCAAAATATTTCCACAATTGTATCAAAAGAAATGCGAATAAAAACATGATCTGAGGGTTACAAATAAATGAAGTTTGTCTGATAAACCTTCGAAAATAAAAGAGGAAGTATACAGCTATTTTTCCTCTATTTTCAAAGTAAACGACTATGGCAGTGGTTCTTTTATTTTCCACGAACCGTGTATTAGTGATGATGATAATGCACTCCTGGAGTGTAAATTCAGTGGGAAAGAAGTATGGGAGGCGATTCAAAGTTGCAGGAGCTCAAAAGCATCGGGGCTCGACGGTTTCAACATGAAATTCTTTAAAATGTTTTGGTGGTTAATAAAAACTGATTTGATTTTCGATTGGTTCTAGAATTATATGAAAATCTCCAAGGGTTGCAACGCCTCGTTTGGCACCTTAATCCCTAAAGACGACAACCCTCTCGGCCTTATAGACTTCTGTCCTATTAGTCTTATTGAAAGTGTCTATAAAGTTATATCAAAAGTCCTTTCTATTCGTGTGTCAAAAGTCATACACAAATAAATCGAGGTAGAGCAGAGTGCATTTATAGGAGGGAGATATATTCTTGATGGTGTTCTAATCGCAAATGAAGTTATAGGTGAGTTGAGACGTGAAAAAAGAAAGGTTCTTATTTTTAAGGTCGATTTTGAGAAGGCGTTTGATTGTCTAAAATGGGACTTCATCATATACACAATGAAGAATTTAGGATTTGGTGAAAAATGGATCAAATGAATTTTTACTTCCCTTTCGTCTACTTCCATCTCAATTCTTGTTAACGGTTCACCAACAAGAGAGTTTGAGCCGGAAAAGGGTGTAAAGCAATGTGATTTGATATCACTGTTCCTCTTTATAATAGCCGCGGAAGGGTTGAATATGTTAGTTCAAAGCATTGGTGAACTTAAAGGTGTATATGTTGGCCAAGAAAGGGTGGTAGTCTCACATTAACAATACGCCGATAATATGATCCTTTTTGATGAATAGAGCTCAATCAACTTAGGTAATATCATGAAACTCCTTAAATGTTTCGAAAAGCTCTCGGGTCTCAAAGTTAATTTCCAAAAGAGTAGTTTATATAGTGTCGGGGTTGACAACTGTGAGCTTAACAATTTGGCCGAGAGGTGTAACTGCTCACCTAGTTCTTTTCCACTAAAATATCTAAGTCTCCCTCTCGGCGTAAAAATGAGCAAGGCATGTTTGTGGCAACCGGTTTATTGATAAGTTCAAAAAAAGATTATCGGAATGAAAATCTAAATCAGTATCTTTTGGTGGGCGGTTAACCATAATTCTCTTTGGGTCAAGGTCATTTCTAGTATTTACTGGTCAGGTGGAGGGTTAGATGTTGCTAACAATGATAGGTTTCGACATAGCGCCTCAACTTGGAGTATCATCATTAAAGAGGGTTTGGTAATTGATGCAAAAGTAATTGGATTCACATCATCTTTCGTCAAAAAAATTGGTAACTGGCACACTGTTAAAATCTGGCATGATCAATGGTGGTGACATCAAATTAAAAGATAAATACAACAGGCTATTCACTTTGGAATGTGTCAAGGACGTGTTTATTGCAGATTGAATTATAAAAATGGACAATAACACCACCTTCTGTTGGAACTGGGCTGGGCCCATTAGAGGTCTATCATAAATTTTTTTTTTTTTTTTTTACGGCGAAAAATTGAATTGTAGGCAAATATGAGTTGTAGGCATTAACTATGGATTTATCAAATGTTCAAATCAATAGTAATGCAAGTGATTCCTGAAAATATGTACTTGAACCTTATGGTATTTTAAAAATAAAATGTCTATCTTTGCTTATTGATGGAACGAATTCGACCTTCAAGTCTCACTTTAAAACTCTCATAAGTAAAGCAATTCGTTTAAAAGTGAAAATCTTTATATGGAGAGCAAAACAATTAAGATTACCGGTCAGGATCGAACTAGATAAACGAAACATCAATTAATCCAGGTTCCTATGTTTCTTCTTCAACAAGAGTGGGAATTGGTTAATTCGACATATTAACTCGTATAGTTCTTATAGATAAAAGTATATAGTCAGCTTTAAATATAAATACTCGTTGGTTTCTTAGATGTAGGTTGCTTTTTCGATCGATTTGTCTAGTTTGGCTATCGTTGTAATCCTTCTTGTTGTATCCTTTCTCGTGATTTATATAATGCTTGCTTTTTAAAAATAAATAAATAAATATAATAATAATAATAATAATAATAATAATAATAATAATAATAATAATAATAATAAAATATGATTTATTAATTAACACATATTTTTTATTTCATGTTAACATGAATGTTTATTTAAAATTGTATAATTTAAAATTGTACCGTACAATATGTTAATGAATGATTTATGGTAGATTAAGTAAAATAATTATCATCATCCTTTATTTAATGATAACAAGCGTATATTCTACAATAAATTAATATTTTATAGATATTTTATTAAAGATTAAAGAACGAACACACTTCTATAATGAAAAGGTTACAAGGGTGGGTAATATGAGTATGGGTCCCACACGATGTGTCACATGTCCGTTATCGTTTGTGAGGTTTTCTAACACTTCTTGAAAGTGGGTCCTCATGGACCATGGTCATGTAAAAAAACGTGCTAATTTACACTTTCACACACGTTATTATCAATAAACAAGCTATTAAAGTAACACTACTTGCGGTCGGTTACTAATTTAGTAAGATAACGTGAATATAAAAACTCTTTGTATTGAATATATTAAGGGTTTGTAGTGTTTAACTAGTGGATAAAGTAGGTACTAGGTAACTTAATTGTATTGATCAAATATTTAACTTCTAAATAATAGCCATTACAAAAACGAGTAATAAAGTAATGAGAATAATTCTCACTTGATTGCATTGTATACTTGATTGCATTGTATAGGGCAAATTTCATAAAAAAAGAACATAAACAGATTAAAAGATCGATAAAGGGAGCATGAGATTGTAACTCTTTAATTTGGTAAACTAGCATTTCATATTCTCCATCCTTTTATTAAATTAACCCTAATAATTTATTAAAGAACCCTCAATCCTGACGCAAGAAAACGAATTTCAATTCGACTTTCCAGCTTCTAATCTGACGGCGCCGGAGATTTAAGATGGGAAGATCACAGTATAAGATGAACGAAGACGGATGGTTTTTTAAGGGTAGAAACAACCGTAAGAAAGCGGAACCTATATCTAATCCTTACAAAAAACCAGCGGCTAGGGTTTCATATTCCACGTTTTTTGTCACAAACTAGTTACAGAACGACCTGCGCGTTGCTGCGAGTGCGTTTTGGTTGGTCTGTTTTTGTAGTCGATTAGTAGTGAGTCATAAGTTAATATTATTCGATAGCGTCATGCTTAGCGCTAAATATTTACATGAACAAAACGACTGTGTCACGCGTTGCAGCGAGTAAAACCACATGTTATTGTGGGACATCATTAACGATGAATTAGAAAACTTCAAAAGAAACAATTAAAGAAAAATAATGATAATGTTGTAATAAAGAATTAATTCTTTTCATGTTTTTATTAGTTAGTATATTTATTAGATTAGTTGGTTGTGTACACTAAGATTTTAAAATATGCCAGAAAAAAACCACAAAAAGAAAAAGAAAAACAACCACAAAAAGATTAAAAAAAAAAAAAAAATCCACAAAAAGAAGAAAAAAACAACCACAAAAAGAGTGGGTAGAGTTTGTTGTCGTTTTCACTACTAAAAGATAAAATTGTATATGGATTAAAAAGTGATGGGTGAAATCACCTTTCACTATTTACACCTTAATAACTTATTAAATTTGTTTGTAACACAATTATTTCAGATTGGGGAGTACAATATTACACGAAACCCGTTTGAACCGACCCATTCAACCCGATTGATTAATAGTATAACTTTTTGTTTAAACAAATTCACCCGATTAAACTGTATTAGGATCAAATTAACTCGATTAACTGTAATTATAATCATAATTGTTCTCCCTGATTCCAGTCATCTCCTTCTTTACCCCTTCTCTGCTACCTGAACTAAAGATTGATAGACAAAGTCAATGGGTAACAATAGTATTATTCCCCCAAAGCAACCATTTTTTTGCTTAAAATGGCCATGGGATATCAATTCAAACCCTAACACTACTTCCAACACTACCAAACCCCTAAATTCATGTTCATCAGGACCTCCATGGCTATTCAAATCATTCCAAACAATCGGTTCACTCGCTTCAACACTAGTCGATTCCATCTCGAACCCACAAACCAAAACCCCGATTCGGGCTTCATCAACCAAGAGTTTGAATTGTGAAGATCAAGGGGAATTAGAGCAGAGAGCGTTGGCTTGTGCTTTGACTAATGGGAAAGATGCAACTGTTATCGAATTTTACTCTCCGAAATGTAGTCTTTGTAATTCAATGGTTGATTTTGTTGGTCATGTTGAGAATAAGAATGCTGATTGGCTTAACATTGTTATGGTTGATGCTGAGAATGATAAATGGTTGCCTGAGGTACTATGCACTCTACCTGTTCGACGAAATGCCTTGTCATGATCAAACCAGTTTGGGGTCGGTTATGTAAACAACTCTAATGTAAAAAAGGATAGAAGTGACACATGGCAACTTATACATAAAAACTTAAGCACGTGATGCACGTAATCACAAATTGTCACATGTCAATTTTTAGATCGTCTCTCTAGTTAATGTTTAGCATTACAGTTAACCAATTTTTACTTTGTTCTTTGATATTTGTGTGTTTCATTTGGTTTTATGCAGTTGCTTCATTATGACATAAAGTATGTTCCATGTTTTGTATTGTTGGACAAGGATGGAAATGCGCTTGCAAAGACTGGCGTTCCAAGCAGCCGGCTTCATGTAGTTGCAGGTGTTTCTCATCTACTTAAATTGAAGCGATCGTCACATAGATAAACTGTTACGATGCGTCAGTAGTTTCATCTTTCGAGAACTATACTACCGAATATTTTCCTTCTTGTACATTATGAATATCAAATATTTGAAATTGAATTACTACAATGTTATTTGAATTAGCACAATATTTTGTTTGCATATACAATCATTTGATCATTGAGTTGTAGATTTCACAAAATTAAAACTTACAATAATAAATTACTATTATGAATATCAAATGGAGTCATTGAGATTTTAGGAGTTCTTGAAGAATGTTTCTTCCTTCATTCAAGGTATCCAAGTGAGAAACTTCAGAAGCCCATATATTCTGCAGCGGGAGCAATGTCATGTCCAACCTTTGTAAACGGTCCACCGCTAATTGATTCATATCATTCGAATTCAACACAGTACCAACAATATTCTGCAAATAGAGAAAAAATGAATGAATATTACAAGGTTTATCATGTGTAAGGCATTAAATTACTGAACTATACTCTCAATTACTCACCCAAGTGTTGCTGGAACAAGCTTGGAGAACTATGGACTTGAGAAACTGCTCATCGGATCCACTAACAACGTTGTCTGAATTAGTAGAAAGTGCAACATCTAGACATGAAGAATCAGTCATGGACCCATTGTTCTTCATTACAATTGTGCCATGCTGATCTAGAATCTTGTTAATGTGTGAAACATCGTCTGTTTTCTTGTTTGATTTATTTAAACTTCTTCTCAAACGTAAACTAAATAAAGCCACTGCCCTCTCATTATCAGTCCAGCAACAGCATGAAGATGATCCATCGTCTATGCAGAAAATATGAAAAGAAAAAGGAGTTGATATCTTTGTATTTATTAAACATACACATCAATTAGTAAATCGTATTCAATCTAGCAATAAACAAGAAGCATACCCATTATGAAACCGGCAAGTGGAATTTTCAAAGAAGTCGATTCTGAGTTATCAGTGGAGAACGAATGTACAAGCTTACGATTCTTTTCCAGTACCAAGACATAAATTGCCACAACCTGCAACATAGTCCACCAAATTTCATGTTATATTTATCGCTATTAGGAAAAAACATAAAATAAAATTACACGTTATTATGTTATATATTGTATATTGTATATATAAAGTTACAGCAAACATAATTAGAGATGACACTAACTAAATGGCTATGTAATGACCTACTTTGCAATGCAGTCGTAGTTGTTTATGGTCTGAAAACTGCATAATTTCAGATATTAAAGTTGCAGGACCAGTTGATAATGAATCAGTCTCCACAACTGATTTAACAGATGCGAGATCCCATTCGTTACTCCGTTTGTTATCATCAACGACTATGGAATTGATTTCAATGAAAGATGCAGCTGTCAATTTGAGAACGTCCCCTTCACTGATACAACATGATTAAGTTGGTAAGAAATTATGAATTAAGAGAAAATTCCAAGTTTCAAAAATGATAGAGAAAACATCAAATATTAAAAAATACAAAATGTTAGTAGATTGAGGTTGACACGTAGTCACGTACACTGATAAAAGAACACGATAAAAGCTAGCTTTGATGCCTGGTCCAAAACCAATTGGATAACTGTGTTCACTTAAGCTGCTATAAATCTTCACCTGAAATGTGGTCAGAAATGAGAGAAAATTACTGTAGGAGTCCAAAAGGAGAACACAATGTAAAACAGAAAATAGCATTTACCAAGTCTTTTTCGTCGACTAAAACATGAATACACATGTTGTTTGTCAGTCCAGGACCGATACGATGATGGGCCCCATGAGCTTCATGAACAGCCACCACGTGTCCTTGCACAGATAATAAACTCCCGACAGGCAAATTATTAGCACCAAAGGTCCCAGATGATGTTGATGCGTCCATCATGGTTCGAGGACTCTTATAACTATCCAATAAGCCTTTAATAGATTTAGTTGGTTTTATAAGATCTTGTTTTAGTTCTCTGAGTTTGAGACCTAAGAAGTGTGAATAGTCAGCTGACAGACGTAAATGAATATCTGGACAAATCTCACGGCATCCATCAATGGTTCGTGCAGTAATAGGACAAGTTGGCTCCACAGAGAACGAAACATTCCAGAAATGTGTTTGAGGATTCACAAATGCTTTACAGTCCTTTGCAGTACATATTGGATCTTTGTCGTGGTGCTTTAGTAAGTAATAGCCACCAATCCTCATCGACTGCATGGAGCGACATATTATATTTCATATTAGATATAAAAATTAGCCTTGGTGGATAGACAAAGGTTATGAACACTGTTGTAAAAGTCGGCCGAAGTGTCGGTTTGAGGACTAGCCCGTCCCGAGTCGCTCAAAAACGTATTAAAAGTCGGTCAACACTAAAAATTCGGGTCAAAGTCAGTCTAAGTCGGGTATGTGTCAGGGTATGTGTCAGTCAAAGTTAGGGCAAAAATTATTTTTTTTTTAAATCAGATGTTTTGCCATATATCTATGTTTGAAATATATATGTTGTATGTTTGATAAATTTATGTGTAATAAATATGTATAAATTTATTTTTTACTAAAAGTCAACGTTGGTCAGCGCCTCACGACTTTTACAACCTTGGTTATGAATGGGCCAACCTCATACTTGCAGATGCTATCAGACTTGAATTCGAGGAGCAACTTCCTTGCACTTTTGCTGCATGAAGAATCCTCCTCCATATTGGCTACTTTAAATTCATGAAGAACAAGTTAAATTACTCCAATTGTTGTTATAAAAATATTAAAATATAGACTTAACTATAAAGAACGTTTCAAATTGTCGGAAACATTACTTTCAGAGTCATGGAAAACTGAAGTGGAAGCTTGTTCTTTTGTACACCTTTTAAACGTTGCATTATCCGGATATTCTCCTCCATCAGATGATTCGATCAGATCTCTCATTTTACTATGAAGAATTAAATACCAGGGAAGAACCCTGGCTTCAGCATAAACGCTGTTTAATAACACATTATCACCTGGAAACTGAGAATAAAAAAACAGATTAAACGTGCATGAATGAAAAAAAAAAAAAAAAAAAAAAAAAATCATTAGTAGTTGCTAATTTTCCTATACTCCCTACCAGAAGAATAAGATGGGTGAGTAGAACGAGGTTGGGTAACTAGTCATATTCAGTATCGTCAGGTTATGATCCTCAAACACTTTTTTTGTCCAGTTTTCATGTATAATTGATGTGTTACTTATGATACAAAATTATTGATATTTAATAAAAACAATAAAAAACACACCTTTTGTTGTAGAGGAAATTTGTGTACTAACAAAAGCAGGTGGAATCTTCCGCTTTCCAACTCATTGAAATTCTCCTTCGTATCCTTGCTTGGACATAAGATACGATTTCTTAATTTTGCATCTTTCATATAACAATGAACATAAAGGGAGATCCTTTTTGTCCCAGTTATATTAAAATGGTTAAAAATGTTTCCACATGAAAACGGCTCATTATCGAGTGATTCTAACTGTTCCAGTTGTCGAGGATATCCTTCCATTACAACAGTAAAGTCGTTCATCTGATGATATTATACAAATAAGGGGAATACAGAGTTGTATATTAGCAACAAAAAAAAAAAAAAAAAAATAAGCAGCTATCTACTAATATAGAACAGATTAAAAAGATGTAATTACCTCATATATGTCCTTAATGCTCCAAACCGAAGAAAGATCAGGTATAACAATATCAATGCTACCCGTTGCATCAACTAATTGCAGTTTTCCAGAGTATTCTGAAATCTACAAACAAAATGCACTACCACAATCAAAAATATATTAAATTCAACCTAACTTTGACCAACTCAGACTGACTTTGACCTGACTTTTTAGCGTTGACTGACTAATTAGACGTTTCTGGGCGAAACAGGACGGGCTAGTCACCAAATGACTAGTTGGCCGAGATGGCCGCCGTTTACAACAGAGTAGATGGTTATTTACATGGGCATGTACTTTAAATGATCAAATACCTAGTACTAATATTTAATTTACAAGAGATAAGGAAACTAACTTGCCTTTAAATTTCCAAGCAAAACAACATTCATATCATCACTTTTCAGAATTTTACTAATAGGCTGATCATAAGATTTCCCTCCACAAAATAAACTACTATATGACACGTCCGTTTCATAATCCGTCTCACTTTTAAATAAACCTTTTAAGAACATTCCCTCACACCGACTGATGAAATTGGAAATGGGCACAACCTGAAAGAAATAACAAACTGTTTAAAAAAGATGCTCAAATAACAAACTGTTACAAGATTTATAACTGCCAAAACATACCAATTTTGAAGGGTGGTAATCGATTTTCTTGCCACAGCCCGATGACTCATGCAAACAATACTCTGAGAGAACTCCATGCTGCCAAACGATGCACGTACTTAATGATCCCTAACTACTAATTACTCGATATAAATTTGGTGTTTCAATTGAAGAGTTTGAAAATTAGTATACCCGGAATCGGAACAATGATAAAGGCAAACACGAACTGGAATATTTCTGAACTAATCCTTCCAACTACAAAACACCATTAATGCTTGTTTCAGCTTAACACAAAGTTTGCTAAGGTATCAAAAACATTGTAAAATAATAATAAGAGTACTTATCCACGGAAAGAGCCCGTAAAAACTAAAATACTCAATTTCATGATAAACATTACATGTTTCGATCCTAAGATCTCCATGTCAGTGAGAATCCCAGCAAACTTTTTTCTAAAAGATGAAACTACAAGCAACACCCTGAGGAAAAAAAAAGAAGAAACGTTTGAAAGATGAGTACTTGAATGCCAAAAAAGGAAGGTAAAAACTACAACGAAATTCACATGTTATTACCATAATCTAGATGAAAATGTAAGCGACTCAATAAACTTCCTAAGAAGACTTCGAGATTGTAAGACTTGATAGCATCTATACCAAACCAACAATAAACATGTTAAATACTGTTCTAAACATTAACCATTAACCATAACAATAAAAAAAAAAAAAACTTTATCAACACTAACCTGCTTTCGGTTGGGGAAAACACATTAACACGAATGCTAGTCCTATAGCAAGATCCCAATATCTTGACTTTCGTCCAAGCAAATTTTGGATCTTCCACATGAAAATTTCTCAATGTTATCTATAACAAAAAATATCCATATATCAGAAACATATAACATCCCTATGTGTAACTGGGTTGTTTGGGATTTATTCCCTTATAAGCTTTTTGCTTACTTTTTAGAGCAGAAGATATACATACTTATTCTTTAAGCAGATAATCATTTTTAAATAAAAAAATCCCAAACACTCCCTAATAATAATCTAATATACATACAATTGCACCGGTTCTTAAACTGTGTGGCATAGAGAGATGATTATCTGTAAGCAACAACAATACATTTTGATCCAATTCGATAACCATTCCCTGCATGTATGTTGCAGTAATACATCCAGTGTAAACATTGCATAATCCCTTTCTTGCATTAACGCCATTTTTACCGGTAGACGTAGGAATATGAATAACAGATTTCTCTGCAGTCACATACATCATTAAAGACTTTTCTTCTCCAAGAAAAACCATTTTTTTCTTCATACCAGAGATCAACAGAACACCTCCAACCAACCTCGATATAACAGGATACCATATCGAAGCAGGACCACAAAAATAAAGAGTAATAGTTTTCGAAAACTTATGATCGGCTCCTATTATATCTTGAAATGATATGACCTTATCCCTACAACTACATATTTCACATTCACAAACAGTAATCTCAGCAAGAAATCCATCAAGGCTTTTAGTACCGTTTTTGTTCGATGTACACGGCACATTCGCAACAGGGCTAATTGATTCCAGTAATCCATATATTAAACGATGAGGAACTATACCTTTTTCATAAACAGGGATAACAGAATTCAAATAAAACGCATTAAAATTCGGTACCGAAATTTGTTCGGACTGATCAATGCTCCACCTGATAATTTCTAACAATCCGCCGTGTGGTTTCGCCGGAACAAAATTCCAGGCAAGGACTCTGATTCTCCGGCCGATAATTCGAAGGTCAAATTTGAGAATATCACAACAAACGGCGCCGGAATGATCTGAGAATTTGAGACAGCTTGAGTTATGGCAGGAGAATGAAGGTAGGGTTAGGGTTAGGGTTCCGATGAGTAATGTTGGATGGTTGTCTAGAGGTTTTAGGATGTTGTTACTGTTAGGGTTTTGTGAATCGGACGGCTGAGTGTTGTTTTTGGTGGGAGCGTGAATCGGAGGGTTGACGGAGAGAGATGATGCGCCGGTGAGTGGACGGAGACGGTGGAGTAGGTCGGAGATTGAAATGAGGTTTACTGAAGTATCTTCTTCCATGGTGAGAACCTTTCTAGAATTTAGCGGGAAAAATATTAACTGGGGAGTACAATGACAGTTTGTTTAGGGATAAAATTTAGTTTTACCCTTAAATTATTTATGTTTAAATTGCTTAAAATATATAGATTGAAAAACTATAAACTCCTTGTTTGTGATTTTGTTATCTAGTATAGTCCGAGCCAGAGGCGAAACTAGGATTTTTTTCACCGGGGGCAAAAAAAAAATTTTAACCGTAGCAATTTTTTTGGACAAAATTTGAAGATTTTGGGCAAAAGTTGGAGATTTTGGGGCAAAATTTGAAGATTTTGGGGCAAAAGTTGAAGAATTTGGGGCAAAATTTGAAGGTTTTTGGGCAAAATATGTAGGTTTGGGGGCAAAAAAAAAATCCACTGGGAGCAAAGTCGAAAAACCCAAAATTTTTACACTGAAAAAAAAATCCACCAGGGGCGCCCGCCCCCCCCCCCCTGCCCCATACCATCTTCGCCCCTGGTCCGAGCATACTTAAGGAAGTGCAACTAGTCATTGAAGGTTCTCATTTTGACTTTGGAGCTAGAGTAATACTAAGACCACTAATAACCGAGCGTCTAAAACATTCCGTGAGATGATGTGGAGAAATTTTGACGGAGGGAAACGCTATTAAAGGGGCAACAATAATTAACTCATCAAGGTGTTAGCAATCTCACGGTTGATTGACACACCGACCAACCAATCGCAATTTAATAAAAATGTAATTTTATTATTGGTTTATTTTTTTTATTTTTATAATTCAACTTCCAACCAGATTTTACATGACCCTACAAATATTTGACAATAATTCGACCTTTTGGGTAATGAAGGTCAAATACAAGTATACAACCACAATCAAGAATTCATTTTTTTACCAAAAAGTGCATTGTTACAGTCAGGGTTAACAGTGGTCTAAGGGTCCCGTCTAATAATCGATAACCCTACATAATTAAAAAAAATTAAGATCCCTTCACTAATTTACATTGATATAAACTATGAATTGGAAGATACGTTTAATATCGAGTGAGTCAATGGAGTATCATAAAATGATACTGCACTTGGTATTTGGCCAAAAGGTGGAGAAAGATGTGCTTATTTGTTATTATAACTCACATGTCCTCCTTCTACCACTCTGCATAGGCAATATGGGACACAAGAGGACAATCTGATTTTGTATTTTATATTACATTACTAATTTTTTTTTTTTTTTTTTTTTTTTTGAAAGGCAAACTCACACACCCATCTAAATCTAACTCGAATATATACACCACGAATTGTCCTAAGCAGGACTCGAACCCTCAACCTCAAGGTTGTAAGGATGGCCTCGATACCGCCAAGCCATTGGCTCTTTGGTATATTACATTACTATTACAGTACCATCCTGCATATATCATCAAACTACAAACTTAGATTGGAATAGCAATGGAGTAATTTGTAATATAAAGTAATATAAAGGTAGGATACTTTGATGTTAGACGAGTCCACAATTTTTCAAAGTGCAATTTACAAACTACTGCTTCTACATTGCCAGACGTTCTAGCGTTGAAGTCAATCAATTGCCTCCGAAAAACTTTTATATCCAGTCAAAGCATAATCAGTTTCACCTACAAATGTATGTTTCCTCCTTCCTCGGATTATAAATGCACACCATCGATTTTGGTCACGCAGTCTTTAATGCGGTTGTGAGTTGTGACGATGATACTTGCATATTTTTGTAAGTGTTAATGGTGTGTAGTACAATCTACATTAAAAATAACATTCCAAAACATAACGTGGCTTATCAATATAGGTGGCAAAACAGGCAGAGGGTAGCTAAATGGCCTAACGGGTCAGACGAGCTGGTTGCACCTTTGACTGATATAAAAATATAAAATCCATCCTTGATCTTCATAAACAACAGTTACAACATACTGTATGTAATAAAGAAAAGGCTTATTTTTGGTAGAAAAACTAAAAATAACAACAATACTCAATTCCACTAAAGTGGAGTATATGGGAGGTTAGATGTAGACAGTCATTTCCTCTACCCTAAAGTAAAAGGGAAGTCATTCCTCCACCCACGGATACCTATCGGTCCCCAGGTAGAGGAAGTCGTCCCTCCCTATTCTGTAGAGCGGAGAGGCTGCTTCCTATGGACCTCCGACCAGAAAGAACCATTAATTCCGATATGTGGAGTAAAAATATACAAGTAAAGTTGATAAAATAGAAACTTTACCATGAATAATGTATACTCCA
Source organism: Rutidosis leptorrhynchoides (assembly GCF_046630445.1). Classification (NCBI taxonomy): domain Eukaryota; kingdom Viridiplantae; phylum Streptophyta; class Magnoliopsida; order Asterales; family Asteraceae; genus Rutidosis; species Rutidosis leptorrhynchoides. The sequence goes on along the minus strand of NC_092341.1, from coordinate 84,155,971 downwards.
ATACGATATGTATAGGTAAATAGAGCATGTAACAATATAATGTAATATAACATATAAGTAAAATAAGTGAGTGTCAAATATGCAAGTATAACAAGTCATGTAAGTACAATAAGTATACGTAAACATGTTGGTAAAAAGCATGTAGGTATAATATGCAGTATAAAATAGATGGTATACAATGTAAGCATAGACAAATAAGTATACTATGTTAGTATAAAAACATGTGATATGTAAGTACGTATAATTTAATTGCTATATAATGTAATACAAACATGTAGCCATATAGTGCAATAAAGCATGTGAATATACTACAATAAGTATAGATATATTATATATCCATAAAACATGTACAACTAATACGTAAAGTCCCACGAAAAAAAAAAAAGACATATATGAAGTGCACACAAGCAAGTAGGCAGGAAATATAATATAAATATATAAAATAAATAAACAATATGTAGAACCTAGTCATCTATTCTAATTCTACTCCTCCACAAATTCCTATCAGAGGTCATGTCCTCGGTCAATAAGAGCTCTTTCATGTCAAGCTTCAATATATCCTCCAACCTACGTGGTCTACCCCTTCTCCTTACGCCCCCAACAACGAGGGTTTCGACTCTCCTAACCGGGGCTAAAAGTGGACGCCTCAAAACATGTCCAAACCATCTAAGTCGTCCTTCCCTCAGCTTGTTGGTTATGTTCCCAACTTCCAAGTTCTCCCTAAAAACTCCATTTGGTATCATATCTAGCATTGTCTTACCACACAACCACCTAAGCATCCTCATTTCCGCCACCTCCATCCTTCTCTCCTGGGCTTTCGTCATTGGCCAACACTCCAATCCGTACAACATGGCCGGTCTGATTGCCACCTTGAAGAATTTCCCTTTCAATTTAAGGGGTACCTTCTTGTAGCCTAAAAAGTAAAACTAATCCAGATTCACTAAACATGATGGTTCAACTCATTTACATCAAACTGAGCTGATTTGGGAGCAAACAGTTCAGTAGTCATATAAACATTACTTCAATATCGTAACAACATATAACATATTTTCTATCACTTACTGAAAAATGGGTTAAGGTGGGTTGTAACGCAAAAAATACCCAAATGGGTCTTAGGTAGCACAAACAGCTTACTAAATCCCAAATAACGAAACGACGTGAGTTTTAAGGGATCAACGTAAAAAATTTGTGCAGAAGCAGCAGAAAAAGAACGTCCAACTCAATTCAAATAGCAATAATTGATTATACATAATTTGTAGTTCAGCAGACTTGTAAAGGACCAAAACATACTTATACTGTTAAACATGATAACTGGATTCAAACATATCAAAATTAAACCATATAACTATAACTCAAGTTTCAAATATTCAAATAAACAAAAACCTAGTAGCAGAAATCTCCATATTGGTCCAACAATAACTGTAATAACAAACGACTTGATTTTAAGATCCACCATCTTTTTGGTACAACTCATTGGGCGGGAGCGGGTCCCGGAACACTACCCAAACCCATCTTTTTTCCCAATAGTGCAAGCTGATCAACAAAATCGCCACCCGTAAGTATTTCAGTTGACCCGTATATAATATGCTTAGCTGGCTGCTGACTTTTTGCAAGCTCTTGCAAACTCCCATATTCCACATAATTCCCACCACCAATCATAAACACAATCGCTTCCTTAAACGGTCCTTTCATTTGACCAGAGTTTGACTTTGGAGCACGCGGGTCCAACATCAAATAAGATTCAATTTCAGGGTTAGGTTTACCTTCCATTAAAGCTTCAACTGTTCTTGCAATAGCCAATTGATGATCACTAGATAACAAATTCTTTACACCTGCAGTCACAGCACTTATCGATTGACCATAAAGTTTTTCAGCCCAATCAACAATGTTACTTTTACTAGCTGAATTTGCTGATACTAATGAAACATTTAATAAAGATTTAATCTTTTTAACATACTGAAACGCACTAGTGTCCACCTCAGCTTCTTTCAAAGCATTTTCAACTGTTTCAACTTCTAATTGTGGTAACGTCTCAGATGAAATCAAGAACATTATAGCAAAACGAAGCTTATCCATTTTAGTACCTTTCCCTTTTAGTACAGCTAAAAGTTCACCACGATCAATCCCGCCTCGTATCATCATTTCATATTCTTTTTTAGCAAAAGAATCTAAAGATCTTTCCTTAATTTCTCCAAGTAAAGCAGTTGCAATGTTTGTGTGTTTATCAATAACTTGTTTCCTTTCGGTCAACTCAGGTAATGAGTTGACCGCGTTCATTAAATGCTTTGTGTTACCGATTAAAGCAGTTCCTTCAAATTCGGCCCCATCGTTACCACCCGTTCGTCTATTAACTTCATCTACATCTTTTTTATATTTACTTAATTGTGTTTCAATCTCAACCGCAACTTCAGGAAACTCCAAAGATCCATTTGCAACCCAAAACGGATCCAACCCGTCCAATTCATACGATTTCTTCCCACCATTGTTTTCTTTTACGCCAAGTCTATTCAGTTTCAACCCGAGTATATCATGAACAAGAGGTCGATACCTAAAGTCATGTTGAATAGCAACCGACAACTCAAGATTCCTATCAAATAAACATAAAACAGGCCTTTGAAATGAACTAGTAAAGTGGCCATTTTCTGTAAACAAGTTATTCTTAACAAGTAAATGATCACGTAATCGTTGATCTAACAACGACGCAACCATCTCAGCGGGCCCACCACGCGGGCACCTAATAATTGGAACAACACCAAGTGTAGCCAACACACAAAACAACCCGCTTGCAAGCTTTTCAATTATTTCTTCAATCTCATTATCTGTTGTTTTGGGATCATTTAATTGCACATAACAAGATTTATCTGCTAAAGAAAACAGATTATCTTCCAACGTTACAAACTCCAAATACTGATCGTGTACCTTATTTATTCGTTTAGTAGAATCCGTATTTACAGTCCCGGATGCAAGTTCTTCAAGAAGGGGGCGAGGTATTGATGATGAAAAATTAAGATGGAAATAATCATAAAGGGAGTTTGATGCATCAGAAATGATCCTTTGAATATTCTTTTGAATGGGCTTTACAAAGTAAACTGCAGGAACATCAGAAACGGGCTTGCGGTCTTTATTGATAGGAAAGTATAATGTTACACCGTGTTTACGAAGATCTTTGACATGGATCAAAGGCGATAAAATGTCTTGACAGAATTCATCATATATCAGTATCTTGTAAACTTCCTCATTCGCTGTTCCACTTGCATTTATCGGCTGATTCAGATTCAGCATCCGTGCTATGCATTCTGAAAGTAGATCATAATAAGGATGTATCTCAACATATATATTTACTTCAAAAATAAGCTTTGCACACGCACAATAGTCAATTTAAACTGTATAAATTATGGATGAATGCAAGCGTAAATCTCGATATACTCCGATAAGCAGATAAACTCTCAATTTATGTTTAAACAAAACCCTAGATCTCAAACATACATAAGTAATCACATATGACATATCACATAATCCTAATAATATGAAAGAGTAAAAATTTCATTTTTTAAGGGTACCTATCAGGACCAGTGAAATTAGATGCAATACCTAAATAAACATTGAATTAAAAATTAAAAATTAAAAATTAAAACTAAAAATGGACAAAATGGACGCTGATTTTAACAATTAGATCAAAATCAACAACAACTACGGAGTATATATCTAACTTAAGATCAATTTATGCAAACTTTAATGGTGTTAATAATTAGGGCAAAATCGATCGGTTGTGAAGGTGCATAAAATTGAATTGAGGAGGCCAGAGAAATCAAATTACCTGTCTGTCGTTGACGAAGATTTAGCGCCATTGATGATTTAGATCTACCGAGAGATAGATCGAAGTATCAAATCGGGCGACGCAAAACAGTTTTATATGTCTACTAGTTTAAAGAAAGTTAACGATGACGCGCGTTTATCTTTTTCTACTTTTTCCTATTTCTTCTTTTATCTTATTGTTCGAAACTATTCGAACCCTCGCTTCGCGCCGGAATTCGGTTTTCAATATATTTTATTGCTTTTAGTTTGCAAAATTATTTCGTGGCTAACGATGATGTCGTTGAAGCGCAACTCGAGTCGAACTAAAAGGTATAACCCGTCAAAGATTTAAATGTTATTTTAAATCAACAATATATGTGCATCTCCGCGTTTCGCTATAGAATTGTTGACTTTTAAAAATTTAACGCAATTAAGTCGTTATCTTATAGTAACACTTCGTATGATTTAAGAGTAGAAGATTTACTGAGATATATCCAAAAAATCACTAAATAATTAGTTACGGAGCATGCGAGTGAAAAATCAACGTGTATGAAATGTAACCCAAATATTTACCGTTTTTTAAAAAGCATCCGTTTTGCGTATAGTTAGTGACACTGTATTCGTAAAATTATTTCGAGTTTAACGATGGTGCCGGAAAAATTTAACTCGTTGCGAGCGAGAAGATATGACCCGTTGAATATTTGGGTGGAGTTTATTTAAAAATTTTTATGAGAATGTTGATTTGACACTTTACTTCCTGTTTGGGGGGTCGATTCTAATTTTTGAACAAAGTGTGGGAGGCTTTTTTTAGTGAAATGAAATTTAGTTAAAAATGAAAAAGAAAATAAGTGAAAAGTCGAAAATACCCTCAATATTATTCATCGTTTTTGTCTATTAAATATGTAGATAATAATTAGAAAATAGGACTGAGAAAGTAAGAGTTAAAAAGTAGGGGGCAAATTGTTAGAAAATAGGACTGATAAAGTGAGAGTTAAAAAGTAGGGGTTAAAGTGTAGAAAACTGAAAGTAGAATAAGGAGATTATGAGATTAGGCATGAAGCTGAAGTTGTTTACGGTTTGTGCCATTAACTATTCATAATTTTTATCTATTAGTTATGTAGATAAATTTCATTCCATTTAATTGCTCATCACCTTTCTTTTACATCTTTATCATATCATTACCTTCGACATTAGATTACATGAAGACCACAACTGTTTCGACACAAGAAAAGAATAATCACCACCATCATACCAAACCGATGACCACCGTAATCATTTCCATCACCACCCCTTTAACTATTTGTAATGTATCCGTTTTTTTTCTGTTTTGAAACTGCAACCCATTTAACTATCATTTAACCATCGATCAAAACATCACCACCTTTGTACAATCGTCAGCATGAACAACCTAACCAAAACAACCACTCTTTTTCGACTACTATTGTACCTGTTTTCTGCCGAATAATCGAAAACACTGAACCTCTCCATCACCATTTAAAAACCCATTCAGCTAGTCACATAAGCTGTTGCAATTACAGCCTTATGCCTTCATCGAAAACCATACAAAACCAACCCAACATCATCACCATGAGCTGCTACGGATGCTGCAATGTGCTTCTACTACAAATCGCTGATTCTCTCCTGTTTTAATCTATTCAAATTCAAATGACATGAAGCATGCGAGTAAGTTGCTATTAATAAACATTTTTGTATTTGGTCGACAACCTTTCATCAATAACTACCCCACTTACAATAATTATTCGATAGTGGATTATAAAAGAGAAAGTGATTTACAAGAGTATGGTGGAGACAACAATCATATCCGTATAATTTTATTTGAGGGGCCATGAAATAGATTAAACAAATGAAAGTCTTCTTTTGATTTTATGTCGGATATTATTGGATCCAACGTACCATGGTGGGTCGATAAAGTATTTTTTTTAGAAACACCAACATACCTCTTCTTACATGCAACTAGCGGATGTATTTTTTCTTATTTAAGTCGATTTCCTGCAAAACCCAACAGGCCACGAGTTCTAAATGGGTTTGTCGAATATTTCTAGTGGACTTCTAATTATTAGTGGGTCGTAATTATTTTTGCTGATTGGCCACGTTCGGGTTGCTGTGTTGAGCAGTGATCCAGTTCACATGTTCTTATCTGGTGGTTTGAACGAATGACAATAAACGATATAGGTATAATAATGAAGTGTTACGAGATCCCATGAGATGAAGATGATGGATGATGTAGCATGGCGAAAATTATGATCATGAGATTATGATTTTTATGAAGAAAATTGAGTATGACTATAGCTTAAAATTATGATCATGACTATGATTAGGATTATGAATATGATTATAGACGTTGATAGGATGATTAGATGATTTATTATGGTAGTTAGGATAAATGATGAATGTGACGACCCGGCAATTTCTGACCAAATTTAAACTTAATCTTTGTATGTTTCGACACGATAAGCAAAGTCTATTTAATTGAATCTCAAAATTTTTGAACTATTTTCTGAAATCATTTGACCTTTGATTACTCCCGACGATTCACGAACCATTAATTGAAAATAAATGTGTATACATATAAATATAAATATATGTATATATATATAATATACGTTTTAATTGTTAGAACTGAAAATATAAAATAACATACGATACAATTAAATTGTTATTAAAATAAATCTATATATAGAGAGAGAGAGAGAGAGAGAGTATATCAAATATAATTATTTAATAATTGTAATACTTGTTGGACGTCTCGAATATTATTTAGAGAAGTTTAGTTTGAATTTATGTAATTTTAAAATAAAAGGTGATCCGAAAATGAGTTATATAAGTTATAGGCTTATTAAAAGTATATTTAGGACCTAATCATTTAATTTTAACACTTTTTATATTTTACCCATAAATGAGAGGGACAGTTGATGCAATTTTTATTTATTAAATTATTGACTGAATTTTATACCATAATGACCAAAATAAATAAATATGGTTAATTTAAAAATATTGGATTTTTCTGAATAATTTTACCCGCCACTGATTATTAACGGAACACGAAATAGTACCCCGTGTGAACTGTCGGTAGGATAATTTCCAACCATCTGTCACGGATGAAAGTTAGGATTTAAACCTACCGTTTCTTCTTGTCAATTCACATCTCAAATCATCACATGAGTATTAATTATTGGTTGCTTTTCTTCCACTTGTGCCATAAAATAAGCCATCTATCTCCATAAATATATTTACATACGTGTACTAGTAAACCATCCCACCCTCTTTATGTTTTTCCTTCTTTCCCACTTTATGTTTTTCCTTCTTTCTTTTCCCTGGCATACTCGAGCTGCATCTTTGCTAATCTATATTCACCACCACCTTATTAATATCTCTTTTCCTATTTCTACAACTATTCTATAACCATTTACATGGTAAACCAAAGACCCATAGGTTGCCTCCTATTATTCGACCAGACAATACCATCATTATACATATTCTTATGCATTCCATATACAACCACAACTCAAATATTTATCCCCTGGCACCTCTCCAACTTCACCAAGTAAACCCACTTCATCACTATTTAAACCACGATTAATCACACACACATGAGATTAACCAAACACCCTTACTAAATTATCTTGGTTTCTTTCTTTCTTTCCTTCTTTCTTTCTATCTAAATCTCGTTTATAGACAGAACCCAGGAACCAACCGCCTATGCAATTTACTCTATTTCTTTCTTATTTTATTTTAAAACATACAAACACACATGCATATATTAACACCCCTTCGACTTGCTGGACGATCCTGTTCTTTTCTATTCCCATTCGAATGCCACAACATCACCATACTACCATCTTGTTCAAACCATCACTAACCTGTCACGACTATTGATCATATTTAGGGTAATGGAAAGTGACATATTAGTGGGGTATAAAGGAAAGCTTAATTAAAGATGGTAAATAATCATTCGATGCAATTCAACAGTTGGCTGACCAAGTGGAACCATAGGGGAATACTAGGCGTGATTAAAAGTTTGCCTAAATGGTTAATCAAATGAAGTGCTACATGTGCGTTTATAATTTAGAGACTTTGCCCGAGACTTTTGTTTAGCAAAGGATTTCCCACTTAACTTTTTCATTAACACATTGACTCATTAATAAATGGTTCAATAAAAAAAAAAAAAAAAGTGCCGAAGATAAATTTTTTTTTTTTTTTTTTTTTTGCTAGTGGGACGTATATCCTTTGGCAAGTGGGACAAAAACATGGCCAACACATATTGTAGTGATTGGAAGTACAAAAAAAAAAAAAAAAAAATCAAAAGGTGGATAAAGTGGTGACTCCACTTCCGAAAAAAAAAAATATACATATATATTATATATATATATATATATATATATATATATATATATATATATATATGAAAGTGAAAGCATGCAGGTGGCTAGTTGTTGGCTGATTACCTCATTTCAATATGATTTCCATTTTCAACCAATATGGGCCGTAGCTCTATAATGATTTTTGATTGGGCCGTGAGCTATGGATTGGTGATTGGGCCGACCAAAAACTGAAATGAGGGATGTAGTTGTGATATACAAAGTGTTGTTTGGCTCGATCGAAAAATATTTTTGAGAAGAAGAAAGCCACTAGAAAGTATATATGGGTGATATATAAAATGAAACGAATAAATATCGGAAAAGCAGAAATTGCTTGGATGGTTAAGGATATTATCGGGTTAGCGGGACGTCGCGGGTTCAAACCCGGATTTGGGCATAGTTTTAAGGGCTACCCTTTTGAGGTAGTTTACTTATCACTTAATATTATTATTATTATTATTATTATTATTATTATTATTATTATTATTATTATTATTATTATTATTATTATTATTATTATTATTATTATTATTATTATTATTATTATTATTATTATTATTATTATTAGTAATTATTATTATTATTATTATTATTAATATTTAAATTAACATTTTATTAAAAATACCATTTTTATTAAAGTTATCATTTTTATCATTATCATTAAAAGTATCACTTTTATAAAAACTATTATTTTTGTTATATTACTACTATTATTATAAAATAAAATAGCTTTTTATTTATATTATTTTATCAAATAACTCATAGTTATATAAAACTATAATTACTATATCTAACATAACTATATTAATATTTGATATTAATAAATATAATTAGTTAGGTTATTAATGAAACACATAATTAAAATAACAATTAAATCACTAATAATATAGACATTTGTTCAATTACCATTATATGTGTTAATATATATATAAATTATATAGGTTCGTGAATCCGAGGCCAACCCTACACTTGTTAAATGAAGTCATATGTATTTTTACTACAAAATAGAGTTTGGTGAGTTTCATTTGATCCCTTTTACTCTTTACATTTTTGGGGCTGAGAATACATGCAAATGTTTTATTAACTGTTTTATAATAATTATATGCGTGAGTTTCATTACTCCTTTTTTTTTAAATGCTTTCGCAATATATATTTTTGGGACTGAGAATACATGCGCTGTTTTTATAACTGTTTTACGAAATAGACACAAGTAATTGAAACAACATTATATGGTTGAATGATCGAAATCGAATATGCCCCTTTTTATTAAGTCTGGTAATCTAAGAATTAGGGAACAGACACCCTAGTTGACGCGAACTCTAAAGATAGATCTATCGGGCCCAACAAGCCCCATCCAAAGTACCGGATGCTTTAGTACTTCGAAATTTATATCATGTCCGAAGGAGGATCCCGGAATGATGGGGATATTCTTATATACATATTGTGAATGTTGGTTACCAGGTGTTCAATCCATATGAATGATTTTTGTCTCTATGCATGGGACGTATGTTTATGAGAAATGGAAATATGAAATCTTGTGGTCTATTAAAATTATGAAATGATTATTTATGCTAAACTAATGAACTCACCAACCTTTTGGTTGACACTTGAAAGCATGTTTATTCTCAGGTATGCAATAAGTCTTCCGCTGTGCAATTGCTCATTTTAAAGATATTACTTGGAGTCATTCATGACATATTTCAAAAGACGTTGCATTCGAGTCGTTGAGTTCATCAAGATTAATATTAAGTCAATTATAATTAGATATATTATGAAATGGTATGCATACCGTCAACTTTCGATGTAATGAAATATTGTCTTTTCAAAAACGAATGCAATGTTTGTAAAATGTATCATATAGAGGTCAAATACCTCGCGATGTAATCATCTATTGTGAATCGTTTATAATCGATACGGACTTCGTCCGGATGGATTAGGACGGGTCCTTTCAGTTGGTATCAGAGCGGTGGTCTTAGGGAACCGGGTCTGCATTAGTGTGTCTAACTGATAAGTCGTTAGGATGCATTAGTGAGTCTGGACTTCGACCGTGTCTGCATGTCAAAAGTTTTGCTTATCATTCCGTGTCGAAAATTTCCTGCTTATCATTTTTAGGGAATCACTTGCTTATCATACTTAATCTAGACATATCTTACTTCCTGGATTGCATGAATAGTGTATAGACATAATTCATATCTTAGCATATCTGTTACTGTAAATGATGCCTGACAGCTTCCGTAGATTCCTCCGTAACTTATGGGATTTTAGTATTATATATGCATATGTAAATTATGTACTGCAGGGTACTAATCTATATCCTATAATCTATTTCTTATCGAAAATCCTTCATCTGATCGTATGAGATGAATCCCTCAACTAGTTCGAATTATTCGAATTCCGACAGCTATTCTAATATGGAGTTTCAGCTAAGCTCCGAAAGTAGTGTCACCAGAATGAATCAACCAATCATCCATCCCCATTTCATCTGATGGGTTCGTTGTTGACTTAATCAATGGAGCCGCGCAGAAGGCGATCCCTTCCACTAACCGAATTCACCTTTTGATGAAGAACCTGAAGCACTTACCGGCGAACCTGTTCGTAACACCATTTTCAGCCTCAGTTCCAGAGTAGTTTGATACGATTATATTCTATCCACAATTCTGGACCTTATTCATCCGCTCGTTTCAACTGACAATCATCCCGGAATAATAGAAGAAGTCAACAAACTTCGCGCTCGAATAATCAATTCGGAGAATATGGTGCAAAATGTATCAGCTTCAGCAACATCACCGGCACCAACAGTACAATCAATAACAACACCAGTACCATCAACAATCTATGCCTCAACATCTCATTCTGTACCTCGAGCATAATCTTCGTTTTACACGTTGTTCTACATCGATTAATTTTCGTTCTACGAATCGTTCTATATCATTTATCTTCACGGAACATGGCAATTATGTAATCTCTAACGTCTTAGAGATTAGCTATTCTAGCTCAAACCAAAAAGCAAATGATATTAATGTCATATTAATTCATTAAATCCATGATTAAATCTGAAGAAAATATATATGTAAGTATATTTTCATAAAGATTGTAATTAAAAATTCTTTAGTACAAACTGTTAATGTTGAAAATATTTTAACGGGTAGGTAATACCCGAGGAATATTCAGATTTCACATTAATAAGTATATTGTACATTCTTTCAAATCTAATTCAATACTCATTTACGATCCTACTTACATCCACCGATATACAAATCCGTTCACCACAGAATAACCATTTTCATTTAATTTCATATTTGGATTTTGATCTATCAGAATCTAACAAGTGGCATATTGAAGAAAACACTGGACAAAATAAAATTTGTTAGAAACAAACAAATTAACTACGAGAAAAATGTTGTTAAGAATCCACGCTAACTGTTCCTAGCTAATTGTTCCTAGCTAACTGATTACATTTTATTTATCGCAATTTATTTATCGCAATTTACATTCTCGCAATTTTATTTATCGTCATTTAATTTCTGTTATTTACTTTACGCACTTTATTTATCATCATTTAATTTTTGTTATTTATTTTTACGCACTTTAAATATCGGGACACGTATACAAGGTTTTGACATATCATATCGACGCATCTATATATATTATTTGGAATAACCATAGACACTCTATATGCAGTAATGCGGGAGTTAGCTATACAGGGTTGAAATGAATTAAAATGAATTAAAATATTGATTATAACTTATGAAACTAAACAATTCTTCAAATTTGCCACTTGATTTCATTTTAAACCCCATTCGTATCATCATAATTACAATCTGCGTTCAAACCTTTCATGATTCTTGAAAACACCTCAATCGAGAGGATGAACCAACCACACTTCATCTACGAAAGGAAAAGATTGATGCATATAGTTATGCACCTGAAAATACTCGGAACCGAGTAAACATTTAACACGTAGCTGTACTAATTCCTTTAGTATTACTATTACCCAAAATAACTTTGCAGTTTTTTCTCAAAATAGCCAATTTTGTCACAGCTCCATCAAGACAACTTCAACTTTTCGTTCGAAACAACCTTATTATAATCTTGATATATCTGCGTGCTCTTTTATTGTTACAGGGGAACCTTTTATATTCTACCATATTACCATCAGTGTTTAATCATCTAAAAATACAATTCTCTTGAAATCACCTCAGATCGATAACCAATGATTTAGATATGGTAGCAGTAAATGTAGAAGAATCGGCAAGCAGTACTTTGAAAACTCACAGTATATCTACATCAACAGTTATATGTATAACATTTATCTCTTAGAATAATGATCTTCCATTCTGAAATTCTGAAAAGCACCCAGTCTGCGAACCAATACTCTGAATTTTGAAAAGTTGAATGAAGCAACAAAAACTGTAAATGACCCTAATCATCGGAAGTTTGATGATGAAGAATAGAATGTTGGAAAAGCTCAGAAAAGTTGGAACTGGAAAACGGATTGAGCTAACCACGAAGGAGACCAAGGATAAATACAAGGACCAAACCCTATATTCAAAGGATTCAGGTAATTCTGCATCCGTTGAAATCTTTAGAGAATATCTTGATCCGAAGTCATGTTAAAATCTTGAGAAAAATCTTTCCCCATCAACCATCGAACTTAGAAATTCCAAAATATCATCATCAATATCTTCGATATTTCTGAGGATATTTTCATAAATATTCTCGTCCGAAATTATATACCTCCTCGTGCTTCCTGTGTATCATTATAGTGGAAACATTCAATAGAAAATTTAGTACCGAAAAGCGGATTATGCGAAACTATGAAAGAAGCCGTGGACAAATCACAAAGAATAAGTTTGACTTCAAAGAATCTAAATGATTCAATGTCTACTGAAGTCTTTAGCGAATATTTTGCTCATTACTCTAAACCCTTGCAGACAATAGTCTCCATCATTCTCTGATCTTAGATATTCCGAGATATTATCGTATCTTTCATTATAAATATCCTCGATATTTCTGAATATATTTTTATAACCAATCTTATCTGAAATCATTTATCTCTTTGAGCTATCAGTGTTACATCATATGAGAAACTATTAGTTTCTATATTCTGCGAACCTTCGAATTTAAAATATGAATGTTATTGAAGTAATGTTGGGAACTGATACATGAGTTAGTATAATATAATGACACTTGATCAATGTGATTATATTACATTAAGTCATGCTGAGTTTCTAAATGGAACGTGATGATTCACAGATCATAACGTCATCATGTGCCATGTTACACGACTCTTACATTCTATCTAATCTTCAAACATATCTAGAACATATCTTCCTGATAGTTCTATCTTTTCTCTTGAATTCTGGTAAATTAACCAATCAAGATTGTACTATTACAACTTCTCTCTTAAAACATTAGCCATGTTCATTCGAAACTCAATACCTACGAATTCTGGATCATCACATGATGTGCGTAATGGATAGAAGAGAAAATAGAGCATAAAGCTTCGAAGTGTAAATGGGGGTATAAATCACAGCAAATAGGAGAGAGCATTAACTGTGGATGACAATGGTTATAGGAGACAGAAGCAGGGACATCGAAATAAAAGGGAAGATATAAAACTCAACAACAACCCAGAAATTTCAAACCGTGGATATTAATACGAATAGCAATATAAAGACACGGCATAATTAAGAATAGTATCACCCCAAGGTAATAGTAGAAGTAACCAGATTCTTCTGGTGGAAGATTAAAAAGAAGGATGACAGAAATGATAATTAGGAAAATATCAAGGATTAGAACTGGATTAAGCATTGTCACAATCTTTTGGATGTATGAACTAAGAAAGAAAGTATAGGAATGGTGAGAATAATGGAACGGAAAAGCTTAATTTATAATAGGAATATCAGACAGAGTAATCAAGGCAGATCACCGTATTTAATTATAGAGATCTTAATTTCCTTATTCGCCGAAGAATCAAATCTTTTAAATTTCGAAGATTTTCTTTAAATTCCTTGAATTCCGGAATTCAACCACGACTAGTGAAAAGTTATGAAGAAACTTGTCTATCTCATTTCACTATTTAGTGATAGCTTCATTCGTACGCTTCGAGTGATTAAATTGTTTTATCTATATTACTCAATGATGATAAAACTCTATTTATCAACTCATACTCGTCATGAAAACATTTTTATTGTTAGCCATGACAACCCTACTCAAATTTCGGGACGAAATTTCTTTAACGAGTAGGTACTGTGACGACCCGGCAATTTCTGACCAAATTTAAACTTAATCTTTATATGTTTCGACACGATAAGCAAAGTCTATTTAATTGAATCTCAAAATTTTTGAACTATTTTCTGAAATCATTTGACCTTTGATTACTCCCGACGATTCACGAACCATTAATTGAAAATAAATGTGTATACATATAAATATAAATATATGTATATATATATAATATACGTTTTAATTGTTAGAACTGAAAATATAAAATAATATACGATACAATTAAATTGTTATTAAAATAAATCTATATATATAGAGAGAGAGAGTATATCAAATATAATTATTTAATAATTGTAATACTTGTTGGACGTCTCGATTATTATTTAGAGAAGTTTAGTTTGAATTTATGTAATTTTAAAATAAAAGGTGATCCGAAAATGAGTTATATAAGTTATAGGCTTATTAAAAGTATATTTAGGACCTAATCATTTAATTTTAACACTTTTTATATTTTACCCATAAATGAGAGGGACAGTTGATGTAATTTTTATTTATTAAATTATTGACTGAATTTTATACCATAATGACCAAAATAAATAAATATGGTTAATTTAAAAATATTGGATTTTTCTGAATAATTTTACCCGCCACTGATTATCAACGGAACACGAAATAGTACCCCGTGTGAACTGTCGGTAGGATAATTTCCAACCATCTGTCACGGATGAAAGTTAGGATTTAAACCTACCGTTTCTTCTTGTCAATTCACATCTCAAATCATCACATGAGTATTAATTATTGGTTGCTTTTCTTCCACTTGTGCCATAAAATAAGCCATCTATCTCCATAAATATATTTACATACGTGTACTAGTAAACCATCCCACCCTCTTTATGTTTTTCCTTCTTTCCCACTTTATATTTTTCCTTCTTTCTTTTCCCTGGCATACTCGAGCTGCATCTTTGCTAATCTATATTCACCACCACCTTATTAATATCTCTTTTCCTATTTCTACAACTATTCTATAACCATTTACATGGTAAACCAAAGACCCATAGGTTGCCTCCTATTATTCGACCAGACAATACCATCATTATACATATTCTTATGCATTCCATATACAACCACAACTCAAATATTTATCCCCTGGCACCTCTCCAACTTCACCAAGTAAACCCACTTCATCACTATTTAAACCACGATTAATCACACACACATGAGATTAGCCAAACACCCTTACTAAATTATCTTGGTTTCTTTCTTTCTTTCCTTCTTTCTTTCTATCTAAATCTCGTTTATAGACAGAACCCAGGAACCAACCGCCTATGCAATTTACTCTATTTATTTCTTATTTTATTTTAAAACATACAAACACACATGCATATATTAACACCCCTTCGACTTGCTGGACGATCCTGTTCTTTTCTATTCCCATTCGAATGCCACAACATCACCATACTACCATCTTGTTCAAACCATCACTAACCTGTCACGACTATTGATCATATTTAGGGTAATGGAAAGTGACATATTAGTGGGGTATAAAGGAAAGCTTAATTAAAGATGGTAAATAATCATTCGATGCAATTCAACAGTTGGCCGACCAAGTGGAACCATAGGGGAATACTAGGCGTGATTAAAAGTTTGCCTAAATGGTTAATCAAATGAAGTGCTACATGTGCGTTTATAATTTAGAGACTTTGGCCGAGACTTTTGTTTAGCAAAGGATTTCCCACTTAACTTTTTCATTAACACATTGACTCATTAATAAATGGTTCAATAAAAAAAAAAAAGTGCCGAAGATAAAATTTTTTTTTTTTTTTTTTTTTTTGCTAGTGGGACGTATATCCTTTGGCAAGTGGGACAAAAACATGGCTAACACATATTGTAGTGATTGGAAGTACAAAAAAAAAAAAAAAAAAATCAAAAGGTGGATAAAGTGGTGACTCCACTTCCGAAAAAAAAAAATATATACATATATATTATATATATATATATATGAAAGTGAAAGCATGCAGGTGGCTAGTTGTTGGCTGATTACCTCATTTCAATATGATTTCCATTTTCAACCAATATGGGCCGTAGCTCTATAATGATATTTGATTGGGCCGTGAGCTATGGATTGGTGATTGGGCCGACCAAAAACTGAAATGAGGGATGTAGTTGTGATATACAAAGTGTTGTTTGGCTCGATCGAAAAATATTTTTGAGAAGAAGAAAGCCACTAGAAAGTATATATGGGTGATATATAAAATGAAACGAATAAATATCGGAAAAGCAGAAATTGCTTGGATGGTTAAGGATATTATCGGGTTAGCGGGACGTCGCGGGTTCAAACCCATATTTGGGCATAGTTTTAAGGGCTACCCTTTTGAGGTAGTTTACTTATCACTTAATATTATTATTATTATTATTATTATTATTATTATTATTATTATTATTATTATTATTATTATTATTATTATTATTATTATTATTAGTAATTATTATTATTATTATTATTATTAATATTTAAATTAACATTTTATTAAAAATACCATTTTTATTAAAGTTATCATTTTTATCATTATCATTAAAAGTATCACTTTTATAAAAACTATTATTTTTGTTATATTACTACTATTATTATAAAATAAAATAGCTTTTTATTTATATTATTTTATCAAATAACTCATAGTTATATAAAACTATAATTACTATATCTAACATAACTATATTAATATTTGATATTAATAAATATAATTAGTTAGGTTATTAATGAAACACATAATTAAAATAACAATTAAATCACTAATAATATAGACATTTGTTCAATTACCATTATATGTGTTAATATATATATAAATGATATAGGTTCGTGAATCCGAGGCCAACCCTACACTTGTTAAATGACGTCATATGTATTTTTACTACAAAATACAGTTTGGTGAGTTTCATTTGATCCCTTTTACTCTTTACATTTTTGGGGCTGAGAATACATGCAAATGTTTTATTAACTGTTTTATAATAATTATATGCGTGAGTTTCATTACTCCTTTTTTTTTTAAATGCTTTCGCAATATATATTTTTGGGACTGAGAATACATGCGCTGTTTTTATAACTGTTTTACGAAATAGACACAAGTAATTGAAACAACATTATATGGTTGAATGATCGAAATCGAATATGCCCCTTTTTATTAAGTCTGGTAATCTAAGAATTAGGGAACAGACACCCTAGTTGACGCGAACTCTAAAGATAGATCTATCGGGCCCAACAAGCCCCATCCAAAGTACCGGATGCTTTAGTACTTCGAAATTTATATCATGTCCGAAGGAGGATCTCGGAATGATGGGGATATTCTTATATACATATTGTGAATGTTGGTTACCAGGTGTTCAATCCATATGAATGATTTTTGTCTCTATGCATGGGACGTATGTTTATGAGAAATGGAAATATGAAATCTTGTGGTCTATTAAAATTATGAAATGATTATTTATGCTAAACTAATGAACTCACCAACCTTTTGGTTGACACTTGAAAGCATGTTTATTCTCAGGTATGCAATAAGTCTTCCGCTGTGCAATTGCTCATTTTAAAGATATTACTTGGAGTCATTCATGACATATTTCAAAAGACGTTGCATTCGAGTCGTTGAGTTCATCAAGATTAATATTAAGTCAATTATAATTAGATATATTATGAAATGGTATGCATACCGTCAACTTTCGATGTAATGAATATTGTCTTTTCAAAAACGAATGCAATGTTTGTAAAATGTATCATATAGAGGTCAAATACCTCGCGATGTAATCATCTATTGTGAATCGTTTATAATCGATACGGACTTCGTCCGGATGGATTAGGACGGGTCCTTTCAATGAAGAGGTTATTTGGGATTTGTATTAGGAAAAAGAGGAATATAGATAGTTGAGTTAAGACAATTAATTTAAGTATTAGAATAGAAAAGGAGGAGCAGATGAATGGTTTGGGTGTTTGAGTTTAAACAAATGGTCTGGTGTTCGATCCTGGCTTGCTGCAATCTTTTTGTTATTCATTTATTAAATAGCAATAACAGATCATTGGGCCAAATTAATACTTCCTGGGCCAATTGACTTGCTGTTGGGCCAAAGGACTTGAGCTGGGTTTTAGAAGAGGAAGATGAAAATAGATAGATAATAGATATATAGATATTGAATCCATATTATATCAGAAAATCACAAATGGAGTAATGGTTAAAGATGTTATCGGGTTAGCGGATTGTCGCAGGTTCGAGCCGGGCATGGGCATTATTTTTAGGCCAAATTCTCTGAGGTAGTTATCTTTATTATTATTATTTCATTATTATTATTATTATTATTATTATTATTATTATTATTATTATTATTATTATTATTATTATTATTATTATTATTATTATTATTATTAGTATTATAAAAATATTACAATTTCCTATTATTAATATCATCTTACCAAGTAAAGTATTATTGATATAAAAACACATTTTAATATAATCATATATATTAATATAATTTCTAATACATTTAATTAAGTTATTAATGAAACACATAATCTTTTAAGATAACATTTTTTTTAGTATATAAATATGTTAGATTACAATTAGAGGTGTTAATATATACACTTGATATAGGTTCGTGAATCCGAGGCCAACCTTACACTTGTTCAATGATGTTATATGTATTTTTACTACGAAATACAGTATGGTGAATTTCATTTGCTCCCTTTTTACTCATTACATTTTTAGGCTGAGAATACATGCAAATGCTTTATTAACTGTTATACAATATTTATATGCGTGAGTTTCATTTGCCTTTTTACCCTTTATATTTTTGGGCTGAGAATACATGCGTTGCTTTTATAACTGTTTTATGAAATAGACACGAGTAAATGAAACTATATTCTATGAATGGATTATTAAACCGAATATGCCCCTTTTTATTAAGTCTGGTAATCTAAGAATTAGGGAACAGACACCCTAATTGACGCGAACTCTAAAGATAGATCTATCGGGCCCAACAAGCCCCATCCAAAGTACCGGATGCTTTAGTACTTCGAAATTTATATCATATCCGAAGGAGGATCCCAGAATGATGGGGATATTCTTATATGCATATTGTTAATGTCGGTTACCAGGTGTTCAATCCATATGAATGATATTTTTGTCTCTATGCATGGGACGTATGTTTATGAGAAGTGGAAATATGAAATCTTCTGGTCTATTAAAATTATGAAATGATTATTTATGTTAAACTAATGAACTCACCAACCTTTTGGTTGACACTTGAAAGCATGTTTATTCTCAGGTATGAAAGAAGTCTTCCGCTGTGCAATTGCTCATTTTAAAGATATTACTTGGAGTCATTCATGACATATTTCAAAAGACGTTGCATTCGAGTCGTTGAGTTCATCAAGATTATTATTAAGTCAATTATAGTTAGATATATTATAAAATGGTATGCACGCCGTCAACTTTCGATGTAATGAAAGGTTGTCTTTTCAAAAACGAATGCAATGTTTGTAAAATGTATCATATAGAGGTCAAGTACCTCGCGATGTAAGCAACTATTGTGATTCGTTTATAATCGATGTGGACTTCGTCCGGATGGATTAGGACGGGTCATCACACTAACCATTTATAAACTTAATGCATTTCTCCAAAAACCTAAACATTAAACCATAATCTGAAAAGCTAAACCCCATATGTCAAACCCTAAACCATAATCCAAAAACATATCCTCAAGCGTTAAATCCTTAAACGTAATCCTTAAACCATAATCTCTCCACCCTAAACCTTATATCCTCAAATTTGAACCTTCCACCATAAAACCCTATATCCTAAACCCTTAAAGCCTAAACTCCAAATCATACCGGGCGAAGTTGAGACACTATTCTTATATTCACCACCAACCCATTGAAAATATCATCACCATCATGAGAAGACACGAAGCGAATAAAAGATTATTGACCATCCATCATCAACATATATCAAGTTTATTTATTTTAATATGTATAATAGTAGTGCTAATTGTCATTTATTAATAGTCAAATTTTAGGATGATATGAGTTACTAATTAATAATAAAACTTATAAGTATAGTATTATAACTATGGAATATTTATCTATATATCTTTAAGTTTAGCAAACATTCGCGTTTAAACATGAGAAGTCTAAGTATAATATAAAAAATTATAAGTATAACCGTATCTATAGTTTGTATTAAAATACTAAAATGATGATGTTATTATTAGGTTAATTCATTTGCTAAGAAAAAAAATCAAAAAGAAAAAGAAAAAATCTAAGCATGGTAGGTGATGTCATTAATCTAAATAATTTTGAATTAAAATTAAATCTTATTAATTGATTATTATTATTAAATCTTATTAATAATTATTTTAAATATTAAAATTAAATTATTTTATTAATTATTTTTAATTGAGTACGAGAAGGTATAAAAGTTAGGCAGAAGGAAACCAATTATACATTTATATTATAATTTACATTTTTAAAATAAAATGACAACCAATATTTCTCTTATAATTGGATGTGGATTGTTTAATATGCATTTTAGGTGTTTGATGAAATGTTAAGATGACGAGTTTCTTAGTCGGACTATGTGGTTCTACGGGTCATTAAACTAAATAACTTTAGCATTTACGTTTACTTAATACCTAAAACATATCATTAAACTGTTTCGTTTAAATAAACCCGTGATTTTACGGGTTATTTCAAAGTATAAAATTGTATTTTACTATATCGAGTACGAGTGTTTTTACCATCTTCCCTTTACTCATGGGATATAATATTATCTTCTGCAATTTGATAAGTTTCAAATTTTCAAGCATTAATTTTTTTGTGATTTAATTTTTTATCGGCAGCTACACGAAAAATTTTGAATGTAAATTTTTTTCCCACCAACGTAAGCTTCAAATAATTTGAACTTCCTATCTTTTAATTATTTTTGGTGTAAAAGTATGTATATTGTTTTAACTCTTGAATATTTTTTGTTGTCTAGGGTTCATATGGAGCTTCGCTCTATTAGGCGAGGAAACGAAGATCAATTTACACAACATCGATTCCTAATGTTTCTACCCCTAATTTCAGTGATCAATCATTATATTAATATAAAACCACCACGATATCTCAATTTCATTTTTCTCTGCTGTATGAGGAAACTATGAAGCCCTTTAGCACGAATCCTATTAAATTCACTTTCAATTTCATCCCAAAATGATTCCTAAAATAAACCACGAAGCAATCCGTCATATTTAAGGAACTCTTGATTTCGGTCTCCATCACCAGGTAAATGAAAGCCTAATTAAATTGATGGAGTGTGTCCACTGTTGTTCATTCACAACCGTTTTTTGCTTCTAACGTGTTAGTTTCTTAGGCAATGACGCGGGTTTAATGTTTAATTGGTATAAATTGTTGTTATTTTTTTTGTGTTTACTTTGTACATGCAGATTTCTTTTATTTTCTTCTTCCTTTGGCGTAGCGAGAGTTTGCATAGCAAATGCATCCTTCAGTATGTTTTTTTTTTCTTCCAAATGCTTTGTAGTAGCTGTTTATTGGTGTGTAGATTTTTTTTTTTTTTTTTTGCTTTGTTTTCATCTTTCCCGTCAGTATTATTTTTTAACGTGTGTACCAGTTTGAAGTTGCGTGGACTGTGGTTTAAGAATCAGAGTGTTAGCTACTATGTATTTTCAGGTTTACTTATATCTATTTAGTTTATTTTACCTCTCCTTGTGATTTTGGTAGTTCTTTTCTGATTTTTTTTTTTTTTTGAAATTGTTGTTGCTGCTCATGGATTATGTAACTGATGTGGCCTATTTTTGTGTATGATTTATGACTTATCTGTTTTAATTATTATGTTGTTGAATACATTATGTTGTTATACATTAGTGTTGATTTATTATGTCTTATAGAAAGAAACAAAAGCGAGGTAGATGTAGTGTTACTACTCCTTGTGATCCTTTATTAGTATTTTTGTAGGTGAATATATCATGTATGAATTCATTTTATATTGTTATTGTTCGTTCTTCACTACTTCAATTGATAACATTAAGATAACAAAAACTTTCACAATTAACATTAGTATCTCATCCTTTTCAGCTAGTTAACAATTGAGGTTGTAAAGTTTGAAAGAATACAAACACCAGTAGTGGTGGCAATTTGCGCTGGAAGGTTCACAAGATGGTGAAATATTGAAGAATGAAAAAAATATGCCATCAAAGAGTCATGGATGACCTTTTATACCTCTCAAATGGAGGCTTTCTTATGCTAAATGGTGCTTAAAAAGGTACGACTTCTTGGTAGGATGCTACTGATCCTAGGTGTCGATTTAGGTTGCCGATTTTATTTTTATTTCTTAATTTATTTTATGCTTTTAGATAAATCAGATGGGGCAATTTTAACCCATTTACTTATGTGTGGGTTGATTTGGAATTATTATCAAACTAGCAGATTATAATTTGTTGTGAAGAAGTCTTCATGTTGCATAGTTATCTTAATATTCTTACATCTAGTTGCTAGATATGTTTGAATATCGGTAGATAATATTTTTGGGCATAGTAACTGGCATACTCAACCATCCGGTTCTTTTGTTGAGTTTGACGACTTAAGAGGTTCATCCGTGTGTTCTTTTTTATAAAATAGATCACGCAAAATCATTTGTTAATGCTTATCAACACAACTTTTTGTGAATTTTTTTTGTAGTAAACAACTTCTTTACCATAGTATGGTATAAGCTATAAAATGCGTTTTGTAAATGTAAACTGTCAGGACACACATATACAACACAAGCATGTATTAGCAACAATAATCTTATTTGAAAACGTCGAAACATTTCTGCTGTAACGCGCAAACATATCTAGCTCGTTTTTAACTAAATGATTGTGAATTTTTTTTTATGCTTGTTTATTTATAGTGTTATGTTTTTGTATGCTCTCATGAGTTGTTTTTGTTGTTGCTGTTATAGATCTATTTTTACTGTTTGCTTATTTATACATTTTCTTATTTTGGTGTTATTGTAGGTGTAACTAAGTATTATCTTGGTGATTGTGACCGCGTTTGCAGTCTCTCTAATAAATACTAACACCATCACAAATAGATTATATAGCATGCATAGATAGTGTCAGCACGATCAAACCAGCATGAACTTCGAACAAAACAAAGAGGCTCATCAACCTCATAGATCTCAGGTAACTAAATCATACGTTAACCATAACATTATAAACACTGCTACATAATTAGTGATGAAATTTCTATCCCCAAAACGTACATTGGCAATACAATCAAGTTAATGCTATGGAATGATCATGCCGCTACCTTCGACGTAGCTACCTATGAATGTATGGAGAAACCAGTAATTTCATTGAAAGGCTTAGAGCCTTCTAATGATTAGTAGCTCACACTTACATAAATTAAAATATGAACTGTTAAAGATGATGATGGTATTTAACCAATGTGAACATCAACCAAGGTGATTATTTACAGGTAGTACTGTTTAACAACTTAATGTGTTAGATATTTACCTTTACCATTCATAATTGCTTGTTGAAAATGGAATTCTAGGTCGGAGATGAAGTTTCACTACACATCATTGTTAACCATAACGAGAGCTTAGAAAAAGGATGGTTGAGGAGCTTCGGTCAAACTGAGATAGTTGGCGGCATAGAGATTGGACATGATTGGTATAAGGTACATATTCATGTGATCATTAAAAAGGGTGAATATTTTGGTTAGGCCACATTGTTCGTTTTTTAAAGTTGAAGATGCTACAGGCGCGTCTATCGCGTGGCCTTCTACGTTCATATGGGTATGTCTACCATAAACTTGTGATAATATTAATTTTTATAACATGCAATTTTATATTTATAAATATATGGATGGTTTATTTACAGGCGGTAATCTTGGATTTATAAAGATGCATGCTGATCCAAGATGTTTTGCGTTGCTTTTCATTGTCTTTACTTTCTTTGTCAACTGTTATTCGAAGTCGTTATATATTAGATTATATATGAATTTTTTATGTTTAGTGTTTTTTATGTTATAAGAATAATTTAATGAAATTTAATAATATTTTATTTCATATTTGTTTTTTAGTATAAATTATTAATTGGGTGTCCTATAATCATATTAAATAAATAATAACTGAATTCGAATATTCGAACCGGACTCGAATAACTGAATCGAACTAGATTATTCGATCTGGATCAGGTTATCTGATTCAGGCCCAAATATCTAAACCGGATCCGAATCCAAACTGAAACTAAATTTGAAACGGAACTGAATCTGAACCGGATTTAAATATCGATCCGAAACCGATCCTAGGACCCATTTTGTGGTTTTAAGGTTTAATGATATTTTTATATTAGGACTTTATTTTAATGGTACTAACCTTGAAAATAACTATAATAGGACATTTTCTGTGATACTAAAGTAACATATCATTATATATTAGGACTCATTTTGTGGTTTTAAGGTTTAAGATATTTTTATTAGGACTTTTTTTCATGGTACTAACCTTAGAAATCATTATTTTAGGACTTTTTCATGTGGTTTTAAGTAACATTTGTATATATTAGGACCTTTTTACTTGGTACTATAAGAGAATATTGATACATTAGGACCCTTTTTATTGGTCTAATGTAATAGTTTTTTTATAATAGGACCTTTATTTGGGTACTAACAAAATAATTGGACCATTTTTTTTAGTCTTTTAAAAAAAAAAAAAATTTAAATAGGACGCTTTTGTTGGTACTAACATAATTTATTTTTACCTTTGGGACACTTTTGTATGTCTCAGCTTAAATAAAATTTAGTCGATATGTACTTTTAAGGACTTTTTGCGTGGTGGTTAAATATCTGATAGGACTCGATAACTGGTTTCATCATCTTCTTACCTTTTAGGACCTTTTTTACCTTCTATACTTTATACGACCGACATAGATGGTACACACCGTCGGTTGGTCATTTCAGGCCAAAAGGTCCTATAAAGCGACATTATAGGACCAATTTGGGTGTCCTATATGTACACTTTTGTTGTAGTGTACGCTGACATTAAAAGAAAATATATAGAATTTGAAATTGGCAAGATGGTCATGCTTAAAGTTTCACCTTGGAAAGGCGTTGTTCGATTTGGTAAACGAGGGAAACTAAATCCAAGGCATATTGGACCATTCAAGATTATTGAACGTGTCGGACCAGTAGCTTACCGACTTGAGTTACCCCAACAACTCGCAGCTGTACATAACACTTTTAACGTCTCGAATTTGAAGAAATATTTTGCTAAAGAAGATCTCACTATTCCGTTAGACGAAATTCAAATCAACGAAAAACTTCAATTCATTGAAGAACCCGTCGAAATAATGGATCGTGAGGTTAAAAGACTTAAGCAAAACAAGATACCAATTGTTAAGGTTCGATGGAATGCTCGTAGAGGACCCAAGTTCACCTGGGAACATGAAGATCAGATGAAGAAGAAATACCCGTACCTATTTCCAGAAGATTCGTCAACACCTCCAACTGCTTAAAATTTCGGGACGAAATTTATTTAACGGGTAGGTACTGTAGTGACCCGAACTTTTCCATGTTTATATATATTAAATGAAATTGTTATTTACATGATCAAGTGTTTCCAACATGTTAAGCAATCAAACTTGTTATGACTTGATTAATTGAAATAGGTTTCATATAGACAATTGACCACCCAAGTTGACCGGTGATTCACGAACGTTAAAACTTGTAAAAACTATATGATGACATATATATGATTATATATATAGTTAACATGATATTATGATAAGTAAGTATCTCATTAGGTATTTTAACAATGAGTTATATACATAAAATTGAGTTTATTGAATTAAGAAACTCGAAACGATATATATAACGATTATCGTTATAACGTCTTACTAAATACATATGAATCATATTAAGATATTGATACACTATGTTTAATAATGATAAATGATAAGTAAACATGTCATTAAGTGTATTAACAATGAACTACATATGTAAAAACAAGACTACTAACTTAATGATTTCGAAACGAGACATATATGTAACGATTATCGTTGTAACAACATTTAACTGTATATATATCATACTAAGATATATTAATATATCATAATATCATGATAATGTAATAATTTAACATCTCTTTAGATATAATAAAGAATGGGTTAACAACATTTAACAAGATCGTTAACCTAAAGGTTTCAAAACAACATTTACATCTAACGACTAACGATGACTTAACGACTCAGTTAAAATGTATATACATGTAGTGTTTTATTATGTATTCATACACTTTTGAAAGACTTCAATACACTTATCAAAATACTTCTACTTAACAAAAATTCTTATAATTACATCCTCGTTCAGTTTCATCAACAATTCTACTCGTATGCACCCGTATTCGTACTCGTACAATACACAGCTTTTAGACGTATGTACTATTAGTATATACACTCCAATGATCAGCTCTTAGCAGCCAATGTGAGTCACCTAATACATGTGGAAACCATCATTTGGCAACTAGCATGAAATATCTCATAAAATTACAAAAATATGAGTAATCATTCATGACTTATTTACATGAAAACAAAATTACACATCCTTTATATCTAATCCATATACCAACGACCAAAAATACCTACAAACACTTTCATTCTTCAATTTTCTTCATCTAAGTGATCTCGCTCAAGTTCTATCTTCAAGTTCTAAGTGTTCTTCATAAATTCTATACGTTCTAGTTTCATAAAATCAAGAATACTTCCAAGTTTGCTAGCATACTTCCAATCTTGTAAAGTGATCATTCAACCTCAAGAAATCTTTCTTATTTACAGTAATATATTTTTCTAATACAAGGTAATACTCATATTCAAACTTTGGTTTAATTTCTATAACTATAACAATCTTATTTCGAGTGATGATCTTACTTGAATTTGTTTTCGTGTCATGATTCTGCTTCAAGAACTTTCAAGCCATCCAAGGATCCTTTGAAGCTAGATCCATTTGTATCTTTTCCAGTAGGTTTATCCACAAAACTTGAGGTAGTAATGATTTTCTTAACATCATTCGATTCATACATATAAAGCTATCTTATTCGAAGGTTTAAACTTGAAATCACTAGAACATAGTTTAGTTAATTCTAAACTTGTTCGCAAACAAAAGTTAATCCTTCTAACTTGACTTTTAAAATCAACTAAACACTTGTTCTATATCTATATGATATGCTAACTTAATGATTTAAAACCGGAAAACACGAAAAACACCGTAAAACCGGATATACGCCGTTGTAGTAACACCGCTGGCTGTTTTGGGTTAGTTAATTAAAAACTATGATAAACTTTGATTTAAAAGTTGTTATTCTGGGAAAATTATTTCTCTTATGAACATGAAACTATATCCAAAAATCATGGTTAAACTCAAAGTGGAAGTATGTTTTTCAAAATGGTCATCTAGACGTCGTTCTTTCGACTGAAATGACTACCTTTACAAAAACGAATTGTAACCTGTAATTCTGACTATAAACCTATACTTTTTCTATTTATATTCATAAAATATAGTTCAATATGAAACCATAGCAATTCTTTTCACTCAAAACGGATTTAAAACGAAGAAGTTATGGGTAAAACAAGATTGGATATTTTTTGATTGTTGTAGCTACGGGAAATATTGTAACAATTCTATACAAATCATATCCTAGCTAACTTATATTGTATTATACATGTATTCTAATATATTATGTAATCTTGGGATACCATAGACACGTATGCAAATGTTTTGCCATATCATATCGACCCATCTATATATATTATTTGGAACAACCATAGACACTCTATATGCAGTAATGTTGGAGTTAGCTATATATGGTTGAGGTTGATTCCAAAATTATATATAGTTTGAGTTGTGATCTAGTCTGAGACGTGTATACACTGGGTCGTGGATTGATTCAAGATAATATATATTGATTTATTTCTGTACATCTAATTATGGACAACTAGTTGTAGGTTACTAACAAGGACAACTGACTTAATAAACTTAAAACAGTAAAACGTATTAAAAATGTTGTAAATATATTTTGAACATACTTTGATATATATGTACATATTTGTTATAGATTCGTGAATCGACCAGTGGCCAAGTCTTACTTCCCGATGAAGTAAAAATCTATGAAAGTGAGTTATAGTCCCACTTTTAAAATCTAATATTTTAGGATGAGAATACATGCAGTTTTATAAATGTTTTACGAAATAGACACAAGTAAATTAAACTACATTATATGGGTGAATGATCGAAGCCGAATATGCCCCTTTTGCTTGGTAACCTAAGAATTAGTAAACCGATCTACTAATTGACGCGAATCCTAAAGATAGATCTATTGGGCCTAACGAACCCCATCCAAAGTACCGGATGCTTTAGTACTTCGAATTCATTTTTATCATGTCCGAAGGATTTCCCGGAATGATAGGGGATATTCTTATATGCATCTTGTTAATGTCGGTTACCAGGTGTTCACCATATGAATGATTTTTATCTCTATGTATGGGATGTATATTGAAATATAAAATCTTGTGGTCTATTATTATGATTTGATAATATATAGGTTAAACCTATAACTCACCAACATTTTTGTTGACGTTTTAAGCATGTTTATTCTCAGGTGATTATTAAGAGCTTCCGCTGTTGCATACTAAAATAAGGACAAGATTTGGAGTCCATGCTTGTATGATATTATGTAAAAACTGTATTCAAGAAACTTATTTTTGATGTAATATATTCTTATTGTAAACCATTATGTAATGGTCGTGTGTAAACGGTATATTTTAGATTATCATTAGTTGATAATCTACGTAATGCTTTTTAAACCTTTATAGATAAAATAAAGGTTATGGTTGTTTTAAAAATGAATGCAGTCTTTGAAAAACGTCTCATATAGAGGTCTAAACCTCGCGACGAAATTAATTAATATGGAACATTTATAATCAATATGAACGGGACATTTCATATATGTTTTCATAAAGATTGTAATTAAAAATTCTTTTGTACAAACTGTTAATGGTGAAAATATTTTAACGGGTAGGTAATACCCGAGGAATATTCAAATTTCACATTAATATGTTACACTGTACATTCTTCCAATCTGATTCAACAGTCATTTACTATCCTACTTACATCCACAGATATATGTATCCGTTCACCGCAGAATAACCATTTTCATTCAATTTCATATTTGGATTTTGACCTATCAGAATCCAACAAGTGGCATAATGAAGAAAACAATTGACAAAATAAAATTTGTTAGAAAACAAACAAATTAACTATGAGAAATTTTGTTAAGAATCCACGCTAACAAAATCCTAGCTAACTGTTCCTAGCTAACTGTTAATTCCTTATTACATTTATTTATCGCAAATTTATTTATCGCAATTTTAAATTCTCGCAATTTTATTCATCATCATTTAATTTCTGTTATTTATTTTACGCACTTTAAATATCGTCGAATAAATCGGGACACATATACAATGTTTTGACATATCATATCGACGTCATCTATATATATTGTTTGGAATAACCGTAAGGCACTCTATATTGCGGTAATGCTCGAGTTAGCATATAAAGGGTCGAGGTTGATTCTAAAATAATATATATACTTTGAGTTGTGACCGAGTCTGAGACATGTATACAATGGGTCACGATACGTATTAATTAATTCGAATATTATATATTAAACTACATACGAATTATTGAATTACTAACTGTAGACTACTAACAGTGAACTACTAACATTAGACAATTAAAATGAATTAAAATATTGATTATAACATATGAAACTAAACATTTCTTCAAGTTTGCCACTTGATTTCATCTTAAACCTCATTTATATCTTGACGATTACAATCTGCGTTCAAACCTTTCATGATTCTTGAAAATACCTCAATCGAGAGGATGAACCAACCGCACTTCATCTACAGAAGAAAAGATTGATGCATATAGTCATGCACCTGAAAACACTCGAAACCTGAGTAAACGTTTAACACGTATCCGTGCTAGCTACTTTGGCATTGTTATTACTGAAAATAACATTGCAATCCCTTTCCAAAGTAGTCAGTTTTGTCACAGCTTCAGCAAGTCAACTTCGATTTTTCAGTCGAAACAGTCTTATTATAACTTCGATATATACGTTGCCCTTTCGCCATCGTTACCGGGGAACCTTTTATATTCCACCATATTACTAGCAGACGTACCGGCAACCTCGTTGCTCCTTGACTTAAATCTCTCTGACAAATCACTATATTTATCTATTGAAGTCTTATCATGAACTCATCGGCATCTTGCAACGATAATTATGATACCAAATACCGAGAGGCATCAATCGATAATCTCGAATTTCTCAGCAATTCTATGACAACAGTTATAGTTATATATATATATATATATATATATATATATATATATATATATATATATATATATATATATATATAACTTTTATCTCCTGGATTTACGAACTTCAATTCTGAATTTCTGAAAAGCGCTTTAGTCAATGAATTAGTTTTTCGAGTTTTGAAAAAGCTGATGAAATCTTTAGCGAATACCTTGCTCCGTAATTGTTCTAAATCATTGTGAATGAATTTCTTCATCACATTTTGATTGTAGAATTATAAGATATTATCATATCTTTCATTATAAATATCCTCAATATTTCTGAAGATATCTTCATAAATATTCTTGTCTGATATTATTTATCTCTTCGCGCTATCTGTATTACATCTTAAAGAAAACTGTTTTAGTTTCTAAACATCTAAAACCTCTGAGTTTAAAGTATGAATATTTTTTGAAGTAGTGTTGGGAACTGAAGCATGAGTTAGTATAATATAATGACACTTGATCAACGTGATTATATTACAGTAAGTCATGCTGAGTTTCTAAACAAAACGTGATGATTCACAAACCATAACGTCATCATGTGCCATGTTACACCACTCTTACATTCTATCTAATATATAAACATATCAAGAACATAATTTCTTGATAGTTCTATCTTTTCTCTGGAATTCTGGTAATTTAACTAATCAAGATCGTGCTATTACAACCTCTTTTCTTAGAACATTATTCATGATCCTTTTGAAAGTTCATACCTCTGGAACATTACTTGCTTTATTTAAAGTCGGGAAGAGAAAACAAAAGCATGGAGCTCCGAAATATAAGGGAGGATATAAAGCCCGATAGCAACACAGAAATTACAAACCGTATATATCAATGTTTATCGCAACATAAAGACACGGGAGAATTAAAAACACTATAACCCCAAGGGCGGAGTAGAAGTAAACAGATTCCTCTGGTGAAAGTTGGAAAAGGAGAATGATTGTTGCGATAATCAGGATAAGGACAAGGATCAGAACTGGATTAAGCATTTTCACAATCTTTTGAATTTGGAAATTGAGTATAGGAGTGGTAAATGTAATAGAATGGAAGAAGTTAATTTATAGTGAAATATCTGATAAAAAAATCAAGGCAGATTTCCGCATTTAATTAAAGAGAATCTTAATTTCCTTAATCATTGAAGAATCAAATCTTATTACGAAGATTTTCTCTAAATCCCTGAAATTCCAGAAATTAACCGTGACTACGTCACCGGTTAAGACGAACCTCTATTTACTTCATTTCACTCTTTTGTGATAGCTTCACTCGTACGCTTCGAGTAATCGAATTATCTTATCCATATTACTCCACAGTAATAAAACTCTATTTATCAGCTCATATGAGTCATGAAAACATACTTATTGTCTGCCATGACCATCCCAATTAAATTTCGGGACGAAATTTCTTTAACGGGTAGGTAACGTGACAACCCGGAAATTTTCGACCATATTTAAACTTAATCTATATATGTGATCCCGACACGATAAGCAAAGCCTATATTAGTGAGTCACGAAATTTTTGAAATGTTTACATGAATTCATTTAACCTATGACTATTCCCGACGATTCATGAACAATTTAATGAATATATATATATATATATATATATATATATATATATATATATAAGTGTATATATAATATTAATAAAATATACTGTAATCAATTAGAATTAAAAATGTAAAATAACAAGATAAATAAGTTATCAATAGGATGAATATATATAAATAGATATATGATATTATTCTGACTATATATATATATATATATATATATATATATATATATATATATATATATATATATATAAGATCTCTAATAGTAATTATTATATTATAACATTTATAAAATATATAAATATTAAATACTCAATAGATGTATTCATATAATATATGATTATTAATAAATGTAATTGCAAGTTGCATTATTAATACATATATATATAATTAAAAGATAAAATATAGTTACTATATTAAAATGGTTATTTTTAAAATAAATATTAATATCTATATTAATATCAGTATTATGAATGATATTATTTTAATATGATATATAGATATGAAATTTGATACATGTAATTTATTATGTTATTATTCCTAATATATTTATTATCATTATTATTTCTATTATTTATTATTAGTAGTATTTTTAATTATTATGTTTAACATTATTATTACCATCATTTTTATATATTTTTATTAACATTATTATTAATTATTATTATTAGTTTTATAATATTGTAGCATTATTATTATTAATATATATTAATTATTAATAATAAACGTAAATGTAATATATAAGATCAATTAATTGAACAAATCTATTTCAAGTCCTTTTCCTATTTTTTAAATTGTCCTCTT
The DNA here is from genome assembly GCF_046630445.1 of Rutidosis leptorrhynchoides. NCBI lineage: Eukaryota > Viridiplantae > Streptophyta > Magnoliopsida > Asterales > Asteraceae > Rutidosis > Rutidosis leptorrhynchoides. The sequence goes on along the minus strand of NC_092341.1, from coordinate 84,122,775 downwards.
GATTGATTCATGTCTCCGATTATTACTAAATCCATTCTATACATACAAATTCAATTATCAATCTCCATCTACTTTTAATTTTTTTTCTTCATCTTCTGTACCTAATTGATTTCTGTCGACCTTAATAACCCCACAAACTAATTTGATTGTTTTGTCTCCTTCATTTAACTCAATCACAAATGAATCATATATTATATATACATATACATAGGATACATTCAAGGATATTAAATCAACTCTCATAACATCTTCATTATCACTACAACCATCTCCTCTTCTCATTCGGGAACTACCACAACAACATCTAGTACTTCATGTTTCTTGTTTTAAAGAATCAACAATAGCAACCCATATCCACCACCTTTGAATCTTTTCTATGACCCGATTACAAACCGCTTCCTTGCTTCCTTCTTTTCTATTAGTCATCAACTACCACAACCGTTAACCACACTCACGAACCACCCTTACTAACTTAGTTGAACCATAAACCACCATATGAAACAATATCAACTTAAGAAATTCCACTTTACTTCCTATTTTCTGGTTCAAATTCTATAACAAAACTCCTACTGCAGCTCGCTATTTTCTTTCTTTCTGTATTCCTTTGAAACCCACTTTAACCAATTAAACACCTTCATCACCATGGCTATACTCATTCGAACAAACCCACCACATTTTCCATCACCTACAACCGTCACTCCAACACTAACTATTTCACTGCTGCTTTCTTATGTTTCCTGTTTGCAGCCACGAATTCGTACAACAGCTGCTAAACCCGTCTGTTTCTATTTTAAAATCCATCGAAAACCACACCTACAAACTGCTGCTACACAGTGCTGCTACGATGCTGTTTTTCTGTTTAGTTTAAATGAGCCTCCAACACCTTTGTGGTCACTGCTAATCATGGAGGTAATAGATAAAAACTGTAACGATAATGATTATAGATAAAGGTGCAGTAATGATAAATATAAAGAGGTGGTGGTGCAGTTTTTGTTTTCTCTTATTTGATTTGAATACAGCTAAGATCAACCATCGAATCTCCTTTATTTAATGAGCTTCCCACTATTTAGTTAAACAATTGGACTTATTTATTTTTGATGGGGCTGTAGTGAAATGTCCCGTTCATAACAATTATAAACGTTTCATATTAATTGATTTCGTTGCGAGGTTTTGACCTCTATATGAGACATTTAACAAAGACTGCATTAATTTTTAAAACAAACCATAACCTTTATTTTATCGATAAAGGTTTAAAACTATAATGTAGAATATCAAGTAATGATAATCTAAAAGATAACATTTTACACACGACCATTACATGATGGTTTACAATAATATTACACATCGATTTAAATCTTCGAATGCAGTTTTTTAAACAATATATTACAAGCATGCTGACTCCAATTTTTGTCCTTAAATTAGCATGTAACAGCGAAAGCTCTTAATAATCACCTGGGAATAAACATGCTTTAAATGCAACAAAAATGTTGGTGAGTTATAGGTTTAACCTATATATTTTTCAAATCGTAATAATAGGCCACAAGATTTCCTTTCTCATAAATAGCCAACTGTATAAAAATCATTCATATGTTTGAACACCTGGTAACCGACATTAACAAAATACATCTAGAATATCCCCAAAACAGAACCACTCGTCTTTGAGAAAAATCGAAGTACTAAAGCAGTTCAAATTCTCTGACTGGGGCATGTCAAAGCCCATAGATCTACCTTTAGGATTCGCGTCAATTAGTGGCAATTATAATAAACACCAATTCATGGGCTACCAAGTTCAACAAAGGCGATATCCGATATAGCAATTCAACATAGAATGTAGTTTCAATTACTTGTGCCTATTTTGTAAAACATTTATAAAACTGCATGTATTCTCATCCCAAAAATATATTAGATAATAAAAGTGGGACTATAACTCACTTTCATAGATTTCTAATTCGTCGAGAATTAGACTTGGCCACGGGTCGATTCAAGAACCTATAATAAATATATACATATATATCAAAGTATGATCGAAATATATTCACAACATTTTTTATTACATTTTAACGATTTAAGTTTGTTAAGTTAACAGTCCAACGTTAGTAGTCCACAATTAGTTGTCCACAGTTAGTAGTACAGAAATAAATCGATATATTATCTCGAATCAATCCACGAACTAGTGTATACAAGTCTCAGACTCGATCACAACTCAAAGTATATATATTATTCTGGAATCAACCTCAACCCTATATAGCTAACTCGAGCATTACCGCATATAGAGTGTCTATGGTTGTTCCAAATAATATATATAGATGACGTCGATATGATATGTCAAAACATTGTATACGTGTCTATGGTCTATCAAGATTACATAATATATGTTAGAATATATGTATAATACAATATAAGTTAGTTAAGTTATGGTTAGTATAGATTTGTTACAAAGTTTCACGTAGCTAAAACAAGCAAAAATATCCAGTTTTGTTTTACCCATAACTTCTTCCTTTTAAATCTGTTTTGAGTGAATCAAGTTGCTATGATTTCATAATGAACTGAAATTTATGAAACTAAACAGAAAAAGTATAAGTTTATAGTCGGAAATACAGGTTACAAGTCATTTTTGAAAGAGGTAGTCATTTCCGTCGAAAGAACGACATCTTGATGACCATTTTGAAAAACATACTTCCACTTTGAGTTTAACCATGATTTTTGGGTATAGTTTCATGTTCATAAGAAATATAATTTTCCCAGAAGAACAACTTTTATTTCAAAGGTTATCATAGTTTTTAATTATTCAACCCAAAACAGCCCCCGGTTTAACAACGATGGCGTATGTCCGGTTTTACGGTGTTCTTCGTGTTTCTAAGTTTTAAATCATTAAGTTAGAATATCATATAGATATAGAAAATGTGTTTAGTTGATTTTAAAAGTTAAGTTAGAAGGATTAACTTTGTTTGCGAACAAGTTTAGAATTAACTAAACTATGTTCTAGTGATTACAAGTTTAAATCTTCGAATAAGATAGTTATATATATATATATATATATATATATATATATATATATATATATATATATATATATATATATATATATATATGAATCGAATGATGTTATGAACATCATTACTACCTCAAAATTAGTAGGTAAACCTACTAGAAATGACAAGAAATGATCTAGAGCTTCAAAGGATCTTGGATGGCTTGATCTTAGATGATTGATTGGAATGGATTAGAAAGCTTGGAAGTAAACTAGTAAATTTGAAAGTGTTATTGAAGTGTTCTTGAGTAGTTGTTTTGTAGGTTGATCAAAGGTTGGATTTATGAGCTAGATTGATGTAGATTTTGATGAATATGATGAAGAACACTTAGAACATCATCATGGAACAAGAGAGAGATCAAATGGATGAAAGAAAATTGAAAAATGAAAGTGTATGTGTGTGTGCTCAAATTCATGAATGAGCATGTCCATATATGCAAGTTGTAATTTGATTTTTAGTGTAATAATTCATGCTAGTTGCCAAATGATGGTTCCACATGTTTGTTGACTAAATAAGGGCTGCTAAGAGCAGGTTTTTATTGGTATAGATCAATAGTAAATACGTCTAAAAGTTTCGTACAATACGAGTACATCTATTGTACGTATACGAGTAGAATTGTTGATGAAAATGAATGAGAATGTAATTGTAAGCATTTTTGTTAAGTAGAAGTACTTTGATATGTGTCATGAATTCTTTCGAAAGTGTACTAATACATCTTAATACACCATATGTATATGCATTTTAACTGAGTCGTTAAGTCATCGTTAGTCGTTACATATACATGTTGTTTCGGAACCTTTAAGTTATCGATTTCGTTAAATGTAATTAATCTCATTGTTATTAAATATAAGGAGATGTTAAATTGTTACATTATCATGATAACATGATGTACTAATGTATCTTAATATGATATATAAATATTAAGACGTTATTACGACGATAATCGTTACGTATAGATATCGTTTTGAATTTCTTAAGTTAGTAGTCTTGTTTTATGTATGTTAATATACATAATGAGATACTTAATTATCATTTCATCATGTTAAACATATATATATATATATATATATATATATATATATATATATATATATATATATATATATATATAAAATATCATGTCATATACATGTTATAACGTTCGTGAATCATCGAACAAACTGGGTGGTCAAACACTAACACAAAATCCGTTTCAGTTAATCAAGTCTTAACAAGTTTGATTGCTTAACATGTTGGAAATATTTATTCATGTAAATATTAATCTCATATAGTATATAATCATGGAAAAGTTTGGATCACTACAGTACCTACCCGTTAAATAAATTTCGTCCCGAAATTTTAAGCAGTTAAAGGTGTTGTCGTATCTTCAGGAAATAAGTGTGGGTATTTCTTGTTCATCTAATATTCACGCTCCCAGGTGAACTCGGGTCCCCTATTAGCGTTCCATCGAACCTTAACGATTGGTATCTTGTTTTGCTTAAGTCCTTTAACCTCACGATCCATTATTTCGACGAGTTCTTCAATGAATTGAAGTTTTTCATTGATTTGGATTTCGTCTAAAGGAATAGTGAGATCTTCTTTGGCTAAGCATTTATTTAGATTCGATACGTGAAAAGTATCATGTACGCCAGTGAGTTTTTGAGGTAATTCAAGTCGATAAGCTGCTGGTCCGACACGATCTATAATCTTGCATGGTCCAATGTACCTTAGATTCAGTTTTCCCCGTTTACCAAATAAAACATCACCTTTCCAAGGTGATACCTTAAGCATGACCATGTCACCAATTTCAAATTCTATATCTTTTTTTTACTGTCTGCGTAGCTCTTTTGTCGACTTTGGGCGATTTTCAACCGTTGTTGAATTTGAATGACTTTCTCGGTAGTTTCTTGGATAATTTCTGGACCCGTAATTTGTCTATCCCCCACTTCACTCCAACAAATCGGAGACCTGCACTTTCTGCCATAAAGTGCCTGATAATGCTAAAAACGAACATATATTTCATAGCATTATCCTTTAAGAAAGACAAGCTTTTAGTTGCAATTGTTCTATTTACAAGTGATATTCGTTTAAATAATAAAAGGTGAAGACAAAAGACAGATTCGACGAATTGAAGACGCAAACGATCAAAAAGCTAAAAAGTACAAAATACAATCAAAATGGTTCAAATTATTGATGAGAAACGTCTAAAAATTACAAGAGTACGAGCTGTAAAACGCAAAGTACAAGATATTAAATAGTACGAAAGGACGTTCGAAAATCCAGAACCGGGACATGAACCAACTATCAACGCGCGACGCAACGGAGCTAAAATTACAAATCAACTATGCACATAAATATAATATAATATATATATATATAATTATATAAAATTATATATATATTATATATATTAAATAAATATGTCGACAAGCTAGGAGCCAAAAAGTATGTGACCAGGAAATGACGGCCATGCGATGGCATGGCCAGAAGGCACAAAACTCATGCAACCGCATGAGTTCCTGTAGCACGCCACATTCTTTAAATACAACGAATTCTGGCCGAATTTTATCATATAATTAAGTCTCTCCTACTCTCAAATATATTTATATTTTAATTTTAATTTTAGTTTTAATTTAAGATTAATAATAATAAGGTTATGTTAGTGAATGTTATACGTGTGTAAGTCGAAATTCTGTCCGTGTAAAGCTACGCTATTATTAATCATTGTAACTTATGTTCAACCTTTTTAAATTAATGTCTCGTAGCTAAGTTATTATTATGCTTATTTAAGCCAAATTAATCGTGATGTTGGGCTAAATATTAAAGACAGGGTTATTGGGCTTTGTACAATAATTGAGGTTTGGACAAAAGAACGACACTTGTAAAAATTAGACTATGGGCTATTAATGGGCTTTATATTAACTAAATGATACCTCATTAATTTAATATATACACTTATAATTTGACGTATTTATATATAACCACATACACTTGACTGGGTACGGTGGGCGGGATATCTATAAATACCAATAATTATTCATTTGACCGGACACGGGGATGGATTAATAATCAATAGACTTGTTGAAATAGGGGTGAATTACATACAAGGGTAATTGGTGTAATTGTTAACAAAGTAATAAAACCTTGGATTACACGCAATCGATAACCTGGTGTATTCATTAAACAAAGTATTAAGACCTTGTTACAATTCGAATCCCCAGTTAGTTGGAATATTTGACTTCGGGTATAAGGATAATTTGACGAAGACTCTCACACTTTATATTTATGACTGATGGACTATTATGGACAAAACCGTATGGACATATCGAATAATTCAGGACAAAGGACAATTAACCCATGGTAATAAACTAAAATCAACACGTCGAACATCATGATTATGGAAGTTTAAATAAGCATAATTCCTTTATTTCATATTTTATCGCACTTTTATTTACTGTCATTTTATTTATTGCACTTTTAATTATCATACTTTTTAATTATCGCAATTTTATTTATCGTACTTTTATTTATCGCACTTTAATTATTGTCATTTACTTTACGCTCTAAATTAAGTTATATTTATATTTTAGATTAGGTTTTAACTGCGACTTAAGACATAAAATCGACAAACCGGTCATTAAACGGTAAAAACCCCCTTTTATAATAATAATAATACTACTTAAATATATATATATATATATATATATATATATATATATATATATATATATATATATATATATATATATATATATACAAATATAGTTTTTAAAATATAGCGTTAAACTTGGCTAGTTCCCTGTGGACTAACTGGACTTACTAAAAACTAAACTACTGTACGATTAGGTACACTGCCTATAAGTGTTGTAGCAAAGTTTAGGTATATCCATTCTATAAATAAATAAATAACTTGTATAAAATTGTATCGTATTTAATAATATTTCGCCATAAAAATATAACTATTTTGTATACACCTCTGCACACATCAAGTATTTTTGGCGCCGCTGCCGGAGAGCAACACTAAACGCCGAAAGCGAAACGCTATAAAAAAAAGATTTTTATTAAGTTTTAAGTTCTTTTTGTAAAAAAACGTTTTAAATATATAAAAAAAAAATACAAAAATACATATTTATATTTGTAAGTTTAGTTAAATTAAAAAGTTTATATTTATTAAAAGTTACAAAAAACTAATAAGTAATTTTTAATATAAGTTTTATTTAATTTATATAATATTTTCTATAAAATTTAAAAACAGAAAAAAATTATAAAAGTAATCGAGCCTACACTGTAGCAGCCCAATATCTGAACTAGATCCACAGACCATGTGACCGCATGGAATTAACAAAGAGAAATCATGCGACCACATGACCTGGTCTGACACGTCTGGCACCTGGTACAATTAGGGTTATGGAGTATTATTAATTATTATTATCATTTAACCCTAATTAGGGTTTAATTAATTAATCAGTTTTTAAAATTAATTTTAGTTTTATTATTTTGTTTGTAATTTAAGTTTAGCTAGTTTTATTAATTATATAAAAATTAATACTTTTATAAAATAAATAATATAAAAATAATATTTTTATAAAAATTGTATTTTTATAACTTTAAGATTATTTTTATTTTTGTATCTTTTTATTAGTTTATCCGTAATATTTGTATTTTTATCATTCGTAATTAGTTTAAAGTATAGTTTTTGCCGTATTTATTTTTATTTCTAGATTTTTAGGCTTTGCCGTAAAATCCCTTAAGTATTTTTTCTTTAGACTAAGATTTAGGTACTTTAGAATTTTGCGACGCTGTTTATAAATTTTAGTTCCTTTTTAAGTTTCGACGCGCTACTTTCTTATTTTTATTTTTCGACCTTTATTTTTCGACGCTTATTTTTCGACTTCTTATTTTCGACGCGCTTTTTCTTTTTCATTTCGACGCTCTAGTTTTAGGACATAGAATTTTCTATTTCTTCTCTAAAATTTCTTTAAATTTCGACGAAAAATTATTTTAAGTGGTTAAATTGATAGACATCCAAAATTTTCTGGTTCGTAGTAATAGTTGGATTTGTTAGTGGCGAGTTCTGGGCTTCCGATTTAAAGGGTCCTGGCTACCTGCTGCATCTATTGGCTATTCGAAACGTGGGCAAAATCAGAAAAGTCTATTAATTTGATAACTTATATAATTTTTATCTTTTATAACTAATAGGATATTCAGTGAATGCACCGAGCAAAACGTTCACCACCTGTCATATTGTAACTCGATCAAGACATCTAGCCAATATTGTCGCCGTTGATTTTCTTTAGAATCATCATCTAGTCGACCAAGTACTCCAATTCAAATTTCTGATAATCCATTTTTTGAACCCGACCTCACAATTGAGAATCCGGAGGATATTCAGGGACAATTCAGAGATCCTAAACCACTAATCATTCCTCCTGAACCACAAATCACTCATCCAGAAATTGTCGAGGAAGAAACCATTAAGTCAGAATCCTCTAGTAATTCAGATTCAACCAATTCAATAATGGAAAATCTGGAACCTCTAAGTATGGAAGACCGAATGAGGGCTAAATGCACTGGCCAAGGTCATGCAATTACTCAACCAGACATTAATGCACCAGATTATGAAATCAAAGGACAAATCCTACACATGGTAACTAATCAATGCCAATTTAGTGGTGCACCAAAGGATGATCCAAATGAACATCTTCGTACCTTTAATAGGATCTGTACTTTATTTAAAATCCGAGAAGTGGAGGATGAACAGATATATCTCATGTTATTTCTCTGGACTTTAAAGGGAGAAGCCAAAGATTGGTTAGAATCGTTACCTGAAGGGGCGATTGATACATGGGATGTTTTAGTTGAAAAATTTCTTAAACAATTCTTTCCGGCATCTAAAGCCGCGAGACTTCAAGGAGAAATTGTTACGTTCACAGAAAAGCCAAATGAAACTTTATATGAGGCGTGGAAAAGATTTGGAAAATTGTTAAGAGGATGTCCGCAACATGGTTTAGACACTTATCAAATAGTACAAATATTCTACCAAGGATGCGACATCACTACAAGAAAAGACATCGATATAGCAGCTGGTGGTTCCATTATGAAGAAAACCGCAACTGAAGCTTACAAAATTATTGATAACACTGCTTTCCACTCACATGAGTGGCATCAAGAAAAAGATATCGTTAGATCATCTAAAGCGGCTAGAGTCGATTCTAGCCATGACTTAGATTCCATTTCCGCAAAGATAGATGCTGTCGAGAGACGAATGGAAAAGATGACTATGGATATTCACTCAATACGAATTAGTTGTGAGCAGTGTGGAGGACCACATTTAATAAAAGATTGTCTCAGTATTGAACAAACAATGGAACAAAGAGAGAATGTTTCATATATATACCAAAGGCCTGGAAATAATTATCAGAATAATTATCAACCGCCAAGACCAATCTACAATCAAAATCAGAATTATAACCGAAATATTCCATACAACAACCAACAAGGTCCTAGCAATCAACAAGTATTCAATAATACTTACAATCAGCAAAGACCTATTTTTCAAAATAAACTACCACAAACCGATAATAAAAAGCAAAATTTAGAAGATATGATGTCGAAGCTAGTTGAATCTCAAACGAAGTTTTTCACATCTCAGAAACAAACCAATGAAAAAAATGCTCAAGCATTTAGAAATCAACAAGCTTCTATTTAAAATCTGGAACAAGAAGTAAGCAACCTAGCAAGGTTGATAGGTGAAAGAAAACCAGGAAGTCTACCTAGCGATACAAATGCTAACCCCCAGAATGAAACAGCTAAAGCTATTACCACAAGAAGTGGTATTACACTTAAACCACCTGAAATACCTGTAATTTCTGATGATTCTACTCCTACTACACAAGAGCCACAATCTGAGCAAGATAAGGAAACAGAACCGGTAGTTGAAAAGGTTAATGAAGATAACACAGTTAAGGCTAAACCTTATATTAAACCATATCAACCACCACTTCCTTACCCGAGTAAAATGAGAAAAGAAAGACTTGAAGCCGAGCAATTCAAATTCTTGGATATGTTTAAACAAATAAATGTAAATCTTCCTTTCATTGATGTGATATCAGGAATGCCTAGATATGCTAAATTTCTGAAAGATCTAATTACAAATAGAAAGAAAATGGAAGAACTCTCGGCTGTTACAATGAATGCTAATTATTCTGCAGTGTTGTTGAATAAGATACCAGAAAAATTATCAGATCAAGGAAGTTTCACAATTCCATGTTTTCTGGGTAGTCTTAGTTCAATAGAAGCATTGGCAAATTTAGGTGCTAGTATAAATTTAATTCCATATTCACTATACGCTAAACTAGACCTCGGAGATTTGAAACCAACACGAATAAGCATACAACTAGCCGATCGATCAGCAAAATATCCTAGAGGGATAATGGAGAACATGCTAGTTAATGTTGGTACTTTAGTATTTCTAGTAGATTTTGTTATTCTGGACATGGAAGAAGATTCTCGAGTTCCTCTCATATTAGGAAGACCATTCTTAAACACAGCTAAAGCAATAATAGACGTGTTTGGTAAGAAACTGACCCTAAGTATAGAGGATGAGAGTGTTACCTTTTCTGTTGATAGAGCCATGCAACAACCACAATCTGCAGATGATACATGTTATTACATTCAAAATATAGATTCACATACAGAATTGTTAAAAGAATTTCCAGAATTACAAGGAACATGAGAATGTTCTTTAGGAGAAGGAACTGAACCAATTAATGAAGCTGAAATGTTAGCTACACTCATGGCTAATGGATATGAACCAACAACAGAAGAAATTCAAATGCTAAAAGAAGAAGACGGATATCGATACAAATCATCGATAGAAGAACCACCGACATTAGAGTTAAAGCCACTTCCAAACCATTTGGAATACGCTTATTTACATGGTGAATCTGAATTACCTGTAATAATATCATCTTCTCTTACTGAAAATGAAAAATCTCAACTCATTTATGTGCTAAAAGCTCATAAACTAGCTATTGCAAGGAAGATTCATGACATTAAAGGCATAAGTCCTTCGTATTGCACACATAAAATCCTTATGGAAGAAGGTCATAAAACTTATGTGCAACGCCAACGAAGACTAAATTCTAATATGCAAGATGTTGTTAAGAAAGAAATTATTAAACTGCTTGATGCAGGTTTAATTTACCCAATCTCTGATAGTCCATGGGTAAGCCCAGTTCAATGTGTACCTAAGAAGGGTGGCATGACTGTCATCACAAATGAAAAAAATGAGCTTATTCCTACTAGAACTGTAACAGGATGGCGTGTTTGTATTGATTATAGAAAATTAAATGACGCCACTAGAAAAGATCACTTTCCCTTACCTTTCATTGATCAAATGTTGGAAAGGTTAGCCGAAAACAGTTACTATTGTTTTCTTGACGGTTTTTCCGGATATTTTCAAATTCCAATAGCACCCGAGGATCAAGATAAAACCACGTTCACGTGCCCTTATGGTACTTTTGCTTATAAATGCATGCCATTTGGACTTTTCAACGCCCCTGCAACCTTTCAAAGGTGCATGATGGCGATTTTTCATGACATGATAGAAGAATGCATGGAAGTATTCATGGATGACTTTTCAGTCTTCGGTGATACTTTTGAATCATGTCTAGTTAATCTTGAACGAATGCTTATTAGATGCGAACAATCAAATCTAGTTCTTAATTGGGAGAAATGCCATTTCATGGTTAAAGAAGGCATCGTTCTTAGTCATAAAATTTCAAAGGAAGGAATTGAGTGGATAGAGCTAAAGTAGATGTAATTACTAAACTTCCACATCCCACCAACTTGAAACGACCCGTCAAAATACACTTGACGACCATCGTTATCTTGGTCCCACAGCTTGATCGAAACTCTATATGAATTTAATAAAACAACCTTGCATTCTTTATTTAAAAATGATTTCCTATAAAGGAAATCTACTAAAATGTATAAGTTTAGAAAAACTATACAAAAATACTTTTAACCAAAAGTTGACCAAAACAAAGTCAACAAACACCCACTATTTAATGTAACAAAATAGAATGCAAGTTAATGTTTAACAAAAGCTGCCATCATAAATATACAGACTCTCTAAGCACAGCGAAAGCAATCAATCATGAACCTGAGAATAAAACATGCGAGTAACTGTCAACAAAAATGTTGAGTGAATTATAGGTTTAATATTGCAAACAATATTTAATTTAAACCATAAAAATTTATGTTTGAAAACATAAAAACTTCTTTTTGAACCACAAAATTATATGCTAGAAAACATATAAAAGCATTATTCCATTTTCCGTGAGCCACCTGGTAACCACTTAACTATTTATTTACCCTTGCCAAACACAATAAATAATATACACCGAACAAGTGTATCTTCAACTAAATACGAAGTACTAAACATTCCGATTATAAATTACTAGCGCGACTAGCTCGAAATGGGGTTGTCAAACCCGATAGATCTATCCGTAGGATTCGCGTTCACCAGTAGAAACCAGTGATTACAATTACCAGATTAGGAAATATTTTTGTTCGACTCAAAATGAATAATTTAAATCAACTTCCGCTTGTCCAAAATATAAAATAAATTGCATGTATTCTCATCCCAAAAGATTTAAAATAGAAAAATGGCACTATAATCACCTTAACAGCAAACGAAGTAACCACACAAATATGCGAACAGTAAAAAAAGTAAGTGATCAAGAATGATCACAACGCCGACCTATAAATAAAGCAGGTCGATATAAATAACTAACTTAGGTCAAGTCTTAGTATGATAGCTATAGTACTTGTTGCAAGTAAACATAGAACAACACTCAGTATGCTTCGGTTTGATCAGGACAGCGTAGTAACACGTACTTTCTATTTTTAGAAAATTTCTATTTTTGGCAGGTTTCCATTTCTGGAAAAATTTCTATTTTTGGAAAGTTTCTATTTTAGGAAAGTTTCTATTTTAGGAAAGTTTCTATTTTTGGAAAGTTTCCAAATTTAGAAAGTTTCCATATTTAGAAAGTTTCTATTTTTAGAATGTTTTTAAGTTAGGAAGGTTTCCTTAATTAGAAAGTCAACAAAAGTCAACTGAAAGTCAAAGTCAACCGAAAGTCAACTCAAAAGTCAACCTTGGTCAAAAATAGTCAACATTAATTTTAAAAGTGTAAGTTGTAATAATAATAAAAGTTATGATGTTAATTAAAGTTAAATATGTATAATTATGTCATAACATAAGTTTAATTAAATTAAAATGAATTATTAAGTTAACATAAGTTTAAATGATATAATTAATATAACATAGGTAATTAATTAATTAATTAAATATTAGTCATAATATAAGTATTATTAATTAATAATAAATTTTAATCATATCATAAGTATTATTAATTAATAATGAATTATTAATCATATCATAAGTTTCTAATTATAATTATTAAACCATATGTATTTAATAATTAAATTATAATTAAATAATAACTGAGCCTTATAATAATTAAATAATTAATTAATCCTTATTATAAGTCTTATAATAATAATCTCATAATATAAGTTTAATACTTATCATAAGTATTTTTCATTAATAAAAGTATTATTAATCATAAGTTAAATTAAATGTTTAATTAAAGCATAAGTAATTATTAAATGATATAATAAATATATATATCATAAGTCTCAAATCATAATAATTACTTTTTATATCATAAGTAATTTAATAATAATGTAAATCATTATTTATATCATAAGTTTTAATAATTAACCATAAGTTTTAATTAAAAGTTCATCAGGTCATAACTTGAGCCCCGGGTGTCGGTTTTCGACGAGCCTTATATATATTGCCGCCTAATCAAACCACCCAACACTTTGGTGTACTCAAGAACATCCCAAGAATAGCAACCAAATTGTGATGATCAGCCATTAAACAACTTGGAGCTTTAATCCGTTCAAAAACACGTTTTAGTCATAACGGGTGATCCGTGGCTCGAATTTAGATGACCCGAACATGAATGTTCATCCCATCATCAATTCTAACACACTAGTACACCCTAAAGACTCCAAAAGTGGTCACAAAGTCGGACCAAACCTGGAACAATTCGTTTTTATATTTTAATCTCATCAAAACACCAATTTAAGCATAACTTTTGATCCGGAACTCGAAAAGAGGTGAATCAAAAGCCTAAAATTATGTACTAAATGAGAGGAACTCATCTATATACTTTATTTAATCAAAAATCACAGTTAAGTTCACTGATTTTAACGAACAAGCTGCTGTCCCAATATAAATAAACCGAAAATATACAATAACGAGTGATTCTATACATAATAACATCAATACAATCATACACACGTACTATAACATCATCATACATACAATATCAGTAAAAATAAATGAAAATTGAAAATTTAGGGTTTATGATTATACCCTAATCAAAGAACAAGTTGTATGAGCTTGTAGATCTTGAAATGGAGAACCCGATGAGATAAAAAGCCCTAAATCTCCAAGTATAAAATTGTTGAAGGTGATGATAATATTGGTGATGGTGGTGAACATCCATGGGAGGAGAAAAAGAGAGGGAGGAGAGAAAAAAAAGATTTAGGTTAAATGAAATCAAGTAGTGAACCATTTAGCACATGTAATCTCTCATTTTCAAAAATTTGCACTAAACCCCCTCCCCATGGGGAGTTTCAGCCGAACCAAGCATAAGGGTGGGCCCTCTTGGCCCACTTTGATGTAAAATGAATTAACTTGTGGCCCGAAAGACCGAACGGATCCCGAAACGAAAACACCGCTACGCGATTGAAAATTCGGAGAGATAACAAATACGCGACGAAAAATATATATAAACACTATATATAAACATATGATATTAAAATATTATATTTTAAATAATTCGGACTTAAAAATCCTAAAAGCTCGACCGTTAGTTTGAAAACCGAAAAGATTCGCTGGATAGAAATCCGCGACACGTAGAAACGTATACCTTAAAATATGAATACAAATATTCATATAACACATAATAATTAAAATATTATTACTAAAATAATAATATAGATCAAAGAAATGACGTGGCACGAATAAAAATTAACGGTCGTTAAATAATTAACGGTAAAAGATAACGGAAAAAGTAGGGTCGTTACTGTACCTTCCCGTTACGGAAATTTCGTCCCGAAATTTAAGCAGGTGCAGGGGTTGACTTAGCATATGGGAACAAATGCGCGTACTTCTGCTTCATCTGATCTTCATGCTACCAAGTGAACTCGGGACCGCGTCTGGCGTTACATCTAACCCGGACAATAGGAATTCTGCTATGCTTGAGAGTCTTAACCTCTCGGTCCATAATTTCAACAGGTTCCTCAATAAAATGAAGTTGCTTATCAACATGAAGTTCCTCCAGAGGAATTGTCTTATCGACCTCGGCCAAACACTTCTTTAAATTTGATACATGAAAAATATCGTGAACAGCACTGAGTTCTTGTGGAAACTTCAAACGATATGCCGCTGGTCTAACTCTCTCAATAATCTCAAACGGTCCAACAAAATGAGGATTCAACTTTCCCCTTTTACCAAAACGTACCGCACCTTTCCAAGGTGATACCTTTAACATAACACGGTCACCGACCTGAAATTCAATATCGTTCCTTCTCTTATTGGCATAGCTCTTATACCGACTTCTGGCGGTTCTCAATCTTTCCTTAATCTGTACAATCTTCTCGGTAGTCTCATGGATAATTTCTGGACCTGTGAATTGAGCATTCCCAACCTCATTCCAGCAGACAAGAGACCTACACTTTCTACCATACAGCGCTTTAAAAGGTGAGGCATAATACTTGCATGATAACTGTTATTATAAGAAAATTCAGCCAGTGGCAAGTACTTATCCCAACCATTACCAAAATCAATGATGCATGCTCGTAACATGTCTTCAAACGTTTGAATGGTCCTTTCACTCTAACCATCTGATTGTGGATGATAAGTAGTGTTTATATACAATTTAGTTCCCAAAGCATCTTGTAAGGACTGCCAAAACCTTGATGTAAATCGACTGTCTCGGTCCGAAATAATAAATACGGGAACACCATGTCTAGAAACAATCTTCTTCAAATACAAACGAGTAAGCTTCTCCTTTGAATGTATTTCCTTAATTGGCAAGAAATGAGCTGACTTAGTGAGTTGGTCAACAATCACCCCAAATGGTATCATAACCACCCACAACTCTCGGTAATTTAGCAATAAGTCCATCGTAATACCTTCTCACTTCCACTCGGGAATCTTAGGTTGCACCAGAAGTCCGGACAGTTTTTGATGTTCAGCTTTGACCTTAGCACAGGTTAAACACTTAGCCATATAAGTAGCCACATCAGCTTTCAAGTTAGGCCACCAGTAAAGCTCCTTAAGATCATGATACATTTTTCCTGAACCAGGATGAATAAAGTACCTAGACTTATGAGCTTCATGTAAAACAAGTTGTCACAAATCACCAAATTTCAGAACCCAAAGGCGTCCCACAAAATACCGAGTGCTATTGGTTCGTACCTCAAACTGTTTAATCAAGCCTCTGACCTTCCCGTTACGAAATTCTCCTCCTTCAAGGCTTCTTGTTGAGCTACAAGAATCTGCCTTGCGAGGTTTGTTCGAATGGTCATGTTTAAGGCTCTAAACCTGCGAGGTTCTACTTTCTCTTTTCAACTCAAAGCATCAGCCACGACATTGGCTTTTTCCCGGAATGGCTAAAGGAGTTCACAATCATAATCGTTCAACAATACAACCCATCTTCGCTACCTCATATTCCACTGTCTTTGATCAAAGATATGTTGAAGACTTTTGTGATCGGTGTACGCAGTACTTTTGACCCCATAAAGATAATGTCTCCAAATCTTAAGCGCAAACACAACAGCTCTCAACTCTAAATCATGGGTTGTATAATTCTGCTCGTGAATCTTCAACTGACGTGACGCGTACGCAATAACCTTCTTTCGTTGCATCAAAACACAACCAAAGCCTTGACGCGAAGCATCACAATAACAACAAAATCATCATTACCCTCAGGTAGTGACAATATTGGAGCGGTAGTCAACTTCTACTTCAAAATTTGAAAAGCAGTCTCTTGTTCATCCTTCCACTCATACTTCTTCCCCTTGTGCGTTAAAGCAGTCAGAGGTTTCGCTATACGAGAGAAATCTTGAATGAACCTTCTATAGTAACCTGCCAACCCAAGAAACTGACGAATCTGAGTAGGAGTTTTCGGAATTTCCCACTTCTCAATCGTCTCATTCTTAGCAGGATCAACTTGTATTCCCTGTTTACGGACAATATGTCCAAGGAATTGAACTTCTATTAACCAGAAAGCACACTTAGAGAACTTAGCGTACAACTCTTCTTTCCTCAATAAATCAAGCACCAACTTCAAATGTTCTTCGTGCTCTTCATCACTCTTAGACTAAATAAGGATGTCGTCGATAACGAATTTGTCCAGATAAGGTCTACACACACGGTTCATGAGGTCCATGAACACAGCATGTGCATTTATCAATTCGAACGGCATAACAAGGAATTCGAAGTGACCATAACGGGTACGGAAAGCGGATTTCAGAATATTAGTTTCTTTAACGCGCAATTGGTGATAACCGGAACGAAGATCAATCTTAGAATAAACGGGTGAACCTTGAAGTTGATCGAAAAGATCATCAATTCTCAGAAGAGGGTAACGGTTTTTAACAGTAAGCTTGTTCAATTCATGATAATCAATTGTAACAACCCGAGTTTTTCCGTTAAAACTTCCGTTAAATACTTGACGATCGTTAGTTAAATCATACAATTTTCATACGCCAAAATTTTTTCTTTAAAGTTAACAGTGGCTACGTGAAACTTTTTCGTATTTAAAGTAATTAAATGCGTACTTGATCCTTAGTGGATTACTTGAATTAATATGTTATATTAATTAGTGAATTTAATTCGGTTGACAAATTAAACTAGAAACGACACGATTAAAGTTAATCGCCTAGAAAACTTTTTAAGTTAACGGAACTCAGAAAAATGATAGAATAATTATTGTTAATAATTATTGAACTTACTAAAGAAATTTAATTTATTATTTACATAATGAATTAAACACGGTGATTTTGTTTCAACGACTAGTTAATGTTCCGGAGATTCTGTACGGTTAACGGCACTCGAAACGAACCACGCGCGAACGAGCTTTTACACAAAACGAGCCCTAGACCCGAGCCCGAGGCCACATGGACTTGACATCATACCTCATCATCCTTGGCCCCATGAGTAGCCAATGCATGTTGACTATTAGTTTAGGCACATGTTTGTTGACCATTGGTTTTTAGGCCCATGTTTGTTGACTTTTGATTTTTAGGCACTAAATAACTAGTTAGATAATCCTCTCATTCCATACTAACTATGAAAAATGCAGCTCATTCCTCCTCCCTCTCTTCTTCTTCACATCAAACACACACACACACACACACACACACACAAATCAACCATCAAACTAGCTTGTTTGCTCTTACTCGTGTGATCAATCTTGCTCCGATCGTCGTTCTCTACGCGCTAGTATAAACAATTTTGTGATCAAAGGTATAATTAGCTAAACCCTAATCTTTAAAATCAGATTTTTATTAAGGTTTCATAAATTAGGTTGTCTATTGCTCAAGTCTTGATGTTTGTTGATTGTTTAATGCGTTAGATCACTCGTTTTGTTTATTTGTTGCGAAAACCGAATTATATTGCATGATCAGTGAATTTTGATTTTTATAATGCATTATATTATGTGATAATTAGGTTCCTTACGAAAAACTTTTAATTTTAGGCTTTGGATTCGCTTGATTTCGTTTCCGGATGATCAAGTTATGACCAATTGAAATTAACGTTATGTTTTTGTGATTGATCAGAAAAAATAGGTTTAATAGACCACGAATTGGCTTATGAAATTAATACCACTGGATATGTAATTTAAAAACACACAATTTACACTAGGATATCATATCGTTTACTTATGTATAACCTGAGATATGCTCGATTTAGCAAAAATGTGAATTTATACAGCACTTGCATGAAAACAGTCTTGTATGATAAAATGTGTTAACTTCTGTGTTTAAAGATTTGCATATTTGAAATTTACGCAAAAATTACTTCACTTTTCATGTAGATATCATAGTCTAATTGTATCTAGATCTTCGAGTTATCGCGTGCGAATGTGACTAGCGAAACTAGAATCGAATCTGTAAGTTGCTCTCTGTTTTATACTCTGTGGATTGTGTTTATTGAATGAGCATGTAAGCTTCTGGAATATGAATTTTAACATGATATGTGACTTATTGTTAGTTTATGTCAATCTCTGAAACCTTATGTATTGGGCACAATAGGGCCATACTTTATGTAAAATCTGATTTGAGCTGAAAAACTGTATGTTCAACTTGCATGAATAAACTGTACAAATTGGCTAAACCAAAATTTCTTGATTTTTTATATGTGTTAGTTTAACTTGTTTGTGAACTATGGCCACTGGTCTTGTATCAATTTCATGTCCCTAACTAAGGCTATAGCTAAAACCAAATCAGTGCGCGGTCAGAAACTGACTTGGTGAACCCCAAATTGACCCCCTCTGATTCCTGACTTTTAATTATCGTATGAGACCCTAGCTGGACTTTTTGGAATCAATTTTAAGTATATTTATGATCTGGAGTTTTCCATATTTGCATGAATTATGTACCATGAGATAATATGCTAAGTATGCTACGTGTTCATGAATTTTGTGCACAACGATAAACTGAAATTGTGAAAATGATTATTCATGACCTGAAACGTGTTGTTTGACTTAGGTTTGACATATTGACCCATATTTGACATGAACCTACTGATGTTGACTTTGTTTGACTACTTTGACCAAGTTTGGCTTTGGTTGACTTCGTTTGACTTGCTTGAATTAGTTGACTGTATGTTGACTTCTACTTTGAAACGCGTCCATTCGAGCAATAAGACAACTTATACTATGAAACCACACTTGTTTAAGACATATTTATTAACCAACCTAAATACATATACTTAGGTTGCATTACTCGGCTATAAACCGTACAAGTAAATTGTCTACTTTTCAATCCTAGCTTTATTCAAAGGTGAGTCTACAGTCCCGCTTTTTACATGTTTTCAGGGATGAGAATACACGCTGTTGTTACTTACATTTTTACAAATGCTTTTTGTATTGACACGAGTACTATATATGCATATTGAGTTTGTACACAAAGCCTCTAGCTTGAATATTTTAAATACCATCGGTGTAGGCACAATTTAGATGGACGGATCCGTTAGGTTGACAACCTCACCCGCTATAAAAACTGTGGTGCATTTATTTTGAACATAATACATTCGTACAAGTGTATAACATTTTTATGAGGTAAAGTCGGGTATAGTGGATTCTATACTCGGGTCATTGCTAGTATTCAGGTGCTCATAGATTATGCAAACGTTTCGCAACTTGGAGTTGTACTTGTAAAATCTCGTGGTCAAGGAAACTTAAACTATTTTCTGATAACTGTTTTTAAGATACTATACAACGTTATTTAAAACTATGGTTTACGAACAAATGAGATAAAACTTGACATGGTATTGTCTACGAATATTTAAAACTTGACATGGTATTGTCTACAAATGATTGAAACTTAACATGGTAGTGTCAACAAACTTTTGAAATGGGACACGGAGTTGTCTACAAACTTTTAACATTGAACCTTGGTGGTCTTCTACTAATAACCGTTTTCGAAATGTATTTCTTAAACATACTGTATTGTTTACCTAAAACCTGTAGATTCACTCAACATTGTTGTTGATCCGTTTTGCGTGTTTTATTCTCAGGTATTAATTGCTTCCGTTGTAGAATATTGCTGTTACGTAGAAATCAAGCCAAGCACTGGGACCAGAGTTAACATTCCGTTAAAGGGATTTTTGATGGGGTGTTACAGATGGTATCAGAGCTAGTTTAACCTTAGCCGTAAAGGTAGTTATCGTTACGCGATCCGGCTGTCACGTCGGGCACCTGAACGGACTATGCTTTTTGGCGGGTTAATCGTAGAGGGGGTTCTCACAGTGTTACCTGTGATGAAGCATTGGCTCCTACCCCTTGCGATCCATTTGGAGGAGGGTTGGCTGGCTTGGCAGAGATGCAGGCTGTAAAATCAGTGTCTGAGGTACGCTCAGTGGTCACCCTGTCCGCAGGAAAGGCACTGGGTGGGTATTTACCCCATCTTTAATGGTATTAAAGATGGTATCAGAGCTTTGGCTATAGGGAACTAGGATACATTAGTGTGTCTAACTGTAGGGCGCATTAGTGAAGTCTAGTCTATAGCCGTGTGTCTTGGATGACTTTTATACACCATACCTACACTATTTGCTTCACAATACGACATGTAGGGCTACACATTACATCACGTACATATACACCTTACACCCATATGATATGGACTTGAACTAAATGTTATACTACGAATCACATACGTACACGCGACGCGAGATTTAACTAAATTAAGTTGACTACGCTATCTTGAACTTATGGAGCGATGTCGAATAGAAATGTGAGATAGCGTAATGTAATGACCGGGATTACATTACGGTAACTCATATAGAAGTTCCGACATCTCAAAATAAGGAATTCGGAGCGAGTCAAGTAGGTTACTTGGACAGATACCGTTTAGAACATAAACCGTTTAATTTCAAATATGAGTAGAAATTTACACCATACGATTTAATTGTTATTATAACCTATAAGGAGCGTGTAATCACGTCACAATTCGTCACTACCCGACACTGTCCGTCACCCCTGATTTCTACTTGGCACTACGAAGACACTGCCTGGACATACTCATCATCTTATACCACTACTCCTTGCTATTTATCATTGCTTACTACTACTCAACGCCGCCTCTCACTGCTAGTCACGATTGATCACTACTTCTAACTGCTTGTCATTACTACTTAATGCTACCCCTTGCTACTTGCTACTTGCCACTACTAAATACTACTCATTACCACTTACCACTACTAAGTACTGCTCATCACTACTAACACCTCCACATTTTACTACTCGCTACTGTGCATCACAACTCATTTTCGATACGTCTTTAGAGGAGGAATTCCTGGTAACAGCTCGCACAATACGTAGTAGATGTTGTCTACTTGACTTCCAACTTACCTATCATTCAACCACCCATAGTTTCACGCTTTTGTTTCCCAACACGAGTCTACTGACTGATAACTATTATGTATTATTGGGTGCTTTAATATGCATGTGTGTACTTATGATACGAGTATACTACCTAATAACTTATTCGTCACTACTATCATCACTGCACATCACAACCTATCGCTACTTATCGCTAACACCACCACTCATTGTTACTAGTAAGTACTACTTATTACCGTATCCCTTCTCATTCCGTTCTAATGTACCTTTCGTAAGCGGCAATCATTTTCATTACACCTGAAGACACTACCGATTGACTTTGAACACATTGATGTGAACTACACTTCATCTGTTTTCCGCGAGACGCATATGTTTGGAAATCTTTACCGACTCCTTTGATTAGATATCATATTTTAGTTGAGTTTCCATTAGAAACTTTCCTTAAGGTCCTTCTGGAGGAGTACCTGGTCTTCCACCTCACCCGGAAGCTGAATTTCAGATTGATCTAGTGCCAGGAGCAACCCCAATGGCACGCGCACCGTTTAGACCTTACCCCTAGAGCTATAAGAGTTGTTGGCTATGAATTCCAAGCTGAGGAGCAAGGTGCTCACATTGAATAAGAACTCCCCATGGTGAAGAACATCGGGGTTGTAATACTTTGATCTATGTCTGGCGCAACCAGGTGAACTTTACGACCGAGGAGTTCATAGTTCGAGCTCCGGTCTTGTTTGTTAAAAAGAAGGATGGGTCGTGAGGTCAAACAGTTGAAGCAACACAGAATTCCTATCGTTAAAGTTCGGTGGAACGCGAGAATAGGACCAGAGTTCACGTGGGAGCGTGAAGATCAGATGAGACTGAAATACCCGCAACTGTTTCTCGAGGAAACTACTTCAGCGGACGATCACTAAAATTTCGGGACGAAATTTTCAATAACAGGTGGGTAATGTAACAACCCGAGTTTTTTCGTTAAAACTTCCGTTAAATACTTGACGATCGTTAGTTAAATCATACAACTTTCATACTCCAAATTTTTTTCTTTAAAGTTAACAGTGGCTACGTGAAACTTTTTCGTATTTAAAGTAATTAAATGCGTACTTGATCCTTAGTGGATTACTTGAATTAATATGTTATATTAATTAGTGAATTTAATTCGGTTGACAAATTAAACTAGAAAAGACACGATTAAAGTTAATCGCATAGAAAACTTTTTAAGTTAACGGAACTCATAAAAACGATAGAATAATTATTGTTAATAATTATTGAACTTACGAAAGAAATTTAATTTATTATTTACGTAATGAATTAAACACGGTGATTTTGTTTCAACGACTAGTTAATGTTCCGGAGATTCGGTACGGTTAACGGCACTCAAAATGAACCACGCGCGAACGAGCTTTTACACAAAACGAGCCCGAGCCCCGAGCCCGAGGCCACATGGACATGACCTCATACCTCATCATCCTTGGCTCCATGAGTAGCCAATGCATGTTGACTATTAGTTTAGGCACATGTTTGTTGACTATTGGTTTTTAGGCTCATGTTTGTTGAATTTTGATTTTTAGGCACTAAATAACTAGTTAGATAATCCTCTCATTCCATCCTAACTATGAAAAATGCAGCTCATTCCTCCTCCCTCTCTTCTTCTTCACATCAAACACACACACACAAATCAACCATCAAACTTGCTTGTTTGCTCTTACTCGTGTGATCAATCTTGCTCCGATCGTCGTTCTCTACGCGCTAGTATAAACAATTTTGTGATCAAAGGTATAATTAGCTAAACCCTAATCTTTAAAATCAGATTTTTATTAAGGTTTCATAAATTAGGTTGTCTATTGCTCAAGTCTTGATGTTTGTTGATGGTTTAATGCGTTAGATCACTCGTTTTGTTTATTTGTTGCGAAAACCGAATTGTATATTGCATGATCAGTGAATTTTGATTTTTCTAATGCATGATATTATGTGATAATTAGGTTCCTTACGAAAAACTATTAATTTTAGGCTTTGGATTCGCTTGATTTCGTTTCCGGATGATCAAGTTATGACCAATTGAAATTAACGTTGTGTTTTTGTGATTGATCAGAAAAAATGGGTTTGATAGACCACGAATTGGCTTGTGAAATTAATACCACTAGATAGGTAATTTAAAAACACACAATTTACACTAGGATATCATTTCGTTTACTTATGTATAACCTGAGATATGCTCGATTTAGCGAAAATGTGAATTTATACAGCACTTGCATGAAAACAGTCTTGTATGATAAAATGTGTTAACTTCTGTGATTAAAGCTTTGCATATTTGAAATTTACACAAAAAGTACTTCACTTTTCATGTAGATATCATAGTCTAATTGTATCTAGATCTTTGGGTAATCGCGTGCGAATGTGACTAGCGAAAGTAGAATCGAATCTGTAAATTGCTCTCTGTTTTATACTCTGTGGATTGTGTTTATTGAATGAGCATGTAAGCTTCTGGAATATGAATTTTAACATGATATGTGACTTATTGTTAGTTTATGCCAATCTCTGAAACCTTATTTATTGGGCACAATAGGGCCATACTTTATGTAAAATCTGATTTGAGCTGAAAAACTGAATGTTCAACTTTCATGAATAAACTGTACAAATTGGCTAAACCAAAATTGCTTGATTTTAGATATGTGTTAGTTTAACTTGTTTGTGAACTATGGCCACTGGTCTTGTATCAATTGCATGTCCCTAACTCTGGTTATAGCTAAAACCAAATCAGTGCGCGGTCAGAAACTGACTTGGTGAACCCCAAATGGACCCCTTCTGATTCCTGACTTTTAATTATCGTATGAGACCCTAGCCAGACTTTTTGGAATCGATTTTAAGTATATTTATGATTTGGAGTTTTCCATGTTTTCATGAATTATGTACCATGAGATAATATGCTAAGTATGCTACGTGTTCATGAATTTTGTGCAGAACGATAAACTGAAATTGTGAAAATGATTATTCATGACCTGAAACGTGTTGTTTGACTTAGGTTTGACATATTGACCCATATTTGACATGAACCTACTGATGTTGACTTTAGTTGACTACTTTGACTAAGTTTGACTTTGGTTGACTTCGTTTGACTTGCTTGAATTAGTTGACTGTATGTTGACTTCTACTTTGAAACGCGTCGATTCGAGCAATAAGACAACTTATACTATGAAACTACACTTGTTTAAGACATATTTATTGACCAACCTAAATACATATACTTAGGTTGCATTACTCGGCTATAAACCGTACAAGTAAATTGTCTACTTTTCAATCCGAGCTTTATTCAAAGGTGAGTCTACAGTCCCGCTTTTTACATGTTTTCAGGGATGAGAATACACGCTATTGTTACTTACATTTTTACAAATGCTTTTTGTATTGACACGAGTACTATATATGCATATTGAGTTTGTACACAAAGCCTCTAGCTTGAATACTTTAAATACCATCGGTGTAGGCACAATTTAGATGGACGGATCCGTTAGGTTGACAACCTCACCCGCTATAAAAACTGTGGTGCATTTATTTTGAACATAATACATTCGTACAAGTGTATAACATTTTTATGAGGTAATGTCGGGTATAGTGGATTCTATACTCGGTTCATTGCTAGTATTCAGGTGCTCATAGATTATGCAAACGTTTCGCAACTTGGAGTTGTACTTGTAAAATCTCGTGGTCAAGGAAACTTAAACTATTTTCTGATAACTGTTTTTCAGATACTATACAACGTTATTTAAAACTGTGGTTTACGAACAAATGAGATAAAACTTGACATGGTATTGTCTACGAATATTTAAAACTTGACATGGTATTATCTATAAATGATTGAAATCGACATGGTAGTGTCAACAAACTTTTGAAATGGGACACGGAGTTGTCTACAAACTTTTAACATTGAACCTTGGTGGTCTTCTACTAATAACCGTTTTCGAAATGTATTTCTTAAACATACT
This sequence comes from Rutidosis leptorrhynchoides, assembly GCF_046630445.1. Classification (NCBI taxonomy): domain Eukaryota; kingdom Viridiplantae; phylum Streptophyta; class Magnoliopsida; order Asterales; family Asteraceae; genus Rutidosis; species Rutidosis leptorrhynchoides. Next base: position 84,096,576 of record NC_092341.1, on the reverse strand, counting down.
GTATTGTTTACCTAAAACCTGTAGATTCACTCAACATTGTTGTTGATCCGTTTCGCGTGTTTTATTCTCAGGTATTAATTGCTTCCGTTGTAGAATATTGCTGTTACGTAGAAGTCAAGCCAAACACTGGGACCAGAGTTAACATTCCGTTAAAGGGATTTTTGACGGGGTGTTACATCAATGCACAAATGAAATAAACCATCTTTCCTCTTAACAAACAAAACAGGAGCTCCCCAAGGGGACAAACTAGGATGAATAAGATATAGTTGCAACCAACGAAGGAAGAAATATAAAGAGTAGCCATATCAATGGTATAGTCGTTTAAGGCAATTCCTTCAAAGGGGATAACGAGGATCATGGACTTCAAAGTAAATGTTCATTACATTTTCGAAAGGAAGACGTATGAAAGGTGTGATCTTTCAATGAGAGTGATCTTCCTTGCACAATGAGCGAGGCAATCTAGGATTCATCCTTATTCTTCAATTTATATGCGGATGAAAAGAAACGTGAATCATGGACTATAAAGAATAGTCGACTCCAGGTGAGATGAATCTCCAAACATGATTCCGTGCACCTCAAAGTATTGAATCATGGGGTTAATGTTTATGAAGGTGTTGTGGTTAACCGTGAATATTGAGAGTAGAAACTCCTCAAACGGTCTAGTGTAATATACATCCATGATACCCACTATAACAACAGTTGGGGTAAAAACCCACCCAGTGCCTTTTCTATAATAGGGTGACCACCGGGTGTACCCCAGAAAATTGATTTATCGGTCCGCGTTTCGTCCATATCCAACCATAAGAGGGAAAATTTTATGAGCGCAAAGACTTTCCAACAAATTTTATAAAATCGGCATCCAAAGTGGTGTAAGAGTTTCTATCAATGAACTTAATGGTAAGTTTCATCCTTAAACGGAGGATGAGAAGAACTGTGATCCAAACACTCTGTAGAGTAATGCGAAAATTTGATAAAATCAATCAAAGGAGTTTTGAAAAAGCTTTAAACGTTTGATGTGACAACATAAATAGAACGAAGTTCTTAGTAAATGTAGAAGTATGTACAACGTGTACCATTTTATATAAAACAATTTGACTTAGTCAAACAGTTCAATAAATTAGTTGTTTTAAAATAATTTTGACGGTATGATTTAGTATATACTAGCCAAAATAGGTAAGGGTAAATTTATTCATTTGAATTCATACGTACATATATGATTTTATAAATTGTATAAACGATAAAATATTTCATTACTTCTATTTGCCCATAATCCCGTGATAACTGCCCAATTAGACAAATGTGTAAAACTTCCGATTGAAATGTCCCATTCATATTGATTATAAACGTTCCATATTAATTAATTTCGTTGCGAGGTTTTGACCTCTATATGAGACGTTTTTCAAAGACTGCATTCATTTTTAAAACAACCATAAACTTTATTTTATCAATAAAGGTTTAAAAAAAAACATTACGTAGATTATCAAATAATGATAGTCTAAAATATACTGATTACACACGACCATTACATAATGGTTTACAATAGAAATATATTACATCGACATATGTTTCTTGAATACAGTTTTTACACAATATCATACAAACATGGACTTTAAATCTTGTCCTTATTTTAGTATGCAATAGCGGAAGCTCTTAATATTCACCTGAGAATAAACATGCTTTAAACGTCAACAAAAATATTGGTGAGTTATAGGTTTAACCTATATATATCAAATCGTAACAATAGACCACAAGATTTCATATTTCAATATACATCTCATACATAGAGATAAAAATCATTCATATGGTGAACACCTGGTAACCGACATTAACAAGATGCATATGTAAGAATATCCCCATCATTCCGGGACACCCTTCGAATATGATATAAATTTTGAAGTACTAAAGCATCCGGTACTTTGGATGGGGTTTGTTAGGCCCAATAGATCTATCTTTAGGATTCGCGTCAATTAGGGTGTCTGTTCCCTAATTCTTAGATTACCAGACTTAATAAAAAGGGGCATATTCGATTTCGATAATTCAACCATAGAATGTAGTTTCACATACTTGTGTCTATTTTGTAAATCATTTATAAAACCTGCATGTATTATCATCCCAAAAATATTAGATTTTAAAAGTGGGACTATAACTCACTTTTACAGATTTTTACTTCGTCGGGAAGTAAGACTTGGCCACTGGTCGATTCACGAACCTATAACAAATATGTACATATATATCAAAGTATGTTCAAAATATATTTACAACACTTTTAATACATTTTGATGTTTTAAGTTTATTAAGTCAGCTGTACTCGTTAGTAACCTACAACTAGTTGTCCACAGTTAGATGTACAGAAATAAATCGATATATATTATCTTGAATCAATCCACGACCCAGTGTATACACGTCTCAGGCTAGATCACAACTCAAAGTATATATATTTTTGGAATCAACCTCAACCCTGTATAGCTAACTCTAACATTACTGCATATAGAGTGTCTATGGTTGTTCCAAATAATATATATACATGGGTCGATATGGTATGTCAAAACATTTGCATACGTGTCTATGGTATCCCAATATTACATAATATATTAGAATACATGTATAATACAATATAAGTTAGCTAGGATATGATTTGTATAGAATTGTTAATATTTCCCGTAGCTACAAAAATCAAAAAAATATCCAATCTTGTTTTACCCATAACTTCTTCATTTTAAATCCGTTTTGAGTGAATAAAATTGCTATGGTTTCATTTTGAACTCTAATTTATGAATCTAAATAGAAAAATTATAGGTTTATAGTCTGAAATATAAGTTACAAGTCATTTTTGTAAGAGGTAGTCATTTCAGTCGAAAGAACGACGTCTTGATGACCATTTTGAAAAACATACTTCCACTTTGAGTTTAACCATGATTTTTGGATATAGTTTCATGTTCATAAGAAAAATCATTTTCCCAGAAGAATAACTTTTAAATCAAAGTTTATCATAGTTTTTAATTATCAAACCCAAAACAGCCCGCGGTGTTACTACGACGGCGTATGTCCAGTTTTACGGTGTTTTTCGTGTTTCCAGGTTTTAAATCATTAAGTTAGCATATCATATAGATATAGAACATGTTTTTGTTGATTTTAAAAGTCAAGTTAGAAGGATTAACTTTTGTTTGCGAACAAGTTTAGAATTGACTAAACTATGTTCTAGTGATTTCAAGTTTAAACCTTCGAATAAGATAGCTTTATATGTATGAATCGAATGATGTTATGAACATCATTACTACCTAAAGTTTTGTGGATAAACCTACTGGAAAAGATACAAATGGATCTAGCTTCAAAGGATCTTGGATGGATTGAAAGTTCTTGAAGTAGAATCATGACACGAAAACAAGTTCAAGTAAGATTTCCACTCGAAATAAGATTGTTATAGTTATAGAAATTGAATCAAAGTTTGAATATGAGTATTACCTTATATTAGAAAGATATCTTACTGTAAATAAAAAAGATTTCTTGAGGTTGGATGATCACTCTACAAGATTGGAAGTAAGCTAGCAAACTTGGAAGTATTCTTGATTTTATGAAACTAGAACTTGTTGAATTTATGAAGAACACTTAGAACTTGAAGATAGAACTTGAGAGAGATCAATTATATGAAGAAAATTGAAGAATGAAAGTGTTTGTAGGTGTTTTTGGTTGTTGGTGTATGGATTAGATATAAAGGATATGTAATTTTGTTTTCATGTAAATAAGTCATGAATGATTACTCATATTTTTGTAATTTTATGAGATATTTCATGCTAGTTGCCAAATGATGGTTCCTACATGTGTTAGGTGACTCACATGGGCTGCTAAGAGCTGATCATTGGAGTGTATATACCAATAGTACATACATCTAAAAGCTGTGTATTGTACGAGTACGAATACGGGTGCATACGAGTAGAATTGTTGATGAAACTGAACGAGGATGTAATTGTAAGCATTTTTGTTAAGTAGAAGTATTTTGATAAGTGTCTTGAAGTCTTTAAAAAGTGTATGAATACATATTAAAACACTACATGTATATACATTTTAACTGAGTCGTTAAGTCATCGTTAGTCGTTACATGTAAGTGTTGTTTTGAAACCTTTAGGTTAACGATCTTGTTAAATGTTGTTAACCCAATGTTTATAATATCAAATGAGATTTTAAATTATTATATTATCATGATATTATGATGTATGAAAATCTCTTAATATGATATATATACATTAAATGTCATTACAACGATAATCGTTACATATATGTCTCGTTTCAAAATCATTAAGTTAGTAGTCTTGCTTTTACATATGTAGTTCATTGTTAATATACTTAATGATATGTTTACTTATCATAATATCATGTTAACTATATATATATATATATATATATATATATATATATATATATATATATATATATATATATATATCCATATATATGTCATCATATAGTTTTTACAAGTTTTAACGTTCGTGAATCACCGGTCAACTTGGGTGGTCAATTGTCTATATGAAACCTATTTCAATTAATCAAGTCTTAACAAGTTTGATTGCTTAACATTTTGGAAACAATTATTCATGTAAATAACAATTTCATTTATTATATATATAAACATGGAAAAGTTCGGGTCACTACAGTACCTACCCGTAAATAAATTTCGTCCCGAAATTTTAAGCAGTTGGTGTTGTTGACGTATCTTCTGGAAATAAATGCGGGTATTTCTTCTTCATCCGATCTTCTCATTCCCAGGTGAACTCGGGTCCTCTACGAGCATTCCATCGAACCTTAACAATTGGTATCTTGTTTTGCTTAAGTCTTTTAACCTCACGATCCATTATTTCGACGGGTTCTTCGATGAATTGAAGTTTTTCGTTGATTTGGATTTCATCTAACGGAATAGTGAGATCTTCTTTAGCAAAACATTTCTTCAAATTCGAGATGTGGAAAGTGTTATGTACAGCCGCGAGTTATTGAGGTAACTCAAGTCGGTAAGCTACTGGTCCGACACTATCAATAATCTTGAATGGTCCAATATACCTTGGATTTAATTTTCCTCGTTTACCAAATTGAACAACACCTTTCCAAGGTGCAACTTTAAGCATGACCATCTCTCCAATTTCAAATTCTATATCTTTTCTTTTAATGTCAGCGTAGCTCTTTTGTCGACTTTAGGTTATTTTCAACCGTTGTTGAATTTGGATGATCTTCTTGGTAGTTTCTTGTATTATCTCCGGACCCGTAATCTGTCTATCCCCCACTTCACTCCAATAAATCGGAGACCTGCACTTTCTACCATAAAGTGCTTCAAACGGTGTCATGTCAATGCTTGAATGGTAGCTGTTATTGTAGGAAAATTCTGCTAACGGTAGATGTCGATCCCAACTGTTTCCGAAATCAATAACACATGCTCGTAGCATGTCCTCAAGCGTTTGTATCATCCTTTCGCTCTGTCCATCAGTTTGTGGATGATAGGCACTACTCATGTCTAGACGAGTTCCTAATGCTTGCTGTAATGTCTGCCAGAATCTTGAAATAAATCTGCCATCCCTATCAGAGATAATAGAGATTGGTATTCCATGTCTGGAGACGACTTCCTTCAAATACAGTCGTGCTAACTTCTCCATCTTGTCATCTTCTCTTATTGGCAGGAAGTGTGCTGATTTGGTGAGACGATCAACTATTACCCAAATAGTATCAAAACCACTTGCAGTCCTTGGCAATTTAGTGATGAAATCCATGGTAATGTTTTCCCATTTCCATTTCGGGATTTCGGGTTGTTGAAGTAGACCTGATGGTTTTTGATGCTCAGCTTTGACCTTAGAACACGTCAAACATTCTCGTACGTATTTAGCAACATCGGCTTTCATACCCGGCCACCAAAAATGTTTCTTGAGATCCTTGTACATCTTCCCCGTTCCAGGATGTATTGAGTATCTGATTTTATGAGCTTCTCTAAGTACCATTTCTCTCATATCTCCAAATTTTGGTACCCAAATCCTTTCAGCCCTATACCGGGTTCCGTCTTCCTGAATATTAAGATGCTTCTCCGATCCTTTGGGTATTTCATCCTTTAAATTTCGCTCTTTTAAAACTCCTTGTTGCGCCTCCTTTATTTGAGTAGTAAGGTTATTGTGAATCATTATATTCATAGATTTTACTCGAATGGGTTCTCTGTCCTTCCTGCTCAAGGCGTCGGCTACCACATTTGCCTTCCCTGGGTGGTAAAGAATCTCAAAGTCGCAATCATTCAACAATTCAATCCACCTACGCTGCCTCATATTCAGTTGTTTCTGATTAAATATGTGTTGAAGACTTTTGTGGTCGGTATATATAATACTTTTGACCCCATATAAGTAGTGCCTCCAAGTCTTTAATGCAAAAACAACCGCGCCTAATTCCAAATCATGCGTCGTATAATTTTGTTCGTGAATCTTCAATTGTCTAGACGCATAAGCAATTACTTTCGTTCATTGCATTAATACATATCCGAGACCTTGCTTTGAGGCATCACAATATATCACAAAATCATCATTCCCTTCTAGTAATGACAATATAGGTGCCGTAGTTACCTTTTTCTTCAATAACTGAAACGCTTTCTCTTGTTCATCCTTTCATTCAAATTTCTTCCCTTTATGCGTTAATGCAGTCAAGGGTTTTGCTATTCTGGAAAAGTCTTGGATGAACCTTCTGTAGTAACCAGCTAGTCCTAAAAACTGGCGTATGTGTTTCGGAGTTTTCGGGGTTTCCCACTTTTCAACAGTTTCTATCTTTGCCGGATCCACCTTAATACCTTCTTTGTTCACTATGTGACCGAGGAATTGAACTTCTTCCAACCAAAATGCACACTTTGAAAACTTAGCGTACAATTCTTCCTTCCTCAATACTTCTAACACCTTTCTCAAATGTTCATCGTGTTCTTGGTCATTCTTTGAGTAAATAAGTATGTCATCAATGAAAACAATGACAAACTTGTTAAGGTATGGTCTACACACTCGGTTCATAAGGTCCATGAACACAGCTGGTGCATTAGTTAAACCAAACGGCATGACCATAAACTCGTAATGACCGTAACGTGTTCTAAAAGCAGTCTTTGGAATATCATCTTCTTTCACCCGCATTTGATGATACCCGGAATGTAAGTCAATCATTGAATAAACAGACGAGCCTTGTAGTTGATCAAATAAGTCTTCGATTCTCGGTAGTGGGTAGCAGTTCTTGATGGTAAGTTTGTTCAACTCTCGGTAGTCGGTACACAACCTGAATGTACCATCTTTCTTCTTAACAAACAAAACAGGAGCTCCCCACGGTGATGTGCTTGGTCGAATGAAACCACGCTCTAAAAGTTCTTGTAATTGGATCTGAAGTTCCTTCATTTTGCTAGGTGCGAGTCTGTATGGAGCACGAGCTATTGGTGCAGCTCCCGGTACAAGGTCTATTTGAAATTCAATGGATCGGTGTGGAGGTAGTCCCGGTAATTCTTTCGGAAATACATCGGGAAATTCTTTTGCGACAAAAATATCATTGATGTTCTTTTCTTCGGAATTGACTTTCTCGATGTGTGCTAGCACAGCATAGTGTAATGACCCGGAATTTTCCGACCAAATTATACTTATGAGATTAATATTTACATAAATTAAACCATACCAACATGATAAGCAATCCAAATTGTTGAGACTTGTGTTTTTAAAAAGAGTTTTACACAACGTTTGACCGTCCAATATGACCGATGATATCACGAACTATATAACATACGATAATTATACGTTTGTGTATATATATGTATTTATATATATTTAACATGATTTAAGGATGGTTTAACATCTCATTGTGTACTAATGACAATGAGTTATAAGTATATTTTGAAACTACTAACTTAAGTTTTCAAAACGATAACTATACGTAACATTCTTTGATATATATACTTATAATCTATAATGCTTATACATGTATCGTATATATAATGTATTTAATCACTTTTTAAGGACTTAAATACATAAAACAATATAAGTATATTCACAAAAGATAGCTATATTTGAATTCTCGTTCCGTTTCCTTAAGATTTCTATACGTATATCTAGGGTATATGTACCTGTATCATACCCAGCTTCTATATGTATTTACTATTGGTATATACACATCAAATCAACATCCTAATCAACATTATTACTGCCCTAGATATGAGGTAACTAGGATTTATCAAGTAGTATGAATTATTAGTAAGAAAACAAAATTAGGAATCCTTTTCTTTCTTTATAAACTAAAAACGTTTTAATAAATGAACACCATTTCTTCACTCCATTTTCTCATATCTACACCCTCATTTATCTCTAAAAATACTCCTAACTTCATACTTGATCATCTCCAAGCATTTTCCCCATCATTTAGCTTCAATTACAAGCCTTAAACACCATAAGAAAACTCTTTCAAGAACATATCAAAATAACCACCCATTTGAAGAAGTTTACTTCCAACCTTTTGATCTAACTCCACCACTCTTTGATTCCAAAATTATTTCTTATCTTTTACAGTAACTTTGTCCAAGTAACTTGAGGTAGTAACCTTGTTCATAATCTTATTCAATTCATATTCATATAGCTATCTTATTTTGTGGTATAAAATTTTAACAACAAGAACATGGTTTGAATAATTTCAAACTTGTTCGCAAACTAAATAGATTCTTCTAACTTGACTTTTAAAACACTTCAAGACCTGTAATATATCATAATGATATGCTAACCTAATAAAATATAACTTGGTTTTACAAAGAACATCTTAAAAACTGAATCAACGTCGTCGAGTGCAACCGGGGGCTGTTTTGGATTGGATAATTAAAAACCATCTTGAACTTTGAATTGGAAGTTCATGTTCTGGAAAAATGATATTTCTTATGAATATGTTAACACATAAAAATTTCATGGTTTAACTCAAAGTGTATGTATTTTTAGAAAAATGATCAGTAAATGTTATTTTTATGATGGAAAATGATCACTTTCATAAGTTTCACCAAAGTTTGACCTATAACCTATGATTTAGAATACAAACTAAGGTATTTTCAGTTTATATTCTTAAAATTTGACTCGATCCAAGGAAGTGGCAAGTTGAACCAACAAAAACGGAGTTGTAATGAAGAAACTACGACTAAAACAAGATTGGGTATCCGAAGCTAGTTTAGCTACGAAAATATTTGGAGAAAAAGTAAATTAATCATATCTTTTCTAATTAATATGATATTTTATATATAATTACTTATGATTTGATTTTATATGTTTCAGGACCACCCGTAAACAACACGAGAAGATTAATCATAAGACCTTATGATTGTACGCAACACGTCATTTGACAACACGGTACTTTATGTACGCAACACGTCATTTGACAACATGGTACCATGGGTCAAGATTAAATCTGATCAATACGAATATGATGGGGTCTTTATTTATTTTATTTAAGCAACTAATTGTGGACCACTAACATCGGACTGCTAACTACGGACTAAGAAAATATTAAAGTATTAAAAGTATATATATATGTAACGATAACTTAAAAAGAAAATATGTTGATATATTATATATATGGTTGACACTTTAAAGCATGTTTATTCTCAGGTACGAATTAAGTCTTCCGCTGTGCATTTGCTCAATATAAGGACATTACTTGGAGCCGATCATCGCAATGGAACCAAATGTTGATGACTTCGTCCAGGTGGATTAGGACGGGTCCTTTCAGTTTGTATCAGAGCGGTGGTCGTAGCGAACCAGGTCTTGCATTAGTGTGTCTAACTAGTAGTTGTTAGGATGCATTAATGAGTCTGGACTTCGACCGTGTCTACATGTCAAAAGTTTTGCTTATCATTTCTAGTCAAAAATCATCTGCTTATCATCCTTAGGAAATTATCTGCTTGTCATTCATAAGTCTAGACACGTTTTACTGCATTTACTTCATTGATAGTGTATAGACGAATTCTTATCTTAGCATATCTGTTATTGCGAACTTTGACTGATATCTTTTCAAAGATTCTCCGTAATTTACGGAATTTTGGTATTATATATACATATGTAAATTATGTATTGAAGAGTACCAAATCTAACTCCTATAATCCATTCCATACCAAAAATTCATTTTCCCCATTATACAAGATGGATTCCGCAACTAGTTCGAATTCTTCAGATTCTGACAGTTATGCGATATGAATTTCCATTCGGGCTCCGAAAGCAGCGTCACCGGAATGGATCAACCAATTTTCCATCATCTATTCTGGATGAATTGGGGATGGGTTCATAATATACTAAATCACTGGAGACAAGAAGAAGGTGATCCATTCCATCCACCAAATTTCCCTCTTGGCGATGAACCTGAAGCACTTACCGGCGAACCTATTCGAAACACCATTTTCTCTCTCATTTCTAGAGTATCTCGTCACGATTATATACTATCCCATATTACAAATCTTGTTCATTCGCTCGCTCAAATCGCCAATCATTCCGGTGTACTAGCAGAAGTTAACGAACTTCGCGCTCGCGTGACGGCTTTGGAGAACATGGTGCGAAGGTTGCAAACACCGGCAGCAGCACCAGCAGCATAATCAGCACCATCATCAATAACATCAACAATACCATCATCACCACTAGCAAACAACATCCGCATCACACATCTCGACATCATAATCTGTCCCACAAACATCAACATCATACACACCATTGATACTAAGGAGTACCAACAATAATGAATGATGAAGTATTGATCCATAACTTCATTGATATTCTGCGAAGAATATGTGGTTTCAAAAAGTTTTAGAGATTTCTTATTCTAGCTCAAACCGAAAAGCAAATGAGATTAGTATCATATTAACTCATTAAATTCATGATTTCATCTGAAGAAAATATATATGTATATATGTTTTTATAAAGATTGTAATTAAAAGTTCTTTTGTACAAAATATTAATGGTGAATTTTTTTTTTAACGGGTAGGTAATACCCGAGGAATAATTAGATTTCATCTTAATAAGTTACATTGTACATTCGTCGAAGCTGATTCAACAGTCATTTACTATCCTACTTACAACTACCGATATACGTATCCGTTCACCGCAGAATAACCATTTTCATTCAATTTCATATTTGGATTTTGACTTCCCAGAATCCAACAAGTGGCATATGAAGAAAACATATGACAAAATAAAATCTGTTAGAAACAAACAAATTAACTATGAAAATTTTTGTTAAGAATCCATGCTAACTGTTCCAGCTAACTGTTCCTAGCTAACTGATTACATTTTATTTATCGCAATTTATTTATCGCAATTTAATTATCGCACTTTTATTTATCGTCATTTAATTTTGTAATTATTTTACGCACTTTAAATATCGGGACACGTATACAATGTTTTGACATATCATATCAACATATCTATATATATTATTTGGAATCACCATAGACACTCTATATGCAGTAATGATCGAGTTCTCTATACAGGGTTGAGGTCGATTCTATAATAATATATATAGTTTGAGTTGTGATCGAGTCTGAGACGTATACGGGTCATGACACGTATTAATTAATTCGTATATTATATATTAAACTATATATGAATTATTGGACTGTTACTGTGGACTATCGACTGTGGACTAATGACATTGGATAATTAAAATGAATTAAAATATTGATTATAACATAGGAAACTAAACATTTCTTCAAGATTGCCACTTGATTTCATCTTAAACCTCATTGTATCTCAACGATTACAATCAGCGTTCAAATCTATCATGATTCTTAAAAACAACTCAACCGAGAGGATAAACCAACCGACTTCATCTACGGAAGAAAATATTGATGCATATAGTTATGCACCTGAAAAACCCTCAGAAACTGAGTAAACGTTTGACACGTATCTGTTCTAGTTCCTTTGACATTGTTATTACCGAAGTTCGTTTTGCAATCCCTTTCCAAAGTAGCTAATTTTGTCACAGCTCCAGCAAGTCAACTCCGAATTTTCATCCGAAACAACTTTATTATAACCGCGATATATATGCGTACTCTTTATTGTTACTGGGGAACCTTTTGTATTCCACAATATTACCATCAGCGATTAATCATTCTAAAAACACAATTCTCCTGAAACTACCTCGGTTTGATAACCGATGACCCAGATCAGTTAACTTTGAAAATGCTGACGAAGCAGCATGTTGTAGATGATCTTAATGGCCAAAAGTTTGATGATAAAGAAAGGAGTGTTAGGAAAGCTCGATAGAAAATTTAGTACCGAAAAGCGAATTATGCGAAACTATGAAGAAAGCCGTGGACAAATCACAAAGAATAAGTTTGCCTTCAAAGAATCCAAATGATTCTGTGCCTGCTGAAATCGTTAGCAAACATCTTATTTCTCATTCTAAACCTTCACACACAAATCTTCTTCATCATCCATTGATATTTGAAATTCTAAGATATTCTCGTATGTTCTATTATAAATATCCTCCATATTTCTGGCGATATTTTCACAACTATTCTTATCTGAGATCATTTATCTCTCCGTAATATCTGCAACATAAAAGAAACTGTGTTAGTTTCTAAATTCTGAAACCTTCGAGTTTAAAATATGAATGTTTTGAAGTAGTGTTGGGAACTGAAGCATGGATTAGTATAATATAATGACACTTGATCAACGTCATTATATTACAGTAAGTCATGCTGAGTTTCTAATAAAGCATGATGATTCACAGTACCGTCATCATGTGCCATTTACACGACTCTTACATTCTATCTAATCTCTAAACATATCAAGAGAATATTTTTCTGGATGACTCGGTCATCTCCAGGGTATTCTGGTAATTTAACAAATCAAAATTGTTCTATTACCATTTTCTTCTTAGAGCATTAGCTATGTTCATTCTGAATTTCATATCTACGAATTTCGGACCATTATTCGCTTGACTCGAAGTCGGGAAGAGAAAACGAAAGCATAAAGCTCCGAAAAATAAGGAAGAATATAAACTCCAATAATAACCCCAAAATTATAAACCGTGTATATCGATGCAAATAGCAATATAGAGACACGTGAGAATTAAAAACACTATAAACACAAGAGTATAGTAGAAGTAAATAGATTCTTCTGGTGGTAGATGAAAAAGAAGAATGACAGATATAAAAGTTAGGAGTATATCAAGAATCAGGACTAGATGGAGCATATTGATGAATGCTTTAAAGTAAGAATCAAGGGAGAAAGAATAGAAGGTGTGAGTCATGGAAAATAAGGAAACGAAGGGGTGAATTTATAGTGAAATATCCGACAGAGCAATCGAAACAGATTATTGCATATAATCAAAGAAGAGCCTGATTTCCTTAATCACCAAAGAACCAAATCTTATTACGTAAGATTCTCTTTAAATCCCTTAAATCCCGGAAATCAATCATAACTACGTCATCGGTTAAGACGAATATATTTTACTCGTCTCACTCTTTTACGATAGTCTCATTTATATTCTTCGCATAATCGAATCGTTTTATCTACATTACTCAATGATGATAAAACTCCATTATCACCTTATATTTGTCATGAAAACCTTCTTATTGTTATCCATAACAACCTCTATCAAATTTCGGGGACAAAAATTCTTTAACGGGTAGGTACTGTAATGACCCAGAATTTTCCGACCAAATTATACTTATGAGATTAATATTTACATAAATTAAACCATACCAACATGATAAGCAATCCAAATTGTTGAGACTTGTGTTTTTAAAAAGAGTTTTACACAACGTTTGACCGTCCAATATGACCGATGATATCACGAACTATATAACATACGATAATTAGACGTTTGTGTATATATATGTATTTATATATATTTAACATGATTTTAGGATGGTTTAACATCTCATTGTGTACTAATGACAATGAGTTATAAGTATATTTTGAAACTACTAACTTAAGTTTTCAAAACGATAACTATACGTAACATTCTTTGATATATATACTTATAATCTATAATGCTTATACATGTATCATATATATAATGTATTTAATCACTTTTTAAGGACTTAAATACATAAAACAATATAAGTATATTCACAAAAGATAGCTATATTTGAATTCTCGTTCCGTTTCCTCAAGATTTCTATACGTATATCTAGGGTATATGTACCCGTATCATACCCAGCTTCTATACATATTTACTATTGGTATATACACATCAAATCAACATCCTAATCAACATTATTACTGCCCTAGATATGAGGTAACTAGGATTTTTCAAGTAGTATGAATTATTAGTAAGAAAACAAAATTAGGAATCCTTTTCTTTCTTTATAAACTAAAAACGTTTTTATAAATGAACGCCATTTCTTCACTCTATTTTCTCATATCTACACCCTCATTTATCTCTCAAAATACTCCTAACTTCATACTTGATCATCTCCAAGCATTTTCCCCATCATTTAGCTTCAATTACAAGCCTTAAACACCATAAGAAAACTCTTTCAAGAACATATCAAAATAACCACCCATTTGAAGAAGTTTACTTCCAACCTTTTGATCTAACTCCACCACTCTTTGATTCCAAGATTATTTTTTATCTTTTGCAGTAACTTTGTCCAAGTAACTTGAGGTAGTAACCTTGTTCATAATCTTATTCAATTCATATTCATATAGCTATCTTATTTTGTGGTATAAAATTTTAACAACAAGAACATGGTTTGAATGATTTCAAACTTGTTCGCAAACTAAATAGATCCTTCTAACTTGACTTTTAAAACACTTCAAGACCTGTAATATATCATAATGATATGCTAACCTAACAAAATATAACTTGGTTTTACAAAGAACATCTTAAAAACAGAATCTACGTCGTCAGAGTGCAACCGGGGGCTGTTTTGGGTTGGATAATTAAAAACCATCTTGAACTTTGAATTGGAAGTTCATGTTCTGGAAAAATGATATTTCTTATGAATATGTTAACACATAAAAATTTCATGGTTTAACTAAAAGTGTAAGTATTTTTAGAAAAATGATCATTAAATGTTGTTTTTATGATGGAAAATGATCACTTTCATAAGTTTCACCAAAGTTTGACCTATAACCTATGATTTCGAATACAAACTAAGGTATTTTCAGTTCATATTCTTAAAATTTGACTCGATCCAGGGAAGTGGCAAGTTGAACCAACATAAACGGAGTCGTAATGAAGAAACTACGACTAAAACAAGTTTGGGTATCCGAAGCTAGTTTAGCTACGAAAATATTTGGAGAAAAAGTAAATTAATCATATATTTTCTAATTAATATGATATTTTATATATAATTACTTATGATTTGATTTTATATATTTCAGGACCACCAGTAAACAACACGAGAAGATTAATCATAAGACCTCATGATTGTACGCAACACGTCATTTGACAACACGGTACTTTATGTACGCAACACGTCATTTGACAACATGGTACCATGGGTCAAGATTAATTCTGATCAATACGAATACGATGGGGTCTTTATTTATTTTATTTAAGCAACTAATTGTGGACCACTAACATCGGACTGCTAACTACGGACTAAGAAAATATTAAAAGTATTAAAAGTATATATATATATATATATATATATATATATATATATATATATATATATATATATATATGTAACGATTACTTAAAAAGAAAATATGTTGATATATTATATATATGGTTAGGTTCATGATATCTATCGGAGACCAAGTTGAATTAAATACCTTCAAGGCAAAAGTGAGTTTCATTTGCTCCCTTTTTAATTGCTTTTGCCATATATATTTTTGGGCTGAGAATACATGCGCTGCTTTTATAAATGTTTACAAAATAGACACAAGTACTTAAAAATATATTCTACGTTGAGTTGTACCACTGGCATATTTCCCTGTAGCTTGGTAACTACTATTTACATGGGTATTGTAAACGCTAATCCTGTTGATAGATCTATCGGGCCTGACAACCCCAACCGGATTGGACGACCAGTATTCAACGGTTGCACAGTACTTCGATTTGGTGACTACACTTGGTACGGTGTAGTGAGATTTTATAATAAAGGGAATATGCGACATTGATTAAATGTTAAGTATGGTTACCAAGTGCTCAACCACTTAGAATGCTTTACATACACTTGCGAGTGTATTATGTTTATGATTATGAAATCTTGTGGTCTATTAACATATTGAAATGATTGTTATGATAAACCTATGAACTCACCAACCTTTTGGTTGACACTTTAAAGCATGTTTATTCTCAGGTACGAATTAAGTCTTCCGCTGTGCATTTGCTCAATATAAGGACATTACTTGGAGCCGATCATCGCAATGGGACCAAATGTTGATGACTTCGTCCAGGTGGATTAGGACGGGTCCTTTCACATAGCAACCTTTTCTTATTAGTTTTTGTGCCTTCAGGTTACTAATAAGATTTAAATTTGCGTTGCTCTTTTCTCCGTACACCATTAAGGGTTTTCCTTTTTCTCGTATAATGCGAATTGCATTTTTGTAACAAACGATCTCTGCTTTCACTTCTTTTAACCAGTCCATACCGATTATCACATCAAAACTCCCTAACTCTACTGGTATCAAGTCAATCTTAAATGTTTCGCTAACCAGTTTAATTTCTCGATTCCGACATATATTATCTGCTGAAATTAATTTACCATTTGCTAATTCGAGTAAAAATTTATTATCCAAAGGCGTCAATGGGCAACTTAATTTAGCACAAAATTCTCTACTCATATAGCTTCTATCCGCACCCGAATCAAATAAAACATAAGCAGATTTATCGTCAATAAGAAACGTACCCGTAACAAGCTCCGGGTCTTCCTGTGCCTCTGCCGCATTAATATTGAAAACTCTTCCGCGGCCTTGTCCATTCGTGTTCTCCTGGTTCGGGCAATTTCTAATAATGTGACCCGGTTTTTCACATTTATAACAAACTACATTGGCATAACTTGCTCCGACACTACTTGCTCCGCCATTACTCATTCCGACACCATTTGTACCTTTCGTTCTGTTAACCCCTGGTCCGTAGACCTCACACTTCGCCGCGCTATGACCATTTCTTTTGCACTTGTTGCAAAATTTGGTGCAGAACCCCGAGTGGTACTTTTCACACCTTTGGCATAGCTGCTTCTGATTGTTGTTGTTGTTGCGGTTGTTATTGTTGTTGGGATGATTGTTGTAGTTGTTGTTGTTGTTGTTGTGCCGTTTGTTGTAGTTGCGATTGATGTTGCGATTGTTGGGATAGTTGTTATTTTTTTGGTGACTCTTATCACCGTTTTCCTCCCACTTTCTTTTGACTAACTTCACGTTGGCCTCTTCGGCCACCTGTTCTTTAATTCTTCCCTAAATCTGGTTCACTAGTTTGTGAGGCATTCTACATGCCTTTTGTATGGAGGCAGGCTCGTGTGAACTTATATCTTCTTGGATTCTCTCCGGTAACCCTTTCACAAACGCGTCGATCTTCTCTTCCTCATCTTCGAACGCTCTCGGACACAATAGGCACAATTATGTGAATCATCTTTCGTACGAAGTAATATCGAATCCCTGTGTTCGTAACCCTCTAAGTTCTGACTTGAGCTTATTGACCTCGGTTCTGGGACGGTACTTCTCGTTCATCAAGTGCTTGAATGCTGACCATGGTAGCGCGTAAGCAGCATCTTGTCCCACTTGCTCTAGATTGGTATTCCACCATGTTAACGCACTACCTGTGAAGGTATGCGTAGCGTACTTCACTTTGTCTCCTTCAGCACACTTACTTATGGTAAACACCGATTCAACTTTCTCGGTCCACCGTTTCAATCCGATTGGTCCTTCGGTCCCATCAAATTCTGAAGGTTTGCAGGTAGTGAATTCCTTGTAGGAGCATTCTACACGATTTCTTGCGCCGTTAGCTGTATTGCTAGATTCAGAGTTATTGTTGGTATGTAGCGCGGCCTGTACTACGGCTATGTTTGAAGCAAGAAAGGCACGAAATTCCTCTTCGCTCATATTCAAGGTGTGTTAAGTAGTCGGTGCCATTTCCTTCAAAATAGTCAAATAAAACAATTTAATCATACAGAATATTAAGAGTAGTCAATAGTATCTCGTAGCATAATATGAACTCATTTATAAAAGCTTTTTCTTCATATTAGCGTTTTATAAGTTTAAATTCGGGTACTACCTACCCGTTAAGTTCATACTTAGTAGCTAATATACAATTCAACTACTACAATTCCATATGAAAAACTGATTATAATAATATATCACATACAAATATTCTTCAAACTTACAACTTCGCTATATTACATATACCATGAAATATAGTACACTATGATACAGGACAGTTTTGAAGATAAATCTAGTTAATACGCAAGTTGTTCAGCAAAGAAAATAAAGACACGTAATTCATAAGTCCAGAAACAAGTCATGCATTCTGGTTTTACTAAGACGACTTCCCATCCTTGGTCTTGTGGAAAATAACTGTTATGACCATTAGCTAGGCAGCATGTTGTAATGTCGTCAAAAGGACGAGGGTTTCGTAATGACCAACAGTCTCGTAATAACCTAAAAATCTCATTTCTTACCCCATTTACCGACTCCGTCACTTGTGGGAACGTTTTGTTTAATAGTTGTGGCCGATGTTCTTGTTCTCACCTTGGTGAGAAGCGAACATTACTAACCCATAAGCATAACATGCTTCTTTATGTTGCATGTTAGCTGTTTTTTCTGAATCACGAAGTCCTATATTCAGATATATTGAGTCAAAATAATTTCTTAACCCATTGCGTAAAATAGCATTTAGGTTCCCCGCAATATATACGTCAAAGTAAACACATCGTAACTTATGGATTTCCCAATGTGATATCCCCCATCTTTCGAACGAAAGACTTTTATAAACCAAGGCATTCTTGGAACATTCTTCGAATGTCTTACAAACTGATCTCGCCTTAAATAGTTGTGCCGAGGAATTCTGACCGACTCTAGACAAGATTTCATCAATCATGTCTCCGGGTAGGTCTCTTAAAATATTGGGTTGTCTATCCATTTTGTGTTTTTATACTGTAAAATAGATAAGAGTTAGATTCATAAAAAAATATTTATTAATACAAGCAATTTTTACATATATCATAAAGCATAAGCACACTATATTACATATATTACACCACACGAATACAACTATCTTATTCCGACTCGCTTGTTTCTTCTTCTTTGGTTTTGGTTCGTTTTGCCAAGTTTCTAGGGATATATGATGTTCCCCTAATACGAGCCGTCGTTTTCCACATTGGTTTAGAAAAACCTGGTGGTTTAGAGGTTCCTGGGTTTTTGTCACAACTTAAGAAATACGGGTGTTGACGATACATATAAAGTTCATCAGGTTTGGAATCAAATTCCTCTATTTTTATGCCCTTTCCCTTATTGTTCTCTTTTGCCTTATTAAATTGTATTGGGGTAATTTCTATAACATCATCGGAATCCTTGTCGGGATCCGATTCATCGGAGAATTGGTAATCCTCCCAATACTTTGCTTCCTTGGCGGAAACACCATTGACCATAATTAACTTTGGTCGGTTGGTTGAGGATTTTCTTCTACTTAACCGTTTTATTATTTCCCCCACTGGTTCTATTTCTTCTTCCGGTTTCGATTCTTCTTCCGGTTCTGATTCTTCTTCCGGTTCCTCTTCGGGAACTTGTGAATCAGTCCACGAATCATTCCAATTTACATTTGACTCTTCATTATTATTAGGTGAGTCAATGGGACTTGTTCTAGAGGTAGACATCTATCACATAATATCAAACACGTTAAGAGATTAATATATCACATAATATTCACATGTTAAAAATATACAGTTTCCAACAAAATTTGTTAAGCAATCATTTTTCAAGTAAACACGGTCGAAGTCCAGACTCACTAATGCATCCTAACAAACTCGATAAGACACACTAATGCCAAATTCTGGTTCTCTAAGACCAACGCTCGGATACCAACTGAAATGTCCCGTTCATATTAATTATAAATATAACGACCTGGATTTTTCTGATCGTTTTATACTTATGAGATTAATATTTACATAAATTAAACCTTACCAACATGATAAGCAATCCAAATTGTTGAGACTTATGTTTTTGAAAAGAGTTTTACACAACGGTTGACCGTCCAATTTGACCGATGATATCACAAACTATATAACACACGATAATTATATGATTATGTATATATACATATCTATACATATTTAACATGATTTAAGGATGGTTTAACGTCTCATTGTGTACTAATAACAATGAGTTATAGGTATATTTTGAGATCACTAACTTAAGTTTTCAAAACGATAACTATATGTAACATTCTTTGACATATATACTTATAATCTATAATGTGTTGGTGATTTATGTCACCAATATGATTTAAGTGTAATGGGATTAATTTGTTAACCAAAATAATCTTGATAAATAGCGAACAAGTTTGGGAAAGTGTGGAGTGCACACTTGTTTGAACTTATCTTGATCATGACGGGGGTTCGGGGGCAGCGCCCCGGATAGCAGGGTCCAAGGGGTTGCAACCCCTGGCGGGGTCCAAGGGGCAGAGCCCCTGGCTTGGAAATTTTTTTTTTTGGGCTAGCATTGCTTTATTAAAAATGTCTTAAAATTTTATTTTAGCCCGGTTTGACCCAAAATAAAAGCCCGGTTTTGAGCCTCTTTTACAGTTATAAACCCGTCCATATTTGAATTCTCGTTCTGTTTCCTCAAAATTTCTACAAGTATATCTAGGGTATATGTAACCGTATCATACCCAGCTTCTATACGTATTTACTATTAGTATATACTAACAATAAACTCCAATGATCAGCCAGTAGACATGATGTTACATGTGAGAACCAACCATTTAACCTCATGTATGACTTATATGCAAGAAAACAAACTAAATCTCCTATATATCCATCCCATAATCACATCATTTTGCACACACACACATACAATTTCATTTCCAATTTTCTTTCAAGTTAATTCACTCCCTAATCTCTCTTCATGTACCTACTCAAGAACATATCAATATAGTCATCCGATTTCAAGGAGATTACTTCCAATCTTTCAATCCCACTCCACCACTCTTTTGATTCCAAGATTTTTCTTATCTTTTCCAGTAGCTTTATCCAAGTAACCTGAGGTAGTAACCTTATTCATAATCTTATTCGATTCATATTTATATAGCTATATTATTTTGAGTTACAAATTATAACAACAAGAACATAGTTTGAATGATTTCAAACTTGTTCGCAAACTAAATAGATCCTTCTAACTTGAATTTTAAAATACTTCAAGACCTGTAATATATCATAATGATATGCTAACTTAACAAGATACAACTTTTTTTTTACAAAGAACACCTTAAAACAAAATCGGGTATCCGAAGCTAGTTTAGCTACGAAATTAATTGGAGTAAAACTAAACTAATCATATTTTTGCTAATTAATATGATATTTTATACTTATGATTTGATTTTTAATATTTCAGGACCACCCGTAAACAACACAAGAAGATTAATCATAAGACCTCATGATTGTACGCAACACGTCATTTGACAACACGGTAATTTATGTACGCAACACGTCATTTGACAACATGGTACCATGGGTCGAGATTAATTCTGATCAATACGAATACGATGGGGTCTTTATTTATTTTATTGAGCAACTAATTGTGGACCATTAACAACAGACTACTAACTACGGACTAAGAAAATATTAAAAGTATTATAAGTATATATATATATGTAACGATTACTTGAAAAGAAAATATGTTGATATATTATATATATGGTTAGGTTCGTGATATCTATCAGAGACCAAGTCATGTTAAATACCTTCAAGTCAAAAGTGAGTATATAGTCCCACTTTTAAACTCTAAATATTTCGGGATGAGAATACATGCATTTTATGATTTACGTTATGGACACAAGTGATTAAAAATATATATTCTACGTTGAGTTGTACCACTGGCATACTTCCCTGTAACTTGGTAACTACTATTTACATGAGGTATTGTAAACGCGAATCCTGTTGATAGATCTATCGGGCCTGACAACCCCAACTGGACTGGACGACCAGTATTCAACGGTTGCACAGTACTTCGTTTCGGTGACTACACTTGGTACAGTGTAGTAAGATTTCATAATAAAGGGAATATGCGACGTTGATTAAATGTTAAGTATGGTTATCAAGTGCTCAACAACTTAGAATATTTTTATTAAAACGTTTATATATGAAATCTTGTGGTCTATATTTATAACGCTGCCGACATTAAACCTATATCTCACCAACTTTATGTTGACGTTTTAAGCATGTTTATTCTCAGGTGATAACTGAAAGCTTCCGCTGCAACATGTTGAATTTAAGCAAGATCTTGAGTATGCATATTTGTGTCAAAAATAAAACTGCATATTTGAGAAGTTGTAATGTAAAATACGTTGGAAATCTTGTTGTTATCATCACATGTAAAGTTTGTAAGGCTAAGATTATCGCTAAACGATAATCATTATTATGTTGTTTAAACTTTGTATTTTTAATAAAAGTTATGGTTTGTATTGTAAAAACGAATGCAGTTTTCTTTGAAAAATGTCACATATAGAGGTCAATACCTCGCGATGAAATCATATGTTATTATATTTGTCCTTATATTTTAGGACGGGTTATGACATGTGGTATCAGAGCGTTGGTCTTAGAGAACCAGAAAATTTGCGTTAGTGTGTCTTATCGAGTTTGTTAGGATGCATTAGTGAGTCTGGACTTTGACCGTGTTTGATTTAGAAAACTATTGCTTATCCTTGTTGGTTAAAAATTAATATGTAAATATTATGTGGTACTAATGTGCTAGTTGTTATGTGATAGATGTCTGGCTTAAAACTTGTTATCACATTTAGCGACTCCGAACCAGAATCTTCAGATAGTGTTCCAGTCATTAACCTATCCGATGATAAAAACGACACCTTTGGGGAAGACTCACAATTTTTGGATGAATCAATTGAAGAGGAACCTGAAAGTGATCCTGAGGAGGAAGAAATACAGGAAATTACGAAAGACAAGTTCGAAAGAGGAAAGAAACGAAAGGCTACTGATTTGGAAAATCCAAATCCCGAGTTTAGTGAGGATGTTGTAGCACCAACTCCACCAGACACTTCCACCCCTATTCCCGCTATTCCTATTAGTTTTATCCCGACATCCATTTCTTCAGCCCCTCAGCCAAAACGCAGGGAGACAGTCAAGATAACCTTTAAGCGATTTCTTTGAGCACAAACGTTTGGGGTTAAATGATGCGCTGTTGTTTTAAACCATGGGATCATATAACGTTTTGTATAATATTACTAGTGTGGTTTGCTTAATGTTTGATGTAAGATAAGCATATGTAAAATAGTGAAGTGTGAAATGCAATAATTTTCCATGGTTGAGTATTATTTGGATGGTAGTAATTAATTTCTGTACTAAGCTATTAAGTATGAACTTTAACGGGTAGGTACTACCCTAGATATAATTATAAAACGCTAATAAGAAGAAAAGGCTTTTATAATAATAACTGGTTCATATTATTAATAAGCTACGAAGTACTGTAAATACACACTACATCTATAATATTCCATGTGAATAATTATTTTTTTCATTCTTATTAAAGATTATGGCGCGATTGAACCGAATGAAGGAACAAGAAATCGAGGAACTCATCAATCAGCGAGTGAACGACAGAATGTTATGGGTCGAGGCTGCGAGAGGTACTGCAGTTAACCCAAATCCTCGTGTGGGATGTACTTACAAAACTTTTCAAGGTTGCAAGCCCTCATCATTCAATGGAACAGAAGGACCGGTCGATTTAACCCGATGGATCGAAAAGATTGAGTCTGTGTTTAAAATCAGTGGCTGTATTGAGAAGGACATGACCAAGTATGCATCGTGCACCTTATAAGATAGTGCACTCACGTGGTGGAAAAACTATGTGAAGGCCGTAGGAGGAGATGTAGCTTATGATACTCCCTGGGAAGAATTCAAAACAATGCTAATCAACGAGCATTGTCCAAGGAACGAGGTTAGGAAGTTGGAAGCTGAATTATGAAGCCTGAAAGTTATTGGTACTGAACTCACCAACTACAATCAGCGATTCATGGAATTAGCTTTGCTATGTCCCGAATTTGTACCACCCAAAGAACGGAAGATAGAACTGTACAAAGATGGTTTGCCTAAAAATGTCAAGGCAAATGTTACAGCATCGAAACCCAAGACTATTCATGAAGCCATCACTATGGCAAATGAGTTGATCGACCAGATTATTCTGGATAAGAACACTGATGTCAAGACATCGGAAAACAAAAGAAAGTGGGAAGGTAATCAACAATCCAACAAGAAACAAGAAACCACGTAAGGTGTGGGTAGTGGTTCAAGCTCAGGTTACAAAGGACGAAATCCTTTATGTAACAGATGCCACAAACATCACTCTAGTTATTGTAATGTGGTGTGCGATAATTGTAATCGAAGGGGTTATCTTGCTGAAGATTGTAGGATTCCTGTTACAAATACCAATGGCACCAAGACTCCTGCCACCAATGCAAATAGAACTGCCTTGGCCACTGTTACTTGTTATGTGTGTGGGAAACAGGGTCATTATAAGAGCCAGTGCCCGAATCCAGAGAAGAATAACGGATCTGCACGTGGAAGAGCATTTATTATTAATGCTAGAGAGGCGTGTGAAGACCCGGAGCTTGTTACGGGTACGTTTATCATTAATAACTTATCAACATCTATTATATTTGATACTGGTGCCGATAGAAGTTACGTGTGTAGAGACTTTTACGCTAAATTGAATTGTTCATCATTACCTCTAGATGCTAAGTACATGATTGAGTTAGCTAATGGTAAACTAATTAAAGCCGATAAAATTTGCCATGATTGTAAAATAAATTTAGCCGGAGAAACATTTAAGATTGATTTGATACCCATAGAATTAGGAAGTTTTGACATAATTATCGGCATGGACTGGATGTCCAAAGTAGGAGTCGAAGTGATGTGTGCTGAAAAGGCAATTCGTATACCTCGAAAGGATAAATCAATGATAATGATTTACAGAGATAAAGGTAACCCAAACCTAAATCTCATTAGCTATTTGAAAGCTCGAAAGTGCTTAGAAAAGGGATGTTATGCCATCCTAGCACATGTAAAGAAAGTTGAAGAAAAGGAGAAGAATATTAACGATGTAAATGTAGTAAGAGACTTTCCTGATGTATTTCCGGAAGAATTACCGGGACTACCTCCTTTCAGGTCTGTAGAATTTCAAATAGATCTTGAACCAGGAGCTGCACCGGTTGCTCATGCTCCATATAGACTTGCACCGTCTGAGTTAAAAGAACTTCAGAGTCAGTTAAAAGAATTACTAGACCGAGGATTCATACGACCAAGTACTTCACCGTGGGGAGCTCCAATTTTATTTGTTAAAAAGAAAGATGGATCTTTTAGGATGTGTATAGATTATCGTGAATTAAATAAGTTAACTATCAAGAATCAGTATCCATTACCGAGAATTGACGACTTATTTGATCAACTGCAAGGATCATGTGTGTACTCGAAAATCGACTTAAGATCGGGCTATCATCAACTACGTGTCAAAGAAGATGTAACGACCCTGGATTTTCCAACGTTTATTTATTAATAATTATTATTATTAATACGTGTGATATAACGAATGTATGTTATTACATTTACATGTCGCCATGATTGCCCGAACTTGACTTTAATTGCCCGAAACGTCTTTGTGACACCCGAGACTTACACAAATAATATTTTCAAGTATTATTTACATTCATGATTAAGTTTTATTAATCATTTTAATTAACTAAGGTTGTTGGTTAATTACTTGGGCTTTAAATGGATTAATTTGTTAATTAAGTGAACTTGGGCTTTATTAGTGAAATGGACTTATGACTTTGGGCTTACAAGCCCACCCTACCCATTTTAATGGATTAACTAGCCCACTAAGACATGTAAGTAGTAATTAGATCTTGTAACTAGTTGGTTTGAGCATTTGGAATCTAGTTGGCTCTTAATCCCCATGTAACCCATTCTTTTAACCACCTTTTATAAACTTTGCATGCTAGTGACCACCAAACAACTCACCCCTCTTTCTCCTTGCAGCTGACCGTTGACCTTAGGCTAGTTAGAAGGGATTTTTGGTTCCATTTTTGATTATTTACTCACTTCATTCTTCATTCCAAAACACACACACACAAAATCCTCTCAACTTTTCTCACCTTTGCTCTCTAATTTGTGAGTTCTTTCAAGCTTCTTTCTCTTTTCTTTCTCTTATCAAAACCGTGACTTAGCAACATTAAAACATCATCATCAATTGTTGTGTTGTTTACTTGTTCTTGTTTAATGTTTAAATTGTATTGACCCGAACTTTTCCATGTTTATATATATTATTGAGATTGATATTTACATGATTAAATGTTTCCAACATGTTAAGCAATCAAACTTGTTAAGATTTGATTAATTGAAATATGTTTCATATAGACAATTGACCACCCAAGTTGACCGGTGATTCACGAACGTTAAAACTTGTAAAAACTATATGATGACATATATATGGATATATATATAGTTAACATGATACTATGATAAGTAAACATATCATTAAGTATATTAACAATGAACTACATATGTAAAAACAAGACTACTAACTTAATGATTTTTAAACGAGATATATATGTAACGATTATCGTTGTAAAGACATTTAATGTATATATATCATATTAAGAGATATTCATATATGATAATATCATGATAATATAATAATTTAAAATCTCATTTGATATTATAAACATTGGGTTAACAACATTTAACAAGATCGTTAACCTAAAGGTTTCAAAACAACACTTACATGTAACGACTAACGATGACTTAACGACTCAGTTAAAATGTATGTACTATTGGTATATACACTCCAATGATCAGCTTTTAGTAGCCCATGTGAGTCACCTAACACATGTGGGAACCATCATTTGGCAACTAGCATGAAATATCTCATAAAATTACAAAAATATGAGTAATCATTCATGACTTATTTACATGAAAACAAAATTACATATCCTTTATATCTAATCCATACACCAACGACCAAAAACACCTACAAACACTTTCATTCTTCAATTTTATTCATCTAATTGATCTCTCTCAAGTTCCATCTTCAAGTTCTAAGTGTTCTTCATATATTCTACAAGTTCTAGTTACATAAAATCAAGAATACTTTCAAGTTTGCTAGCTCACATCCAATCTTGTAAGGTGATCATCCAACCTCAAGAAATCTTTATTTCTTACAGTAGGTTATCATTCTAATACAAGGTAATAATCATATTCAAACTTTGGTTCAATTTCTATAACTATAACAATCTTATTTTAAGTGATGATCTTACTTGAACTTGTTTTCGTGTCATGATTCTGCTTCAAGAACTTTGAGCCATCCAAGGATCCGTTGAAGCTAGATCCATTTTTCACTTTTCTAGTAGGTTTATCCAAGAAACTTAAGGTAGTAATGATGTTCATAACATCATTCGATTCATACATATAAAGCTATCTTATTCGAAGGTTTAAACTTGTAATCACTAGAACATAGTTTAGTTAATTCTAAACTTGTTCGCAAACAAAAGTTAATCCTTCTAACTTGACTTTTAAAATCAACTAAACACATGTTCTATATCTATATGATATGCTAACTTAATGATTTAAAACCTGGAGACACGAAAAACACCGTAAAACCGGATTTACGCTGTCGTAGTAACACCGCGGACTGTTTTGGGTTAGTTAATTAAAAACTATGATAAACTTTGATTTAAAAGTTGTTATTCTGAGAAAATTATTTTTATTATGAACATGAAACTATATCCAAAAATTATGGTTAAACTCAAAGTGGAAGTATGTTTTCTAAAATGGTCATCTAGACGTCGTTCTTTCGACTGAAATGACTACCTTTACAAAAATGACTTGTAACTTATTTTTCCGACAATAAACCTATACTTTTTCTGTTTAGATTCATAAAATAGAGTTCAATATGAAACCATAGCAATTTGATTCACTCAAAACGGATTTAAAATGAAGAAGTTATCGGTAAAACAAGATTGGATAATTTTTCTCATTTTAGCTACGTGAGAATTGGTAACAAATCTATTCCAACCATAACTTAATCAACTTGTATTGTATATTATGCAATCTTGAGATACCATAGACACGTATACAATGTTACGACCTATCATGTCGACACATCTATATATATTTCGGAACAACCATAGACACTCTATATGTGAATGTTGGAGTTAGCTATACAGGGTTGAGGTTGATTCCAAAATATATATAGTTTGAGTTGTGATCAATACTGAGATACGTATACACTGGGTCGTGGATTGATTCAAGATAATATTTATCGATTTATTTCTGTACATCTAACTGTGGACAACTAGTTGTAGGTTACTAACGAGGACAGCTGACTTAATAAACTTAAAACATCAAAATATATTAAAAGTGTTGTAAATATATTTTGAACATACTTTGATATATATGTATATATTGTTATAGGTTCGTGAATCAACCAGTGGCCAAGTCTTACTTCCCGACGAAGTAAAAATCTGTGAAAGTGAGTTATAGTCCCACTTTTAAAATCTAATATTTTGGGATGAGAATACATGCAGGTTTTATAAATGATTTACAAAATAGACACAAGTACGTGAAACTACATTCTATGGTTGAATTATCGAAATCGAATATGCCCCTTTTTATTAAGTCTAGTAATCTAAGAATTAGGGAACAGACACCCTAATTGACGCGAATCCTAAAGATAGATCTATTGGGCCTAACAAACCCCATCCAAAGTACCGGATGCTTTAGTACTTCGAAATTTATATCATATCCGAAGGGTGTTCCGGAATGATGGGGATATTCTTATATATGCATCTTGTTAATGTCGGTTACCAGGTGTTCACCATATGAATGATTTTTATCTCTATGTATGGGATGTGTATTGAAATATGAAATCTTGTGGTCTATTATTATGATTTGATATATATAGGTTAAACCTATAACTCACCAACATTTTTGTTGACGTTTTAAGCATGTTTATTCTCAGGTGATTATTAAGAGCTTCCGCTGTCGCATACTTAAATAAGGACGAGATTTGGAGTCCATGCTTGTATGATATTGTGTAAAAACTGCATTCAAGAAACTTATTTTGTTGTAACATATTTGTTTTGTAATCCATTATGTAATGGTCGTGTGTAAACAGGATATTTTAGATTATCATTATTTGATAATCTACGTAAAGCTTTTTAAACCTTTATTGATGAAATAAAGGTTATGGTTTGTTTTAAAATGAATGCAGTCTTTGAAAAACGTCTCATATAGAGGTCAAAACCTCGCAACGAAATCAATTAATATGGAACGTTTTTAATCAATAAGAACGGGACATTTCAGTTGGTATCCGAGCGTTGGTCTTAGAGAACCAGAATTTTGCATTAGTGTGTCTTATCGAGTTTGTTAGGATGCATTAGTGAGTCTGGACTTCGACCGTGTTTACTTGAAAAATGATTGCTTAACAAATTTTGTTAGAAACTATATATTTTTAACATGTGAATATTATGTGATATAATAATCTCTTAACGCGTTTGATATTATGTGATAGATGTCTACCTCTAGAACAAGTCCCATTGACTCACCTAATAATAATGAAGAGTCAAATGTAAATTGGAATGATTCGTGGACTGATTCACAAGTTCCCGAAGAGGAACCGGAAGAAGAGTCGGAACCGGAAGAAGAGTCGGAACCGGAAGAAGAATCGGAACCGGAAGAAGAATCAGAACCGGATGAAGAAATAGAACCGGTGGGGGAAATAATAAAATGGTTAAGTAAAAGAAAATCCTCAACCCACTGACCAAGGTTAATTATGGTCAATGGTGTTTCCGCCAAGGAAGAAAAATATTGGGAGGATTACCAATTCTCCGATGAATCGAATTCCGACGAGAATTCCGATGATGTTATAGAAATTACCCCAACTGAATTTAAAAAGGCAAAAGAAAATAATAAGGGAAAGGGCATAAAAATAGAGAAATCTAATTCCAACCCCGATGAACTTTATATGTATTGTCAACCCCCGAAGTCCTTAAGTTGTAACAATGACCCGGGAACCTCTAAACCACCAGGTTTTTCTAAACCAATGTGGAAAACGACGGCTCGTATTAGGGGAACATCATATATCTCTAGAAACTTGGCAAAACGAACCAAAACCGAAGAAGAAGAAACAAAGGAGTCGGAATAAGATAGTTGTATTCGTGTGGTGTAATATATGTAATATAGTGTGCTTATGCTTTATGATATATGTAAAAATTGCTTGTATTAATAAGTATTTTTTTTTTATGAATCTAACTCTTGTCTATTTTACAGTATAAAAACACAAAATGGATAGACAACCCAATATTTTAAGAGACCTACCCGGAGACATGATTGATGAAATCTTGTCTAGAGTCGGTCAGAATTCTTCGGCACAACTATTTAAGGCGAGATCAGTTTGTAAGACATTCGAAGAACGTTCCAAGAATGCCTTGGTTTATAAAAGGCTTTCGTTCGAAAGATGGGGGATATCACATTGGGAAATCCATAAGTTACGATGTGTTTACTTTGACGCATATATTGCGGGGAACCCAAATGCTATTTTACGCAATGGGTTAAGAAATTATTTTGACTCAATATATCCGAATATTGGACTTCGTGATTTAGAAAAAGTGGCTAACATGCAACATAAAGAAGCATGTTATGCTTACGGATTAGTAATGTTCGCTTCTCACCAAAGTGAGAACAAGAACATCGGGCTACAACTATTAAACAAAACGTTCCCACAAGTGACGGAGTTGGTAATTGGGGTAAGAAATGAGGTTTTTAGATTGTTACGGGACTGTTGGACATTACGTAACCCTCGTCCCTTTGACGACGTTACAACACGATGTCTTATCAACGGCCATAACGGTTATGTACCACAAGACCAAGGATGGGAAGTAATCCTAGTAAAACCAGAATGCATGACTTGTTTCTGGACGTATGAATTACGTGTCTTTATTGCCTTTGCTGAACGACTTGTGTACTAGCTAGAATTTTCTTCACAACCATATTGTTTCAAATTTATTGTGTACTATATTTCATGCTATATGTAAAATAAGCGGTATTGTAAGCTTGTAAAATATTGTGTAAAAGTTTGAACGAAAAATATTATTATAATCAGTTTTTCATATAGAATTGTAGTAGTTGAATTGTATATTAGCTACTAAGTATGAACTTAACGGGTAGGTACTACCCGAATTTAAACTTATAAAACGCTAATATGAAGAAAAAGCTTTTATAAATGAGTTCATATTATGCTACGAAATACTATTAACTACTCTTAATATTCTGTATGATTAACTTGTTCCATTTGACTATTTTGAAGGAAATGGCACCGACTACTCGACACACCGTGAATATGAATGAAGAGGAATTCCGTACTTTTCTAGCTTCAAACATAGCCGCAGTACAGGCTGCGCTACATACCAACAATAACCTTGGATCTAGCAGTACAGGAAATCGTGTAGGATGCACCTACAAAGAATTCACTGCCTGTAAACCTTTGGAATTTGATGGAACAGAAGAACCGATCGGATTGAAACGGTGGACCGAGAAGGTCGAATCGGTGTTTGCCATAAGTAAGTGTACTGAAGAGGACAAAGTGAAGTACGCTACGCATATCTTCACAGGTTCTGCGTTAACATGGTGGAATACCTATCTAGAGCAAGTGGGACAAGACGATGCGTACGCACTATCGTGGTCAGCATTCAAGCACTTGATGAACGAGAAATACCGTCCCAGAACCGAGGTCAATAAGCTCAAGACAGAACTTAGAGGGTTACGAACCCAAGGATTTGATATTACCACGTACGAAAGACGATTCACAGAATTGTGCCTATTGTGTCCGGGAGCATTCGAAGATGAGGAAGAGAAGATCGACGCGTTTGTGAAAGGAATACCGGAAAGAATCCAAGAAGATATAAGTTCACACAAGCCCGCCTCCATACAACAGGCATGTAGAATGGCTCACAAAATAGTGAACCAGATTGAAGAAAGAATTAAAGAACAGACTGCTGAAGAGGCCAATGTGAAGCAAGTCAAAAGAAAGTGGGAGGAAAACGGTGATAAGAATCACCAATACAACAACAACAGCAATTACAACAATAATCGCAACAATTATCCCAATAATCGCAACATCAATCGCAACTACAACAAATGGCCCAACAACAACAACAACAACAACAACAACAACAACAACAGCAGCAACTACAACAATCATCCCAACAACAATAATAACCGTAATAACAACAACAATCAGAAGCAGCTATGCCAAAGGTGTGAAAAGTATCACTCGGGGTTCTGCACCAAATTTTGCAACAAGTGTAAAAGAAATGGTACTTCACAGGGTTAATAGAATGAAAGGAACAAATGGTGTCGGAACGAGTAATGGCAGAGCAAGTAGTGTCGGAGCAAGTTATGCCAATGTAGTTTGTTATAAATGTGGAAAACCGGGCCACATTATTAGAAATTGCCCGAACCAGGAGAACACGAATGGACAAGGCCGCGGAAGAGTTTTCAATATTAATGCGGCAGAGGCACAGGAAGACCCGGAGCTTGTTACGGGTACGTTTCTTATTGACAATAAATCTGCTTACGTTTTATTTGATTCGGGTGCGGATAGAAGCTATATGAGTAGAGATTTTTGTGCTAAATTAAGTTGTCCATTGACGCCTTTGGATAGTAAATTTTTACTCGAATTAGCAAATGGTAAATTAATTTCAGCAGATAATATATGTCGGAATCGAAAAATTAAACTGGTTAGCGAAACATTTAAGATTGATTTGATACCAGTAGAGTTAGGGAGTTTTGATGTGATAATCGGTATGGACTGGTTGAAAGAAGTGAAAGCAGAGATCATTTGTTACAAAAATGCAATTCGCATTATACGAGAAAAAGGAAAACCCTTAATGGTGTACGGAGAAAAGGGCAACACGAAGCTACATCTTATTAGTAATTTGAAGGCACAAAAACTAATAAGAAAAGGTTGCTATGCTGTTCTAGCACACGTCGAGAAAGTACAAACTGAAGAAAAGAGCATCAATGATGTTCCCATTGCAAAAGAATTTCCCGATGTATTTCCGAAAGAATTACCGGGATTACCCCCACATCGATTCGTTGAATTTCAAATAGATCTTGTACCAGGAGCTGCACCAATAGCTCGTGCTCCTTACAGACTCGCACCCAGCGAGATGAAAGAACTGCAAAGCCAATTACAAGAACTTTTAGAGCGTGGTTTCATTCGACCAAGCACATCACCGTGGGGAGCTCCTGTTTTGTTTGTCAAGAAGAAAGATGGTACATTCAGGTTGTGTATCGACTACCGAGAGTTGAACAAACTTACCATCAAGAACCGCTACCCACTACCGAGAATCGACGACTTATTTGATCAACTACAAGGCTCGTCTGTTTATTCAAAGATTGACTTACGTTCCGGGTATCATCAAATGCGGGTGAAAGAAGATGATATTCCAAAGACTGCTTTCAGAACACGTTACGGTCATTACAAGTTTATGGTCATGCCATTTGGTTTAACTAATGCACCAGCTGTGTTCATGGACCTTATGAACCGAGTGTGTGGACCATACCTTGACAAGTTTGTCATTGTTTTCATTGATGACATACTTATTTACTCAAAGAATGACCAAGAACACGGTGAACATTTGAGAAAGGTGTTAGAAGTATTGAGGAAGGAAGAATTGTACGCTAAGTTTTCAAAGTGTGCATTTTGGTTGGAAGAAGTTCAATTCCTCGGTCACATAGTGAACAAAGAAGGTATTAAGGTGGATCCGGCAAAGATAGAAACTGTTGAAAAGTGGGAAACCCCGAAAACTCCGAAACACATACGCCAGTTTTTAGGACTAGCTGGTTACTACAGAAGGTTCATCCAAGACTTTTCCAGAATAGCAAAACCCTTGACTGCATTAACGCATAAAGGGAAGAAATTTGAATGGAATGATGAACAAGAGAAAGCGTTTCAGTTATTGAAGAAAAAGCTAACTACGGCACCTATATTGTCATTGCCTGAAGGGAATGATGATGCAAGGTCTCGGTTGTGTATTAATGCAATGAACGAAGGTGATTGCTTATGCGTCTAGACAATTGAAGATTCACGAACAAAATTATACGACGCATGATTTGGAATTAGGCGCGGTTGTTTTTGCATTAAAGACTTGGAGACACTACTTATATGGGGTCAAAAGTATTATATATACCGACCACAAAAGTCTTCAACACATATTTAATCAGAAACAACTGAATATGAGGCAGCGTAGGTGGATTGAATTATTGAATGATTATGACTTTGAGATTCGTTACCACCCGGGGAAGGCAAATGTGGTAGCCGATGCCTTGAGCAGGAAGGACAGAGAACCCATTCGAGTAAAATTTATGAATATAATGATTCATAATAACCTTACTACTCAAATAAAGGAGGGGCAACAAGGAGTTTTAAAAGAGGGAAATTTAAAGGATGAAATACCCAAAGGATCAGAGAAGCATCTTAATATTCGGGAAGACGGAACCCGGTATAGGGCTGAAAGGATTTGGGTACCAAAATTTGGAGATATGAGAGAAATGGTACTTAGAGAAGCTCATAAAACCAGATACTCAATACATCCTGGAACGGGGAAGATGTACAAGGATCTCAAGAAACATTTTTGGTGGCCGGGTATGAAAGCCGATGTTGCTAAATACGTAGGAGAATGTTTGATGTGTTCTAAGGTCAAAGCTGAGCATCAGAAACCATCAGGTCTACTTCAACAACCTGAAATCCCGGAATGGAGATGGGAAAACATTACCATGGATTTCATCACTAAATTACCAAGGACTGCAAGTGGTTTTGATTCTATTTGGGTAATAGTTGATCGTCTCACCAAATCAGCACACTTCCTGCCAATAAGAGAAGATGACAAGATGAAGAGGTTAGCACGACTGTATTTGAAGGAAGTCATCTCCAGACATGGAATACCAATCTCTATTATCTCTGATAGGGATGGTAGATTTATTTCAAGATTCTGGCAGACATTACAGCAAGCATTAGGAACTCGTCTAGACATGAGTACTGCCTATCATCCACAAACTGATGGGCAGAGCGAAAGGACGATGCAAACGCTTGAAGACATGCTACGAGCATGTGTTATTGATTTCGGAAACAGTTGGGATCGACATCTACCTTTAGCAGAATTTTCCTACAACAACAGCTACCATTCAAGCATTGAGATGGCGCCATTTGAAGCACTTTATGGTAGAAAGTTCAGGTCTCCAATTTGTTAAAGTGAAGTGGGGGATAGACAGATTACGGGTTCGGAGATTATACAAGAAACTACCGAGAAGATCATCCAAATTCAACAACGGTTGAAAACCGCCCAAAGTCGACAAAAGAGCTACGCTGACATTAAAAGAAAAGATATAGAATTTGAAATTGGAGAGATGGTCATGCTTAAAGTTGCACCTTGGAAAGGCGTTGTTCGATTTGGTAAACGAGGGAAATTAAATCCAAGGTATATTGGACCATTCAAGATTATTGATCGTGTCGGACCAGTAGCTTACCGACTTGAGTTACCTCAACAACTCGCCGCTGTACATAACACTTTCCACGTCTCGAATTTGAAGAAATGTTTTGCTAAAGAAGATCTCACTATTCCGTTAGATGAAATCCAAATCAACGAAAAACTTCAATTCATCGAAGAACCCGTCAAAATAATGGATCGTGAGGTTAAAAGACTTAAGCAAAACAAGATACCAATTGTTAAGGTTCGATGGAATGCTCGTAGAGGACCCGAGTTCACCTGGGAGCGGGAAGATCAGATGAAGAAGAAATACCCGCATCTATTTCCAGAAGATTCGTCAACACCTTCAACAGCTTAAAATTTCGGGACGAAATTTATTTAACGGGTAGGTACTGTAGTGACCGAACTTTTCCATATTTATATATATTATTGAGATTGATATTTACATGATTAAATGTTTCCAACATGTTAAGCAATCAAACTTGTTAAGATTTGATTAATTGAAATATGTTTCATATAGACAATTGACCACCCAAGTTGACCGGTGATTCACGAACGTTAAAACTTGTAAAAACTATATGATGACATATATATGGATATATATATATAGTTAACATGATACTATGATAAGTAAACATATCATTAAGTATATTAACAATGAACTACATATGTAAAAACAAGACTACTAACTTAATGATTTTTAAACGAGACATATATGTAACGATTATCGTTGTAAAGACATTTAATGTATATATATATCATATTAAGAGATATTCATACATGATAATATCATGATAATATAATAATTTAAAATCTCATTTAATATTATAAACATTGGGTTAACAACATTAAACAAGATCGTTAACCTAAAGGTTTCAAAACAACACTTACATGTAACGACTAACGATGACTTAACGACTCAGTTAAAATGTATATACATGTAGTGTTTTAATATGTATTTATACACTTTTGAAAGACTTCAATACACTTATCAAAATACTTCTACTTAACAAAAATGCTTACAATTACATCCTCGTTCAGTTTCATCAACAATTCTACTCGTATGCACCCGTATTCGTACTCGTACAATACACAGCTTTTAGATGTATGTACTATTGGTATATACACTCCAATGATCAGCTTTTAGCAGCCCATGTGAGTCACCTAACACATGTGGGAACCATCATTTGGCAACTAGCATGAAATATCTCATAAAATTACAAAAATATGAGTAATCATTCATGACTTATTTACATGAAAACAAAATTACATATCCTTTATATCTAATCCATACACCAATGACCAAAAACACCTACAAACACTTTCATTCTTCAATTTTCTTCATCTAATTGATCTATCTCAAGTTCTATCTTCAAGTTCTAAGTTTTCTTCATATATTCTACAAGTTCTAGTTACATAAAATCAAGAATACTTTCAAGTTTGCTAGCTCACTTCCAATCTTGTAAGGTGATCATCCAACCTCAAGAAATCTTTGTTTCTTATAGTAGGTTATCATTCTAATACAAGGTAATAATCATATTCAAACTTTGGTTCAATTTCTATAACTATAACAATCTTATTTCAAGTGATGATCTTACTTGAACTTGTTTTCGTGTCATGATTCTGCTTCAAGAACTTCGAGCCATCCAAGGATCCGTTGAAGCTAGATACATTTTTTACTTTTCTAGTAGGTTTATCCAAGAAACTTAAGGTAGTAATGATGTTCATAACATCATTCGATTCATACATATAAAGCTATCTTATTCGAAGGTTTAAACTTGTAATCACTAGAACATAGTTTAGTTAATTCTAAACTTGTTCGCAAACAAAAGTTAATCCTTCTAACTTGACTTTTAAAATAAACTAAACACATGTTCTCTATCTATATGATATGCTAACTTAATGATTTAAAACCTGGAGACACGAAAAACACCGTAAAACCGGATTTACGCCGTCGTAGTAACACCGCGGGCTGTTTTGGGTTAGTTAATTAAAAACTATGATAAACTTTGATTTAAAAGTTGTTATTCTGAGAAAATGATTTTTATTATGAACATGAAACTATATCCAAAAATTATGGTTAAACTCAAAGTGGAAGTATGTTTTCTAAAATGGTCATCTAGACGTCATTCTTTCGACTGAAATGACTACCTTTACAAAAATGACTTGTAACTTATTTTTCCGACTATAAACCTATACTTTTTCTATTTAGATTCATAAAATAGAGTTCAGTATGAAACCATAGCAATTTGATTCACTCAAAACGGATTTAAAATGAAGAAGTTATGGGTAAAACAAGATTGGATAATTTTTCTCATTTTAGCTACGTGAGAATTGGTAACAAATCTATTCCAACCATAACTTAATCAACTTGTATTGTATATTATGTAATCTTGAGATACCATAGACACGTATACAATGTTTCGACCTATCATGTCGACACATCTATATATATTTCGGAACAACCATAGACACTCTATATGTGAATGTTGGAGTTAGCTATACAGGGTTGAGGTTGATTCCAAAATATATATAGTTTGAATTGTGATAAATACTGAGATACGTATACACTGGGTCATGGATTGATTCAAGATAATATTTATCGATTTATTTCTGTACATCTAACTGTGGACAACTAGTTGTAGGTTACTAACGAGGACAGCTGACTTAATAAACTTAAAACATCAAAATATATTAAAAGTGTTGTAAATATATTTTGAACATACTTTGATATATATGTATATATTGTTATAGGTTCGTGAATCAACCAGTGGCCAAGTCTTACTTCCCGACGAAGTAAAAATCTGTGAAAGTGAGTTATAGTCCCACTTTTAAAATCTAATATTTTGGGATGAGAATACATGCAGGTTTTATAAATGATTTACAAAATAGACACAAGTACGTGAAACTACATTCTATGGTTGAATTATCAAAATCGAATATGCCCCTTTTTATTAAGTCTGGTAATCTAAGAATTAGGGAACAGATACCCTAATTGACGCGAATCCTAAAGATAGATCTATTGGGCCTAACAAACCCCATCCAAAGTATCGGATGCTTTAGTACTTCGAAATTTATATCATATCCGAAGGGTGTCCCGGAATGATGGGGATATTCTTATATATGCATCTTGTTAATGTCGGTTACCAGGTGTTCACCATATGAATGATTTTTATCTCTATGTATGGGATGTGTATTGAAATATGAAATCTTGTGGTTATTATTATGATTTGATATATATAGGTTAAACCTATAACTCACCAACATTTTTGTTGACGTTTTAAGCATGTTTATTCTCAGGTGATTATTAAGAGCTTCCGCTGTCGCATACTTAAATAAGGACGAGATTTGGAGTCCATGCTTGTATGATATTGTGTAAAAACTGCATTCAAGAAACTTATTTTGTTGTAACATATTTGTATTGTAATCCATTATGTAATGGTCGTGTGTAAACAGGATATTTTAGATTATCATTATTTGATAATCTACGTAAAGCTTTTTAAACCTTTATTGATGAAATAAAGGTTATGGTTTGTTTTAAAATGAATGCAGTCTTTGAAAAACGTCTCATATAGAGGTCAAAACCTCGCAACGAAATCAATTAATATGGAACGTTTTTAATCAATAAGAACGGGACATTTCATAAATACTTGTAATTACTAGTTGTTTTTGTTATTTACTTATGATCTTCTAAGAAGCAAACTTATTAGTTTGATTCTTCATCTATCTTGTTCTAACAAGAACACACAAGACATAAACTTCTTAGTTTATGATCTCCAATACTTGTTAAAGAAAGAAAGTTCTTGTGTTGTAACTCATACTTGTAGTTCTTGAAGTAAACTTAAAGTTTACTTTACTTAAAGATCAAACCTTGGTTGAATCTTTAAAAGTATGAACAAACCATGAACCTTTTACTTGTTTACTTAGTTTATC
The DNA here is from genome assembly GCF_046630445.1 of Rutidosis leptorrhynchoides. Taxonomy (NCBI): domain Eukaryota; kingdom Viridiplantae; phylum Streptophyta; class Magnoliopsida; order Asterales; family Asteraceae; genus Rutidosis; species Rutidosis leptorrhynchoides. The sequence goes on along the minus strand of NC_092341.1, from coordinate 84,056,976 downwards.
ACTTCATTTTATGCAATTTAATTTCTTGTTTGTTGGTTGTGATTGGTCAAATGTTACTAGTTAACTTTGATCTCATTAATCTTGAACTAAAAGTAACTTTAAAAGTTCAAGAACATGTAAATGAAACTTTTTAATTATAACTTTGTACACTTATGTTAGATCTAGACTTTTGAGTCTTGGATCTTCAAGATCTAACTAAGAACTATGTTCTACTACTTAAGATCTTGATTTCATAAGTTTACTTCAAGTTTGTAACTTGTTATTACTTTTACATTTCATGTATGTGCTAAATCTAACACTTTGATGAAACTTTGGTTCATCAAAACACTTGCAACACTTAAGTGAGTTGTGCTTCATATCTTAGACTTGCACTTGGGTTATGATGGTCAAACCATGGTAAAGATGATTTAAACACATCAAAGAGTTGTACACTTGAAGCTATATGCATCAAGGATGAGAACCATGATGGACATCAAGCACCAAGACCACCGGAACTCACTTTTAACTTCCTGTTTTCTGTTTACAGCCCTCTGTCCTACTGTTTCTGTAACCGACCATTGGACCTGGGCTACTGAGACCCTGATTTTAAAATAGATATTTTTGTGTAGATAACTTTTCATATAGGACTCGTCTTAATCCGAGTTACGGTTTAGGATTTATGGCCCTCCGATCGTCACTATGTCCTTTTAACGTTGTGCAGAAATTTCTGACCTACTCGCACTTAGACCGTCACCACGGTCAAACGAAGACGTGTTTGCTTCTGTAAATTTTACCACACTTAAAGGACTCATATACAGAGCCATGGCCACTGGTCTCACCTTAATTCAGTAAGGATAGAGGCCATGGTGACTGACTGAAGTCAGCCTTTGTTTTAAACTACTTTCATAAACGAAACTTACTTTACGCCTTTTGTTTGATGATGAATGATGATGACCCTTAAGACCTTAATTACATACTTTTAAACCTATTCAGACGATTTACTGACTTAGTACTATTTGACTTAGGTTGAGGACCCGTTTGGACGACCTTCATTACTTGCTTACTTTCCGAGTCATACTTTACCGCTACTTTATCATTGTGAGTTATAGCATTCCCTTTTTACTTTAACTTATTTTGGGAACTGAGAATACATGCAGATTTTATGTTTTACATAATAGGCACGAGTACTTAAACTTTATATATGTGTGGGTTATATAACGGTAGAAACATTCCCTTTAGCTCGGTAACGTTTAATCATTGGTTTTTGAACCATGAATGCGAATCTTAGATATGGATCCATAGGGTTTGACATCCCCACTCTGGCTAGTCGCGCTAGTATTTAATGAGTGTTTAATACTTCGTAGACATACGCACTTGCCAAGTGTACTTTCAGGGGGTATAAACGTTAAGTTAGTTACCAAGTGCCCACGGTTAAGCATATACTTTATCATACTGTTTTGAAACGCTCTTTTTAGCACTGAAATCTCGTGGCCTACCTTACTTACTCTTATACTTAAACTATAGCTCACCAACCTTTGTGTTGACGTTTTAAAGCATGTTTTTCTCAGGTGCTTGAGGTTAGCTTCCGCTGTGTACTAGTCGTGCTGTAGACACCCGCTGCTTAGAGTTGTTATCGCATGAACTACTTTATTTTGCATTCAAACATTAGTACTTTTGAACTATGACTTGTAACGACTGTTGGGGTCACATACACTTATTATTTGCTTCTACTTAGTGAAGCATTCTTTTGGATTGTAAAACATTCGATGTTGGTTTAGACATCACTTTATTAATGAATGCAAACTCTTTTTGAAAACGCATATAGTACTTAACCTTGTAATGATCCTGTTGTTGATGATTCGTACACGATGGTTTTGTACGGGGCATCACATTTGGTATCAGAGCATTGGTTGTAGGGAATTAGGTTGCATTAGTGAGTCTAAGACCGACCGAGTAGGATTCACTAATAGGACTAATCTACAACTTGCTAGTTTACGTGTTTCTGCTGAACTTACTGCATGCTGCTACTTACTTTTACTGCTATATGCCATATGCTACTACATGATTTCACTACTGTATGATATTACTTGCTTCCGATTGCATGCTACTTCTATACGATTCGTTATTATTGCCATGCTACTTATTGTTATACATGATTTATGCTGTTGGCCTAATACATGCTTGCTTTATGACTTACTGACATGGAAAATTTATTTTTCCTTGTTCAGATGTCGGATGTACCACCTGCTATCGTTTTGGGCAGTTTAGACTCTTCAGCTACCCCACCTACCACCGTTGCCGATCCACCGATCCCGATACGCACGAGTGACCCCGGCGCTTCATCTTCCGGGACTAGGAGCCAGCCGCCTGCACCAGTGGCTACTATTGAAGGACACGTGGACCTTGTGGAGATTCCAGCTCCGTCTGCTCCCGGATCCTCGGAGTCACAGCCCTGCATCGGCGGTGTTGTGATCCCTGCGGAGTTCGGGGAAGGGCCATTCCGTAACCATATGCGCATGCCGTGCCGACGCGCTCCAGATGGACGTTTAGTGCCGATTCCGCCATTCAGACACAGAGAGATGTTGGCCGCCTTCGGACTGCCAGTTCAGCCACCCGTGCCACCACCACATGATTTGGATGACTCATCATCCGCCGATTCTTCATAGATGACTCCTCCTCAGACGACTCCAGTGATGATGAGGACCCTGCTGACGTACCTATACAGGCACCCTCCACCCCGCCGAAGAAGCGGTACCGTCCTGATGGCACCGTCATTCCAGGGGTGAATGGAGGTCGTGCTTTCACTGACGCTTTTGGTCGGCGTCGGAGGGTTACTGCCCGTAATCGGCTTGTGCCGTACCCTGCCGACCCACTCATACGTAAGGCACCTCGTTACGTGCTGACTATTTCTGGAGCCGGGACGTCTGCACCTCGTTTCGTGAGGTCTGCACCACCCACACCACCGGCATCACCCGCTCCACCCACACCACCGGCCCCACCTGCACCACCAGCACCGCCCGCCCCACCAGCTCCCACTGTCGAGGAATTGACAAGGGAGGTGGGAATCCTCCGAGCTCGGGTTAGTGAGCTAGAGGAGCAGTTGGCTCAGGTTTTAGACATCCTACACCCACCTTCACCGTAGGACCTTTTGTATTAGATTTCATGATGTAATCTAGTTGTAGTTTTTTTTTCACTTATGTATTATTCGAACTTATTCAGATGTATGAAACTTATTATTATTAATGAATGGAAACTTTGTGATGTTACTTTTTGCACAAGTGTTCTACTTACGTTACTGTATGGTGTTTTGCGGTACTTGTATCAACTTGCGTTACTTAATTAACATGTGTTGTGCTGTTTACATGTTGGTTGTTATATACTATACTATTATATATTGAATGCTGGATTTTGACTTGAGTCAAAATGTTTGTATAGAACACCATGGCTAATGGTCGATCCACACCTACTGCTGCTCAAATTGAAGAGATGATCTAAGAACGTGTAGCCGCAGCCCTAGCAGAAAGAAACCTCCAAGCTCCACCGCCACCACCACCGGTTATCCCACCCGTTTGAAATGGGTGTACTTATAAGGAATTCCAGAGCTGCAAACCACATAACTTCAGTGGAACCGAGGGACCGGTTGGTCTCACCAGATGGTTCGAGAAACTTGAATCAGTATTCCGAGTTAGCAACTGTTTGGAGGACAGCAAAACCAAATTTGCTTCTTGCACGCTATCTGACGGCGCGCTCACGTGGTGGAACACAATGGCACAGGCACAAGGCATTGATGAGGCGTATGCTACGCCATGGGAAGCATTTAAATGTGCTATGATTGAGGAGTATTGTCCAAGAACCAAAATCCAAAAGATGGAGATGGAATTCATGCAGTTAAAGGCCGTTGGGAACGACCTTGATAGTTACAACGGGAGATTTTTGGAGTTAGCCCTGATGTGTCCGACAATGGTCACCCTAGAATTCAAGCGAATGGAGAGATACTTCTGGGGACTCCCTAAGAGCATTAAGGGAAACGTCACCTCATCCAAACCCCCAAATGTTCCCGAAGCGATGCGCATGGCGCATACTTTGATGAATCAGATAACCATTGATGAACCGGAGAAAACTAAATCTGAAGCAGGTACTAGTGAGAAGCGCAAATGGGATAACCACAACAACAACACCAACAACAGGGGAAGAAACTATGAACAGAACCCGGCGAAACGACATGAGGGTTTCAGAGGAAACAACAACGGTGGAAATCCCAACCCCAACAACAACACCAACTCCAACCCGAACTACAAGGGAACCCTACCTCAATGCAAGAGGTGTTACAAACACCACACTGGGTATTGCAATGTTGTCTGCGAGAAGTGCCAACGGTCTGGGCATGTTGGAAAAGACTGCAAGGTCACCACTTTGAATGGGAAGCCGAACCCCACAGGAAGAAGTGTTACGAATGCGGGCGGATGGGCCATTTCAGAAATGCGTGCCCAAATAAGCGAAAAGATGGCGGACCACCCCGCGCTAGAGCTTTCAATGTTAATGCAAGGGACGCACGCGAAAACCCCGACTTGGTGACAGGTATATTCAAAATCAACAACCTTTTAGCTTCTCTCTTGTTTGATACTGGTGCGGATAGAAGTTATGTATGTAGACATTTTTGCGATAAGATTAATTGGTCATTAGTCCCATTAAAAGAGAGTATGCTTGTCGAGGTCACCAACGGTAAACTTGAGAAAGTTGACCATATTAGTCGTGGAGCTATTATCAACATAGCTGGTGCAGATTTCGAAATTGATTTGATACCTATCAAACTGGGAAGCTTTGATGTGATCGTTGGTATGGATTGGTTGAGCTAGATAAAGGCCGATATTATCTGTGGAGATAAAGCACTTCGCATACCACAAGGAGATGGCGAACCACTGGTGATCTATGGAGAGAGATGTACCTCAAAGTTAAACCTCATTAGTTGAGTGAAAGTGCAAAAGATTATGAAAAAGGGACGTTTTGCTGTCCTAGCACATGTGAAAGTGGTAGAAACTGAGGAGAAGAGTGTGAACGACGTTCGAATTGTGAACGAATTTTCCGATGTCTTCCCCGAGGAATTGCCGGGATTGCCGTCGTAGAGAGCAGTAGAGTTTCAAATTGACTTAGTGCCAGGAGCTGCACCTGTAGCTCGCGCACCTTATAGACTCGCACCTTCCGAGATGCAAGAATTACAGAGCCAACTACAAGAACTACTTGACCGTGGATTTATCCAACCAAGTTTCTTGCCTTGGGGCGCACCTGTGTTATTTGTGAAGAAGAAGGATGGATCCTTCTGTATGTGTATCGACTACCGTGAACTCAACAAATTGACAATCAAGAATCGATATCCTCTTCCACGAATTGACGATCTTTTTGACCAACTACAAGGATCGAGCGTTTTCTCAAAGATTGATTTACGATCCGGTTATCACCAGTTGAGGGTGAAGGAAAGTGACGTGATGAAAACTGCGTTCAGAACTCGTTATGGTCATTATGAATTTATTGTGATGCCATTCGGTTTAACAAATGCACCTGCCGTGTCATGGACCTCATGAATCGTGTCTGCAAGCCGTACTTGGATAAGTTCGTTATCGTCTTCATAGATGATATTCTCATCTACTCTAAGAGCGAAGAAGAGCATGAGCAACACCTCCGACTAGTACTTGAACTCTTGAGACAAGAGCAACTTTACGCCAAATTCTCCAAGTGTGAATTTTGGTTGAAGGAAGTACAATTTCTGGGTCATGTTGTGAGCGACCAGGGTATCAAAGTTGATCCCACCAAGATTGAAGCCATCAGCAAGTTGGAGACCCCCACTACTCCAACTCACATTCGCCAATTCCTAGGTCTCGCCGGTTACTACCGAAGGTTCATTGAAGGATTTTCTCTGATTGCGCGTCCTTTGACCGCGCTGACTCACAAGGGCAAGAAGTTCATTTGGGAACCCGCACACGAATCAGCATTTTAAACTTTGAAGAAGAAGTTAACCACCGCACCTATCCTATCACTTCCCGAAGGCAGTGATGATTTCGTTGTTTATTGCGATGCTTCGAAGAGTGGTTTTGGCTGTGTACTGATGCAACGATCAAAGGTTATTGCCTATGCCTCCCGCCAATTGAAGATTCACGAGCGGAACTACACTACTCACGATCTTGAACTTGGCGCCGTTGTCTTTGCGCTTAAATTGTGGAGACACTATTTGTATGGAACTAAGAGTACTATCTTCACCAATCACAAAAGTCTCCAACACATCTTTGATCAGAAGCAACTGAATATGAGATAGCGTCGATGGATCGAGACGCTCAACGACTACGATTGTGAACTCCGTTATCACCCTGGCAAGGCCAATGTTGTAGCTGACGCTTTAAGCCGAAAGGAGAGGATGACACCTCTTCGTGTTAGGGCTCTGAACATCACCATCCATTCGAACCTCAACAGTCAGATTAGAGTAGCCCAAGATGAGGCTCTCAAGGAGGAGAATATATCTCATGAACATTTGAACATACTTGTCTCTCAATTCGAGGTTAGGGAGTCTGGACTCCGATGTTATGCCGAAAGAATTTGGGTACCTCTTTATGGAGATCTACGGAACCTTATACTTGATGAAGCACACAAATCGAGATATTCGATTCATCCTGGAGCGGGCAAGATGTATCACGACCTTAAAGAACAATATTGGTGGCCGAATCTTAAGAAGGACGTTGCGACTTATGTTGGTAAGTGTTTGACTTGCTCGAAGGTTAAAGCCGAGAATCAGAGACCTTCTGGTTTACTTCAACAACCAAAAATCCCACAATGGAAGTGGGAACGTATAACAATGGATTTCATCACCAAGCTACCAAAGACGGTGGGCGGATACGATACTATTTGGGTTATTGTTGATTGCCTTACCAAATCTGCATACTTTCTAGCGATGAAGGAAACGGATACAATGGAGAGACTTGCTCAACTATACATCAAGGAGGTTGTATCTTGTCATGGTGTACCTTTATCGATCATCTCGGATCGCGATCCCCGTTTTGCTTCTAGATTTTAGCGTTCATTGCAAGAAGCCATGGGAACTCGTCTTGACATGAGTACTGCTTATCACCCACAGACTGACGGGCAAATTGAACGAACGATTCAGACATTGGAAGACATGTTGCGTGCATGTGTCATTGATTTCGGAAAGGCCTGGGAAAGGCATTTTCCACTCGCCGAATTTTCTTACAACAACAGTCATCACTCGAGCATTAATGCTGCACCTTTTGAAGCATTGTATGGCCGTAAGTGCCGATCTCCTATTTGTTGGGCCGAAGTAGGCGAAAAGCAAATCACCGGACCTGAGGTAGTCCATGAAACCACGGAGAAGATTGCTCAGATTCAAGCTAGGCTTAAGACTGCCCGCGATTGTCAAAAGAGTTATGCAGACCTCAAACGTAAAGACTTTGAATTCAACGTTGGTGATCGTGTAATGTTGAAGGTTGCACCTTGGAAAGGTGTGATCCGTTTTGGAAGACGTGGAAAGTTAAACCCACGATACATTGGTCCTTTTGAAATCTTGGAACGTGTTGGACCCGTTGTATACCGTTTGGATCTACCAGCACAATTGAGCTCAGTTCATCCTACCTTCCATGTGTCAAACTTGAAGAAGTGTCTTGCTGCACCTGAACTTATCATACCACTTGAGGAACTTACGATTGACGACAAACTCCACTTTGTGGAAGAACCTGTTGAAATTATGGATTGTGAGATCAAAACTTTGAAATGCAACAAGATTCCGATCGTCCGAGTACGATGGAATGCCAAACGAGGACCTGAGTTTACTTGGGAGCGAGAGGATCAAATGATGCGGAAGTATCCTCACCTTTTCCCGACTCCTCCATCTACCCCAGCTTAAAATTTCGGGACGAAATTTTCTTTAACAGGTGGGTAATGTAACGACCCTAGATTTTTCAACGTTTATTTATTAATAATTATTATTATTAATATGTGTGATATAACGAATGTATGTTATTACATTTACATGTCGCCATGATTGCCCGAACTTGACTTTAATTGCCCGAAACGTCTTTGTGACACCCGGGACTTACACAAATAATATTTTCAAGTATTATTTACATTATGATTAAGTTTTATTAATCATTTTAATTAACTAAGGTTGTTGGTTAATTACTTGGGCTTTAAATGGATTAATTTGTTAATTAAGTGAACTTGGGCTTTATTAGTGAAATGGACTTATGACTTTGGGCATACAAGCCCGCCCTACCCATTTTAATGGATTAACTAGCCCACTAAGACATGTAAGTAGTAATTAGATCTTGTAACTAGTTGGTTTGAGCATTTGGAATCTAGTTGGCTCTTAATCCCCATGTAACCCATTCTTTTAACCACCTTTTATGAACTTTGCATGCTAGTGACCACCAAATAACTCACCCCTCTTTCTCCATGCAGCTGGCAGTTGGCCTTAGGCTAGTTAGAAGGGATTTTTGGTTCCATTTTTGATTACTTACTCACTTCATTCTTCATTCCAAAACACACACACACAAAATCCTCTCAACTTTTCTCTCTTTTGCTCTCTAATTTGTGAGTTCTTTCAAGCTTCTTTCTCTTATCAAAACCGTGACCTAGCAACATTAAAACATCATCATCAATTGTTGTGTTGTTTACTTGTTCTTGCTTAATGTTTAAATACTTGTAATTACTAGTTGTTTTTGTTATTTACTTATGATCTTCTAAGAAGCAAACTTATTAGTTTGATTCTTCATCTATCTTGTTCTAACAAGAACACACAAGACATAAACTTCTTAGTTTATGATCTCCAATACTTGTTAAAGAAAGAAAGTTCTTGTGTTGTAACTCATACTTGTATTTCTTGAAGTAAACTTAAAGTTTACTTTACTTAAAGATCAAACCTTGGTTGAATCTTTAAAAGTATGAACAAACCATGAACCTTTTACTTGTTTACTTAGTTTATCACTTCATTTTATGCACTTTAATTTCTTGTTTGTTGGTTGTGATTGGTCAAATGTTACTAGTTAACTTTGATCTCATTAATCTTGAACTAAAAGTAACTTTAAAAGTTCAAGAACATGTAAATGAAACTTTTTAATTATAACTTTGTACACTTATGTTAGATCTAGACTTTTGAGTCTTGGATCTTCAAGATCTAACTAAGAACTATATTCTACTACTTAAGATCTTGATTTCATAAGTTTACTTCAAGTTTGTAACTTGTTATTACTTTTACATTTCATGTATGTGCTAAATCTAAGACTTTGATGAAACTTTGGTTCATCAAAACACTTGCAACACTTAAGTGAGTTGTGCTTCATGTCTTAGACTTGCACTTGGGTTATGATGGTCAAACCATGGTAAATATGATGTAAACACATCAAAGAGTTGTACACTTGAAGCTATATGCATCAAGGATGAGAACCATGATGAACATCAAGCACCAAGACCACCGGAACTCACTTTTAACTTCCTGTTTTCTGTTTACAGCCCTCTGTCCTACTGTTTATGTAACAGACCAGTAGACCTGGGCTACTGAGACCTTGATTTTCAAATTGATCTTTTCGAGTAGATAACTTTTCATATAGGACTCGTCTTAATCCGAGTTACGGTTTAGGATTTATGGCCCTCCGATCGTCACTATGTCCTTTTAACGTTGTGCAGAAATTTCTGACCTACTCGCACTTAGACCGTCGCCAGGGTCAAACGAAGACAAGTTTGCTTCTGTAAATTTTACCACACTTAAAGGACTCATATAAGGATCCATGGCCACTGGTCTCACCTTAATTCAGTAAGGGTAGAGGCCGTGGTGACTGACTGAATTCAGCCTTTGTTTTAAACTACTTTCATAAACGAAACTTACTTTACGCCTTTTGTTTAATGATGAATAATGAAGACCTTTAAGACCTTAATTACATAATTTTAAACCTATTCGGACAATTTACTGACTTAGTACTATTTGACTTAGGTTGAGAACCCATTTGGACGACCTTTATTACTTGCCTACTTTCCGAGTCATACTTTACCGCTACTTTATCATTGTGAGTTATAGCATTCCCTTTTTACTTTAACTTATTTTGGGAACTGAGAATACATGCATATTTTATGTTTTACATACTAGGCACGAGTACTTAAACTTTATATATGTGTGGGTTATATAACGGTAGAAACATTCCCTTTAGCTCGGTAACGTTTAATCATTGGTTTTTGAACCATGAACGCGAATCTTAGATATGGATCCATAGGGTTTGACATCCCCACTCGGGCTAGTCGCGCTAGCATTTAACGAGTGTTTAATACTTCGTAGACATACGCACTTGCCAAGTGTACTTTCAGGGGGGTATAAACGTTAAGTTAGTTACCAAGTGCCCACGGTTAAGCATATACTTTATCATACTGTTTTGAAACGCTCTTTGTAGCACTGAAATCTCGTGGCCTACCTTACTTACTGTTATACTTAAACTATAGCTCACCAACCTTTGTGTTGATGTTTTAAAGCATGTTTTTCTCAGGTGCTTGAGGTTAGCTTCCGCTGTGTACTAGTCATGCTGTAGACACCCGCTGCTTAGAGTTGTTATCACATGAACTACTTTATTTTGCATTCAAACATTAGTGCTTTTGAACTATGACTTGTAACGACCGTTGGGGTCACATACACTTATTATTTGCTTCTACTTAGTGAAACATGCTTTTGGATTGTAAAACATTCGATGTTGGTTTAGACATCACTTTATTAATGAATGCAAACTCTTTTTGAAAACGCATATAGTACTTAACCTTGTAATGATCCTGTTGTTGATGATTCATACACGATGGTTTTATACGGGGCATCACAAAAGAAGATATTCCGAAAACTGCTTTCCGGACACGCTACGGTCATTACAAATTTTTGGTCATGCCATTTGGATTAACGAATGCACCAGCTGTATTCATGGACCTCATGAATCGAGTTTGTAGTCCGTATCTAGATAAGTTTGTTATCGTTTTCATTGATGATATTCTCATCTATTCTAAAAATGAGCAAGAGCATGAGCAGCATTTAAGGTTGGTATTAGAATTGTTAAGAAAGGAACAGTTATACGCCAAATTTTCTAAGTGTGCATTTTGGTTGAAAGAAGTGCAATTTATTGGTCATGTTGTTAGTAGCAAAGGAATTCAGGTTGATCCAGCTAAAATTGAGGCCATTGAAAAATGGGAGACTCCTAAGACACCAACGCAGATACGCCAATTTTTGGGTTTAGCCGGTTATTATAGAAGGTTTATTCAAGATTTTTCTCAAATAGCTAAACCATTAACAGCGGTAACGCAAAAAGGGAAGAAGTACGAATGCACTTCTGAGCAGGAGAGTGCATTTCAATTACTGAAGAAGAAGTTGACTACAACACCTATTTTATCATTACCTGAAGGGAACGATGATTTTGAGATATATTGTGATGCTTCGCGACAAGGTTTTGGTTGCGTCCTTATGCAACGGAAGAAAGTTATAGCATACGCATCCCGACAATTGAAGATTCACGAGCGGAATTATACGACGCATGATTTAGAATTGGGAGCAGTAGTGTTTGCATTGAAGATATGGAGACACTATTTATATGGGGTTAAATGCACTGTGTTTACTGATCATAAAAGCCTTCAACATATTTTTGATCAGAAACAGCTGAACATGAGGCAACATAGGTAGGTTGAGCTGATAAATGACTATGATTGTGAAATTTGCTATCATCCTGGGAAAGCGAACGTGGTGGCTGACGCTCTAAGCAGAAAGGAACGAGAACCAATTCGAGTACGAGCAATGAACATAAAAATTCGCATGAATCTCAACTCACAAATCAAAGAGGCTCAACGAGAAGCTCTTACTAAAGAAAACATAGGAAATGAAATAATGAAGAAGTATGGGAAACAACTCGTTATACGGGAAGACGGAATTTGATATTTTGCAAACCGTATTTGGGTACCAAAGTTGGGTGGATTAAGGAAGTTGATATTGAACGAGGCACATAAGACAAGATACTCGATACATCCTGGAGTTGGAAAGATGTATCAAGATCTTAAGACGCATTATTGGTGGCCTAATTTAAAGACAGACGTTGCAACATATGTTGGGGAATGTTTAACTTGTTCCAAAGTTAAAGCAGAACATCAGAAGCCGTCAGGGTTACTTCAACAACCAGAAATCCCAGAATGGAAACAGGACGGTATTACCATGGATTTCATCACGAAGTTACCTAAGACTGCCTGGGGTTATGACACCATTTGGGTAATAGTTGATCGTCTTACCAAATCTGCACATTTCTTGCCTATAAAGGAAATGGATAGAATGGAGAAACTATTACGATTATACATAAAGGAAATTGTTTCAAGGCATGGAATACCTATTTCCATTATATCTAATCGTGATAGTAGATTTACATCAAAGTTCTGGCAATCACTACAGGAAGCCCTGGGAACTCGTTTGGATATGACAACCGCATATCATCCACAAACTGACGGGCAGAGTGAAAGAACAATTCAGACTCTTGAAGACATGCTCAGGGCATGTGTGATCGATTTTGGAAACGGATGGGATAAATATCTACCATTAGCAGAATTCTCGTATAATAATAGTTATCATGCGAGTATTAAAGCTGCACCATTTGAAGCACTGTATGGAAGGAAGTGTAGATCCCCTATCTGTTGGAATGAAGTAGGAGATTGACAATTAACTGGTCCCGAGATCATACACGAAACGACTGAGAAGATAGTACAAATCAAGGAGAGATTGAGGACGGCCCGTAGTCGCCAAAAGAGTTACGCCGATGTCCGAAGGAAACCATTAGAGTTTCATATCGGTGACATGGTTATGCTAAAGGTGTCACCTTAGAAAGGTGTAATACGTTTCGGTAAAAGGGGTAAACTGAACCCAAGGGATGTAGGCCCGTTCAAGATCATTGAACGCATTGGACCGGTAGCTTATCGACTCGAGTTACCATAACAACTCGCCAGAGTACATAATACGTTTCACGTTTCAAACCTTAAGAAGTGTCTTGCAAAGGAAGACCTCACCATTCCACTTGAAGAAATCCAAGTCGACGAGAAACTACAATTCATAGAAGAACCAGTTGAAATCATGGACCGTGAAGTTAAACGGCTTAAGCAGAGCAACATACCAATTGTTAAGGTTCATTGGAATGCTCGAAGGGGTCCTGAGTTTACTTGGGAATGAGAGGATCAGATGAAACAAAAGTATCCACATTTGTTTCACGATGACACAAAATAGCTACAATTTTAAAATTTCGGGACGAAATTTATTTAACGGGTAGGTACTGTAACGACCCGGATTTTTCCGATCATTTTATACTTATGAGATTAATATTTACATAAATTAAACCTTACCAACATGATAAGCAATCCAAATTGTTGAGACTTATGTTTTTGAAAAGAGTTTTACACAACGTTTGACCGTCCAATTTGACCGATGATATCACGAACTATATAACACACGATAATTATACGATTATGTATATATACATATCTATACATATTTAACATGATTTAAGGATGGTTTAACATCTCATTGTGTACTAACAACAATGAGTTATAGGTATATTTTGAGATCACTAACTTAAGTTTTCAAAACGATAACTATATGTAACATTCTTTGACATATATACTTATAATCTATAATGTGTTGGTGATTTATGTCACCAATATGATTTAAGTGTAATGGGATTAATTTGTTAACCAAAATAATCTTGATAAATAGCGAACAAGTTTGGAAAAGTATGGAGTGCACACTTGTTTGAACTTATCTTGATCATGACGGGGGTTCGGGGGCAGCGCCCCGGATAGCGGGGTCCAAGGGGTGGCAACCCCTGGCGGGGTCCAAGGGGCAGAGCCCCTGGCTTGGAAATTTTTTTGGGCTAGCATTGCTTTATTAAAAATGTCTTAAAATTTTATTTTGGCCCGGTTTTGACCCAAAATAAAAGCCCGATTTTGAGCCTCTTTTATAGTTATAAACCCGTCCATATTTGAATTCTCGTTCCGTTTCCTCAAAATTTCTACAAGTATATCTAGGGTATATGTAACCGTATCATACCCAGCTTCTATACGTATTTACTATTAGTATATACCAACAATAAACTCCAATGATCAGCCACTAGACATGATGTTACATGTGGGAACCAACCATTTAACCTCATGTATGACTTATATGCAAGAAAACAAACTAAATCTCCTATATATCCATCCCATAATCACATCATTTTGCATACACACACATACAATTTCATTTCCAATTTTCTTTCAAGTTAATTTCTCTCCCTAATCTCTCTTCATGTACCTACTCAATAACGTATCAATATAGTCATCCGATTTCAAGGAGATTACTTCCAATCTTTCAATCACACTCCACCACTCTTTTGATTCCAAGATTTTTCTTATCTTTTCCAGTAACTTTATCCAACTGAGGTAGTAACCTTATTCATAATCTTATTCGATTCATATTTATATAGCTATCTTATTTTGAGTTATAAATTATAACAACAAGAACATAGTTTGAATGATTTCAAACTTGTTCGCAAACTAAATAGATCCTTCTAACTTGACTTTTAAAATACTTCAAGACCTGTAATATATCATAATGATATGCTAACTTAACAAGATACAACTTGTTTTTACAAAGAACACCTTAAAACAAAATCGGGTATCCGAAGCTAGTTTAGCTACGAAATTAATTGGAGTAAAACTAAACTAATCATATTTTTGCTAATTAATACGATATTTTATACTTATGATTTGATTTTATATATTTCAGGACCACCCGTAAACAACACGAGAAGATTAATCATAAGACCTCATGATTGTACGCAACACGTCATTTGACAACACGGTACTTTATGTACGCAACACGTCATTTGACAACATGGTACCATGGGTCGAGATTAATTCTGATCAATACGAATACGATGGGGTCTTTATTTATTTTATTGAACAACTAATTGTGGACCATTAACAACAGACTGCTAACTACGGACTAAGAAAATATTAAAAGTATATATATATATATATATATATATATATATATATATATATATATATATATATATATGTAACGATTACTTGAAAAGAAAATATGTTGATATATTATATATATGGTTAGGTTCGTGATATCTATCGGAGACCAAGTCGTGTTAAATACCTTCAAGGCAAAAGTGAGTATATATTCCCACTTTTAAACTCTAAATATTTCGGGATGAGAATACATGCATTTTATGATTTACGTTATGGACACAAGTGATTAAAAATAGATATTCTACGTTGAGTTGTACCACTGGCATACTTCCCTGTAACTTGGTAACTACTATTTACATGAGGTATTGTAAACGCAAATCCTGTTGATAGATCTATCGGGCCTGACAACCCCAACCGGACTGGACGACCAGTATTCAATGGTTGCACAGTACTTCATTTCAGTTACTACACTTGGTACGGTGTAGTAAGATTTCATAATAAAGGGAATATGTGACGTTGATTAAATGTTAAGTATGGTTATCAAGTGCTCAACAACTTAGAATATTTTTATTAAAACGTTTATATATGAAATCTTGTGGTCTATATTTATAACGCTGCCAGCATTAAACCTATATCTCACTAACTTTATGTTGACGTTTTAAGAATGTTTATTCTCAGTTGATAACTAAAAGCTTCCGCTGCAACATGTTGAATTTAAGCAAGATCTTGAGTATGCATATTTGTGTCAAAAATAAAACTGCATATTGGAGAAGTTGTAATGTAAAATACGTTGGAAATCGTGTTGTTATCATCACATGTAAAGTTTGTAAGGCTAAGATTATCGCTAAACGATAATCATTATTATGTTGTTTAAACTTTGTATTTTTAATAAAAGTTATGGTTTGTATTGTAAAATCTCTACTCATATAGCTTCTATCCGCACCCGAATCAAATAAAACGTAAGCAGATTTATTGTCAATAAGAAACGTACCCATAACAAGCTCCGGGTCTTCCTGTGCCTCTGCCGCATTAATATTGAAAACTCTTCCGCGGCCTTGTCCATTCGTGTTCTCCTGGTTCGGGCAATTTCTAATAATGTGGCCCGGTTTTCCACATTTATAACAAACTACATTGGCATAACTTGTTCCGACACTACTTCCTCAGCCATTACTCGTTCCGACACCATTTGTTCCCTTCGTTCTATTAACCCCTGGTCCGAAGACCTCACATTTCGCCGCGCTATGACCATTTCTTTTACACTTGTTGCAAAATTTGGTGCAGAACCCCGAGTGATACTTTTCACACCTTTGGCATAGCTGCTTCTGATTGTTGTTGTTGTTGCGGTTATTATTGTTGTTGGGATGATTGTTGTAGTTGCTGTTGTTGTTGTTGTTGTTGTTGTTGGGCCGTTTGTTGTAGTTGCGATTGATGTTGCGATTGTTGGGATAATTGTTGCGATTATTGTTGTAATTGCTGTTGTTGTTGTATTGGTGATTCTTATCACCGTTTTAATCCCACTTTCTTTTGACTTGCTTCACATTGGCCTCTTCAGCAGTCTATTCTTTAATTCTTTCTTCAATCTGGTTCACTAGTTTGTGAGCCATTCTACATGCCTGTTGTATGGAGGCGGCCTCGTGTGAACTTATATCTTCTTGGATTCTTTCCGGTAATCCTTTCACAAATGCGTCGATCTTCTCTTCCTCATCTTCGAATGCTCCCGGACACAATAGGCACAATTCTGTGAATCGTCTTTCGTACTTGGTAATATCAAATCCTTGGGTTTGTAAACCTCTAAGTTCTGTCTTGAGCTTATTGACCTCGGTTCTGGGACGGTACTTCTCGTTCATCAAGTGCTTGAATACTGACCACGGTAGTGCGTACGCATCGTCTTGTCCCACTTGCTCTAGATAGGTATTCCACCATGTTAATGCAGAACCTGTGAAGGTATGCATAGCGTACTTCACTTTGTCCTCTTCAGTACACTTACTTATGGCAAACACCGATTCGACCTTCTCGGTCCACCGTTTCAATCCGATCGGTCCTTCGGTTCCATCAAATTCCAAAGGTTTGCAGGCAGTGAATTCTTTATAGGTGCATCCTACACGATTTCCTGTACTGCTAGATCCAAGGTTATTGTTGGTACGTAGCGCAGCCTGTAATACGGCTATGTTTGAAGCTAGAAAAGTACGGAATTCCTCTTCATTCATATTCACGGTGTGTCGAGTAGTCGGTGCCATTTCCTTCAAAATAGTCAAATGGAACAAGTTAATCATACAGAATATTAAGAGTAGTTAATAGTATTTCGTAGCGTAATATGAACTCATTTATAAAAGCTTTTTCTTCATATTAGCGTTTTATAAGTTTAAATACGGGTAGTACCTACCCGTTAAGTTCATACTTAGTAGCTAATATACAATTCAACTACTACAATTCTATATGAAAAACTGATTATAATAATATTTCGCGTTCAAACTTTTACACAATATTTTACAAACTTACAATACCGCTTATTTTACATATAGCATGAAATATAGCACACAAAAAATTTGATACAAGATGGTTGTGAAGATAATTCTAGCTAGTACACAAGTCGTTCAGCAAAGGCAATAAAGACACGTAATTCATACGTCCAGAAACAAGTCATGCATTCTGGTTTTACTAGGATTACTTCCCATCCTTGGTCTTGTGGAACATAACCGTTATGGCCGTTGATAAGACAGCGTGTTGTAACGTCGTCAAAGGGACGAGGGTTACGTAATGTCCAACAGTCCCGTAACAATCTAAAAACCTCATTTCTTACCCCAATTACTGACTCCGTCACTTGTGGGAACGTTTTGTTTAATAGTTGTAGCCCGATGTTCTTGTTCTCACTTTGGTGAGAAGCGAACATTACTAATCCATAAGCATAACATGCTTCTTTATGTTGCATGTTAACCGCTTTTTCTAAATCACGATGTCCAATATTCGGATATATTGAGTCAAAATAATTTCTTAACCCATTGCGTAAAATAGCATTTGGGTTCCCCGCAATATATGCGTCAAAGTAAACACATCGTAACTTATGGATTTCCCAATGTGATATCCCCCATCTTTCGAACGAAAGCCTTTTATAAACCAAGGCATTCTTGGAACGTTCTTCGAATGTCTTACAAACTGATCTCGCCTTAAATAGTTGTGCCGAAGAATTCTGACCGACTCTAGACAAGATTTCATCAATCATGTCTCCGGGTGGGTCTCTTAAAATATTGGGTTGTCTATCCATTTTGTGTTTTTATACTGTAAAATAGACAAGAGTTAGATTCATAAAAAAAAATACTTATTAATACAAGCAATTTTTACATATATCATAAAGCATAAGCACACTATATTACTTATATTACACCACACGAATACAACTATCTTATTCTGACTTGCTTGTTTCTTCTTCTTCGGTTTTGGTTCGTTTTGCCAAGTTTCTAGGGATATATGATGTTCCCCTAATACGAGCCGTCGTTATCCACATTGGTTTAGAAAAACCTGGTGGTTTAGAGGTTCCCGGGTCATTGTTACAACTTAAGGACTTCGGGGGTTGACGATACATATAAAGTTCATCGGGGTTGGAATTAGATTTCTCTATTTTTATGCCCTTTCCCTTATTATTTTCTTTTGCCTTTTTAAATTCAGTTGGGGTAATTTCTATAACATCATCGGAATTCTCGTCGGAATCCGATTCATCGGAGAATTGGTAATCCTCCCAATATTTTGCTTCCTTGGCGGAAACACCATTGACCATAATTAACCTTGGTCGGTTGGTTGAGGATTTTCTTTTACTTAACCATTTTATTATTTCCCCCACCAGTTCTATTTCTTCATCCGATTTCGATTCTTCTTCCGGTTCCGATTCTTCTTCCGGTTCCGACTCTTCTTCCGGTTCCTCTTCGGGAACTTGTGAATCAGACCACGAATCATTCCAATTTACATTTGAGTCTTCATTATTATTAGGTGAGTTAATGGGACTTGTTCTAGAGGTAGACATCTATCACATAATATCAAACGCGTTAAGAGATTAATATATCACATAATATTCACATGTTAAAAATATATAGTTTCCAACAAAATTTGTTAAGCAATCATTTTTCAAGTAAACACGATCGAAGTCCAGACTCACTAATGCATCCTAACATACTTGATAAGACATACTAATGCAAAATTCTGGTTCTCTAAGACCAACGCTCTGATACCAACTGAAATGTCCCGTTCTTATTGATTAAAAACGTTCCATATTAATTGATTTCGTTGCGAGGTTTTGACCTCTATATGAGACGTTTTTCCAAAGACTGCATTCATTTTAAAATAAACCATAACCTTTATTTCATCAATAAAGGTTTAAAAAGCTTTACGTAGATTATCAAATAATGATAATCTAAAATATCCTGTTTACACACGACCATTACATAATGGTTTACAATACAAATATGTTACAACAAAATAAGTTTCTTGAATGCAGTTTTTACACAATATCATACAAGCATGGACTCCAAATCTCGTCCTTATTTAAGTATGCGACAGCGGAAGCTCTTAGTATTCACCTGAGAATAAACATGCTTTAAACGTCAACAAAAATGTTGGTGAGTTATAGGTTTAACCTATATATATCAAATTGTAACAATAGACCACAAGATTTCATATTTCAATATACATCCCATACATAGAGATAAAAATCATTCATATGGTGAACACCTGGTAACCGACATTAACAAGATGCATATATAAGAATATCCCCATCATTCCGGGACACCCTTCGGATATGATATAAATTTTGAAGTACTAAAGCATCCGATACTTTGGATGGGGTTTGTTAGGCCCAATAGATCTATCTTTAGGATTCGCGTCAATTAGGGTGTCTGTTCCCTAATTCTTAGATTACCAGACTTAATAAAAAGGGGCATATTTGATTTCGATAATTCAACCATAGAATGTAGTTTCACGTACTTGTGTCTATTTTGTAAATCATTTATAAAACCTGCATGTATTCTCATCCCAAAAATATTAGATTTTAAAAGTGGGACTATAACTCACTTTCACAGATTTTTACTTCGTCGGGAAGTAAGACTTGGCCACTGGTTGATTCACGAACCTATAACAATATATACATATATATCAAAGTATGTTCAAAATATATTTACAACACTTTTAATATATTTTAATGTTTTAAGTTTATTAAGTCAGCTGTCCTCGTTAGTAACCTACAACTAGCTGTCCACAGTTAGATATACCGAAATAAATCGATAAATATTATCTTGAATCAATCTACGACCCAGTGTATACGTATCTCAGTATTGATCACAACTCAAACTATACATATTTTGGAATCAACCTCAACCCTGTATAGCTAACTCCAACATTCACATATAGAGTGTCTATGGTTGTTCCGAAATATATATAGATGTGTCGACATGATAGGTTGAAACATTGTATACGTGTCTATGGTATCTCAAGATTACATAATATACAATACAAGTTGATTAAGTTATGGTTGGAATAGATTTGTTACCAATTTTCACGTAGCTAAAATGAGAAAAATTATCCAATCTTGTTTTACCCATAACTTCTTCATTTTAAATCTGTTTTAAGTGAATCAAATTGCTATGGTTTCATATTGAATTCTATTTTATGAATCTAAACAGAAAAATTATAGGTTTATAGTCAGAAAAATAAGTTACAAGTCGTTTTTGTAAAGGTAGTCATTTCAGTCGAAAGAACAACGTCTAGATGACCATTTTAGAAAACATACTTCCACTTTGAGTTTAACCATAATTTTTGGATATAGTTTCATGTTCATAATAAAAATTATTTTCTCAGAATAAAAACTTTTAAATCAAAGTTTATCATAGTTTTTAATTAACTAACCCAAAACAGCCCGCGGTGTTACTACGACGGCGTAAATCCGGTTTTACGGTATTTTTCGTGTTTCCAGGTTTTAAATCATTAAGTTAGCATATCATATAGATATAGAACATGTGTTTAGTTAATTTTAAAAGTCAAGTTAGAAGGATTAACTTTTGTTTGCGAACAAGTTTAGAATTAACTAAACTATGTTCTAGTGATTACGAGTTTAAACCTTCGAATAAGATAGTTTTATATATATGAATCGAATGATGTTATGAACATCATTACTACCTCAAGTTTAGTAGGTAAACCTACTGGAAGTGACAAGAAATGATCTAGCTTCAAAGGATCTTGGATGGCTTGAAAGTTCTTGAAGTAGGATCATGACACAAAAACAAGTTCAAGTAAGATTTTTACTCGAATTAAGATAGTTTATAATTATAGAAATTGAATCAAAGTTTGAATATGAATATTACGTTGAATAAGAAAGATAACCTACTATATATAACAAAGGTTTCTTGATCTTAGATGATTACTTGGAATGGATTAGAAAGCTTGGAAGTAAATTAGTAAACTTGAAGGGATTTTTGAAGTGTTCTTGAAGTGTTCTTCCTATGATGATTATAGCTTGATTCTTGAAGTGATTTTTGATGAAGATGATGATTAACTACTGGAAAAATACATTCATAATAGTGTGTGTGTGTTGAGAGAGAATTAGAAAGAGAATTGGAAGTGAAATGGAGTGAATGATGAGTGGTAATTGGTGAGTGGTGAGTGGGGTTAAAAGGAGTTCTAGTTAGTTGACTAGCTCATGGTAGAAGTTAAAATTGATAAGTCATACATGACATAATCAAGAGTGGAATCCCATGCAAGTTCCTATTGGTATATACCCATAGTAAGTACGTTTTGAAGCTGTGTATAATACGGGTAAGAATACGACTAGAATTCTTGATGAAAGAAAAGAATGGGAAAGTAACTGTAACCATTTTCGTTAAGTATGAGTGTTTTGATATATGTTTTGAAGTCTTCCAAAAGTATTTTAATACATCTAAATACACTACATGTATATACATTTTAACTGAGTCGTTAAGTCATCGTTAGTCGTTACATGTAAGTGTTGTTTTGAAACCTTTAAGTTAACGATCTAAATTAATGTTGTTAACCCATTGTTTATTATATCTAATGAGATGTTAAATTATTATATTATCATGATATTATGATATATTAATATATCTTAATATGATATATATACATTTAAATGTCGTTACAACGATAATCGTTACATATATGTCTCGTTTCGAAATCCTTAAGTTAGTAGTCTTGTTTATATGTATATAACTCATTGTTAATTTACTTATGGAGATACTAACTTATCATAATCTCATGTTAACCATATGTATATCCATATATATATCGTCATGTTATTTTTACAAGTTTTAACGTTCGTGAATCGCCGGTCAACTTGGGTGGTCAATTGTCTATATGAAACATATTTCAATTAATCAAGTCTTAACAAGTTTGATTGCTTAACATGTTGGAAACATTTAATCATGTAAATATCAATCTCAATTAATATATATAAATATGGAAAAGTTCGGGTCACTACAGTACCTACCCGTTAAATAAATTTCGTCCCGAAATTTTAAGCTGTTGAAGGTGTTGACGACTCTTCTGGAAATAGATGCGGGTATTTCTTCTTCATCTGATCTTCACGCTCCCAGGTGAACTCGGGTCCTCTACAAGAATTCCATCGAACCTTAACAATTGGTATCTTGTTTTGCTTAAGTCTTTTAACCTCACGATCCATTATTTCGACGGGTTCTTCGATGAATTGAAGTTTTTCGTTGATTTGGATTTCATCTAACGGAATAGTGAGATCTTCTTTAGCAAAACATTTCTTCAAATTCGAGACGTGGAAAGTGTTATGTACAGCCGCGAGTTGTTGAGGTAACTCAAGTCGGTAAGCTACTGGTCCGACACGATCAATAATCTTGAATGGTCCAATATACCTTGGATTTAATTTCCCTCGTTTACCAAATCGAACAACGCCTTTCCAAGGTGCAACTTTAAGAATGACCATCTCTCCAATTTCAAATTCTATATCTTTTCTTTTAATGTCAGCGTAGCTCTTTTGTCGACTTTGGGCGGTTTTCAACCGTTGTTGAATTTGGATGATCTTCTCGGTAGTTTCTTGTATAATCTCCGGACCCGTAATCTGTCTATCCCCCACTTCACTCCAACAAATCGGAGACCTGCACTTTCTACCATAAAGTGCTTCAAACGGCGCCATCTCAATGCTTGAATGGTAGCTGTTGTTGTAGGAAAATTCTGCTAACGGTAGATGTCGATCCCAACTGTTTCCAAAATCAATAACACATGCTCGTAGCATGTCTTCAAGCGTTTGTATCGTCCTTTCACTCTGCCCATCAGTTTGTGGATGATAGGCAGTACTCATGTCTAGACGAGTTCCTAATGCTTGCTGTAATGTCTGCCAGAATCTTGAAATAAATCTGCCATCCCTATCAGAGATAATAGAGATTGGTATTCCATGTCTGGAGACGACTTCCTTCAAATACAGTCGTGCTAACGTCTCCATCTTGTCATCTTCTCTTATTGGCAGGAAGTGTGCTGATTTGGTGAGACGATCAACTATTACCCAAATAGTATCAAAACCACTTGCAGTCCTTGGCAATTTAGTGATGAAATCCATGGTAATGTTTTCCCATTTTCATTCCGGGATTTCGGGTTGTTGAAGTAGACCTGATGGTTTCTGATGCTCAGCTTTGACCTTAGAACACGTCAAACATTCTCCTACATATTTAGCAACATCGGCTTTCATACCCGGCCACCAAAAATGTTTCTTGAGATCCTTGTACATCTTTCCCGTTCCAGGATGTATTGAGTATCTGGTTTTATGAGCTTCTCTAAGTACCATTTCTCTCATATCTCCAAATTTTGGTACCCAAATCCTTTCAGCCCTATACCGGGTTCCATCTTCCCGAATATTAAGATGCTTCTCCGATCCTTTGGGTATTTCATCCTTTAAATTTCTCTCTTTTAAAACTCCTTGTTGTGCCTCCTTTATTTGAGTAGTAATATTATTATGAATCATTATATTCATAGATTTTAATCGAATGGGTTCTCTGTCCTTCCTGCTCAAGGCAGCGGCTACTACATTTGCCTTCCCCGGGTGGTAACGAATCTCAAAGTCTTAATCATTCAATAATTCAATCCACCTACACTGCCTCATATTCAGTTGTTTCTGATTAAATGTGTGTTGAAGACTTTTGTGGTCGGTATATGTAATACTTTTGACCCCATATAAGTAGTGCCTCCAAGTCTTTAATGCAAAAACAACCGCGCCTAATTCCAAATCATGCGTCGTATAATTTTGTTCGTGAATCTTCAATTGTCTAGACGCATAAGCAATCACCTTCGTTCGTTGCATTAATACACAACCGAGACCTTGCTTTGATGCATCACAATAAATCACAAAATCATCATTCCCTTCAGGCAATGACAATATAGGTGCCGTAGTTAGCTTTTTCTTCAATAACTGAAACGCTTTCTCTTGTTCATCATTCCATTCAAATTTCTTCCCTTTATGCGTTAATGCAGTCAAGGGTTTTGCTATTCTGTAAAAGTCTTGGATGAACCTTCTGTAGTAACCAGCTAGTCCTAAAAACTGGCGTATGTGTTTCGGAGTTTTCGGGGTTTCCCACTTTTCAACAGTTTCTATCTTTGCCAGATCCACCTTAATACCTTCTTTGTTCACTATGTGACCGAGGAATTGAACTTCTTCCAACCAAAATGCAAACTTTGAAAACTTAGCGTACAATTCTTCCTTCCTCAATACTTCTAACACCTTTCTCAAATGTTCACCGTGTTCTTGGTCATTCTTTGAGTAAATAAGTATGTCATCAATGAAAACAATGACAAACTTGTCAAGGTATGGTCCACACACTCGGTTCATAAGGTCCATGAACACAGCTGGTGCATTAGTTAAACCAAATGGCATGACCATAAACTCGTAATGACAGTAACGTGTTCTGAAAGCAGTCTTTGGAATATCATCTTCTTTCACCCGCATTTGATGATACCCGGAACGTAAGTCAATCTTTGAATAAACAGACGAGCCTTGTAGTTGATCAAATAAGTCGTCAATTCTCGGTAGTGGGTAGCGGTTCTTGATGGTAAGTTTGTTCAACTCTCGGTAGTCGATACACAACCTGAATGTACCATCTTTCTTCTTGACAAACAAAACAGGAGCTCCCCACGGTGATGTGCTTGGTCGAATGAAACCACGCTCTAAAAGTTCTTGTAATTGGCTTTGCAGTTCTTTCATCTCGCTGGGTGCGAGTCTGTAAGGAGCACGAGCTATTGGTGCAGCTCCTGGTACAAGATCTATTTGAAATTCAACGGATCGATGTGGGGGTAATCCCGGTAATTCTTTCAGAAATACATCGGGAAATTCTTTTGCAATGGGAACATCATTGATGCTCTTTTCTTCAGTTTGTACTTTCTCGACATGTGCTAGAACAGCATAGCAACCTTTTCTTATTAGTTTTTGTGCCTTCAAATTACTAATAAGATGTAGCTTCGTGTTGCCCTTTTCTCCGTACACCATTAAGGGTTTTCCTTTTTCTCGTATAATGCGAATTGCATTTTTGTAACAAACGATCTCTGCTTTCACTTCTTTCAACCAGTCCATACCGATTATCACATCAAAACTCCCTAACTCTACTGGTATCAAATCAATCTTAAATGTTTCGCTAACCAGTTTAATTTCTCGATTCCGACATATATTATCTGCTGAAATTAATTTACCATTTGCTAATTTGAGTAAAAATTTACTATCCAAAGGCGTCAATGGACAACTTAATTTAGCACAAAAATCTCTACTCATATAGCTTCTATCCGCACCCGAATCAAATAAAACGTAAGCAAATTTATTGTCAATAAGAAACGAACCCGTAACAAGCTCCGGGTCTTCCTGTGCCTCTGCAGCATTAATATTGAAAACTCTTCCGCGGCCTTGTCCATTCGTGTTCTCCTGGTTCGGGCAATTTCTAATAATGTGGCCCGGTTTTCCACATTTATAACAAACTACATTGGCATAACTTGTTCCGACACTACTTCCTCCGCCATTACTCGTTCCGACACCATTTGTTCCTTTCGTTCTATTAACCCCTGGTCCGTAGACCTCACACTTTGCCGCGCTATGACCATTTCTTTTACACTTGTTGCAAAATTTGGTGCAGAACCCCGAGTGATACTTTTCACACCATTGGCATAGCTGCTTCTGATTGTTGTTGTTTTTGCGGTTATTATTATTGTTGGGATGATTGTTGTAGTTGCTGTTGTTGTTGTTGTTGTTGTTGTTGTTGTTGTTGTTGTTGTTGGGCCGTTTGTTGTAGTTGCGATTGATGTTGCGATTGTTGGGATAATTGTTGCGATTATTGTTGTAATTGCTGTTGTTGTTGTATTGGTGATTCTTATCACCGTTTTCCTCCCACTTTCTTTTGACTTGCTTCACTTTGGCCTCTTCAGCAGTCTGTTCTTTAATTCTTTCTTCAATCTGGTTCACTAGTTTGTGAGCCATTCTACATGCCTGTTGTATGGAGGCGGGCTCGTATGAACTTATATCTTCTTGGATTCTTTCCGGTAATCCTTTCACAAACGCGTCGATCTTCTCTTCCTCATCTTCGAATGCTCCCGGACACAATAGGCACAATTCTATGAATCGTCTTTCGTACGTGGTAATATCAAATCCTTGGGTTCGTAACCCTCTAAGTTCTGTCTTGAGCTTATTGACCTCGGTTCTGGGACGGTACTTCTCGTTCATCAAGTGCTTGAATACTGACCACGGTAGTGCGTACGCATCGACTTGTCCCACTTGCTCTAGATAGGTATTCCACCATGTTAATGCAGAACCTGTGAAGGTATACGTAGCGTACTTCACTTTGTCCTCTTCAGTACACTTACTTATGGCAAACACCGATTCGACCTTCTCGGTCCACCATTTCAATCCGATCGGTCCTTCGGTTCCATCAAATTCCAAAGGTTTGCAGGCAGTGAATTCTTTATAGGTGCATCCTACACGATTTCCTGTACTGCTAGATCCAAGGTTATTGTTGGTATGTAGCGCAACCTGTACTACGGCTATGTTTGAAGCTAGAAAAGTACGGAATTCCTCTTCATTCATATTCACGGTGTGTCGAGTAGTCGGTGCCATTTCCTTCAAAATAGTCAAATGGAACAAGTTAATCATACAGAATATTAAGAGTAGTTAATAGTATTTCGTAGCGTAATATGAACTCATTTATAAAAGCTTTTTCTTCATATTAGCGTTTTATAAGTTTAAATACGGGTAGTACCTACCAGTTAAGTTCATACTTAGTAGCTAATATACAATTCAACTACTACAATTCTATATGAAAAACTGATTATAATAATATTTCGCGTTCAAACTTTTACACAATATTTTACAAACTTACAATACCGCTTATTTTACATATAGCATGAAATATAGCACACAATAAATTTGATACAAGATGGTTGTGAAGATAATTCTAGCTAGTACACAAGTCGTTCAGCAAAGGCAATAAAGACACGTAATTCATACGTCCAGAAACAAGTCATGCATTCTGGTTTTACTAGGATTACTTCCCATCCTTGGTCTTGTGGAACATAACCGTTATGGCCATTGATAAGACAGCGTGTTGTAACGTCGTCAAAGGGACGAGGGTTACGTAATGTCCAACAGTCCCGTAACAATCTAAAAACCTCATTTCTTACCCCAATTACCGACTCCGTCACTTGTGGGAACGTTTTGTTTAATAGTTGTAGCCCGATGTTCTTGTTCTCACTTTGGTGAGAAGCGAACATTACTAATCCGTAAGCATAACATGCTTCTTTATGTTGCATGTTAACCGCTTTTTCTAAATCACGAAGTCCAATATTCGGATATATTGAGTCAAAATAATTTCTTAACCCATTGCGTAAAATAGCATTTGGGTTCCCCGCAATATATGCGTCAAAGTAAATGAAATGTCCCGTTCTTATTGATTAAAAACGTTCCATATTAATTGATTTCGTTGCGAGGTTTTGACCTCTATATGAGACGTTTTTCAAAGACTGCATTCATTTTTAAAACAAACCATAACCTTTATTTCATAAATAAAGGTTTAAAAAGCTTTACGTAGATTATCAAATAATGATAATCTAAAATATCCTGTTTACACACGACCATTACATAATGGTTTACAATACAAATATGTTACATCGAAATCAGTTTCTTGAATGCAGTGTTTACACAATATCATACAAACATGGACTCCAAATCTTGTCCTTATTTTAGTATGCAACAGCGGAAGCTCTTAATATTCACCTGAGAATAAACATGCTTTAAACGTCAACAAAAATGTTGGTGAGTTATAGGTTTAACCTATATATCAAATCGTAACAATAGACCACAAGATTTCATATTTCAATACACATCCCATACATAGAGATAAAAATCATTCATATGGTGAACACCTGGTAACCGACAATAACAAGATGCATATATAAGAATATCCCCATCATTCCGGGACACCCTTCGGATATGATATAAATTTCGAAGTACTAAAGCATCCGGTACTTTGGATGGGGTTTGTTAGGCCCAATAGATCTATCTTTAGGATTCGCGTCAATTAGGGTGTCTGTTCCCTAATTCTTAGATTACCAGACTTAATAAAAAGGGGCATATTCGATTTCAATAATTCAACCATAGAATGTAGTTTCACGTACTTGTGTCTATTTTGTAAATCATTTATAAAACCTGCATGTATTCTCATCCCAAAAATATTAGATTTTAAAAGTGGGACTATAACTCACTTTCACAGATTTTTACTTCGTCGGGAAGTAAGACTTGGCCACTGTTGATTCACGAACCTATAACAATATATACATATATATTAGAGTATGTTCAAAATATATTTACAACACTTTTAATATATTTTGATGTTTTAAGTTTATTAAGTCAGCTGTCCTCGTTAGTAACCTATAACTAGTTGTCCACAGTTAGATGTACAGAAATAAATCGATAAATATTATCTTGAATCAATCCACGACCCAGTGTATACGTATCTCAGTATTGATCACAACTCAAACTATATATATTTTGGAATCAACCTCAACCCTGTATAGCTAACTCCAACATTCACATATAGAGTGTCTATGGTTGTTCCGAAATATATATAGATGTGTCGACATGATAGGTCGAAACATTGTATACATGTCTATGGTATCTCAAGATTACATAATATACAATACAAGTTGATTAAGTTATGGTTGGAATAGATTTGTTACCAATTTTCACGTAGCTAAAATGAGAAAAATTATCCAATCTTGTTTTACCCATAACTTCTTCATTTTAAATCCGTTTTGAGTGAATCAAATTGCTATGGTTTCATATTGAACTCTATTTTATGAATCTAAATAGAAAAAGTATAGGTTTATAGTCGGAAAAATAAGTTACAAGTCGTTTTTGTAAAGGTAGCCATTTCAGTCGAAAGAACGACGTCTAGATGACCATTTTAGAAAACATACTTCCACTTTGAGTTTAACCATAATTTTTGGATATAGTTTCATGTTCATAATAAAAATCATTTTCTCAGAATAACAACTTTTAAATCAAAGTTTATCATAGTTTTTAATTAACTAACCCAAAACAGCCCGCGGTGTTACTACGACGGCGTAAATCCGGT
Source organism: Rutidosis leptorrhynchoides (assembly GCF_046630445.1). Taxonomy (NCBI): domain Eukaryota; kingdom Viridiplantae; phylum Streptophyta; class Magnoliopsida; order Asterales; family Asteraceae; genus Rutidosis; species Rutidosis leptorrhynchoides. The sequence continues at coordinate 84,027,373 of NC_092341.1, read as the reverse complement.
TTTACTGTGTTTTTCGTGTTTCCAGGTTTTAAATCATTAAGTTAGCATATCATATAGATATAGAACATGTGTTTAGTTGATTTTAAAAGTCAAGTTAGAAGGATTAACTTTTGTTTGCGAACAAGTTTAGAATTAACTAAACTATGTTCTAGTGATTACAAGTTTAAACCTTCGAATAAGATAGCTTTATATGTATGAATCGAATGATGTTATGAACATCATTACTACCTTAATTTCCTTGGATAAACCTACTGGAAAAGAGAAAAATGGATCTAGCTTCAATGGATCCTTGGATGGCTCGAAGTTCTTGAAGCAGAATCATGACACGAAAACAAGTTCAAGTAAGATCATCACTTGAAATAAGATTGTTATAGTTATAGAAATTGAACCAAAGTTTGAATATGATTATTAACTTGTATTAGAATGATAACCTACTGTAAGAAACAAAGATTTCTTGAGGTTGGATGATCACCTTACAAGATTGGAAGTGAGCTAGCAAACTTGAAAGTATTCTTGATTTTATGAAACTAGAACTTTTGGAATTTATGAAGAACACTTAGAACTTGAAGATAGAACTTGAGAGAGATCAATTAGATGAAGAAAATTGAAGAATGAAAGTGTTTGTAGGTGTTTTTGGTCGTTGGTGTATGGATTAGATATAAAGGATATGTAATTTTGTTTTCATGTAAATAAGTCATGAATGATTACTCATATTTTTGTAATTTTATGAGATATTTCATGCTAGTTGCCAAATGATGGTTCCCACATGTGTTAGGTGACTCAAATGGGCTGCTAAGAGCTGATCATTGGAGTGTATATACCAATAGTACATACATCTAAAAGCTGTGTATTGTACGAGTACGAATACGGGTGCATACGAGTAGAATTGTTGATGAAACTGAACGAGGATGTAATTGTAAGCATTTTTGTTAAGTAGAAGTATTTTTATAAGTGTATTGAAGTCTTTCAAAAGTGTATAAATACATATTAAAACACTACATGTATATACATTTTAACTGAGTCGTTAAGTCATCGTTAGTCGTTACATGTAAGTGTTGTTTTGAAACCTTTAGGTTAACGATCTTGTTAAATGTTGTTAACCCAATGTTTATAATATCAAATGAGATTTTAAATTATTATATTATCATGATATTATCATGTATGAATATCTCTTAATATGATATATATACATTAAATGTCTTTACAACGATAATCGTTACATATATGTCTCGTTTAAAAATCATTAAGTTAGTAGTCTTGTTTTTACATATGTAGTTCATTGTTAATATACTTTATGATATGTTTTCTTATCATAGTATCATGTTAACTATATATATATATATCCATATATATGTCATCATATAGTTTTTACAAGTTTTAACGTTCGTGAATCACCGATCAACTTGGGTGGTCAATTGTCTATATGAAACATATTTCAATTAATCAAGTCTTAACAAGTTTGATTGCTTAACATGTTGGAAACATTTAATCATGTAAATATCAATCTCAATTAATATATATAAACATGGAAAAGTTCGGGTCACTACAGTACCTACCCGTTAAATAAATTTCGTCCCGAAATTTTAAGCTGTTGAAGGTGTTGACGAATCTTCTGGAAATAGATGCGGGTATTTCTTCTTCATCTGATCTTCACGCTCCCAGGTGAACTCGGGTCCTCTACGAGCATTCCATCAAACCTTAACAATTGGTATCTTGTTTTGCTTAAGTCTTTTAACCTCACGATCCATTATTTCGACGGGTTCTTCGATGAATTGAAGTTTTTCGTTGATTTGGATTTCATCTAACGGAATAGTGAGATCTTCTTTAGCAAAACATTTCTTTAAATTCGAGACGTGGAAAGTGTTATGTACAGCCGCGAGTTGTTGAGGTAACTCTAGTCGGTAAGCTACTGGTCCGACACGATCAATAATCTTGAATGGTCCAATATACCTTGGATTTAATTTCCCTCGTTTACAAAATCGAACAACGCCTTTCCAAGGTGCAACTTTAAGCATGACCATCTCTCCAATTTCAAATTCTATATCTTTTCTTTTAATGTCAGCGTAGCTCTTTTGTCGACTTTGGGCGGTTTTCAACCGTTGTTGAATTTGGATGATCTTCTCGGTAGTTTCTTGTATAATCTCCGGACCCGTAATCTGTCTATCCCCCACTTCACTCCAACAAATCGGAGACCTGCACTTTCTACCATAAAGTGCTTCAAACGGCGCCATCTCAATGCTTGAATGGTAGCTGTTGTTGTAGGAAAATTCTGCTAACGGTAGATGTCGATCCCAACTGTTTCCGAAATCAATAACACATGCTCGTAGCATGTCTTCAAGCGTTTGTATCGTCCTTTCGCTCTGCCCATCAGTTTGTGGATGATAGGCAGTACTCATGTCTAGACGAGTTCCTAATGCTTGCTGTAATGTCTGCCAGAATCTTGAAATAAATCTTCCATCCCTATCAGAGATAATAGAGATTGGTATTCCATGTCCGGAGATGACTTCCTTCAAATACAGTCGTGCTAACTTCTCCATCTTGTCATCTTCTCTTATTGGTAGGAAGTGTGCTGATTTGGTGAGACGATCAACTATTACCCAAATAGTATCAAAACCACTTGCAGTCCTTGGCAATTTAGTGATGAAATCCATGGTAATGTTTTCCCATTTCCATTCCGGGATTTCGGGTTGTTGAAGTAGACCTGATGGTTTCTGATGCTCAGCTTTGACCTTAGAACACGTCAAACATTCTCCTACGTATTTAGCAACATCGGCTTTCATACCCGGCCACCAAAAATGTTTCTTGAGATCCTTGTACATCTTCCCCGTTCCAGGATGTATTGAGTATCTGGTTTTATGAGCTTCTCTAAGTACCATTTCTCTCATATCTCCAAATTTTGGTACCCAAATCCTTTCAGCCCTATACCGGGTTCCGTCTTCCCGAATATTAAGATGCTTCTCCGATCCTTTGGGTATTTCATCCTTTAAATTTCCCTCTTTTAAAACTCCTTGTTGCGCCTCCTTTATTTGAGTAGTAATATTATTATGAATCATTATATTCATAGATTTTACTCGAATGGGTTCTCTGTCCTTCCTGCTCAAGGCATCGGCTACCACATTTGCCTTCCCCGGGTGGTAACGAATCTCAAAGTCGTAATCATTCAATAATTCAATCCACCTACGCTGCCTCATATTCAGTTGTTTCTGATTAAATATGTGTTGAAGACTTTTGTGGTCGGTATATATAATACTTTTGACCCCATATAAGTAGTGCCTCCAAGTCTTTAATGCAAAAACAACCGCGCCTAATTCCAAATCATGCGTCGTATAATTTTGTTCGTGAATCTTCAATTGTCTAGACGCATAAGCAATCACCTTCGTTCGTTGCATTAATACACAACCGAGACCTTGCTTTGATGCATCACAATAAATCACAAAATCATCATTCCCTTCAGGCAATGACAATATAGGTGCCGTAGTTAGCTTTTTCTTCAATAACTGAAACGCTTTCTCTTGTTCATCATTCCATTCAAATTTCTACCCTTTATGCGTTAATGCAGTCAAGGGTTTTGCTATTCTGGAAAAGTCTTGGATGAACCTTCTGTAGTAACCAGCTAGTCCTAAAAACTGGCGTATGTGTTTCGGAGTTTTCGGGGTTTCCCACTTTTCAACAGTTTCTATCTTTGCCGGATCCACCTTAATACCTTCTTTGTTCACTATGTGACCGAGGAATTGAACTTCTTCCAACCAAAATGCACACTTTGAAAACTTAGCGTACAATTCTTCCTTCCTCAATACTTCTAACACCTTTCTCAAATGTTCACCGTGTTCTTGGTCATTCTTTGAGTAAATAAGTATGTCATCAATGAAAACAATGACAAACTTGTCAAGGTATGGTCCACACACTCGGTTCATAAGGTCCATGAACACAGCTGGTGCATTAGTTAAACCAAACGGCATGACCATAAACTCGTAATGACCGTAACGTGTTCTGAAAGCAGTCTTTGGAATATCATCTTCTTTCACCCGCATTTGATGATACCCGGAACGTAAGTCAATCTTTGAATAAACAGACGAGCCTTGTAGTTGATCAAATAAGTCGTCGATTCTCAGTAGTGGGTAGCGGTTCTTGATGGTACGTTTGTTCAACTCTCGGTAGTCGATACACAACCTGAATGTACCATCTTTCTTCTTGACAAACAAAACAGGAGCTCCCCACGGTGATGTGCTTGGTCGAATGAAACCACGCTCTAAAAGTTCTTGTAATTGGCTTTGCAGTTCTTTCATCTCGCTGGGTGCGAGTCTGTAAGGAGCACGAGCTATTGGTGCAGCTCCTGGTACAAGATCTATTTGAAATTCAACGGATCGATGTGGGGGTAATCCCGGTAATTCTTTCGGAAATACATCGGGAAATTCTTTTGCAATGGGAACATCATGGATGCTCTTTTCTTCAGTTTGTACTTTCTCGACGTGTGCTAGAACAGCATAGCAACCTTTTCTTATTAGTTTTTGTGCCTTCAAATTACTAATAAGATGTAGCTTCGTGTTTCCCTTTTCTCCGTACACCATTAAGGGTTTTTCTTTTTCTCGTATAATGCGAATTGCATTTTTGTAACAAACGATCTCCGCTTTCACTTCTTTCAACCAGTCCATACCGATTATCACATCAAAACTCCCTAACTCTACTGGTATCAAATCAATCTTAAATGTTTCGCTAACCAGTTTAATTTCTCGATTCCGACATATATTATCTGCTGAAATTAATTTACCATTTGCTAATTCGAGTAAAAATTTACTATCCAAAGGCGTCAATGGACAACTTAATTTAGCACAAAAATCTCTACTCATATAGCTTCTATCCGCACCCGAATCAAATAAAACGTAAGCAGATTTATTGTCAATAAGAAACGTACCCGTAACAAGCTCCGGGTCTTCCTGTGCCTCTACCGCATTAATATTGAAAACTCTTCCACGGCCTTGTCCATTCGTGTTCTCCTGGTTCGGGCAATTTCTAATAATGTGGCCTGGTTTTCCACATTTATAACAAACTACATTGGCATAACTTGCTCCGACACTACTTGCTCCGCCATTACTCGTTCCGACACCATTTGTTCCTTTCGTTCTATTAACCCCTGGTCCGTAGACCTCACACTTCGCCGCGCTATGACCATTTCTTTTACACTTGTTGCAAAATTTGGTGCAGAACCCCGAGTGATTCTTTTCACACCTTTGGCATAGCTGCTTCTGATTGTTGTTGTTGTTGCGGTTATTATTGTTGTTGGGATGATTGTTGTAGTTGCTGTTGTTGTTGTTGTTGTTGTTGGGCCGTTTGTTGTAGTTGCGATTGATGTTGCGATTGTTGGGATAATTGTTGCGATTATTGTTGTAATTGCTGTTGTTGTTGTATTGGTGATTCTTATCACCGTTTTCCTCCCACTTTCTTTTGACTTGCTTCACATTGGCCTCTTCAGCAGTCTGCTCTTTAATTCTTTCTTCAATCTGGTTCACTAGTTTGTGAGCCATTCTACATGCCTGTTGTATGGAGGCGGGCTCGTGTGAACTTATATCTTCTTGGATTCTTTCCGGTAATCCTTTCACAAACGCGTCGATCTTCTCTTCCTCATCTTCGAATGCTCCCGGACACAATAGGCACAATTCTGTGAATCGTCTTTCGTACGTGGTAATATCAAATCCTTGGGTTCGTAACCCTCTAAGTTCTGTCTTGAGCTTATTGACCTCGGTTCTGGGACGGTACTTCTCGTTCATCAAGTGCTTGAATGCTGACCACGGTAGTGCGTACGCATCATCTTGTCCCACTTGCTCTAGATAGGTATTCCACCATGTTAACGCAGAACCTGTGAAGGTATGCGTAGCGTACTTCACTTTGTCCTCTTCAGTACACTTACTTATGGAAAACACCGATTCAACCTTCTCGGTCCACCGTTTCAATCTGATCGGTCCTTCGGTTCCATCAAATTCCAAAGGTTTGCAGGCAGTGAATTCTTTGTAGGTGCATCCTACACGATTTCCTGTACTGCTAGATCCAAGGTTATTGTTGGTATGTAGCGCAGCCTGTACTGCGGCTATGTTTGAAGCTAGAAAAGTACGGAATTCCTCTTCATTCATATTTACGGTGTGTCGAGTAGTCGGTGCCATTTCCTTCAAAATAGTTAAATGGAACAAGTTAATCATACAGAATATTAAGAGTAGTTAATTGTATTTCGTAGCATAATATGAACTCATTTATAAAAGCTTTTTCTTCATATTAGCGTTTTATAAGTTTAAATTCGGGTAGTACCTACCAGTTAAGTTCATACTTAGTAGCTAATATACAATTCAACTACTACAATTCTATATGAAAAACTGATTATAATAATATTTCGGTTTCAAACTTTTATACAATATTTTACAAACTTACAATACCGCTTCTTTTACATAAAGCATGAAATATAGCACACAATAACTTTGATACAAGATAGTTGTGAAGACAATTCTAGCTAGTACACAAGTCGTTCAGCAAAGGCAATAAAGACACGTAATTCATACGTCCAGAAACAAGTCATGCATTCTGGTTTTACTAGGACTACTTCCCATCCTTGGTCTTGTGCAACATAACCGTTATGGCCGTTGATAAGACAGCGTGTTGTAACGTCATCAAAGGGACGAGGGTTACGTAATGTCCAACAGTCCCGTAATAATCTAAAAACCTCATTTCTTACCCCAATTACCGACTCCGTCACTTGTGGAAACGTTTTGTTTAATAGTTGTAGCCCGATGTTCTTGTTCTCACTTTGGTGAGAAGCGAACATTACTAATCCGTAAGCATAACATGCTTCTTTATGTTGCATGTTAGCCGCTTTTTCTAAATCACGAAGTCCAATATTCGGATATATTGAGTCAAAATAATTTCTTAACCCGTTGCGTAAAATAGCATTTGGGTTCCCCGCAATATATGCGTCAAAGTAAACACACCGTAACTTATGGGTTTCCCAATGTGATATCCCCCATCTTTCAAACGAAAGTCTCTTATAAACCAAGACATTCTTGGAACGTTCTTCGAATGTCTTACAAACTGATCTCGCCTTAAATAGTTGTGCCGAAGAATTCTGGCCGACTCTAGACAAGATTTCATCAATCATGTCTCCGGGTAGGTCTCTTAAAATATTGGGTTGTCTATCCATTTTGTGTTTTTAAACTGTAAAATAGACAAGAGTTAGATTCATAAAAAAATACTTATTAATACAAGCAATTTTTACATATATCATAAAGCATAAGAACACTATATTACATATATTACACCACACGAATACAACTATCTTATTCCGACTCGCTCGTTTCTTCTTCTTCGGTTTTGGTTCGTTTTGCCAAGTTTCTAGGGATATATGATGTTCCCCTAATACGAGCCGTCGTTGTCCACATTGGTTTAGAAAAACCTGGTGGTTTAGAGGTTCCCGGGTCATTGTTACAACTTAAGGACTTCGGGGGTTGACGATACATATAAAGTTCATCGGGGTTGGAATTAGATTTCTCTATTTTTATGCCCTTTCCCTTATTATTTTCTTTTGCCTTTTTAAATTCAGTTGGGGTAATTTCTATAACATCATCAGAATTCTCGTCAGAATCCGATTCATCGGAGAATTGGTAATCCTCCCAATATTTTGCTTCCTTGGCGGAAACACCATTGACCATAATTAACTTTGGTCGGTTGGTTGAGGATTTTATTTTACTTAACCGTTTTATTATTTCCCCCACCGGTTCTATTTCTTCATCCGGTTCCGATTCTTCTTCCGGTTCCGATTCTTCTTCCGGTTCCGACTCTTCTTCCGGTTCCTCTTCGGGAACTTGTGAATCAGTCCACAAATCATTCCAATTTACATTTGACTCTTCATTATTATTAGGTGAGTCAATGGGACTTGTTCTAGAGGTAGACATCTATCACATAATATCAAACACGTTAAGAGATTAATATATCACATAATATTCATATGTTAAAAATATATAGTTTCCAACAAAAATGTTAAGCAATCATTTTTAAACAAAACACGGTCGAAGTCCAGACTCACTAATGCATCCTAACAAACTCGATAAGACACACTAATGCAAATTTTCTGGTTCTCTAAGACCAACGCTCGGATACCAACTGAAATGTCCCGTTCTTATTGATTAAAAACGTTCCATATTAATTGATTTCGTTGCGAGGTTTTGACCTCTATATGAGACGTTTTTCAAAGACTGCATTCATTTTTAAAACAAACCATAACCTTTATTTCATAAATAAAGGTTTAAAAAGCTTTACGTAGATTATCAAATAATGATAATCTAAAATATCCTGTTTACACACGACCATTACATAATGGTTTACAATACAAATATGTTACATCGAAATCAGTTTCTTGAATGCAGTGTTTACACAATATCATACAAACATGGACTCCAAATCTTGTCCTTATTTTAGTATGCAACAGCGGAAGCTCTTAATATTCACCTGAGAATAAACATGCTTTAAACGTCAACAAAAATGTTGGTGAGTTATAGGTTTAACCTATATATCAAATCGTAACAATAGACCACAAGATTTCATATTTCAATACACATCCCATACATAGAGATAAAAATCATTCATATGGTGAACACCTGGTAACCGACAATAACAAGATGCATATATAAGAATATCCCCATCATTCCGGGACACCCTTCGGATATGATATAAATTTCGAAGTACTAAAGCATCCGGTACTTTGGACGGGGTTTGTTAGGCCCAATAGATCTATCTTTAGGATTCGCGTCAATTAGGGTGTCTGTTCCCTAATTCTTAGATTACCAGACTTAATAAAAAGGGGCATATTCGATTTCGATAATTCAACCATAGAATGTAGTTTCACGTACTTGTGTCTATTTTGTAAATCATTTATAAAACCTGCATGTATTCTCATCCCAAAAATATTAGATTTTAAAAGTGGGACTATAACTCACTTTCACAGATTTTTACTTCGTCGGGAAGTAAGACTTGGCCACTGTTGATTCACGAACCTATAACAATATATACATATATATTAAAGTATGTTCAAAATATATTTACAACACTTTTAATATATTTTGATGTTTTAAGTTTATTAAGTCAGCTGTCCTCGTTAGTAACCTATAACTAGTTGTCCACAGTTAGATGTACAGAAATAAATCGATAAATATTATCTTGAATCAATCCACGACCCAGTGTATACGTATCTCAGTATTGATCACAACTCAAACTATATATATTTTGGAATCAACCTCAACCCTGTATAGCTAACTCCAACATTCACATATAGAGTGTCTATGGTTGTTCCGAAATATATATAGATGTGTCGACATGATAGGTCGAAACATTGTATACGTGTCTATGGTATCTCAAGATTACATAATATACAATACAAGTTGATTAAGTTATGGTTGGAATAGATTTGTTACCAATTTTCACGTAGCTAAAATGAGAAAAATTATCCAATCTTGTTTTACCCATAACTTCTTCATTTTAAATCCGTTTTGAGTGAATCAAATTGCTATGGTTTCATATTGAACTCTATTTTATGAATCTAAATAGAAAAAGTATAGGTTTATAGTCGGAAAAATAAGTTACAAGTCGTTTTTGTAAAGGTAGCCATTTCAGTCGAAAGAACGACGTCTAGATGACCATTTTAGAAAACATACTTCCACTTTGAGTTTAACCATAATTTTTGGATATAGTTTCATGTTCATAATAAAAATCATTTTCTCAGAATAACAACTTTTAAATCAAAGTTTATCATAGTTTTTAATTAACTAACCCAAAACAGCCCGCGGTGTTACTACGACGGCGTAAATCCGGTTTTACGGTGTTTTTCGTGTTTCCAGGTTTTAAATCATTAAGTTAGCATATCATATAGATATAGAACATGTGTTTAGTTGATTTTAAAAGTCAAGTTAGAAGGATTAACTTTTGTTTGCGAACAAGTTTAGAATTAACTAAACTATGTTCTAGTGATTACAAGTTTAAACCTTCGAATAAGATAGCTTTATATGTATGAATCGAATGATGTTATGAACATCATTACTACCTTAATTTCCTTGGATAAACCTACTGGAAAAGAGAAAAATGGATCTAGCTTCAATGGATCCTTGGATGGCTCGAAGTTCTTGAAGCAGAATCATGACACGAAAACAAGTTCAAGTAAGATCATCACTTGAAATAAGATTGTTATAGTTATAGAAATTGAACCAAAGTTTGAATATGATTATTACCTTGTATTAGAATGATAACCTACTGTAAGAAACAAAGATTTCTTGAGGTTGGATGATCACCTTACAAGATTGGAAGTGAGCTAGCAAACTTGAAAGTATTCTTGATTTTATGAAACTAGAACTTTTGGAATTTATGAAGAACACTTAGAACTTGAAGATAGAACTTGAGAGAGATCAATTAGATGAAGAAAATTGAAGAATGAAAGTGTTTGTAGGTGTTTTTGGTCGTTGGTGTATGGATTAGATATAAAGGATATGTAATTTTGTTTTCATGTAAATAAGTCATGAATGATTACTCATATTTTTGTAATTTTATGAGATATTTCATGCTAGTTGCCAAATGATGGTTCCCACATGTGTTAGGTGACTCACATGGGCTGCTAAGAGCTGATCATTGGAGTGTATATACCAATAGTACATACATCTAAAAGCTGTGTATTGTACGAGTACGAATACGGGTGCATACGAGTAGAATTGTTGATGAAACTGAACGAGGATGTAATTGTAAGCATTTTTGTTAAGTAGAAGTATTTTGATAAGTGTATTGAAGTCTTTCAAAAGTGTATAAATACATATTAAAACACTACATGTATATACATTTTAACTGAGTCGTTAAGTCATCGTTAGTCGTTACATGTAAGTGTTGTTTTGAAACCTTTAGGTTAACGATCTTGTTAAATGTTGTTAACCCAATGTTTATAATATCAAATGAGATTTTAAATTATTATATTATCATGATATTATCATGTATGAATATCTCTTAATATGATATATATACATTAAATGTCTTTACAACGATAATCGTTACATATATGTCTCGTTTAAAAATCATTAAGTTAGTAGTCTTGTTTTTACATATGTAGTTCATTGTTAATATACTTTATGATATGTTTTCTTATCATAGTATCATGTTAACTATATATATATATCCATATATATGTCATCATATAGTTTTTACAAGTTTTAACGTTCGTGAATCACCGATCAACTTGGGTGGTCAATTGTCTATATGAAACATATTTCAATTAATCAAGTCTTAACAAGTTTGATTGCTTAACATGTTGAAAACATTTAATCATGTAAATATCAATCTCAATTAATATATATAAACATGGAAAAGTTCGGGTCACTACAGTAAACACATGGTAACTTATGGATTTCCCAATGTGATATCCCCCATCTTTCGAACGAAAGCCTTTTATAAACCAAGGCAATCTTGGAACGTTCTTCGAATGTCTTACAAACTGATCTCGCTGTAGTGACCCGAACTTTTCCATGTTTATATATATTAATTGAGATTGATATTTACATGATTAAATGTTTCCAACATGTTAAGCAATCAAACTTGTTAAGACTTGATTAATTGAAATATGTTTCATATAGACAATTGACCACCCAAGTTGACAGGCGATTCACGAACGTTAAAACTTGTAAAAACGACATGACGATATATATATGGATATACATATGGTTAACATGAGATTATGATAATTAAGTATCTCCATAAGTATATTAACAATGAGTTATATACATATAAACAAGACTACTAACTTAAGGATTTCGAAACGAGACATATATGTAACGATTATCGTTGTAACGACATTTAAATGTATATATATCATATTAAGATATATTAATATATCATAATAGCATGATAATATAATAATTTAACATCTCATTAGATATAATAAACAATGGGTTAACAACATTAATTGAGATCGTTAACTTAAAGGTTTCAAAACAACACTTACATGTAACGACTAACGATGACTTAACGACTCAGTTAAAATGTATATACATGTAGTGTATTTAGATGTATTAAAATACTTTTGGAAGACTTCAAGACATATATCAAAACACTCATACTTAACAAAAATGGTTACAGTTACTTTCCCATTCGTTTCTTTCATCAAGAATTCTAGTCGTATTCTTACCCGTATTATACACAGCTTCAAAACGTACTTACTATGGGTATATACCAATAGGAACTAGCATGGGATACCACTCTTGATTATGTCATGTATGACTAATCAATTTTAACTTCTACCATGAGCTAGTCAACTAACTAGAACTCCTTTTAACCCCACTCACCACTCACCAATTACCACTCATCATTCACTCCATTTCACTTCCAATTCTCTTTCTAATTCTCTCTCAACACACCCACACTATTATGAACGTATTTTTCCAGTAGTTAATCATCATCTTCATCAAAAATCACTTCAAGAATCAAGCTATAATCATCATAGGAAGAACACTTCAAGAACACTTCAAAAATCCCTTCAAGTTTACTAATTTACTTCCAAGCTTTCTAATCCATTCCAAGTAATCATCTAAGATCAAGAAACCTTTGTTATATACAGTAGGTTATCTTTCTTATTTAAGGTAATATTCATATTCAAACTTTGATTCAATTTCTATAACTATAAACTCTCTTAATTCGAGTAAAAATCTTACTTGAACTTGTTTTTGTGTCATGATCCTACTTCAAGAACTTTCAAGCCATCCAAGATCCTTTGAAGCTAGATCATTTCTTGTCACTTCCAGTAGGTTTACCTACTAAACTTGAGGTAGTAATGATGTTCATAACATCATTCGATTCATATATATAAAACTATCTTATTCGAAGGTTTAAACTCGTAATCACTAGAACATAGTTTAGTTAATTCTAAACTTGTTCGCAAACAAAAGTTAATCCTTCTAACTTGACTTTTAAAATTAACTAAACACATGTTCTATATCTATATGATATGCTAACTTAATGATTTAAAACCTGGAAACACGAAAAACACCGTAAAACCGGATTTACGCCGTCGTAGTAACACCGCGGGCTGTTTTGGGTTAGTTAATTAAAAACTATGATAAACTTTGATTTAAAAGTTGTTATTCTGAGAAAATGATTTTTATTATGAACATGAAACTATATCCAAAAATTATGGTTAAACTCAAAGTGGAAGTATGTTTTCTAAAATGGTCATCTAGACGTCGTTCTTTCGACTGAAATGACTACCTTTACAAAAACGACTTGTAACTTATTTTTCCGACTATAAACCTATACTTTTTCTATTTATATTCATAAAATAGAGTTCAATATGAAACCATAGCAATTTGATTCACTCAAAACGGATTTAAAATGAAGAAGTTATGGGTAAAACAAGATTGGATAATTTTTCTCATTTTAGCTATGCGAAAATTGGTAACAAATCTATTCCAACCATAACTTAATCAACTTGTATTGTATATTATGTAATCTTGAGATACCATAGACACGTATACAATGTTTCGACCTATCATGTCGACACATCTATATATATTTCGGAACAACCATAGACACTCTATATGTGAATGTTGGAGTTAGCTATACAGGGTTGAGGTTGATTCCAAAATATATATAGTTTGAGTTGTGATCAATACTGAGATACGTATACACTGGGTCGTGGATTGATTCAAGATAATATTTATCTATTTATTTTTGTACATCTAACTTTGGACAACTAGTTGTAGGTTACTAACGAGGACAGCTGACTTAATAAACTTAAAACATCAAAATATATTAAAAGTGTTGTAAATATATTTTGAACATACTTTAATATAGATGTATATATTGTTATAGGTTCGTGAATCAACAGTGGCCAAGTCTTACTTCTCGACGAAGTAAAAATCTGTGAAAGTGAGTTATAGTCCCACTTTTAAAATCTAATATTTTTGGGATGAGAATACATGCAGGTTTTACAAATGATTTACAAAATAGACACAAGTACGTGAAACTACATTCTATGGTTGAATTATCGAAATCAAATATGCCCCTTTTTATTAAGTCTGGTAATCTAAGAATTAGGGAACAGACACCCTAATTGACGCGAATCCTAAAGATAGATCTATTGGGCCTAACAAACCCCATCCAAAGTACCGGATGCTTTAGTACTTCGAAATTTATATCATATCCGAAGGGTGTCCCGGAATGATGGGGATATTCTTATATATGCATCTTGTTAATGTCGGTTACCAGGTGTTCACCATATGAATGATTTTTATCTCTATGTATGGGATGTGTATTGAAATATGAAATCTTGTGGTCTATTATTATGATTTGATATATATAGGTTAAACCTATAACTCACCAACATTTTTGTTGACGTTTTAAGCATGTTTATTCTCAGGTGATTATTAAGAACTTCCGCTGTCGCATACTTAAATAAGGACGAGATTTGGAGTCTATGCTTGTATGATATTGTGTAAAAACTGCATTCAAGAAACTTATTTTGCTGTAACATATTTGTATTGTAAACCATTATGTAATGGTCGTGTGTAAACATGATATTTTAGATTATCATTATTTGATAATCTACGTAAAGCTTTTTAAACCTTTATTGATGAAATAAAGGTTATGGTTTGTTTTAAAATGAATGCAGTCTTTGAAAAACGTCTCATATAGAGGTCAAAACCTCGCAACGAAATCAATTAATATGGAACGTTTTTAATCAATAAGAACGGGACATTTCAGTTGGTATCCGAGCGTTGGTATTAGAGAACCAGAATTTTGCATTAGTGTGTCTTATCGAGTTTGTTAGGATGCATTAGTGAGTCTGGACTTCGACCGTGTTTACTTGAAAAAATGATTGCTTAACAAATTTTGTTGGAAACTATATATTTTTAACATGTGAATATTATGTGATATATTAATCTCTTAACGCGTTTGATATTATGTGATAGATGTCTACCTCTAGAACAAGTCCCATTGACTCACCTAATAATAATGAAGAGTCAAATGTAAATTGGAATGATTCGTGGACTGATTCACAAGTTCCCGAAGAGGAACCGGAAGAAGAGTCGGAACCAGAAGAAGAATCGGAACCGGAAGAAGAATCGGAACCGGATGAAGAAATAGAACCGGTGGGGGAAATAATAAAACGGTTAAGTAAAAGAAAATCCTCAACCAACCGACCAAGGTTAATTATGGTCAATGGTGTTTTCGCTAAGGAAGCAAAATATTGGGAGGATTACCAATTCTTCGATGAATCGGATTCTGACGAGAATTCCGATGATGTTATAGAAATTACCCCAACTGAATTTAAAAAGGCAAAAGAAAATAATAATGGAAAGGGCATAAAAATAGAGAAATCTAATTCCAACCCCGATGAACTTTATATGTATCGTCAACCCCCGAAGTCCTTAAGTTGTAACAATGACCTGGGAACCTCTAAACCACCAGGTTTTTCTAAACCAATGTGGAAAACGACGGCTCGTATTAGGGGAACATCATATATCCCTAGAAACTTGGCAAAACGAACCAAAACTGAAGAAGAAGAAACAAGCGAGTTGGAATAAGATAGTTGTATTCGTGTGGTGTAATATATGTAATATAGTGTGCTTATGCTTTATGATATATGTAAAAATTGCTTGTATTAATAAGTATTTTTTTTATGAATCTAACTCTTGTCTATTTTACAGTATAAAAACACAAAATGGATAGACAACCCAATATTTTAAGAGACCTACCCGGAGACATGATTGATGAAATCTTGTCTAGAGTCGGTCAGAATTCTTCGGCACAACTATTTAAGGCGAGATCAGTTTGTAAGACATTCGAAGAACGTTCCAAGAATGCCTTGGTTTATAAAAGGCTTTCGTTCGAAAGATGGGGGATATCACATTGAGAAATCCATAAGTTACGATGTGTTTACTTTGACGCATATATTGCGGGGAACCCAAATGCTATTTTACGCAATAGGTTAAGAAATTATTTTGACTCAATATATCCGAATATTGGACTTCGTGATTTAGAAAAAGCGGCTAACATGCAACATAAAGAAGCATGTTATGCTTACGGATTAGTAATGTTCGCTTCTCACCAAAGTGAGAACAAGAACATCGACCTGCAACTATTAAACAAAACGTTCCCACAAGTGACGGAGTCGGTAATTGGGGTAAGAAATGAGGTTTTTAGATTGTTACGGGACTGTTGGACATTACGTAACCCTCGTCCCTTTGACGACGTTACAACACGCTGTCTTATCAACGGCCATAACGGTTATGTTCCACAAGACCAAGGATGGGAAGTAGTCCTAGTAAAACCAGAATGCATGACTTGTTTCTGGACGTATGAATTACGTGTCTTTATTGCCTTTGCTGAACGACTTGTGTACTAGCTAGAATTATCTTCACAACCATCTTGTATCAAATTTATTGTGTGCTATATTTCATGCTATATGTAAAATAAGCGGTATTGTAAGTTTGTAAAATATTGTGTAAAAGTTTGAACGCGAAATATTATTATAATCAGTTTTTCATATAGAATTGTAGTAGTTGAATTGTATATTAGCTACTAAGTATGAACTTAACGGGTAGGTACTACCCGAATTTAAACTTATAAAACGCTAATATGAAGAAAAAACTTTTATAAATGAGTTCATATTATGCTACGAAATACTATTAACTACTCTTAATATTCTGTATGATTAACTTGTTCCATTTGACTATTTTGAAGGAAATGCCACCGACTACTTGACACACCGTGAATATGAATGAAGAGGAATTCCGTACTTTTCTAGCTTCAAATATAGCCGCAGTACAGGCTGCGCTACATACCAACAATAACCTTGGATCTAGCAGTACAGGAAATCGTGTAGGATGCACCTACAAAGAATTCACTGCCTGCAAACCTTTGGAATTTGATGGAACCGAAGGACCGATCGGATTGAAACGGTGGACCGAGAAGGTCGAATTGGTGTTTGCCATAAGTAAGTGTACTGAAGAGGACAAAGTAAAGTACGCTTCGCATACCTTCACAGGTTCTGCGTTAACATGGTGGAATACCTATCTAGAGCAAGTGGGACAAGACGATGCGTACGCACTACCGTGGTCAACATTCAAGCACTTGATGAACGAGAAGTACCGTCCCAGAACCGAGGTCAATAAGCTCAAGACAGAACTTAGAGGGTTACGAACCCAAGGATTTGATATTACCACGTACAAAAGACGATTCACAGAATTGTGCCTATTGTGTCCGGGAGCATTCGAAGATGAGGAAGAGAAGATCGACGCGTTTGTGAAAGGATTACCGGAAAGAATCCAAGAAGATATAAGTTCACACGAGCCCGCCTCCATACAACAGGCATGTAGAATGGCTCACAAACTAGTGAACCAGATTGAAGAAAGAATTAAAGAATAGACTGCTGAAGAGGCCAATGTAAAGCAAGTCAAAACAAAGTGGGAGGAAAATGGTGATAAGAATCACCAATACAACAACAACATCAATTACAACAATAATCGCAACAATTATCCCAACAATCGCAACATCAATCGCAACTACAACAAATGGCCCAACAACAACAACAACAACAACAGCAACTACAACAATCATCCCAACAACAATAATAACCGCAACAACAACAACAATCAGAAGCAGCTATGCCAAAGGTGTGAAAAGTATCACTCGGGATTCTGCACCAAATTTTGCAACAAGTGTAAAAGAAATGGTCATAGCGCGGCGAAGTGTGAGGTCTACGGACCAGGGGTTAATAGAACGAAAGGAACAAATGGTGTCGGAACGAGTAATGGCGGAGCAAGTAGTGTCGGAGCAAGTTATGCCAATGTAGTTTGTTATAAATGTGGAAAACCGGGCCACATTATTAGAAATTGCCCGAACCAGGAGAACACGAATGGGCAAGGCCGTGGAAGAGTTTTCAATATTAATGCGGCAGAGGCACAGGAAGACCCGGAGCTTGTTACGGGTACGTTTCTTATTGACAATAAATCTGCTTATGTTTTATTTGATTCGGGTACGGATAGAAGCTATATGAGTAGAGATTTTTGTGCTAAATTAAGTTGTCCATTGACGCCTTTGGATAGTAAATTTTTACTCGAATTAGCAAATGGTAAATTAATTTCAGCAGATAATATATGTCGGAATCGAGAAATTAAACTGGTTAGCGAAACATTTAAGATTGATTTGATACCAGTAGAGTTAGGGAGTTTTGATGTGATAATCGGTATGGACTGGTTGAAAGAAGTGAAAGCAGATATCGTTTGTTACAAAAATGCAATTCGCATTATACGAGAAAAAGGAAAACCCTTAATGGTGTACGGAGAAAAGGGCAACACGAAGCTACATCTTATTAGTAATTTGAAGGCACAAAAACTAATAAGAAAAGGTTGCTATGCTGTTCTAGCACACATCGAGAAAGTACAAACTGAAGAAAAGAGCATCAATGTTGTTCCCATTGCAAAAGAATTTCTCGATGTATTTCCGAAAGAATTACCGGGATTACCCCCACATCGATCCGTTGAATTTCAAATAGATCTTGTACCAGGAGCTGCACCAATAGCTCGTGCTCCTTACAGACTCGCACCCAGCGAGAGGAAAGAACTGCAAAGTTAATTACAAGAACTTTTAGAGCGTGGTTTCATTCGACCAAGCACATCACCGTGGAGAGCTCCTGTTTTGTTTGTCAAGAAGAAAGATGGTACATTCAGGTTGTGTATCGACTACCGAGAGTTGAACAAACTTACCATCAAGAACCGCTACCCACTACCGAGAATCGACGACTTATTTGATCAACTACAAGGCTCGTCTGTTTATTCAAAGATTGACTTACGTTCCAGGTATCATCAAATGCGGGTGAAAGAAGATGATATTCCAAAGACTGCTTTCAGAACACGTTACGGTCATTACGAGTTTATGGTCATGCCATTTGGTTTAACTAATGCACCAGCTGTGTTCATGGACCTTATAAACCGAGTGTGTGGACCATACCTTGACAAGTTTGTCATTGTTTTCATTGATGACATACTTATTTACTCAAAGAATGACCAAGAACACGGTGAACATTTGAGAAAGGTGTTAGAAGTATTGAGGAAGGAAGAATTGTACGCTAAATTTTCAAAGTGTGCATTTTGGTTGGAAGAAGTTCAATTCCTCGGTCACATAGTGAACAAAAAAGGTATTAAGGTGGATCCGGTAAAGATAGAAACTGTTGAAAAGTGGGAAACCCCGAAAACTCCGAAACACATACGCCAGTTTTTAGGACTAGCTGGTTACTACAGAAGGTTCATCCAAGACTTTTCCAGAATAGCAAAACCCTTGACTGCATTAACGCATAAAGGGAAGAAATTTGAATGGAAGGATGAACAAGAGAAAGCGTTTCAGTTATTGAAGAAAAAGCTAACTACGGCACCTATATTGTCATTGCCTGAAGGGAATGATGATTTTGTGATTTATTGTGACGCATCAAAGCAAGGTCTCGGTTGTGTATTAATGCAACGAACGAAGGTGATTGCTTATGCGTCTAGACAATTGAAGATTCACGAACAAAATTATACGACGCATGATTTGGAATTAGGCGCGGTTGTTTTTGCATTAAAGACTTGGAGGCACTACTTATATGGGGTCAGAAGTATTATATATACCGACCACAAAAGTCTTCAACACATATTTAATCAGAAACAACTGAATATGAGGCAGCGTAGGTGGATTGAATTATTGAATGATTACGACTTTGAGATTCGTTACCACTCGGGGAAGGCAAATGTGGTAGCCGATGCCTTGAGCAGGAAGGACAGAGAACCCATTCGAGTAAAATCTATGAATATAATGATTCATAATAACCTTACTACTCAAATAAAGGAGGCGCAACAAGGAGTTTTAAAAGAGCGAAATTTAAAGGATGAAATACCCAAAGGATCGGAGAAGCATCTTAATATTCGGGAAGACGGAACCCGGTATAGGGCTGAAAGGATTTGGGTACCAAAATTTGGAGATATGAGAGAAATGGTACTTAGAGAAGCTCATAAAACCAGATACTCAATACATCCTGGAACGGGGAAGATGTACAAGGATCTCAAGAAACATTTTTGGTGGCCGGGTATGAAAGCCGATGTTGCTAAATACGTAGGAGAATGTTTGACGTGTTCTAAGGTCAAAGCTGAGCATCAGAAACCATCAGGTCTACTTCAACAACCCGAAATCCCAGAATGGAAATGGGAAAACATTACCATGGATTTCATCACTAAATTGCCAAGGACTGCAAGTGGTTTTGATACTATTTGGGTAATAATTGATCGTCTCACCAAATCAGCACACTTCCTGCCA
Organism: Rutidosis leptorrhynchoides; assembly: GCF_046630445.1. Classification (NCBI taxonomy): domain Eukaryota; kingdom Viridiplantae; phylum Streptophyta; class Magnoliopsida; order Asterales; family Asteraceae; genus Rutidosis; species Rutidosis leptorrhynchoides. The sequence continues at coordinate 84,007,027 of NC_092341.1, read as the reverse complement.
ATAAGAGAAGATGACAAGATGGAGAAGTTAGCACGACTGTATTTGAAGGAAGTCGTCTCCAGACATGGAATACCAATCTCTATTATCTCTGATAGGGATGGCAGATTTATTTCAAGATTCTGGCAGACATTACAGCAAGCATTAGGAACTCGTCTAGACATGAGTACTGCCTATCATCCACAAACTGATGGGCAGAGCGAAAGGACGATACAAACACTTGAAGACATGCTACAAGCATGTGTTATTGATTTCGGAAACAGTTGGGATCGACATCTACCGTTAGCAGAATTTTCCTACAACAACAGCTACCATTCAAGCATTGAGATGGCGCCGTTTGAAGCACTTTATGGTAGAAAGTGCAGGTCTCCGATTTGTTGGAGTGAAGTGGGGGATAGACAGATTACGGGTCCGGAGATTATACAAGAAACTACCGAGAAGATCATCCAAATTCAACAACGGTTGAAAACCGCCCAAAGTCGACAAAAGAGCTACGCTGACATTAAAAGAAAAGATATAGAATTTGAAATTGGAGAGATGGTCATTCTTAAATTTGCACCTTGGAAAGGCGTTGTTCGATTTGGTAAACGAGGTAAATTAAATCCAAGGTATATTGGACCATTCAAGATTATTGATCGTGTCGGACCAGTAGCTTACCGACTTGAGTTACCTCAACAACTCGTGGCTGTACATAACACTTTCCACGTCTCGAATTTGAAAAAATGTTTTGCTAAAGAAGATCTCACTATTCCATTAGATGAAATCCAAATCAACGAAAAACTCCAATTCATCGAAGAACCCGTCGAAATAATGGATCGTGAGGTTAAAAGACTTAAGCAAAACAAGATACCAATTGTTAAGGTTCGATGGAATGCTCGAAGAGGACCCAAGTTCACCTGGGAGCGTGAAGATCAGATGAAGAAGAAATACCCACATCTATTTCCAGAAGATTCGTCAACACCTTCCACAGCTTAAAATTTCGGGACGAAATTTATTTAACGGGTAGGTACTGTAGTGACCCGAACTTTTCCATGTTTATATATATTAATTGAGATTGATATTTACATGATTAAATGTTTCCGACATGTTAAGCAATCAAACTTGTTAAGACTTGATTAATTGAAATATGTTTCATATAGACAATTGACCACCCAAGTTGACAGGCGATTCACGAACGTTAAAACTTGTAAAAACGACATGACGATATATATATGGATATACATATGGTTAACATGAGATTATGATAAGTAAGTATCTCCATAAGTATATTAACAATGAGTTATATACATATAAACAAGACTACTAACTTAAGGATTTCGAAACGAGACATATATGTAACGATTATCGTTGTAACGACATTTAAATGTATATATATCATATTAAGATATATTAATATATCATAATAGCATGATAATATAATAATTTAACATCTCATTAGATATAATAAACAATGGGTTAACAACATTAATTGAGATCGTTAACTTAAAGGTTTCAAAACAACACTTACATGTAACGACTAACGATGACTTAACGACTCAGTTAAAATGTATATACATGTAGTGTATTTAGATGTATTAAAATACCTTTAGAAGACTTCAAGACATATATCAAAACACTCATACTTAACGAAAATGGTTACAGTTACTTTCCCATTCTTTTCATTCATCAAGAATTCTAGTCGTATTCTTACCCGTATTATACACAGCTTCAAAACGTACTTACTATGGGTATATACCAATAGGAACTAGCATGGGATTCCACTCTTGATTATGTCATGTATGACTAATCAATTTTAACTTCTACCATGAGCTAGTCAACTAACTAGAACTCCTTTTAACCCCACTCACCACTCACCAATTACCACTCATCATTCACTCCATTTCACTTCCAATTCTCTTTCTAATTCTCTCTCAACACACCCACACTATTATGAACGTATTTTTCCAGTAGTTAATCATCATCTTCATCAAAAATCACTTCAAGAATCAAGCTATAATCATCATAGGAAGAACACTTCAAGAACACTTCAAAAATCCCTTCAAGTTTACTAATTTACTTCCAAGCTTTCTAATCCATTCCAAGTAATCATCTAAGATCAAGAAACCTTTGTTATATACAGTAGGTTATCTTTCTTATTTAAGGTAATATTCATATTCAAACTTTGATTCAATTTCTATAACTATAAACTATCTTAATTCGAGTAAAAATCTTACTTGAACTTGTTTTTGTGTCATGATCCTACTTCAAGAACTTTCAAGCCATCCAAGATCCTTTGAAGCTAGATCATTTCTTGTCACTTCCAGTAGGTTTACCTACTAAACTTGAGATAGTAATGATGTTCATAACATCATTCGATTCATATATATAAAACTATCTTATTCGAAGGTTTAAACTCGTAATCACTAGAACATAGTTTAGTTAATTCTAAACTTGTTCGCAAACAAAAGTTAATCCTTCTAACTTGACTTTTAAAATTAACTAAACACATGTTCTATATCTATATGATATGCTAACTTAATGATTTAAAACCTGGAAACACGAAAACACCGTAAAACCGGATTTACGCCGTCGTAGTAACACCGCGGGCTGTTTTGGGTTAGTTAATTAAAAACTATGATAAACTTTGATTTAAAAGTTGTTATTCTGAGAAAATGATTTTTATTATGAACATGAAACTATATCCAAAAATTATGGTTAAACTCAAAGTGGAAGTATGTTTTCTAAAATGGTCATCTAGACGTCGTTCTTTCGACTGAAATGACTACCTTTACAAAAACGACTTGTAACTTATTTTTCCGACTATAAACCTATACTTTTTCTATTTAGATTCATAAAATAGAGTTCAATATGAAACCATAGCAATTTGATTCACTCAAAACGAATTTAAAATGAAGAAGTTATGGGTAAAACAAGATTGGATAATTTTTCTCATTTTAGCTACGCGAAAATTGGTAACAAATCTATTCCAACCATAACTTAATCAACTTGTATTGTATATTATGTAATCTTGAGATACCATAGACACGTATACAATGTTTCGACCTATCATGTCGACACATCTATATATATTTCAGAACAACCATAGACACTCTATATGTGAATGTTGGAGTTAGCTATACAGGGTTGAGGTTGATTCTAAAATATATATAGTTTGAGTTGTGATCAATACTGAGATACGTATACACTGGGTCGTGGATTGATTCAAGATAATATTTATCGATTTATTTCTGTACATCTAACTGTGGACAACTAGTTGTAGGTTACTAACGAGGACAGCTGACTTAATAAACTTAAAGCATCAAAATATATTAAAAGTGTTGTAAATATATTTTGAACATACTTTAATATATATGTATATATTGTTATAGGTTCGTGAATCAACAGTGGCCAAGTCTTACTTCTCGACGAAGTAAAAATCTGTGAAAGTGAGTTATAGTCCCACTTTTAAAATCAAATATTTTTGGGATGAGAATACATGCAGGTTTTGTAAATGATTTACAAAATAGACACAAGTACGTGAAACTACATTCTATGGTTGAATTATCGAAATCGAATATGCCCCTTTTTATTAAGTCTGGTAATCTAAGAATTAGGGAACAGACACCCTAATTGACGCGAATCCTAAAGATAGATCTATTGGGCCTAACAAACCCCATCCAAAGTACCGGATGCTTTAGTACTTCGAAATTTATATCATATCCGAAGGGTGTCCCGGAATGATGGGGATATTCTTATATATGCATCTTGTTAATGTCGGTTACCAGGTGTTCACCATATGAATGATTTTTATCTCTATGTATGGGATGTGTATTGAAATATGAAATCTTGTGGTCTATTGTTACGATTTGATATATATAGGTTAAACCTATAACTTGTAGTGACCCGAACTTTTCCATGTTTATATATATTAATTGAGATTGATGTTTACATGATTAAATGTTTCCAACATGTTAAGCAATCAAACTTGTTAAGACTTGATTAATTGAAATATGTTTCATATAGACAATTGACCACCCAAGTTGACCTGTGATTCACGAACGTTAAAACTTGTAAAAAAAACTATATGATGACATATATATGGTTATATATATAGTTAACATGATATTATGATAAGTAAACATATCATTAATTATATTAACAATGAACTACATATGTAAAAACAAGACTACTAACTTAATGATTTTGAAACGAGACATATATGTAACGTTTATCGTTGTAACGACATTTAATGTATATATATCATATTAAGAGATATTCGTACATCATAATATCATGATAATATAATAATTTAAAATCTCTTTTGATATTATAAACATTGGGTTAACAACATTTAACAAGATCGTTAACCTAAAGGTTTCAAAACAACACTTACATGTAACGACTAACGATGACTTAACGACTCAGTTAAAATGTATATACATGTAGTGTTTTAATATGTATTTATACACTTTTGAAAGACTTCAATACACTTATCAAAATACTTCTACTTAACAAAAATGCTTACAATTACATTCTCGTTCAGTTTCATCAACAATTCTACTCGTATGCACCCGTATTCGTACTCGTACAATACACAGCTTTTAGATGTATGTACTATTAGTATATACACTCCAATGATCAGATCTTAGCAGCCCATGTGAGTCACCTAATACATGTGGGAACCATCATTTGGCAACTAGCATGAAATATCTCATAAGATTACAAAAATATGAGTAATCATTCATGACTTATTTACATGAAAACAAAATTACATATCCTTTATATCTAATCCATACACCAACGACCAAAAACACCTACAAACACTTTAATTCTTCAATTTTCTTCATCTAATTGAACTCTCTCAAGTTCTATCTTCAAGTTCTAAGTGTTCTTCATAAATTCCAAAAGTTCTAGTTTCATAAAATTAAGAATACTTTCAAGTTTGCTAGCTCACTTCCAATCTTGTAAGGTGATCATCCAACCTCAAGAAATCTTTGTTTCTTACAGTAGGTTATCATTCTAATACAAGGTAATAATCATATTCAAACTTTGGTTCAATTTCTATAACTATAACAATCTTATTTCAAGTGATGATCTTACTTGAACTTGTTTTCGTGTCATGATTTTGCTTCAAGAACTTTGAGCCATCCAAGGATCCATTGAAGCTAGATCCATTTTTCTCTTTTCCAGTAGGTTCATCCAAGGAACTTAAGGTAGTAATGATGTTCATAACATCATTCAATTCATACATATAAAGCTATCTTATTCGAAGGTTTAAACTTGTAATCACTAGAACATAGTTTAGTTAATTCTAAACTTGTTCGCAAACAAAAGTTAATCCTTCTAACTTGACTTTTAAAATCAACTAAACACATGTTCTATATCTATATGATATGCTAACTTAATGATTTAAAACCTGGAAACACGAAAAACACCGTAAAACCGGATTTACGCCGTCGTAGTAACACCGCGGGCTGTTTTGGGTTAGTTAATTAAAAACTATGATAAACTTTGATTTAAAAGTTGTTATTCTGAAAAAATGATTTTTATTATGAACATGAAACTATATCCAAAAATTATGGTTAAACTCAAAGTGGAAGTATGTTTTCTAAAATGGTCATCTAGACGTCGTTCTTTCGACTGAAATGACTACCTTTACAAAAACGACTTGTAACTTATTTTTCCGACTATAAACCTATACTTTTTCTGTTTAGATTCATAAAATAGAGTTCAATATGAAACCATAGCAATTTGATTCACTCAAAACGGATTTAAAATGAAGAAGTTATGGGTAAAACAAGATTGGATAATTTTTCTCATTTTAGCTACGTGAAAATTGGTAACAAATCTATTCCAACCATAACTTAATCAACTTGTATTGTATATTATGTAATCTTGAGATACCATAGACACGTATACAATGTTTCGACCTATCATGTCGACACATCTATATATATTTCGGAACAACCATAGACACTCTATATGTGAATGTTGGAGTTAGCTATACAGGGTTGAGGTTGATTCCAAAATATATATAGTTTGAGTTGTGATCAATACTGAGATACGTATACACTGGGTCGTGGATTGATTCAAGATAATATTTATCTATTTATTTCTGTACATCTAACTGTGGACAACTAGTTGTAGGTTACTAACGAGGACAGCTGACTTAATAAACTTAAAACATCAAAATATATTAAAAGTGTTGTAAATATATTTTGAACATACTTTGATATATATGTATATATTGTTATAGGTTCGTGAATCAACCAGTGGCCAAGTCTTACTTCCCGACGAAGTAAAAATCTGTGAAAGTGAGTTATAGTCCCACTTTTAAAATCTAATATTTTTGGGATGAGAATACGTGCAGGTTTTATAAATGATTTACAAAATAGACACAAGTACGTGAAACCACATTCTATGGTTGAATTATCGAAATCGAATATGCCCCTTTTTATTAAGTCTGGTAATCTAAGAATTAGGGAACAGACACCCTAATTGACGCGAATCCTAAAGATAGATCTATTGGGCCTAACAAACCCCATCCAAAGTACCGGATGCTTTAGTACTTCGAAATTTATATCATATCCGAAGGGTGTCCCGGAATGATGGGGATATTCTTATATATGCATCTTGTTATTGTCGGTTACCAGGTGTTCACCATATGAATGATTTTTATCTCTATGTATGGGATGTGTATTGAAATATGAAATCTTGTGGTCTATTGTTACGATTTGATATATATAGGTTAAACCTATAACTCACCAACATTTTTGTTGACGTTTTAAGCATGTTTATTCTCAGGTGATTATTAAGAGCTTCCGCTGTCGCATACTTAAATAAGGACGAGATTTGGAGTCCATACTTGTATGATATTGTGTAAAAACTGCATTCAAGAAACTTATTTTGTTGTAACATATTTGTATTGTAAACCATTATGTAATGGTCGTGTGTAAACAGGATATTTTAGATTATCATTATTTGATAATCTACGTAAAGCTTTTTAAACCTTTATTGATGAAATAAAGGTTATGGTTTGTTTTAAAATGAATGCAGTCTTTGAAAAACGTCTCAAATAGAGGTCAAAACCTCGCAACGAAATCAATTAATATGGAACGTTTTTAATCAATAAGAACGGGACATTTCAGTTGGTATCCGAGCGTTGGTCTTAGAGAACCAGAAAATTTGCATTAGTGTGTCTTATCGAGTTTGTTAGGATGCATTAGTGAGTCTGGACTTCGACCGTGTTTTCTTTAAAAATGATTGCTTAACATTTTTGTTGGAAACTATATATTTTTAACATATGAATATTATGTGATATATTAATCTCTTAACGTGTTTGATATTATGTGATAGATGTCTACCTCTAGAACAAGTCCCATTGACTCACCTAATAATAATGAAGAGTCAAATGTAAATTGGAATGATTTGTGGACTGATTCACAAGTTCCCGAAGAGGAACCGGAAGAAGAGTCGGAACCGGAAGAAGAATCGGAACCGGAAGAAGAATCGGAACCGGATGAAGAAATAGAACCGGTGGGGGAAATAATAAAACGGTTAAGTAAAAGAAAATCCTCAACCAACCGACCAAAGTTAATTATGGTCAATGGTGTTTCCGCCAAGGAAGCAAAATATTGGGAGGATTACCAATTCTCCGATGAATCGGATTCCGACGAGAATTCCGATGATGTTATAGAAATTACCCCAACTGAATTTAAAAAGGCAAAAGAAAATAATAAGGGAAAGGGCATAAAAATAGAGAAATCTAATTCCAACCCCGATGAACTTTATATGTATCGTCAACCCCCGAAGTCCTTAAGTTGTAACAATGACCCGGGAACCTCTAAACCACCAGGTTTTTCTAAACCAATGTGGACAACGACGGCTCGTATTAGGGGAACATCATATATCCCTAGAAACTTGGCAAAACGAACCAAAACCGAAGAAGAAGAAACGAGCGAGTCGGAATAAGATAGTTGTATTCGCGTGGTGTAATATATGTAATATAGTGTTCTTATGCTTTATGATATATGTAAAAATTGCTTGTATTAATAAGTATTTTTTTATGAATCTAACTCTTGTCTATTTTACAGTTTAAAAACACAAAATGGATAGACAACCCAATATTTTAAGAGACCTACCCGGAGACATGATTGATGAAATCTTGTCTAGAGTCGGCCAGAATTCTTCGGCACAACTATTTAAGGCGAGATCAGTTTGTAAGACATTCGAAGAACGTTCCAAGAATGTCTTGGTTTATAAGAGACTTTTGTTTGAAAGATGGGGGATATCACATTGGGAAACCCATAAGTTACGATGTGTTTACTTTGACGCATATATTGCGGGGAACCCAAATGCTATTTTACGCAATGGGTTAAGAAATTATTTTGACTCAATATATCCGAATATTGGACTTCGTGATTTAGAAAAAGCGGCTAACATGCAACATAAAGAAGCATGTTATGCTTACGGATTAGTAATGTTCGCTTCTCACCAAAGTGAGAACAAGAACATCGGGCTACAACTATTAAACAAAACGTTTCCACAAGTGACGGAGTCGGTAATTGGGGTAAGAAATGAGGTTTTTAGATTATTACGGGACTGTTGGACATTACGTAACCCTCGTCCCTTTGATGACGTTACAACACGCTGTCTTATCAACGGCCATAACGGTTATGTTGCACAAGACCAAGGATGGGAAGTAGTCCTAGTAAAACCAGAATGCATGACTTGTTTCTGGACGTATGAATTACGTGTCTTTATTGCCTTTGCTGAACGACTTGTGTACTAGCTAGAATTGTCTTCACAACTATCTTGTATCAAAGTTATTGTGTGCTATATTTCATGCTTTATGTAAAATAAGCGGTATTGTAAGTTTGTAAAATATTGTATAAAAGTTTGAACGCGAAATATTATTATAATCAGTTTTTCATATAGAATTGTAGTAGTTGAATTGTATATTAGCTACTAAGTATGAACTTAACGGGTAGGTACTACCCGAATTTAAACTTATAAAACGCTAATATGAAGAAAAAGCTTTTATAAATGAGTTCATATTATGCTACGAAATACTATTAACTACTCTTAATATTCTGTATGATTAACTTGTTCCATTTAACTATTTTGAAGGAAATGGCACCGACTACTCGACACACCGTGAATATGAATGAAGAGGAATTCCGTACTTTTCTAGCTTCAAACATAGCCGCAGTACAGGCTGCGCTACATACCAACAATAACCTTGGATCTAGCAGTACAGGAAATCGTGTAGGATGCACCTACAAAGAATTCACTGCCTGCAAACCTTTGGAATTTGATGGAACCGAAGGACCGATCGGATTGAAACGGTGGACAGAGAAGGTTGAATCGGTGTTTGCCATAAGTAAGTGTACTGAAGAGGACAAAGTGAAGTACGCTACGCATACCTTCACAGGTTCTGCGTTAACATGGTGGAATACCTATCTAGAGCAAGTGGGACAAGATGATGCGTACGCACTACCGTGGTCAGCATTCAAGCACTTGATGAACGAGAAGTACCGTCCCAGAACCGAGGTCAATAAGCTCAAGACAGAACTTAGAGGGTTACGAACCCAAGGATTTGATATTACCACGTACGAAAGACGATTCACAGAATTGTGCCTATTGTGTCCGGGAGCATTCGAAGATGAGGAAGAGAAGATCGACGCGTTTGTGAAAGGATTACCAGAAAGAATCCAAGAAGATATAAGTTCACACGAGCCCGCCTCCATACAACAGGCATGTAGAATGGCTCACAAACTAGTGAACCAGATTGAAGAAAGAATTAAAGAACAGACTGCTGAAGAGGCCAATGTGAAGCAAGTCAAAAGAAAGTGGGAGGAAAACGGTGATAAGAATCACCAATACAACAACAACAGCAATTACAACAATAATCGCAACAATTATCCCAACAATCGCAACATCAATCGCAACTACAACAAACGACCCAACAACAACAACAACAACAACAGCAACTACAACAATCATCCCAACAACAATAATAACCGCAACAACAACAACAATCAGAAGCAACTATGCCAAAGGTGTGAAAAGAATCACTCGGGGTTCTGCACCAAATTTTGCAACAAGTGTAAAAGAAATGGTCATAGCGCGGCGAAGTGTGAGGTCTACGGACCAGGGGTTAATAGAACGAAAGGAACAAATGGTGTCGGAACGAGTAATGGCGGAGCAAGTAGTGTCGGAGAAAGTTATGCCAATGTAGTTTGTTATAAATGTGGAAAACCAGGCCACATTATTAGAAATTGCCTTAACCAGGAGAACACGAATGGACAAGGCCGTGGAAGAGTTTTCAATATTAATGCGGTAGAGGCACAGGAAGACCCGGAGCTTGTTACGGGTACGTTTCTTATTGACAATAAATCTGCTTACGTTTTATTTGATTCGGGTGCGGATAGAAGCTATATGAGTAGAGATTTTTGTGCTAAATTAAGTTGTCCATTGACGCCTTTGGATAGTAAATTTTTACTCGAATTAGCAAATGGTAAATTAATTTCAGCAGATAATATATGTCGGAATCGAGAAATTAAACTGGTTAGCGAAACATTTAAGATTTATTTGATACCAGTAGAGTTAGGGAGTTTTGATGTGATAATCGGTATGGACTGGTTGAAAGAAGTGAAAGCGGAGATCGTTTGTTACAAAAATGCAATTCGCATTATACGAGAAAAAGGAAAACCCTTAATGGTGTACGGAGAAAAGGGCAACACGAAGCTACATCTTATTAGTAATTTGAAGGCACAAAAACTAATAAGAAAAGGTTGCTATGCTGTTCTAGCACACGTCGAGAAAGTACAAACTGAAGAAAAGAGCATCAATGATGTTCCCATTGCAAAAGAATTTCCCGATGTATTTCCGAAAGAATTACCGGGATTACCCCCACATCGATCCGTTGAATTTCAAATAGATCTTGTACCAGGAGCTGCACCAATAGCTCGTGCTCCTTACAGACTCGCACCCAGCGAGATGAAAGAACTGCAAAGCCAATTACAAGAACTTTTAGAGCGTGGTTTCATTCGACCAAGCACATCACCGTGGGGAGCTCCTGTTTTGTTTGTCAAGAAGAAAGATGGTACATTCAGGTTGTGTATCGACTACCGAGAGTTGAACAAACTTACCATCAAGAACCGCTACCCACTACCGAGAATCGACGACTTATTTGATCAACTACAAGGCTCGTCTGTTTATTCAAAGATTGACTTACGTTCCGGGTACCATCAAATGCGGGTGAAAGAAGATGATATTCCAAAGACTGCTTTCAGAACACGTTACGGTCATTACGAGTTTATGGTCATGCCGTTTGGTTTAACTAATGCACCAGCTGTGTTCATGGACCTTATGAACCGAGTGTGTGGACCATACCTTGACAAGTTTGTCATTGTTTTCATTGATGACATACTTATTTACTCAAAGAATGACCAAGAACACGGTGAACATTTGAGAAAGGTGTTAGAAGTATTGAGGAAGGAAGAATTGTACGCTAAGTTTTCAAAGTGTGCATTTTGGTTGGAAGAAGTTCAATTCCTCGGTCACATAGTGAACAAAGAAGGTATTAAGGTGGATCCGGCAAAGATAGAAACTGTTGAAAAGTGGGAAACCCCGAAAACTCCGAAACACATACGCCAGTTTTTAGGACTAGCTGGTTACTACAGAAGGTTCATCCAAGACTTTTCCAGAATAGCAAAACCCTTGACTGCATTAACGCATAAAGGGAAGAAATTTGAATGGAATGATGAACAAGAGAAAGCGTTTCAGTTATTGAAGAAAAAGCTAACTACGGCACCTATATTGTCATTGCCTGAAGGGAATGATGATTTTGTGATTTATTGTGACGCATCAAAGCAAGGTCTCGGTTGTGTATTAATGCAACGAACGAAGGTGATTGCTTATGCGTCTAGACAATTGAAGATTCACGAACAAAATTATACGACGCATGATTTGGAATTAGGCGCAGTTGTTTTTGCATTAAAGACTTGGAGGCACTACTTATATGGGGTCAAAAGTATTATATATACCGACCACAAAAGTCTTCAACACATATTTAATCAGAAACAACTGAATATGAGGCAGCGTAGGTGGATTGAATTATTGAATGATTACGATTTTGAGATTCGTTACCACCCGGGGAAGGCAAATGTGGTAGCCGATGCCTTGAGCAGGAAGGATAGAGAACCCATTCGAGTAAAATCTATGAATATAATGATTCATAATAACATTACTACTCAAATAAAGGAGGCGCAACAAGGAGTTTTAAAAGAGGGAAATTTAAAGGATGAAATACCCAAAGGATCGGAGAAGCATCTTAATATTCGGGAAGACGGAACCCGGTATAGGGCTGAAAGGATTTGGGTACCAAAATTTGGAGATATGAGAGAAATGGTACTTAGAGAAGCTCATAAAACCAGATACTCAATACATCCTGGAACGGGGAAGATGTACAAGGATCTCAAGAAACATTTTTGGTGGCCGGGTATGAAAGCCGATGTTGCTAAATACGTAGGAGAATGTTTGACGTGTTCTAAGGTCAAAGCTGAGCATCAGAAACCATCAGGTCTACTTCAACAACCCGAAATCCCAGAATGGAAATGGGAAAACATTACCATGGATTTCATCACTAAATTGCCAAGGACTGCAAGTGGTTTTGATACTATTTGAGTAATAGTTGATCGTCTCACCAAATCAGCACACTTCCTGCCAATAAGAGAGGATGACAAGATGGAGAAGTTAGCACGACTGTATTTGAAGGAAGTCGTATCCAGACATGGAATACCAATCTCTATTATCTCTGATAGGGATGGCAGATTTATTTCAAGATTCTGGCAGACATTACAGCAAGCATTAGGAACTCGTCTAGACATGAGTACTGCCTATCATCCACAAACTGATGGGTAGAGCGAAAGGACGATACAAACGCTTGAAGACATGCTACGAGCATGTGTTATTGATTTCGGAAACAGTTGGGATCGACATCTACCGTTAGCAGAATTTTCCTACAACAACAGCTACCATTCAAGCATTGAGATGGCGCCGTTTGAAGCACTTTATGGTAGAAAGTGCAGGTCTCCGATTTGTTGGAGTGAAGTGGGGGATAGACAGATTACGGGTCCGGAGATTATACAAGAAACTACCGAGAAGATCATCCAAATTCAACAACGGTTGAAAACCGCCCAAAGTCGACAAAAGAGCTACGCTGACATTAAAAGAAAAGATATAGAATTTGAAATTGGAGAGATGGTCATGCTTAAAGTTGCACCTTGGAAAGGCGTTGTTCGATTTGGTAAACGAGGGAAATTAAATCCAAGGTATATTGGACCATTCAAGATTATTGATCGTGTCGGACCAGTAGCTTACCGACTTGAGTTACCTCAACAACTCGCGGCTGTACATAACACTTTCCACGTCTCGAATTTGAAGAAATGTTTTGCTAAAGAAGATCTCACTATTCCGTTAGATGAAATCCAAATCAACGAAAAACTCCAATTCATCGAAGAACCCGTCGAAATAATGGATCGTGAGGTTAAAAGACTTAAGCAAAACAAGATACCAATTGTTAAGGTTCGATGGAATGCTCGTAGAGGACCCGAGTTCACCTGGGAGCGTGAAGATCAGATGAAGAAGAAATACCCGCATCTATTTCCAGAAGATTCGTCAACACCTTCAACAACTTAAAATTTCGGGACGAAATTTATTTAACGGGTAGGTACTGTAGTGACCCGAACTTTTCCATGTTTATATATATTAATTGAGATTGATGTTTACATGATTAAATGTTTCCAACATGTTAAGCAATCAAACTTGTTAAGACTTGATTAATTGAAATATGTTTCATATAGACAATTGACCACCCAAGTTGACCGGTGATTCACGAACGTTAAAACTTGTAAAAAAAACTATATGATGACATATATATGGTTATATATATAGTTAACATGATATTATGATAAGTAAACATATCATTAATTATATTAACAATGAACTACATATGTAAAAACAAGACTACTAACTTAATGATTTTGAAACGAGACATATATGTAACGTTTATCGTTGTAACGACATTTAATGTATATATATCATATTAAGAGATATTCGTACATCATAATATCATGATAATATAATAATTTAAAATCTCTTTTGATATTATAAACATTGGGTTAACAACATTTAACAAGATCGTTAACCTAAAGGTTTCAAAACAACACTTACATGTAACGACTAACGATGACTTAACGACTCAGTTAAAATGTATATACATGTAGTGTTTTAATATGTATTTATACACTTTTGAAAGACTTCAATACACTTATCAAAATACTTCTACTTAACAAAAATGCTTACAATTACATTCTCGTTCAGTTTCATCAACAATTCTACTCGTATGCACCCGTATTCGTACTCGTACAATACACAGCTTTTAGATGTATGTACTATTGGTATATACACTCCAATGATCAGCTCTTAGCAGCCCATGTGAGTCACCTAACACATGTGGGAACCATCATTTGGCAACTAGCATGAAATATCTCATAAGATTACAAAAATATGAGTAATCATTCATGACTTATTTACATGAAAACAAAATTACATATCCTTTATATCTAATCCATACACCAACGACCAAAAACACCTACAAACACTTTCATTCTTCAATTTTCTTCATCTAATTGAACTCTCTCAAGTTCTATCTTCAAGTTCTAAGTGTTCTTCATAAATTCCAAAAGTTCTAGTTTCATAAAATCAAGAATACTTTCAAGTTTGCTAGCTCACTTCCAATCTTGTAAGGTGATCATCCAACCTCAAGAAATCTTTGTTTCTTACAGTAGGTTATCATTCTAATACAAGGTAATAATCATATTCAAACTTTGGTTCAATTTCTATAACTATAACAATCTTATTTCAAGTGATGATCTTACTTGAACTTGTTTTCGTGTCATGATTTTGCTTCAAGAACTTTGAGCCATCCAAGGATCCATTGAAGCTAGATCCATTTTTCTCTTTTCCAGTAGGTTCATCCAAGGAACTTAAGGTAGTAATGATGTTCATAACATCATTCAATTCATACATATAAAGCTATCTTATTCGAAGGTTTAAACTTGTAATCACTAGAACATAGTTTAGTTAATTCTAAACTTGTTCGCAAACAAAAGTTAATCCTTCTAACTTGACTTTTAAAATCAACTAAACACATGTTCTATATCTATATGATATGCTAACTTAATGATTTAAAACCTGGAAACACGAAAAACACCGTAAAACCGGATTTACGCCGTCGTAGTAACACCGCGGGCTGTTTTGGGTTAGTTAATTAAAAACTATGATAAACTTTGATTTAAAAGTTGTTATTCTGAAAAAATGATTTTTATTATGAACATGAAACTATATCCAAAAATTATGGTTAAACTCAAAGTGGAAGTATGTTTTCTAAAATGGTCATCTAGACGTCGTTCTTTCGACTGAAATGACTACCTTTACAAAAACGACTTGTAACTTATTTTTCCGACTATAAACCTATACTTTTTCTGTTTAGATTCATAAAATAGAGTTCAATATGAAACCATAGCAATTTGATTCACTCAAAACGGATTTAAAATGAAGAAGTTATGGGTAAAACAAGATTGGATAATTTTTCTCATTTTAGCTACGTGAAAATTGGTAACAAATCTATTCCAACCATAACTTAATCAACTTGTATTGTATATTATGTAATCTTGAGATACCATAGACACGTATACAATGTTTCGACCTATCATGTCGACACATCTATATATATTTCGGAACAACCATAGACACTCTATATGTGAATGTTGGAGTTAGCTATACAGGGTTGAGGTTGATTCCAAAATATATATAGTTTGAGTTGTGATCAATACTGAGATACGTATACACTGGGTCGTGGATTGATTCAAGATAATATTTATCGATTTATTTCTGTACATCTAACTGTGGACAACTAGTTGTAGGTTACTAACGAGGACAGCTGACTTAATAAACTTAAAACATCAAAATATATTAAAAGTGTTGTAAATATATTTTGAACATACTTTGATATATATGTATATATTGTTATAGGTTCGTGAATCAACCAGTGGCCAAGTCTTACTTCCCGACGAAGTAAAAATCTGTGAAAGTGAGTTATAGTCCCACTTTTAAAATCTAATATTTTTGGGATGAGAATACGTGCAGGTTTTATAAATGATTTACAAAATAGACACAAGTACGTGAAACCACATTCTATGGTTGAATTATCGAAATCGAATATGCCCCTTTTTATTAAGTCTGGTAATCTAAGAATTAGGGAACAGACACCCTAATTGACGCGAATCCTAAAGATAGATCTATTGGGCCTAACAAACCCCATCCAAAGTACCAGATGCTTTAGTACTTCGAAATTTATATCATATCCGAAGGGTGTCCCGGAATGATGGGGATATTCTTATATATGCATCTTGTTATTGTCGGTTACCAGGTGTTCACCATATGAATGATTTTTATCTCTATGTATGGGATGTGTATTGAAATATGAAATCTCGTGGTCTATTGTTACGATTTGATATATATAGGTTAAACCTATAACTCACCAACATTTTTGTTGACGTTTTAAGCATGTTTATTCTCAGGTGATTATTAAGAGCTTCCGCTGTCGCATACTTAAATAAGGACGAGATTTGGAGTCCATGCTTGTATGATATTGTGTAAAAACTGCATTCAAGAAACTTATTTTGTTGTAACATATTTGTATTGTAAACCATTATGTAATGGTCGTGTGTAAACAGGATATTTTAGATTATCATTATTTGATAATCTACGTAAAGCTTTTTAAACCTTTATTGATGAAATAAAGGTTATGGTTTGTTTTAAAATGAATGCAGTCTTTGAAAAACGTCTCATATAGAGGTCAAAACCTCGCAACGAAATCAATTAATATGGAACGTTTTTAATCAATAAGAACGGGACATTTCATAACTCACCAACATTTTTGTTGACGTTTAAAGCATGTTTAGTCTCAGGTGAATATTAAGAGCTTCCGCTGTTGCATACTAAAATAAGGACAAGATTTGGAGTCCATGTTTGTATGATATTGTGTAAAAACTGCATTTAAGAAACTGATTTCGATGTAACATATTTGTATTGTAAACCATTATGTAATGGTCGTGTGTAAACATGATATTTTAGATTATCATTATTTGATAATCTACGTAAAGCTTTTTAAACCTTTATTTATGAAATAAAGGTTATGGTTTGTTTTAAAAATGAATGCAGTCTTTGAAAAACGTCTCATATAGAGGTCAAAACCTCGCAACGAAATCAATTAATATGGAACGTTTTTAATCAATAAGAACGGGACGTTTCACTCGCCTTAAATAGTTGTGCCGAAGAATTCTGACCGACTCTAGACAAGATTTCATCAATCATGTCTCCGGGTGGGTCTCTTAAAATATTGGGTTGTCTATCCATTTTGTGTTTTTATACTGTAAAATAGACAAGAGTTAGATTCATAAAAAAAATACTTATTAATACAAGCAATTTTTACATATATCATAAAGCATAAGCACACTATATTACTTATATTACACCACACGAATACAACTATCTTATTCCGACTCGCTTGTTTCTTCTTCTTCTTCGGTTTTGGTTCGTTTTGCCAAGTTTCTAGGGATATATGATGTTCCCCTAATACGAGCCGTCGTTATCCACATTGGTTTAGGAAAACCTGGTGGTATAGAGGTTCCCGGGTCATTGTTACAACTTAAGGACTTCGGGGGTTGACGATACATATAAAGTTCATCGGGGTTGGAATTAGATTTCTCTATTTTTATGCCCTTTCCCTTATTATTTTCTTTTGCCTTTTTAAATTCAGTTGGGGTAATTTCTATAACATCATCGGAATTCTCGTCGGAATCCGATTCATCGGAGAATTGGTAATCCTCCCAATATTTTGCTTCCTTGGCGGAAACACCATTGACCATAATTAACCTTGGTCGGTTGGTTGAGGATTTTCTTTTACTTAACCGTTTTATTATTTCCCCCACCGGTTCTATTTCTTCATCCGGTTCCGATTCTTCTTCCGGTTCCGATTCTTCTTCCGGTTCCGACTCTTCTTCCGGTTCCTCTTCGGCAACTTGTGAATCAGTCCACGAATCATTCCAATTTACATTTGACTCTTCATTATTATTAGGTGAGTCAATGGGACTTGTTCTAGAGGTAGACATCTATCACATAATATCAAACACGTTAAGAGATTAATATATCACATAATATTCACATGTTAAAAATATATAGTTTTCAACAGAATTTGTTAAGCAATCATTTTTCAAGTAAACACGGTCGAAGTCCAGACTCACTAATTCATCCTAACAAACTCGATAAGACACACTAATGCAAAATTCTGGTTCTCTAAGACCAACGCTCGGATACCAACTGAAATGTCCCGTTCTTATTGATTAAAAACGTTCCATATTAATTGATTTCGTTGCGAGGTTTTGACCTCTATATGAGACGTTTTTCAAAGACTGCATTCATTTTTAAAACAAACCATAACCTTTATTTCATAAATAAAGGTTTAAAAAGCTTTACGTAGATTATCAAATAATGATAATCTAAAATATCCTGTTTACACACGACCATTACATAATGGTTTACAATACAAATATGTTACATCGAAATCAGTTTCTTGAATGCAGTTTTTACACAATATCATACAAACAAGGACTCCAAATCTTGTCCTTATTTTAGTATGCAACAGCGGAAGCTCTTATTATTCACCTGAGAATAAACATGCTTTAAACGTCAACAAAAATATTGGTGAGTTATAGGTTTAACCTATATATATCAAATCGTAACAATAGACCACAAGATTTCATATTTCAATACACATCCCATACATAGAGATAAAAATCATTCATATGGTGAACACCTGGTAACCGACATTAACAAGATGCATATATAATTATATCCCCATCATTCCGGGACACCCTTCGGATATGATATAAATTTCGAAGTACTAAAGCATCCGGTACTTTGGATGGGGTTTGTTAGGCCCAATAGATCTATCTTTAGGATTCGCGTCAATTAGGGTGTCTGTTCCCTAATTCTTAGATTACCAGACTTAATAAAAAGGGGCATATTCGATTTCGATAATTCAACCATAGAATGTAGTTTCACGTACTTGTGTCTATTTTGTAAATCATTTGTAAAACCTGCATGTATTCTCATCCCAAAAATATTAGATTTTAAAAGTGGGACTATAACTCACTTTCACAGATTTTTACTTCGTCGAGAAGTAAGACTTGGCCACTGTTGATTCACGAACCTATAACAATATATACATCTATATTAAAGTATGTTCAAAATATATTTACAACACTTTTAATATATTTTGATGTTTTAAGTTTATTAAGTCAGCTGTCCTCGTTAGTAACCTACAACTAGTTGTCCACAGTTAGATGTACAGAAATAAATCGATAAATATTATCTTGAATCAATCCACGACCCAGTGTATACGTATCTCAGTATTGATCACAACTCAAACTATACATATTTTGGAATCAACCTCAACCCTGTATAGCTAACTCCAACATTCACATATAGAGTGTCTATGGTTGTTCCGAAATATATATAGATGTGTCGACATGATAGGTCGAAACATTGTATACGTGTCTATGGTATCTCAAGATTACATAATATACAATACAAGTTGATTAAGTTATGGTTGGAATAGATTTGTTACCAATTTTCACGTAGCTAAAATGAGAAAAATTATCCAATCTTGTTTTACCCATAACTTCTTCATTTTAAATCCGTTTTGAGTGAATCAAATTGCTATGGTTTCATATTGAACTATATTTTATGAATCTAAACAGAAAAAGTATAGGTTTATAGTCAGAAAAATAAGTTACAAGTCGTTTTTGAAAAGGTAGTCATTTCAGTCGAAAGAACGACGTCTAGATGACCATTTTAGAAAACATACTTCCACTTTGAGTTTAACCATAATTTTTGGATATAGTTTCATGTTCATAATAAAAATCATTTTCTCAGAATAACAACTTTTAAATCAAAGTTTATCATAGTTTTTAATTAACTAACCCAAAACAGCCCGCGGTGTTACTACGACGGCGTAAATCCGGTTTTACGGTGTTTTTCCTGTTTTCAGGTTTTAAATCATTAAGTTAGCATATCATATAGATATAGAACATGTTTTTAGTTAATTTTAAAAGTCAAGTTAGAAGGATTAACTTTTGTTTGCGAACAAGTTTAGAATTAACTAAACTATGTTCTAGTGATTACGAGTTTAAACCTTCGAATAAGATAGTTTTATATATATGAATCGAATGATGTTATGAACATCATTACTACCTCAAGTTTAGTAGGTAAACCTACTGAAAGTGACAAGAAATGATCTAGCTTCAAAGGATCTTGGATGGCTTGAAAGTTCTTGAAGTAGGATCATGACACAAAAACAAGTTCAAGTAAGATTTTTACTCGAATTAAGATAGTTTATAGTTATAGAAATTGAATCAAAGTTTGAATATGAATATTACCTTGAATAAGAAAGATAACCTACTGTATATAACAAAGTTTCTTGACCTTAGATGATTACTTGGAATGGATTAGAAAGCTTGGAAGTAAATTAGTAAACTTGAAGGGATTTTTGAAGTGTTCTTGAAGTGTTCTTCCTATGATGATTATAGCTTGATTCTTGAAGTGATTTTTGATGAAGATGATGATTAACTACTAGAAAAATACGTTCATAATAGTGTGTGTGTGTGTTGAGAGAGAATTAGAAAGAGAATTGGAAGTGAAATGGAGTGAATGATGAATGGTAATTGGTGAGTGGTGAGTGGGGTTAAAAGGAGTTCTAGTTAGTTGACTAGCTCATGGTAGAAGTTAAAATTGATTAGTCATACATGACATAATCAAGAGTAGAATCCCATGCTAGTTCTTATTGGTATATACCCATAGTAAGTACGTTTTGAAGCTGTGTATAATACGGGTAAGAATACGACTAGAATTCTTGATGAAAGAAAAGAATGGGAAAGTAACTGTAACCATTTTCGTTAAGTATGAGTGTTTTGATATATGTCTTGAAGTCTTCCAAAAGTATTTTAATACATCTAAATACACTACATGTATATACATTTTAACTGAGTCATTAAGTCATCGTTAGTCGTTACATGTAAGTGTTGTTTTGAAACCTTTAAGTTAACGATCTCAATTAATGTTGTTAACCCATTGTTTATTATATATAATGAGATGTTAAATTATTATATTATCATGATATTATGATATATTAATATATCTTAATATGATATATATATATACATTTAAATGTCGTTACAACGATAATCGTTACATATATGTCTCGTTTCGAAATCCTTAAGTTAGTAGTCTTGTTTATATGTATATAACTCATTGTTAATATACTTATGGAGATACTTATCATAATCTCATGTTAACCATATGTATATCCATATATATATCGTCATGTCGTTTTTACAAGTTTTAACGTTCGTGAATCGCCGGTCAACTTGGGTGGTCAATTGTCTATATGAAACATATTTCAATTAATCAAGTCTTAACAAGTTTGATTGCTTAACATGTTGGAAATATTTAATCATGTAAATCTCAATCTCAATTAATATATATAAACATGGAAAAGTTCGGGTCACTACAGTTTTGACCTCTATATGAGACGTTTTTCAAAGACTGCATTCATTTTTAAAACAACCATAACCTTTATTTTATCAATAAAGGTTTTAAAAAAAACATTACGTAGATTATCAAATAATGATAATCTAAAATATACTGATTACAAACGACCATTACATAATGGTTTACAATAGAAATATATTACATCGACATATGTTTCTTGAATGCAGTTTTTACACAATATCATACAAACATGGACTTCAAATCTTGTCCTTATTTTAGTATGCAATAGCGGAAGCTCTTAATATTCACCTGAGAATAAACATGCTTTAAACGTCAACAAAAATGTTGGTGAGTTATAGGTTTAACCTATATATATCAAATCGTAACAATAGACCACAAGATTTCATATTTCAATATACATCCCATACATAGAGATAAAAATCATTCATATGGTGAACACCTGGTAACCGACATTAACAAGATGCATATGTAAGAATATCCCCATCATTCCGGGACACCCTTCGGATATGATATAAATTTCGAAGTACTAAAGCATCCGGTACTTTGGATGGGGTTTGTTAGGCCCAATAGATCTATCTTTAGGATTCACGTCAATTAGGGTGTCTGTTCCCTAATTCTTAGATTACCAGACTTAATAAAAAGGGGCATATTCGATTTCGATAATTCAACCATAGAATGTAGTTTCACGTACTTGTGTCTATTTTGTAAATCATTTATAAAACCTGCATGTATTCTCATCCCAAAAATATTAGATTTTAAAAGTGGGACTATAACTCACTTTCACAGATTTTTACTTCATCTGGAAGTAAGACTTGGCCACTGGTCGATTCACGAACCTATAACAAATATGTACATATATATCAAAGTATGTTCAAAATATATTTACAACACTTTTAATACATTTTGATTTATTAAGTCAGCTGTCCTCGTTAGTAACCTACAACTAGTTGTCCACAGTTAGATGTACAGAAATAAATTGATATATATATTATCTTGAATCAATCCACGACACAGTGTATACACGTCTCAGGCTAGATCACAACTCAAAGTATATATATTTTTGGAATCAACCTCAACCCTGTATAGCTAACTCCAACATTACTGCATATAGAGTGTCTATGGTTGTTCCAAATAATATATATACATGGGTCGATATGATATGTCAAAACATTTGCATACGTGTCTATGGTATTCCCAGATTACATAATATATTAGAATACATGTATAATACAATATAAGTTAGCTAGGATATGATTTGTATAGAATTGTTAATATTTCCCGTAGCTACAAATATCAAAAAAATATCCAATCTTGTTTTACTCATAACTTCTTCATTTTAAATCTGTTTTGAGTGAATCAAATTGCTTTGGTTTCATATTGAACTATATTTTATGAATCTAAACAGAAAAAGTATAGGTTTATAGTCGGAAATATAAGTTACAAGTCGTTTTTGTAAGAGGTAGTCATTTCAGTCGAAAGAACGACGTCTTGATGACCATTTTGAAAAACATACTTCCACTTTGAGTTTAACCATGATTTTTGGATATAGTTTCATCTTCATAAGAAAAATCATTTTCCCAGAAGAACAACTTTTAAATCAAAGTTTATCATAGTTTTTAATTATCAAACCCAAAACAGCCCGCGGTTTTACTACGACGGCGTATGTCCAGTTTTACGGTGTTTTTCATGTTTCCAGGTTTTAAATCATTAAGTTAGCATATCATATAGATATAGAACATGTGTTTAGTTGATTTTAAAAATCAAGTTAGAAGGATTAACTTTTGTTTGTGAACAAGTTTAGAATTAACTAAACTATGTTCTAGTGATTTCAAGTTTAAACCTTCGAATAAGATAGCTTTATATGTATGAATCGAATGATGTTATGAACATCATTACTACCTCAAGTTTTGTGGATAAACCTACTGGAAAAGAAACAAATGGATCTAGCTTCAAAGGATCTTAGATGGCTTGAAAGTTCTTGAAGTAGAATCATGACATGAAAACAAGTTCAAGTAAGATTTCCACTCGAAATAAGATTGTTATAGTTATAGAAATTGAATCAAAGTTTGAATATGAGTATTACCTTATATTATAAAGATATCTTACTGTAAATAAGAAATATTTCTTGAGGTTGTATGATCACTCTACAAGATTGGAAGTAAGCTAGCAAACTTGGAAGTATTCTTGATTTTATGAAACTAGAACTTGTAGAATTTATGAAGAACACTTAGAACTTGAAGATAGAACTTGAGAGAGATCAATTAGATGAAGAAAATTGAAGAATGAAAGTGTTTTTAGGTGTTTTTGGTCGTTGGTATATGGATTAGATATAAAGGATATGTAATTTTGTTTTCATGTAAATAAGTCATGAATGATTACTCATATTTTTGTAATTTTATGAGATATTTCATGCTAGTTGCCAAATGATGGTTCCCACATGTGTTAGGTGACTCACATGGGCTGCTAAGAGCTGATCATTGGAGTGTATATACCAATAGTACATACATCTAAAATCTGTGTATTGTACGAGTACGAATACGGGTGCATATGAGTAGAATTGTTGATGAAACTGAACGAGGATGTAATTGTAAGTATTTTTGTTAAGTAGAAGTATTTTGATAAGTGTCTTGAAGTCTTTCAAAAGTGTATGAATACATATTAAAACACTACATGTATATACATTTTAACTGAGTCGTTAAGTCATCGTTAGTCGTTACATGTAAGTGTTGTTTTGAAACCTTTAGGTTAACGTTCTTGTTAAATGTTGTTAACCCAATGTTTATAATATCAAATGAGATTTTAAATTATTATATTATCAAGATATTATGATGTATGAAAATCTCTTAATATGATATATATACATTAAATGTCGTTATAACGATAATCGTTACATATATGTCTCGTTTCAAAATCATTAAGTTAGTAGTCTTGCTTTTACATATGTAGTTTATTGTTAATATACTTAATGATATGTTTACTTATCATAATATCATGTTAACTATATATATATCCATATATATGTCATCATATAGTTTTTACAAGTTTTACCGTTCGTGAATCACCGGTCAACTTGGGTGGTCAATTGTCTATATGAAACCTATTTCAATTAATCAAGTCTTAACAAGTTTGATTGCTTAACATGTTGGAAACACTTAATCATGTAAATAAAAATTTCGTTTATTATATATATAAACATGGAAAAGTTCGGGTCACTACACCGATGATAAACAGAGAATCTGTATTTCAGAGGTTACAAGTTGAAGTAAGATCGTGGATGATCGAGTAAAGGACTTGAATCGTCGTGCGACATTTGACAAACAAATGTTACGAGGTCCTGAAAACCAGTGAGTTAAATATTGTTTTGACTATTATCAGGACATAAGTCCTTGGGCCAAAACTGTTCCCGAGCGAAGCTATTGAAAACAAGCGAGTTATGAAGGATAAAGCTTGAGAGACATAATCTGTTTAAAATGAGCTTCTCGTAATCAAAAAATAAGATAATGAATATTTTCTCTATCCATGTAATACATCGGAACTTCTGAATGAGTAGTGTAAAAATTTTCTTTGACTCACTTTCTATTCCTCATGTCACAATATTGGGACTTCTTTAAGAATTAACGTAATATAATCACGTTGGCCTGATGCCATTATATTTCACTAATTCATAGTTCCATTCCAATAGCAATACATGAGGTCAGGACACGCGATCAACCTCAGATTTTCACACAATTTCTCTAAAACAATTTTTTAAACAATGTGCTAAGGATAGCACAAGAGACAAAACATCATAAGTAACGAATAGGAGTAACAATGACATAGAAATGTCTTCGAAGTTCCAAAAATCTCTAAAAGTCAAGAATGACATTTTCCAGTTCAAAAACCAAGCACATAGGCACAACGAAAAAAAGGCACGTAATATAACAAGAATGTTATATACCTAAACATAATAGCTGACATTGAAATGTCGAGCATTTAGAAGTCGAGAATGACATCTCGCGTAATATAACTCAAATGTTATATACATAACCATAATAGATGACATAGAAATGTCGAGAATTTCAGAAGTCAAGAATGACATCCCTCGGTTGTAGTGACCCGAACTTTTCCATGTTTATATATATTAATTGAGATTGATATTTACATGATTAAATGTTTCCAACATGTTAAGCAATCAAACTTGTTAAAACTTGATTAATTGAAATATGTTTCATATAGACAATTGACCACCCAAGTTGACCGGTGATTCACGAACGTTAAAACTTATAAAAACTATACGATGACATATATATGGTTATATATATAGTTAACATGTTTTTATTATAAGTATGTATCTCATTAGGTATTTTAACAATGAGTTATATACATAAAAATGAGACTATTAATTTAAGAAACTCGAAAACGATATATATAACGATTATCGTTAAAACAACGTCTTACTAGGTACATATGAATCATATTAAGATATTGATACACTTGGTTAATTATGTTAAATGATAAGTAAATATATTATTAAGTGTATTAACAATGAAATACATATGTAAAAATAAGGCTACTAACTTAATGATTTCGAAACGAGACATATATGTAACGATTATCGTTGTAACGACATTTAACTGTATATACATTATACTAAGATATATTATATATCATAATATCATGATAATATAATAATTTAACATCTCATTTGTTATAATAAACAATGGGTTAACAACATTCAACAAGATCGTTAACCTAAAGGTTTCAAAACAACATTTACATGTAACGACTAACGATGACTTAACGACTCAGTTAAAATGTATATACATGTAGTGTTTTAATATGTATTCATACACTTTTGAAAGACTTAAAGACACTTATCAAAATACTTCTACTTAACAAAAATGCTTACAATTACATCCTCGTTCAGTTTCATCAACAATTCTACTCGTATGCACCCGTATTAGTACTCGTACAATACACAGCTTTTAGATGTATGTACTATTAGTATATATACTCCAATGATCAGCTCTTAGCAGCCCATGTGAGTCACCTAACACATGTGGGAACCATCATTTGGCAACTAGCATGAAATATCTCATAAAATTACAAAAATATGAGTAATCATTCATGACTTATTTACATGAAAACAAAATAACATATCCTTTATATCTAATCCATACACCAACGACCAAAAACACCTACAAACACTTTCATTTTTCAATTTTATTCATCTAATTGATCTCTCTCAAGTTCTATCTTCAAGTTCTAAGTGTTCTTCATAAATTCTAAAAGTTCTAGTTTCATAAAAGCAAGAATACTTTCAAGTTTGCTAGCTCACTTCCAATCTTGTAAGGTGATCATCCAACCTCAAGAAATCTTTGTTTATTACAGTAGGTTATCATTCTAATACAAGGTAATAATCATATTCAAACTTTGGTTCAATTTCTATAACTATAACAATCTTATTTTAAGTGATGATCTTACTTGAACTTGTTTTCGTGTCATGATTCTGCTTCAAGAACTTCGAGCCATCCAAGGATTCATTGAAGCTAGATCCATTTTTCTCTTTTCCAGTAGGTTTATCAAAGGAACTTAAGGTAGTAATGATGTTCATAACATCATTCGATTCATACATATAAAGCTATCTTATTCGAAGGTTTAAACTTGTAATCACTAGAACATAGTTTAGTTAATTCTAAACTTGTTCGCAAACAAAAGTTAATCCTTTTAACTTGACTTTTAAAATAAACTAAACACATGTTCTATATCTATATGATATGCTAACTTAATGATTTAAAACCTGGAAACACGAAAAACACCGTAAAACCGGATTTACGCCGTCGTAGTAACACCGCGGGCTGTTTTGGGTTAGTTAATTAAAAACTATGATAAACTTTGATTTAAAAGTTGTTATTCTGAGAAAATGATTTTTATTATGAACATGAAACTATATCCAAAAATTATGGTTAAACTCAAAGTGGAAGTATGTTTTCTAAAATGGTCATCTAGACGTCGTTCTTTCGACTGAAATGACTACCTTTACAAAAACGACTTGTAACTTATTTTTCCGACTATAAACCTATACTTTTTCTGTTTAGATTCATAAAATAGAGTTCAATATGAAACCATAGCAATTTGATTCACTCAAAACGGATTTAAAATGAAGAAGTTATGGGTAAAACAAGATTGGATAAATTTTCTCATTTTAGCTACGTGAAAATTGGTAACAAATCTATTCCAACCAAAACTTAATCAACTTGTATTGTATATTATGTAATCTTGAGATACCATAGACACGTATACAATGTTTCGACCTATCATGTCGACACATCTATATATATTTCGGAACAACCATAGACACTCTATATGTGAATGTTGGAGTTAGCTATACAGGGTTGAGGTTGATTCCAAAATATATATAGTTTGAGTTGTGATCAATACTGAGATACGTATACACTGGGTCGTGGATTGATTCAAGATAATATTTATCGATTTATTTCTGTACATCTAACTGTGGACAACTAGTTGTAGGTTACTAACGAGGACAGCTGACTTAATAAACTTAAAACATCAAAATATATTAAAAGTGTTGTAAATATATTTTGAACATACTTTGATATATATGTGAAATGTCCCGTTCTTATTGATTAAAAACGTTCCATATTAATTGATTTCGTTGCGAGGTTTTGACCTCTATATGAGACGTTTTTCAAAGACTGCATTCATTTTTAAAACAAACCATAACCTTTATTTCATCAATAAAGGTTTAAAAAGCTTTACGTAGATTATCAAATAATGATAATCTAAAATATCCTGTTTACACACGACCATTACATAATGGTTTACAATACAAATATGTTACATCGAAATCAGTTTCTTGAATGCAGTTTTTACACAATATCATACAAACATGGACTCCAAATCTTGTCCTTATTTTAGTATGCAACAGCGGAAGCTCTTAATATTCACCTGAGAATAAACATGCTTTAAACGTCAACAAAAATGTTGGTGAGTTATAGGTTTAACCTATATATATCAAATCGTAACAATAGACCACAAGATTTCATATTTCAATACACATCCCATACATAGAGATAAAAATCATTCATATGGTGAACACCTGGTAACCGACAATAACAAGATGCATATATAAGAATATCCCCATCATTCCGGGACACCCTTCGGATATGATATAAATTTCGAAGTACTAAAGCATCCGGTACTTTGGATGGGGTTTGTTAGGCCCAATAGATCTATCTTTAGGATTCGCGTCAATTAGGGTGTCTGTTCCCTAATTCTTAGATTACCAGACTTAATAAAAAGGGGCATATTCGATTTCGATAATTCAACCATAGAATGTAGTTTCACGTACTTGTGTCTATTTTGTAAATCATTTATAAAACCTGCATGTATTCTCATCCCAAAAATATTAGATTTTAAAAGTGGGACTATAACTCACTTTCACAGATTTTTACTTCGTCGGGAAGTAAGACTTGGCCACTGTTGATTCACGAACCTATAACAATATATACATATATATTAAAGTATGTTCAAAATATATTTACAACACTTTTAATATATTTTGATGTTTTAAGTTTATTAAGTCAGCTGTCCTCGTTAGTAACCTATAACTAGTTGTCCACAGTTAGATGTACAGAAATAAATCGATAAATATTATCTTG
Source organism: Rutidosis leptorrhynchoides (assembly GCF_046630445.1). NCBI lineage: Eukaryota > Viridiplantae > Streptophyta > Magnoliopsida > Asterales > Asteraceae > Rutidosis > Rutidosis leptorrhynchoides. Next base: position 83,977,688 of record NC_092341.1, on the reverse strand, counting down.
AATCAATCCACGACCCAGTGTATACGTATCTCAGTATTGATCACAACTCAAACTATATATATATTTTGGAATCAACCTCAACCCTGTATAGCTAACTCCAAAATTCACATATAGAGTGTCTATGGTTGTTCCGAAATATATATAGATGTGTCGACATGATAGGTCGAAACATTGTATACGTGTCTATGGTATCTCAAGATTACATAATATACAATACAAGTTGATTAAGTTATGGTTGGAATAGATTTGTTACCAATTTTCACGTAGCTAAAATGAGAAAAATTATCCAATCTTGTTTTACCCATAACTTCTTCATTTTAAATCCGTTTTGAGTGAATCAAATTGCTATGGTTTCATATTGAACTCTATTTTATGAATCTAAACAGAAAAAGTATAGGTTTATAGTCGGAAAAATAAGTTACAAGTCATTTTTGTAAAGGTAGTCATTTCAGTCGAAAGAACGATGTCTAGATGACCATTTTAGAAAACATACTTCCACTTTGAGTTTAACCATAATTTTTGGATATAGTTTCATGTTCATAATAAAAATCATTTTCTCAGAATAACAACTTTTAAATCAAAGTTTATCATAGTTTTTAATTAACTAACCTAAAACAGCCCGCGGTGTTACTACGATGGCGTAAATCCGGTTTTACGGTGTTTTTCGTGTTTCCAGGTTTTAAATCATTAAGTTAGCATATCATATAGATATAGAACATGTGTTTAGTTGATTTTAAAATTCAAGTTAGAAGGATTAACTTTTGTTTGCGAACAAGTTTAGAATTAACTAAACTATGTTCTAGTGATTACAAGTTTAAACCTTCGAATAAGATAGCTTTATATGTATGAATCGAATGATGTTATGAACATCATTACTACCTTAATTTCCTTGGATAAACCTACTGGAGAAGAGAAAAATGGATCTAGCTTCAATGGATCCTTGGATGGCTCGAAGTTCTTGAAGCAGAATCATGACACGAAAACAAGTTCAAGTAAGATCATCACTTGAAATAAGATTGTTATAGTTATAGAAATTGAACCAAAGTTTGAATATGATTATTACCTTGTATTAGAATGATAACCTACTGTAAGAAACAAAGATTTCTTGAGATTGGATGATCACCTTACAAGATTGGAAGTGAGCTAGAAAACTTGAAAGTATTCTTGATTTTATGAAACTAGAACTTTTGGAATTTATGAAGAACACTTAGAACTTGAAGATAGAACTTGAGAGAGATCAATTAGATGAATAAAATTGAAGAATGAAAGTGTTTGTAGGTGTTTTTGGTCGTTGGTGTATGGATTAGATATAAAGAATATGTAATTTTGTTTTCATGTAAATAAGTCATGAATGATTACTCATATTTTTGTAATTTTATGAGATATTTCATGCTAGTTGCCAAATGATGGTTCCCACATGTGTTAGGTGACTCACATGGGCTGCTAAGAGCTGATCATTGGAGTGTATATACCAATAGTACATACATCTAAAAGCTGTGTATTGTACGAGTACGAATACGGGTGCATACGAATAGAATTGTTGATGAAACTGAACGAGGATGTAATTGTAAGCATTTTTTTTAAGTAGAAGTATTTTGATAAGTGTATTGAAGTCTTTCAAAAGTGTATAAATACATATTAAAACACTACATGTATATACATTTTAACTGAGTCGTTAAGTCATCGTTAGTCGTTACATGTAAGTGTTGTTTTGAAACCTTTAGGTTAACGATCTTGTTAAATGTTGTTAACCCAATGTTTATAATATCAAATGAGATTTTAAATTATTATATTATCATGATATTATCATGTATGAATATCTCTTAATATGATATATATATATTAAATGTCTTTACAACGATAATCGTTACATATATGTCTCGTTTAAAAATCATTAAGTTAGTAGTCTTGTTTTTACATATGTAGTTCATTGTTAATATACTTTATGATATGTTTTCTTATCATAGTATCATGTTAACTATATATATATATCCATATATATGTCATCATATAGTTTTTACAAGTTTTAACGTTCGTGAATCACCGATCAACTTGGGTGGTCAATTGTCTATATGAAACATATTTCAATTAATCAAGTCTTAACAAGTTTGATTGCTTAACATGTTAGAAACATTTAATCATGTAAATATCAATCTCAATTAATATATATAAACATGGAAAAGTTCGGGTCACTACAGTACCTACCCGTTAAATAAATTTCGTCCCGAAATTTTAAGCTGTTGAAGGTGTTGACGAATCTTCTGGAAATAGATGCGGGTATTTCTTCTTCATCTGATCTTCACGCTCCCAGGTGAACTTGGGTCCTCTACGAGCATTCCATCGAACCTTAACAATTGGTATCATGTTTTGCTTAAGTCTTTTAACCTCACGATCCATTATTTCGACGGGTTCTTCGATGAATTGAAGTTTTTCGTTGATTTGGATTTCATCTAATGGAATAGTGAGATCTTCTTTAGCAAAACATTTCTTTAAATTCGAGACGTGGAAAGTGTTATGTACAGCCGCGAGTTGTTGAGGTAACTCTAGTCGGTAAGCTACTGGTCCGACACGATCAATAATCTTGAATGGTCCAATATACCTTGGATTTAATTTCCCTCGTTTACCAAATCGAACAATGCCTTTCCAAGGTGCAACTTTAAGCATGACCATCTCTCCAATTTCAAATTCTATATCTTTTCTTTTAATGTCAGCGTAGCTCTTTTGTCGACTTTGGGCGGTTTTCAACCGTTGTTGAATTTGGATGATCTTCTCGGTAGTTTCTTGTATAATCTCCGGACCCGTAATCTGTCTATCCCCCACTTCACTCCAACAAATCGGAGACCTGCACTTTCTACCATAAAGTGCTTCAAACGGTGCCATCTCAATGCTTGAATGGTAGCTGTTGTTGTAGGAAAATTCTGCTAACGGTAGATGTCGATCCCAACTGTTTCCGAAATCAATAACACATGCTCGTAGCATGTCTTCAAGCATTTGTATCGTCCTTTCGCTCTGCCCATCAGTTTGTGGATGATAGGCAGTACTCATGTCTAGACGAGTTCCTAATGCTTGCTGTAATGTCTGCCAGAATCTTGAAATAAATCTGCCATCCCTATCAGAGATAATAGAGATTGGTATTCCATGTCTGGAGACGACTTCCTTTAAATACAGTCGTGCTAACTTCTCCATCTTGTCATCTTCTCTTATTGGTAGGAAGTGTGCTGATTTGGTGAGACGATCAACTATTACCCAAATAGTATCAAAACCACTTGCAGTCCTTGGCAATTTAGTGATGAAATCCATGGTAATGTTTTCCCATTTCCATTCCGGGATTTCGGGTTGTTGAAGTAGACCTGATGGTTTCTGATGCTCAGCTTTGACCTTAGAACACGTCAAACATTCTCCTACGTATTTAGCAACATCGGCATTCATACCCAGCCACCAAAAATGTTTCTTGAGATCCTTGTACATCTTCCCCGTTCCAGGATGTATTGAGTATCTGGTTTTATGAGCTTCTCTAAGTACCATTTCTCTCATATCTCCAAATTTTGGTACCCAAATCCTTTCAGCCCTATACCGGGTTCCATCTTCCCGAATATTAAGATGCTTCTCCGATCCTTTGGGTATTTCATCCTTTAAATTTCCCTTTTTTAAAACTCCTTGTTGCGCCTCCTTTATTTGAGTAGTAATGTTATTATGAATCATTATATTCATAGATTTTACTCGAATGGGTTCTCTGTCCTTCCTGCTCAAGGCATCGGCTACCACATTTGCCTTCCCCGGTGTAGTGACCCGAACTTTTCCATGTTTATATATATTAATTGAGATTGATGTTTACATGATTAAATGTTTCCAACATGTTAAGCAATCAAACTTGTTAAGACTTGATTAATTGAAATAGGTTTCATATAGACAATTGACCACCCAAGTTGACCGGTGATTCACGAACGTTAAAACTTGTAAAAAAAAACTATATGATGACATATATATGGTTATATATATAGTTAACATGATATTATGATAAGTAAACATATCATTAATTATATTAACAATGAACTACATATGTAAAAACAAGACTACTAACTTAATGATTTTGAAACGAGACATATATGTAACGTTTATCGTTGTAACGACATTTAATGTATATATATCATATTAATAGATATTCGTACATCATAATATCATGATAATATAATAATTTAAAATCTCTTTTGATATTATAAACATTGGGTTAACAACATTTAACAAGATCGTTAACCTAAAGGTTTGAAAACAACACTTACATGTAACGACTAACGATGACTTAACGACTCAGTTAAAATGTATATACATGTAGTGTTTTAATATGTATTTATACACTTTTGAAAGACTTCAATACACTTATCAAAATACTTCTACTTAACAAAAATGCTTACAATTACATTCTCGTTCAGTTTCATCAACAATTCTACTCGTATGCACCCGTATTCGTACTCGTACAATACACAGCTTTTAGATGTATGTACTATTGGTATATACACTCCAATGATCAGCTCTTAGCAGCCCATGTGAGTCACCTAACACATGTGGGAACCATCATTTGGCAACTAGCATGAAATATCTCATAAGATTACAAAAATATGAGTAATCATTCATGACTTATTTACATGAAAACAAAATTACATATCCTTTATATCTAATCCATACACCAACGACCAAAAACACCTACAAACACTTTCATTCTTCAATTTTCTTCATCTAATTGAACTCTCTCAAGTTCTATCTTCAAGTTCTAAGTGTTCTTCATAAATTCCAAAAGTTCTAGTTTCATAAAATCAAGAATACTTTCAAGTTTGCTAGCTCACTTCCAATCTTGTAAGGTGATCATCCAACCTCAAGAAATCTTTGTTTCTTACAGTAGGTTATCATTCTAATACAAGGTAATAATCATATTCAAACTTTGGTTCAATTTCTATAACTATAACAATCTTATTTCAAGTGATGATCTTACTTGAACTTGTTTTCGTGTCATGATTTTGCTTCAAGAACTTTGAGCCATCCAAGGATCCATTGAAGCTAGATCCATTTTTCTCTTTTCCAGTAGGTTCATCCAAGGAACTTAAGGTAGTAATGATGTTCATAACATCATTCGATTCATACATATAAAGCTATCTTATTCGAAGGTTTAAACTTGTAATCACTAGAACATAGTTTAGTTAATTCTAAACTTGTTCGCAAACAAAAGTTAATCCTTCTAACTTGACTTTTAAAATCAACTAAACACATGTTCTATATCTATATGATATGCTAACTTAATGATTTAAAACCTGGAAACACGAAAAACACCGTAAAACCGGATTTACGCCGTCGTAGTAACACCGCGGGCTGTTTTGGGTTAGTTAATTAAAAACTATGATAAACTTTGATTTAAAAGTTGTTATTCTGAGAAAATGATTTTTATTATGAACATGAAACTATATCCAAAAATTATGGTTAAACTCAAAGTGGAAGTATGTTTTCTAAAATGGTCATCTAGACGTCGTTCTTTCGACTGAAATGACTACCTTTACAAAAACGACTTGTAACTTATTTTTCCGACTAAAAACCTATACTTTTTTGGTTTAGATTCATAAAATAGAGTTCAATATGAAACCATAGCAATTTGATTCACTCAAAACGGATTTAAAATGAAGAAGTTATGGGTAAAACAAGATTGGATAATTTTTCTCATTTTAGCTACGTGAAAATTGGTAACAAATCTATTCCAACCATAACTTAATCAACTTGTATTATATATTATGTAATCTTGAGATACCATAGACACGTATACAATGTTTCGACCTATCATGTCGACACATCTATATATATTTCGGAACAACCATAGACACTCTATATGTGAATGTTGGAGTTAGCTATACAGGGTTGAGGTTGATTCCAAAATATATATATAGTTTGAGTTGTGATCAATACTGAGATATGTATACACTGGGTCGTGGATTGATTCAAGATAATATTTATCGATTTATTTCTGTACATCTAACTGTGGACAACTAGTTGTACGTTACTAACAAGGACAGCTGACTTAATAAACTTAAAACATCAAAATATATTAAAAGTGTTGTAAATATATTTTGAACATACTTTGATATATATGTATATATTGTTATAGGTTCGTGAATCAACCAGTGGCCAAGTCTTACTTCCCAACGAAGTAAAAATCTGTGAAAGTGAGTTATAGTCCCACTTTTAAAATCTAATATTTTTGGGATGAGAATACATGCAGGTTTTATAAATGATTTACAAAATAGACACAAGTACGTGAAACTACATTCTATGGTTGAATTATCGAAATCGAATATGCCCCTTTTTATTAAGTCTGGTAATCTAAGAATTAGGGAACAGACACCCTAATTGACGCGAATCCTAAAGATAGATCTATTGGGCCTAACAAACCCCATCCAAAGTACCGGATGCTTTAGTACTTCGAAATTTATATCATATCCGAAGGGTGTCCCGGAATGATGGGGATATTCTTATATATGCATCTTGTTATTGTCGGTTACCAGGTGTTCACCATATGAATGATTTTTATCTCTATGTATGGGATGTGTATTGAAATATGAAATCTTGTGGTCTATTGTTACGATTTGATATATATAGGTTAAACCTATAACTCACCAACATTTTTGTTGACGTTTTAAGCATGTTTATTCTCAGGTAATTATTAAGAGCTTCCGCTATCGCATACTTAAATAAGGACAAGATTTGGAGTCCATGCTTGTATGATATTATGTAAAAACTGCATTCAAGAAACTTATTTTGTTGTAACATATTTGTATTGTAAACCATTATGTAATGGTCGTGTGTAAACAGGATATTTTAGATTATCATTATTTGATAATCTACATAAAGCTTTTTAAACCTTTATTGATGAAATAAAGGTTATGGTTTGTTTAAAAATGAATGCAGTCTTTGAAAAACATCTCATATAGAGGTCAAAACCTCGCAACGAAATCAATTAATATGGAACGTTTTTAATCAATAAGAACGGGACATTTCAGTTGGTATCCGAGCGTTGGTCTTAGAGAACCAGAAAATTTGCATTAGTGTGTCTTATCGAGTTTGTTAGGATGCATTAGTGAGTCTGGACTTCGACCGTGTTTTCTTTAAAAATGATTGCTTAACATTTTTGTTGGAAACTATATATTTTTAACATATGAATATTATGTGATATATTAATCTCTTAACGTGTTTGATATTATGTGATAGATGTCTACCTCTAGAACAAGTCCCATTGACTCACCTAATAATAATGAAGAGTCAAATGTAAATTGGAATGATTTGTGGACTGATTCACAAGTTCCCGAAGAGGAACCGGAAGAAGAGTCGGAACCGGAAGAAGAATCGGAACCGGAAGAAGAATCGGAACCGGATGAAGAAATAGAACCGGTGGGGGAAATAATAAAACGGTTAAGTAAAAGAAAATCCTCAACCAACCGACCAAAGTTAATTATGGTCAATGGTGTTTCCGCCAAGGAAGCAAAATATTGGGAGGATTACCAATTCTTCGATGAATCGGATTCCGACGAGAATTCCGATGATGTTATAGAAATTACCCCAACTGAATTTAAAAAGGCAAAAGAAAATAATAAGGGAAAGGGCATAAAAATAGAGAAATCTAATTCCAACCCCGATGAACTTTATATGTATCGTCAACCCCCGAAGTCCTTAAGTTGTAACAATGACCCGGGAACCTCTAAACCACCAGGTTTTTCTAAACCAATGTGGACAACGACGGCTCGTATTAGGGGAACATTATATATCCCTAGAAACTTGGCAAAACGAACCAAAACCGAAGAAGAAGAAACGAGCGAGTCGGAATAAGATAGTTGTATTCGTGTGGTGTAATATATGGAATATAGTGTTCTTATGCTTTATGATATATGTAAAAATTGCTTGTATTAATAAGTATTTTTTTTATGAATCTAACTCTTGTCTATTTTACAGTTTAAAAACACAAAATGGATAGACAACCCAATATTTTAAGAGACCTACCCGGAGACATGATTGATGAAATCTTGTCTAGAGTCGGCCAGAATTCTTCGGCACAACTATTTAAGGCGAGATCAGTTTGTAAGACATTCGAAGAACGTTCCAAGAATGTCTTGGTTTATAAGAGACTTTCGTTTGAAAGATGGGGGATATCACATTGGGAAATCCATAAGTTACGATGTGTTTACTTTGACGCATATATTGCGGGGAACCCAAATGCTATTTTACGCAACGGGTTAAGAAATTATTTTGACTCAATATATCCCAATATTGGACTTCGTGATTTAGAAAAAGCGGCTAACATGCAACATAAAGAAGCATGTTATGCTTACGGATTAGTAATGTTCGCTTCTCACCAAAGTGAGAACAAGAACATCGGGCTACAACTATTAAACAAAACGTTTCCACAAGTGACGGAGTCGGTAATTGGGGTAAGAAATGAGGTTTTTAGATTATTACGGGACTGTTGGACATTACGTAACCCTCGTCCCTTTGATGACGTTACAACACGCTGTCTTATCAACGGCCATAACGGTTATGTTGCACAAGACCAAGGATGGGAAGTAGTCCTAGTAAAACCAGAATGCATGACTTGTTTCTGGACGTATGAATTACGTGTCTTTATTGCCTTTGCTGAACGACTTGTGTACTAGCTAGAATTGTCTTCACAACTATCTTGTATCAAAGTTATTGTGTGCTATATTTCATGCTTTATGTAAAATAAGCGGTATTGTAAGTTTGTAAAATATTGTATAAAAGTTTGAACGCGAAATATTATTATAATCAGTTTTTCATATAGAATTGTAGTAGTTGAATTGTATATTAGCTACTAAGTATGAACTTAACGGGTAGGTACTACCCGAATTTAAACTTATAAAACGCTAATATGAAGAAAAAGCTTTTATAAATGAGTTCATATTATGCTACGAAATACTATTAACTACTCTTAATATTCTGTATGATTAACTTGTTCCATTTAACTATTTTGAAGGAAATGGCACCGACTACTCGACACACCGTGAATATGAATGAAGAGGAATTCCGTACTTTTCTAGCTTCAAACATAGCCGCAGTACAGGCTGCGCTACATACCAACAATAACCTTGGATCTAGCAGTACAGGAAATCGTGTAGGATGCACCTACAAAGAATTCACTGCCTGCAAACCTTTGGAATTTGATGGAACCGAAGGACCGATCGGATTGAAACGGTGGACCGAGAAGGTTGAATCGGTGTTTGCCATAAGTAAGTGTACTGAAGAGGACAAAGTGAAGTACGCTACGCATACCTTCACAGGTTCTGCGTTAACATGGTGGAATACCTATCTAGAGCAAGTGGGACAAGATGATGCGTACGCACTACCGTGGTCAGCATTCAAGCACTTGATGAACGAGAAGTACCGTCCCAGAACCGAGGTCAATAAGCTCAAGACAGAACTTAGAGGGTTACGAACTCAAGGATTTGATATTACCACGTACGAAAGACGATTCACAGAATTGTGCCTATTGTGTCCGGGAGCATTCGAAGATGAGGAAGAGAAGATCGACGCGTTTGTGAAAGGATTACCGGAAAGAATCCAAGAAGATATAAGTTCACACGAGCCCGCCTCCATACAACAGGCATGTAGAATGGCTCACAAACTAGTGAACCAGATTGAAGAAAGAATTAAAGAACAGACTGCTGAAGAGGCCAATGTGAAGCAAGTCAAAAGAAAGTGGGAGGAAAACGGTGATAAGAATCACCAATACAACAACAACAGCAATTACAACAATAATCGCAACAATTATCCCAACAATCGCAACATCAATCGCAACTACAACAAACGGCCCAACAACAACAACAACAACAACAACAGCAACTATAACAATCATCCCAACAACAATAATAACCGCAACAACAACAACAATCAGAAGCAACTATGCCAAAGGTGTGAAAATAATCACTCGGGGTTCTGCACCAAATTTTGCAACAAGTGTAAAAGAAATGGTCATAGCGCGGCGAAGTGTGAGGTCTACGGACCAGGGGTTAATAGAACGAAAGGAACAAATGGTGTCGGAACGAGTAATGGCGGAGCAAGTAGTGTCGGAGCAAGTTATGCCAATGTAGTTTGTTATAAATGTGGAAAACCAGGCCACATTATTAGAAATTGCCCGAACCAGGAGAACACGAATGGACAAGGCCGTGGAAGAGTTTTCAATATTAATGCGGTAGAGGCACAGGAAGACCCGGAGCTTGTTACGGGTACGTTTCTTATTGACAATAAATCTGCTTACGTTTTATTTGATTCGGGTGCGGATAGAAGCTATATGAGTAGAGATTTTTGTGCTAAATTAAGTTGTCCATTGACGCCTTTGGATAGTAAATTTTTACTCGAATTAGCAAATGGTAAATTAATTTCAGCAGATAATATATGTCGGAATCGAGAAATTAAACTGGTTAGCGAAACATTTAAGATTGATTTGATACCAGTAGAGTTAGGGAGTTTTGATGTGATAATCGGTATGGACTGGTTGAAAGAAGTGAAAGCGGAGATCGTTTGTTACAAAAATGCAATTCGCATTATACGAGAAAAAGGAAAACCCTTAATGGTGTACGGAGAAAAGGGCAACACGAAGCTACATCTTATTAGTAATTTGAAGGCACAAAAACTAATAAGAAAAGGTTGCTATGCTGTTCTAGCACACGTCGAGAAAGTACAAACTGAAGAAAAGAGCATCAATGATGTTCCCATTGCAAAAGAATTTCCCGATGTATTTCCGAAAGAATTACCGGGATTACCCCCACATCGATCCGTTGAATTTCAAATAGATCTTGTACCAGGAGCTGCACCAATAGCTCGTGCTCCTTACAGACTCGCACCCAGCGAGATGAAAGAACTGCAAAGCCAATTACAAGAACTTTTAGAGCGTGGTTTCATTCGACCAAGCACATCACCGTGGGGAGCTCCTGTTTTGTTTGTCAAGAAGAAAGATGGTACATTCAGGTTGTGTATCGACTACCGAGAGTTGAACAAACTTACCATCAAGAACCGCTACCCACTACCGAGAATCGACGACTTATTTGATCAACTACAAGGCTCGTCTGTTTATTCAAAGATTGACTTACGTTCCGGGTATCATCAAATGCGGGTGAAAGAAGATGATATTCCAAAGACTGCTTTCAGAACACGTTACGGTCATTACGAGTTTATGGTCATGCCGTTTGGTTTAACTAATGCACCAGCTGTGTTCATGGACCTTATGAACCGAGTGTGTGGACCATACCTTGACAAGTTTGTCATTGTTTTCATTGATGACATACTTATTTACTCAAAGAATGACCAAGAACACGGTGAACATTTGAGAAAGGTGTTAGAAGTATTGAGGAAGGAAGAATTGTACGCTAAGTTTTCAAAGTGTGCATTTTGGTTGGAAGAAGTTCAATTCCTCGGTCACATAGTGAACAAAGAAGGTATTAAGGTGGATCCGGCAAAGATAGAAACTGTTGAAAAGTGGGAAACCCCGAAAACTCCGAAACACATACGCCAGTTTTTAGGACTAGCTGGTTACTACAGAAGGTTCATCCAAGACTTTTCCAGAATAGCAAAACCCTTGACTGCATTAACGCATAAAGGGAAGAAATTTGAATGGAATGATGAACAAGAGAAAGCGTTTCAGTTATTAAAGAAAAAGCTAACTACGGCACCTATATTGTCATTGCCTGAAGGGAATGATGATTTTGTGATTTATTGTGACGCATCAAAGCAAGGTCTCGGTTGTGTATTAATGCAACGAACGAAGGTGATTGCTTATGCGTCTAGACAATTGAAGATTCACGAACAAAATTATACGACGCATGATTTGGAATTAGGCGCGGTTGTTTTTGCATTAAAGACTTGGAGGCACTACTTATATGGGGTCAAAAGTATTATATATACCGACCACAAAAGTCTTCAACACATATTTAATCAGAAACAACTGAATATGAGGCAGCGTAGGTGGATTGAATTATTGAATGATTACGATTTTGAGATTCGTTACCACCCGGGGAAGGCAAATGTGGTAGCCGATGCCTTAAGCAGGAAGGATAGAGAACCCATTCGAGTAAAATCTATGAATATAATGATTCATAATAACATTACTACTCAAATAAAGGAGGCGCAACAAGGAGTTTTAAAAGAGGGAAATTTAAAGGATGAAATACCCAAAGGATCGGAGAAGCATCTTAATATTCGGGAAGACGGAACCCTGTATAGGGCTGAAAGGATTTGGGTACCAAAATTTGGAGATATGAGAGAAATGGTACTTAGAGAAGCTCATAAAACCAGATACTCAATACATCCTGGAACGGGGAAGATGTACAAGGATCTCAAGAAACATTTTTGGTGGCCGGGTATGAAAGCCGATGTTGCTAAATACGTAGGAGAATGTTTGACGTGTTCTAAGGTCAAAGCTGAGCATCAGAAACCATCAGGTCTACTTCAACAACCCGAAATCCCGGAATGGAAATGGGAAAACATTACCATGGATTTCATCACTAAATTGCCAAGGACTGCAAGTGGTTTTGATACTATTTGGGTAATAGTTGATCGTCTCACCAAATCAGCACACTTCCTACCAATAAGAGAAGATGACAAGATGGAGAAGTTAGCACGACTGTATTTGAAGGAAGTCGTCTCCAGACATGGAATACCAATCTCTATTATCTCTGATAGGGATGGCAGATTTATTTCAAGATTCTGGCAGACATTACAGCAAGCATTAGGAACTCGTCTAGACATGAGTACTGCCTATCATCCACAAACTGATGGGCAGAGCGAAAGGACGATACAAACGCTTGAAGACATGCTACGAGCATGTGTTATTGATTTCGGAAACAGTTGGGATCGACATCTACCGTTAGCAGAATTTTCCTACAACAACAGCTACCATTCAAGCATTGAGATGGCGCCGTTTGAAGCACTTTATGGTAGAAAGTGCAGGTCTCCGATTTGTTGGAGTGAGGTGGGGGATAGACAGATTACGGGTCCGGAGATTATACAAGAAACTACCGAGAAGATCATCCAAATTCAACAACGGTTGAAAACCGCCCAAAGTCGACAAAAGAGCTACGTTGACATTAAAAGAAAAGATATAGAATTTGAAATTGGAGAGATGGTCATGCTTAAAGTTTCACCTTGGAAAGGCGTTGTTCGATTTGGTAAACGAGGGAAATTAAATCCAAGGTATATTGGACCATTCAAGATTATTGATCGTGTCGGACCAGTAGCTTACCGACTTGAGTTACCTCAACAACTCGCGGCTGTACATAACACTTTCCACGTCTCGAATTTGAAAAAATGTTTTGCTAAAGAAGATCTCACTATTCCGTTAGATGAAATCCAAATCAACGAAAAACTCCAATTCATCGAAGAACCCGTCGAAATAATGGATCGTGAGGTTAAAAGACTTAAGCAAAACAAGATACCAATTGTTAAGGTTCGATGGAATGCTCGTAGAGGACCCGAGTTCACCTGGGAGCGTGAAGATCAGATGAAGAAGAAATACCCGCATCTATTTCCAGAAGATTCGTCAACACCTTCAACAGCTTAAAATTTCGGGACGAAATTTATTTAACGGGTAGGTACTGTAGTGACCCGAACTTTTCCATGTTTATATATATTAATTGAGATTGATGTTTACATGATTAAATGTTTCCAACATGTTAAGCAATCAAACTTGTTAAGACTTGATTAATTGAAATAGGTTTCATATAGACAATTGACCACCCAAGTTGACCGGTGATTCACGAACGTTAAAACTTGTAAAAAAAAACTATATGATGACATATATATGGTTATATATATAGTTAACATGATATTATGATAAGTAAACATATCATTAATTATATTAACAATGAACTACATATGTAAAAACAAGACTACTAACTTAATGATTTTGAAACGAGACATATATGTAACGTTTATCGTTGTAACGACATTTAATGTATATATATCATATTAATAGATATTCGTACATCATAATATCATGATAATATAATAATTTAAAATCTCTTTTGATATTATAAACATTGGGTTAACAACATTTAACAAGATCGTTAACCTAAAGGTTTGAAAACAACACTTACATGTAACGACTAACGATGACTTAACGACTCAGTTAAAATGTATATACATGTAGTGTTTTAATATGTATTTATACACTTTTGAAAGACTTCAATACACTTATCAAAATACTTCTACTTAACAAAAATGCTTACAATTACATTCTCGTTCAGTTTCATCAATAATTCTACTCGTATGCACCCGTATTCGTACTCGTACAATACACAGCTTTTAGATGTATGTACTATTTGTATATACACTCCAATGATCAGCTCTTAGCAGCCCATGTGAGTCACCTAACACATGTGGGAACCATCATTTGGCAACTAGCATGAAATATCTCATAAGATTACAAAAATATGAGTAATCATTCATGACTTATTTACATGAAAACAAAATTACATATCCTTTATATCTAATCCATACACCAACGACCAAAAGCACCTACAAACACTTTCATTCTTCAATTTTCTTCATCTAATTGAACTCTCTCAAGTTCTATCTTCAAGTTCTAAGTGTTCTTCATAAATTCCAAAAGTTCTAGTTTCATAAAATCAAGAATACTTTCAAGTTTGCTAGCTCACTTCCAATCTTGTAAGGTGATCATCCAACCTCAAGAAATCTTTGTTTCTTACAGTAGGTTATCATTCTAATACAAGGTAATAATCATATTCAAACTTTGGTTCAATTTCTATAACTATAACAATCTTATTTCAAGTGATGATCTTACTTGAACTTGTTTTCGTGTCATGATTTTGCTTCAAGAACTTTGAGCCATCCAAGGATCCATTGAAGCTAGATCCATTTTTCTCTTTTCCAGTAGGTTCATCCAAGGAACTTAAGGTAGTAATGATGTTCATAACATCATTCGATTCATACATATAAAGCTATCTTATTCGAAGGTTTAAACTTGTAATCACTAGAACATAGTTTAGTTAATTCTAAACTTGTTCGCAAACAAAAGTTAATCCTTCTAACTTGACTTTTAAAATCAACTAAACACATGTTCTATATCTATATGATATGCTAACTTAATGATTTAAAACCTGGAAACACGAAAAACACCGTAAAACCGGATTTACGCCGTCGTAGTAACACCGCGGGCTGTTTTGGGTTAGTTAATTAAAAACTATGATAAACTTTGATTTAAAAGTTGTTATTCTGAGAAAATGATTTTTATTATGAACATGAAACTATATCCAAAAATTATGGTTAAACTCAAAGTGGAAGTATGTTTTCTAAAATGGTCATCTAGACGTCGTTCTTTCGACTGAAATGACTACCTTTACAAAAACAACTTGTAACTTATTTTTCCGACTAGAAACCTATACTTTTTTGGTTTAGATTCATAAAATAGAGTTCAATATGAAACCATAGCAATTTGATTCACTCAAAACGGATTTAAAATGAAGAAGTTATGGGTAAAACAAGATTGGATAATTTTTCTCATTTTAGCTACGTGAAAATTGGTAACAAATCTATTCCAACCATAACTTAATCAACTTGTATTATATATTATGTAATCTTGAGATACCATAGACACGTATACAATGTTTCGACCTATCATGTCGACACATCTATATATATTTCGGAACAACCATAGACACTCTATATGTGAATGTTGGAGTTAGCTATACAGGGTTGAGGTTGATTCCAAAATATATATAGTTTGAGTTGTGATCAATACTGAGATACGTATACACTGGGTCGTGGATTGATTCAAGATAATATTTATCGATTTATTTCTGTACATCTAACTGTGGACAACTAGTTGTACGTTACTAACGAGGACAGCTGACTTAATAAACTTAAAACATCAAAATATATTAAAAGTGTTGTAAATATATTTTGAACATACTTTGATATATATGTATATATTGTTATAGGTTCGTGAATCAACCAGTGGCCAAGTCTTACTTCCCGACGAAGTAAAAATCTGTGAAAGTGAGTTATAGTCCCACTTTTAAAATCTAATATTTTTGGGATGAGAATACATGCAGGTTTTATAAATGATTTACAAAATAGACACAAGTACGTGAAACTACATTCTATGGTTGAATTATCGAAATCGAATATGCCCCTTTTTATTAAGTCTGGTAATCTAAGAATTAGGGAACAGACACCCTAATTGACGCGAATCCTAAAGATAGATCTATTGGGCCTAACAAACCCCATCCAAAGTACCGGATGCTTTAGTACTTCGAAATTTATATCATATCCGAAGGGTGTCCCGGAATGATGGGGATATTCTTATATATGCATCTTGTTATTGTCGGTTACCAGGTGTTCACCATATGAATGATTTTTATCTCTATGTATGGGATGTGTATTGAAATATGAAATCTTGTGGTCTATTGTTACGATTTGATATATATAGGTTAAACCTATAACTCACCAACATTTTTGTTGACGTTTTAAGCATGTTTATTCTCAGGTGATTATTAAGAGCTTCCGCTGTCGCATACTTAAATAAGGACAAGATTTGGAGTCCATGCTTGTATGATATTATGTAAAAACTGCATTCAAGAAACTTATTTTGTTGTAACATATTTGTATTGTAAACCATTATGTAATGGTCGTGTGTAAACAGGATATTTTAGATTATCATTATTTGATAATCTACATAAAGCTTTTTAAACCTTTATTGATGAAATAAAGGTTATGGTTTGTTTAAAAATGAATGCAGTCTTTGAAAAACATCTCATATAGAGGTCAAAACCTCGCAACGAAATCAATTAATATGGAACGTTTTTAATCAATAAGAACGGGACATTTCACCCGGGTGGTAACGAATCTCAAAGTCGTAATCATTCAATAATTCAATCCACCTACGCTGCCTCATATTCAGTTGTTTCTGATTAAATATGTGTTGAAGACTTTTGTGGTCGGTATATATAATACTTTTAACCCCATATAAGTAGTGCCTCCAAGTCTTTAATGCAAAAACAACCGCGCCTAATTCCAAATCATGCGTCGTATAATTTTGTTCGTGAATCTTCAATTGTCTAGACGCATAAGCAATCACCTTCGTTCGTTGCATTAATACACAACCGAGACCTTGCTTTGATGCATCACAATAAATCACAAAATCATCATTCCCTTCAGGCAATGACAATATAGGTGCCGTAGTTAGCTTTTTCTTCAATAACTGAAACGCTTTCTCTTGTTCATCATTCCATTCAAATTTCTTCCCTTTATGCGTTAATGCAGTCAAGGGTTTTGCTATTCTGGAAAAGTCTTGGATGAACCTTCTGTAGTAACCAGCTAGTCCTAAAAACTGGCGTATGTGTTTCGGAGTTTTCGGGGTTTCCCACTTTTCAACAGTTTCTATCTTTGCCGGATCCACCTTAATACCTTCTTTGTTCACTATGTGACCGAGGAATTGAACTTCTTCCAACCAAAATGCACACTTTGAAAACTTAGCGTACAATTCTTCCCTCCTTAATACTTCTAACACCTTTCTCAAATGTTCCCCGTGTTCTTGGTCATTCTTTGAGTAAATAAGTATGTCATCAATGAAAACAATGACAAACTTGTCAAGGTATGGTCCACACACTCGGTTCATAAGGTCCATGAACACAGCTGGTGCATTAGTTAAACCAAACGGCATGACCATAAACTCGTAATGACCGTAACGTGTTCTGAAAGCAGTCTTTGGAATATCATCTTCTTTCACCCGCATTTGATGATACCCGGAACGTAAGTCAATCTTTGAATAAACAGACGAGCCTTGTAGTTGATCAAATAAGTCGTTGATTCTCGGTAGTGGGTAGCGGTTCTTGATGGTAAGTTTGTTCAACTCTCGGTAGTCGATACACAACCTGAATGTACCATCTTTCTTCTTGACAAACAAAACAGGAGCTCCCCATGGTGATGTGCTTGGTCGAATGAAACCACGCTCTAAAAGTTCTTGTAATTGGCTTTGCAGTTCTTTCATCTCGCTGGGTGCGAGTCTGTAAGGAGCACGAGCTATTGGTGCAGCTCCTGGTACAAGATCTATTTGAAATTCAACGGATCGATGTGGGGGTAATCCCGGTAATTCTTTCGAAAATACATCGGGAAATTCTTTTGCAATGGGAACATCATTGATGCTCTTTTCTTCAGTTTGTACTTTCTCGACGTGTGCTAGAACAGCATAGCAACCTTTTCTTATTAGTTTTTGTGCCTTCAAATTACTAATAAGATGTAGCTTCGTGTTGCCCTTTTCTCCGTACACCATTAAGGGTTTTCCTTTTTCTCATATAATGCGAATTGCATTTTTGTAACAAACGATCTCCGCTTTCACTTCTTTCAACCAGTCCATACTGATTATCACATCAAAACTCCCTAACTCTACTGGTATCAAATCAATCATAAATGTTTCGCTAACCAGTTTAATTTCTCGATTCCGACATATATTATCTGCTGAAATTAATTTACCATTTGCTAATTCGAGTAAAAATTTACTATCCAAAGGCGTCAATGGACAACTTAATTTAGCACAAAAATCTCTACTCATATAGCTTCTATCCGCACCCGAATCAAATAAAACGTAAGCAGATTTATTGTCAATAAGAAACGTACCCGTAACAAGCTCCGGGTCTTCCTGTGCCTCTACCGCATTAATATTGAAAACTCTTCCACGGCCTTGTCCATTCGTGTTCTCCTGGTTCGGACAATTTCTAATAATGTGGCCTGGTTTTCCACATTTATAACAAACTACATTGGCATAACTTGCTCCGACACTACTTGCTCCGCCATTACTCGTTCCGACACCATTTGTTCCTTTCGTTCTATTAACCCCTGGTCCGTAGACCTCACACTTCGCCGCGCTATGACCATTTCTTTTACACTTGTTGCAAAATTTGGTGCAGAACCCCGAGTGATTCTTTTCACACCTTTGGCATAGCTGCTTCTGATTGTTGTTGTTGTTGCGGTTATTATTGTTGTTGGGATGATTGTTGTAGTTGCTGTTGTTGTTTTTGTTGTTGTTGTTGTTGGGCCGTTTGTTGTAGTTGCGATTGATGTTGCGATTGTTGGGATAATTGTTGCGATTATTGTTGTAATTGCTGTTGTTGTTGTATTGGTGATTCTTATCACCGTTTTCCTCCCACTTTCTTTTGACTTGCTTCACATTGGCCTCTTCAGCAGTCTGTTCTTTAATTCTTTCTTCAATCTGGTTCACTAGTTTGTGAGCCATTCTACATGCCTGTTGTATGGAGGCGGGCTCGTGTGAACTTATATCTTCTTGGATTCTTTCCGGTAATCCTTTCACAAACGCGTCGATCTTCTCTTCCTCATCTTCGAATGCTCCCGGACACAATAGGCACAATTCTGTGAATCGTCTTTCGTACGTGGTAATATCAAATCCTTGGGTTCGTAACCCTCTAAGTTCTGTCTTGAGCTTATTGACCTCGGTTCTGGGACGGTACTTCTCGTTCATCAAGTGCTTGAATGCTGACCACGGTAGTGCGTACGCATCATCTTGTCCCACTTGCTCTAGATAGGTATTCCACCATGTTAACGCAGAACCTGTGAAGGTATGCGTAGCGTACTTCACTTTGTCCTCTTCAGTACACTTACTTATGGCAAACACCGATTCAACCTTCTCGGTCCACCGTTTCAATCCGATCGGTCCTTCGGTTCCATCAAATTCCAAAGGTTTGCAGGCAGTGAATTCTTTGTAGGTGCATCCTACACGATTTCCTGTACTGCTAGATCCAAGGTTATTGTTGGTATGTAGCGCAGCCTGTACTGCGGCTATGTTTGAAGCTAGAAAAGTACGGAATTCCTCTTCATTCATATTCACGGTGTGTCGAGTAGTCGGTGCCATTTCCTTCAAAATAGTTAAATGGAACAAGTTAATCATACAGAATATTAAGAGTAGTTAATAGTATTTCGTAGCATAATATGAACTCATTTATAAAAGCTTTTTCTTCATATTAGCGTTTTATAAGTTTAAATTCGGGTAGTACCTACCCGTTAAGTTCATACTTAGTAGCTAATATACAATTCAACTACTACAATTCTATATGAAAAACTGATTATAATAATATTTCGCGTTCAAACTTTTATACAATATTTTACAAACTTACAATACCGCTTATTTTACATAAAGCATGAAATATAGCACACAATAACTTTGATACAAGATAGTTGTGAAGACAATTCTAGCTAGTACACAAGTCGTTCAGCAAAGGCAATAAAGACACGTAATTCATACGTCCAGAAACAAGTCATGCATTCTGGTTTTACTAGGACTACTTCCCATCCTTGGTCTTGTGCAACATAACCGTTATGGTCGTTGATAAGACAGCGTGTTGTAACGTCATCAAAGGGACGAGGGTTACGTAATGTCCAACAGTCCCGTAATAATCTAAAAACCTCATTTCTTAACCCAATTACCGACTCCGTCACTTGTGAAAACGTTTTGTTTAATAGTTGTAGCCCGATGTTCTTGTTCTCACTTTGGTGAGAAGCGAACATTACTAATCCGTAAGCATAACATGCTTCTTTATGTTGCATGTTAGCCGCTTTTTCTAAATCACGAAGTCCAATATTCGGATATATTGAGTCAAAATAATTTCTTAACCCGTTGCGTAAAATAGCATTTGGGTTCCCCGCAATATATGCGTCAAAGTAAACACATCGTAACTTATGGGTTTCCCAATGTGATATCCCCCATCTTTCAAACGAAAGTCTCTTATAAACCAAGACATTCTTGGAACGTTCTTCGAATGTCTTACAAACTGATCTCGCCTTAAATAGTTGTGCCGAAGAATTCTGGCCGACTCTAGACAAGATTTCATCAATCATGTCTCCGGGTAGGTCTCTTAAAATATTGGGTTGTCTATCCATTTTGTGTTTTTAAACTGTAAAATAGACAAGAGTTAGATTCATAAAAAAATACTTATTAATACAAGCAATTTTTACATATATCATAAAGCATAAGAACACTATATTACATATATTACGCCACACGAATACAACTATCTTATTCCGACTCGCTCGTTTCTTCTTCTTCGGTTTTGGTTCGTTTTGCCAAGTTTCTAGGGATATATGATGTTCCCCTAATACGAGCCGTCGTTGTCCACATTGGTTTAGAAAAACCTGGTGGTTTAGAGGTTCCCGGGTCATTGTTACAACTTAAGGACTTCAGGGGTTGACGATACATATAAAGTTCATCGGGGTTGGAATTAGATTTCTCTATTTTTATGCCCTTTCCCTTATTATTTTCTTTTGCCTTTTTAAATTCAGTTGGGGTAATTTCTATAACATCATCGGAATTCTCGTCGGAATCCGATTCATCGGAAAATTGGTAATCCTCCCAATATTTTGCTTCCTTGGCGGAAACACCATTGACCATAATTAACTTTGGTCGGTTGGTTGAGGATTTTCTTTTACTTAACCGTTTTATTATTTCCCCCACCGGTTCTATTTCTTCATCCGGTTCCGATTCTTCTTCCGGTTCCGATTCTTCTTCCGGTTCCGACTCTTCTTCCGGTTCCTCTTCGGGAACTTGTGAATCAGTCCACAAATCATTCCAATTTACATTTGACTCTTCATTATTATTAGGTGAGTCAATGGGACTTGTTCTAGAGGTAGACATCTATCACATAATATCAAACACGTTAAGAGATTAATATATCACATAATATTCATATGTTAAAAATATATAGTTTTCAACAAAAATGTTAAGCAATCATTTTTAAAGAAAACACGGTCGAAGTCCAGACTCACTAATGCATCCTAACAAACTCGATAAGACACACTAATGCAAATTTTCTGGTTCTCTAAGACCAACGCTCGGATACCAACTGAAATGTCCCGTTCTTATTGATTAAAAACGTTCCATATTAATTGATTTCGTTGCGAGGTTTTGACCTCTATATGAGACGTTTTTCAAAGACTGCATTCATTTTTAAAACAAACCATAACCTTTATTTCATAAATAAAGGTTTAAAAAGCTTTACGTAGATTATCAAATAATGATAATCTAAAATATCCTGTTTACACACGACCATTACATAATGGTTTACAATACAAATATGTTACATCGAAATCAGTTTCTTGAATGCAGTTTTTACACAATATCATACAAACATGGACTCCAAATCTTGTCCTTATTTTAGTATGCAACAGCGGAAGCTCTTAATATTCACCTGAGAATAAACATGCTTTAAACGTCAACAAAAATGTTGGTGAGTTATAGGTTTAACCTATATATATCAAATCGTAACAATAGACCACAAGATTTCATATTTCAATACACATCCCAAACATAGAGATAAAAATCATTCATATGGTGAACACCTGGTAACCGACAATAACAAGATGCATATATAAGAATATCCCCATCATTCCGGGACACCCTTCGGATATGATATAAATTTCGAAGTACTAAAGCATCCGATACTTTGGATGGGGTTTGTTAGGCCCAATAGATCTATCTTTAGGATTCGCGTCAATTAGGGTGTCTGTTCCCTAATTCTTAGATTACCAGACTTAATAAAAAGGGGCATATTCGATTTCGATAATTCAACCATAGAATGTAGTTTCACGTACTTGTGTCTATTTTGTAAATCATTTATAAAACCTGCATGTATTCTCATCCCAAAAATATTAGATTTTAAAAGTGGGACTATAACTCACTTTCACAGATTTTTACTTCGTCGGGAAGTAAGACTTGGCCACTGTTGATTCACGAACCTATAACAATATATACATATATATTAAAGTATGT
Organism: Rutidosis leptorrhynchoides; assembly: GCF_046630445.1. Taxonomy (NCBI): domain Eukaryota; kingdom Viridiplantae; phylum Streptophyta; class Magnoliopsida; order Asterales; family Asteraceae; genus Rutidosis; species Rutidosis leptorrhynchoides. The sequence goes on along the minus strand of NC_092341.1, from coordinate 83,954,857 downwards.
TCAAAATATATTTACAACACTTTTAATATATTTTGATGTTTTAAGTTTATTAAGTCAGCTGTCCTCGTTAGTAACCTATAACTAGTTGTCCACAGTTAGATGTACAGAAATAAATCGATAAATATTATCTTGAATCAATCCACGACCCAGTGTATACATATCTCAGTATTGATCACAACTCAAACTATATATATATTTTGGAATCAACCTCAACCCTGTATAGCTAACTCCAACATTCACATATAGAGTGTCTATGGTTGTTCCGAAATATATATAGATGTGTCGACATGATAGGTCGAAACATTGTATACGTGTCTATGGTATCTCAAGATTACATAATATACAATACAAGTTGATTAAGTTATGGTTGGAATAGATTTGTTACCAATTTTCACGTAGCTAAAATGAGAAAAATTATCCAATCTTGTTTTACCCATAACTTCTCCATTTTAAATCCGTTTTGAGTGAATCAAATTGCTATGGTTTCATATTGAACTCTATTTTATGAATCTAAACAGAAAAAGTATAGGTTTATAGTCGGAAAAATAAGTTACAAGTCATTTTTGTAAAGGTAGTCATTTCAGTCGAAAGAACGACGTCTAGATGACCATTTTAGAAAACATACTTCCACTTTGAGTTTAACCATAATTTTTGGATATAGTTTCATGTTCATAATAAAAATCATTTTCTCAGAATAACAACTTTTAAATCAAAGTTTATCATAGTTTTTAATTAACTAACCCAAAACAGCCCGCGGTGTTACTACGACGGCGTAAATCCGGTTTTACGGTGTTTTTCGTGTTTCCAGGTTTTAAATCATTAAGTTAGCATATCATATAGATATAGAACATGTGTTTAGTTGATTTTAAAATTCAAGTTAGAAGGATTAACTTTTGTTTGCGAACAAGTTTAGAATTAACTAAACTATGTTCTAGTGATTACAAGTTTAAACCTTCGAATAAGATAGCTTTATATGTATGAATCGAATGATGTTATGAACATCATTACTACCTTAATTTCCTTGGATAAACCTACTGGAGAAGAGAAAAATGGATCTAGCTTCAATGGATCCTTGGATGGCTCGAAGTTCTTGAAGCAGAATCATGACACGAAAACAAGTTCAAGTAAGATCATCACTTGAAATAAGATTGTTATAGTTATAGAAATTGAACCTAAGTTTGAATATGATTATTACCTTGTATTAGAATGATAACCTACTGTAAGAAACAAAGATTTCTTGAGATTGGATGATCACCTTACAAGATTGGAAGTGAGCTAGCAAACTTGAAAGTATTCTTGATTTTATGAAACTAGAACTTTTGGAATTTATGAAGAACACTTAGAACTTGAAGATAGAACTTGAGAGAGATCAATTAGATGAAGAAAATTGAAGAATGAAAGTGTTTGTAGGTGTTTTTGGTCGTTGGTGTATGGATTAGATATAAAGGATATGTAATTTTGTTTTCATGTAAATAAGTCATGAATCATTACTCATATTTTTGTAATTTTATGAGATATTTCATGCTAGTTGCCAAATGATGGTTCCCGCATGTGTTAGGTGACTCACATGGGCTGCTAAGAGCTGATCATTGGAGTGTATATACCAATAGTACATACATCTAAAAGCTGTGTATTGTACGAGTACGAATACGGGTGCATACGAGTAGAATTGTTGATGAAACTGAACGAGGATGTAATTGTAAGCATTTTTGTTAAGTAGAAGTATTTTGATAAGTGTATTGAAGTCTTTCAAAAGTGTATAAATACATATTAAAACACTACATGTATATACATTTTAACTGAGTCGTTAAGTCATCGTTAGTCGTTACATGTAAGTGTTGTTTTGAAACCTTTAGGTTAACGATCTTGTTAAATGTTGTTAACCCAATGTTTATAATATCAAATGAGATTTTAAATTATTATATTATCATGATATTATCATGTATGAATATCTCTTAATATGATATATATACATTAAATGTCTTTACACCGATAATCGTTACATATATGTCTCGTTTAAAAATCATTAAGTTAGTAGTCTTGTTTTTACATATGTAGTTCATTGTTAATATACTTTATGATATGTTTTCTTATCATAGTATCATGTTATCTATATATATATATCCATATATATGTCATCATATAGTTTTTACAAGTTTTAACGTTCGTGAATCACCGATCAACTTGGGTGGTCAATTGTCTATATGAAACATATTTCAATTAATCAAGTCTTAACAAGTTTGATTGCTTAACATGTTGGAAACATTTAATCATGTAAATATCAATCTCAATTAATATATATAAACATGGAAAAGTTCGGGTCACTATAATATGTATATATTGTTATAGGTTCGTGAATCAACCAGTGGCCAAGTCTTACTTCCCGACGAAGTAAAAATCTGTGAAAGTGAGTTATAGTCCCACTTTTAAAATCTAATATTTTTGGGATGAGAATACATGCAGGTTTTATAAATGATTTACAAAATAGACACAAGTACGTGAAACTACATTCTATGGTTGAATTATCGAAATCGAATATGCCCCTTTTTATTAAGTCTGGTAATCTAAGAATTAGGGAACAGACACCCTAATTGACGCGAATCCTAAAGATAGATCTATTGGGCTTAACAAACCCCATCCAAAGTACCGGATGCTTTAGTACTTCGAAATTTATATCATATCCGAAGGGTGTCCCGGAATGATGGGGATATTCTTATATATGCATCTTGTTAATGTCGGTTACCAGGTGTTCACCATATGAATGATTTTTATCTCTATGTATGGGATGTGTATTGAAATATGAAATCTTGTGGTCTATTATTATGATTTGATATATATAGGTTAAACCTATAACTCACCAACATTTTTGTTGACGTTTTAAGCATGTTTATTCTCAGGTGATTATTAAGAACTTCCGCTGTCGCATACTTAAATAAGGACGAGATTTGGAGTCTATGCTTGTATGATATTGTGTAAAAACTGCATTCAAGAAACTTATTTTGCTGTAACATATTTGTATTGTAAACCATTATGTAATGGTCGTGTGTAAACATGATATTTTAGATTATCATTATTTGATAATCTACGTAAAGCTTTTTAAACCTTTATTGATGAAATAAAGGTTATGGTTTGTTTTAAAATGAATGCAGTCTTTGAAAAACGTCTCATATAGAGGTCAAAACCTCGCAACGAAATCAATTAATATGGAACGTTTTTAATCAATAAGAACGGGACATTTCAGTTGGTATCCGAGCGTTGGTCTTAGAGAACCAGAATTTTGCATTAGTGTGTCTTATCGAGTTTGTTAGGATGCATTAGTGAGTCTGGACTTCGACCGTGTTTACTTGAAAAATGATTGCTTAACAAATTTTGTTGGAAACTATATATTTTTAACATGTGAATATTATGTGATATATTAATCTCTTAACGCGTTTGATATTATGTAATAGATGTCTACCTCTAGAACAAGTCCCATTGACTCACCTAATAATAATGAAGAGTCAAATGTAAATTGGAATGATTCGTGGACTGATTCACAAGTTCCCGAAGAGGAACCGGAAGAAGAGTCGGAACCGGAAGAAGAATCGGAACCGGAAGAAAAATCGGAACCGGATGAAGAAATAGAACCGGTGGGGGAAATAATAAAACGGTTAAGTAAAAGAAAATCCTCAACCAACCGACCAAGGTTAATTATGGTCAATGGTGTTTCCGCCAAGGAAGCAAAATATTGGGAGGGTTACCAATTCTCCGATGAATCGGATTCCGACGAGAATTCCGATGATGTTATAGAAATTACCCCAACTGAATTTAAAAAGGCAAAAGAAAATATTAAGGGAAAGGGCATAAAAATAGAGAAATCTAATTCCAACTCCGATGAACTTTATATGTATCGTCAACCCCCGAAGTCCTTAAGTTGTAACAATGACCCAGGAACCTCTAAACCACCAGGTTTTTCTAAACCAATGTGGATTACGACGGCTCGTATTAGGGGAACATCATATATCCCTAGAAACTTAGCAAAACGAACCAAAACCGAAGAAGAAGAAACAAGCAAGTCGGAATAAGATAGTTGTATTCGTGTGGTGTAATATATGTAATATAGTGTGCTTATGCTTTATGATATATATAAAAATTGCTTGTATTAATAAGTATTTTTTTTTTATGAATCTAACTCTTGTCTATTTTACAATATAAAAACACAAAATGGATAGACAACCCAATATTTTAAGAGACCTACCCGGAGACATGATTGATGAAATCTTGTCTAAAGTCGGTCAGAATTCTTCGGCACAACTATTTAAGGCGAGATCAGTTTGTAAGACATTCGAAGAACGTTCCAAGAATGTCTTGGTATATAAGAGACTTTCATTTGAAAGATGGGGGATATCACATTGGGAAACCCATAAGTTACGATGTGTTTACTTTGACGCATATATTGCGGGGAACCCAAATGCTATTTTACGCAACGGGTTAAGAAATTATTTTGACTCAATATATCCGAATATTGGACTTCGTGATTTAGAAAAAGCGGCTAACATGCAACATAAAGAAGCATGTTATGCTTATGGATTAGTAATGTTCGCTTCTCACCAAAGTGAGAACAAGAACATCGGGCTACAACTATTAAACAAAACGTTTCCACAAGTGACGGAGTCGGTAATTGGGGTAAGAAATGAGGTTTTTAGATTGTTACGGGACTGTTGGACATTACGTAACCCTCGTCCCTTTGACGACGTTACAACACGCTGTCTTATCAACGGCCATAACGGTTATGTTCCACAAGACCAAGGATGGGAAGTAATCCTAGTAAAACCAGAATGCATGACTTGTTTCTGGACGTATGAATTACGTGTCTTTATTGCCTTTGCTGAACGACTTGTGTACTAGCTAGAATTATCTTCACAACTATCTTGTATCAAAGTTATTGTGTGCTATATTTCATGCTTTATGTAAAATAAGCGGTATTGTAAGTTTGTAAAATATTGTATAAAATTTTGAACGCGAAATTTTATTATAATCAGTTTTTCATATAGAATTGTAGTAGTTGAATTGTATATTAGCTACTAAGTATGAACTTAACGGATGGTACTACCAGAATTTAAACTTATAAAACGCTAATATGAAGAAAAAGCTTTTATAAATGAGTTCATATTATGCTACGAAATACTATTAACTACTCTTAATATTCTGTATGATTAACTTGTTCCATTTAACTATTTTGAAGGAAATGGCACCTACTACTCGACACACCGTGAATATGAATGAAGAGGAATTCCGTACTTTTCTAGCTTCAAACATAGCCGCAGTACAGGCTGCGCTACATACCAACAATAACCTTGGATCTAGCAGTACAGGAAATCGTGTAGGATGCACCTACAAAGAATTCACTGCCTGCAAACCTTTGGAATTTGATGGAACCGAAGGACCGATCGGATTGAAACGGTGGACCGAGAAGGTTGAATCGGTGTTTGCCATAAGTAAGTGTACTGAAGAGGACAAATTGAAGTACGCTACGCATACCTTCACAGGTTCTGCGTTAACATGGTGGAATACCTATCTAGAGCAAGTGGGACAAGACGATGCGTACGCACTACCGTGGCCAGCATTCAAGCACTTGATGAACGAGAAGTACCGTCCCAGGACCGAGGTCAATAAGCTCAAGACAGAACTTAGAGGGTTACGAACCCAAGGATTTGATATTACCACGTATGAAAGACGATTCACAGAATTGTGCCTATTGTGTCCGGGAGCATTCGAAGATGAGGAAGAGAAGATCGACGCGTTTGTGAAAGGATTACCGGAAAGAATCCAAGAAGATATAAGTTCACACGAGCCCGCCTCCATACAACAGGCATGTAGAATGGCTCACAAACTAGTGAACCAGATTGAAGAAAGAATTAAAGAACAGACTGCTGAAGAGGCCAATGTGAAGCAAGTCAAAAGAAAGTGGGAGGAAAACGGTGATAAGAATCACCAATACAACAACAACAGCAATTACAACAATAATCGCAGCAATTATCCCAACAATCGCAACATCAATCGCAACTACAACAAACGGCCCAACAACAACAACAACAACAACAATAGCAACTACAACAATCATCCCAACAACAATAATAACCGCAACAACAACAACAATCAGAAGCAGCTATGCCAAAGGTGTGAAAAGTATCACTCGAGGTTCTGCACCAAATTTTGCAACAAGTGTAAAAGAAATGGTCATAGCGCGGCGAAGTGTGAGGTCTACGGACCAGGGGTTAATAGAACGAAAGGAACAAATGGTGTCGGAACGAGTAATGGCGGAGCAAGTAGTGTCGGAGCAAGTTATGCCAATGTAGTTTGTTATAAATGTGGAAAATCGGTCCACATTATTAGAAATTGCCCGAACCAGGAGAACACGAATGGACAAGGCCGCGGAAGAGTTTTCAATATTAATGCGGCAGAGGCACAGGAAGACCCGGAGCTTGTTACGGGTACGTTTCTTATTGACAATAAATCTGCTTTCGTTTTATTTGATTCGGGTGCGGATAGAAGCTATATGAGTAGAGATTTTTGTGCTAAATTAAGTTGTCCATTGACGCCTTTGGATAGTAAATTTTTACTCGAATTAGCAAATGGTAAATTAATTTCAGCAGATAATATATGTCGGAATCGAGAAATTAAACTGGTTAGCGAAACATTTAAGATTGATTTGATACCAGTAGAGTTAGGGAGTTTTGATGTGATAATCGGTATGGACTGGTTGAAAGAAGTGAAAGCAGAGATCGTTTGTTACAAAAATGCAATTCGCATTATACGAGAAAAAGGAAAACCCTTAATGGTGTACGGAGAAAAGGGCAACACGAAGCTACATCTTATTAGTAATTTGAAGGCACAAAAACTAATAAGAAAAGGTTGCTATGCTGTTCTAGCACACGTCGAGAAAGTACAAACTGAAGAAAAGAGCATCAATGATGTTCCCATTGCAAAAGAATTTCCCGATGTATTTCCGAAAGAATTACCGGGATTACCCCCACATCGATCCGTTGAATTTCAAATAGATCTTGTACCAGGAGCTGCACCAATAGCTCGTGCTCCTTACAGACTCGCACCCAGCGAGATGAAAGAACTGCAAAGCCAATTACAAGAACTTTTAGAGCGTGGTTTCATTCGACCAAGCACATCACCGTGGGGAGCTCCTGTTTTGTTTGTCAAGAAGAAAGATGGTACATTCAGGTTGTGTATCGACTACCGAGAGTTGAACAAACTTACCATCAAGAACCGCTACCCACTACCGAGAATCGACGACTTATTTGATCAACTACAAGGCTCGTCTGTTTATTCAAAGATTGACTTACGTTCCGGGTATCATCAAATGCGGGTGAAAGAAGATGATATTCCAAAGACTGCTTTCAGAACACGTTACGGTCATTACGAGTTTATGGTCATGCCGTTTGGTTTAACTAATGCACCAGCTGTGTTCATGGACCTTATGAACCGAGTGTTTGGACCATACCTTGACAAGTTTGTCATTGTTTTCATTGATGACATACTTATTTACTCAAAGAATGACCAAGAACACGGTGAACATTTGAGAAAAGTGTTAGAAGTATTGAGGAAGGAAGAATTGTACACTAAGTTTTCAAAGTGTGCATTTTGGTTGGAAGAAGTTCAATTCCTCGGTCACATAGTGAACAAAGAAGGTATTAAGGTGGATCCGGCAAAGATAGAAACTGTTGAAAAGTGGGAAACCCCGAAAACTCCGAAACACATACGCCAGTTTTTAGGACTAGCTGGTTACTACAGAAGGTTCATCCAAGACTTTTCCAGAATAGCAAAACCCTTGACTGCATTAACGCATAAAGGGAAGAAATTTGAATGGAATGATGAACAAGAGAAAGCGTTTCAGTTATTGAAGAAAAAGCTAACTATGGCACCTATATTGTCATTGCCTGAAGGGAATGATGATTTTGTGATTTATTGTGACGCATCAAAGCAAGGTCTCGGTTGTGTATTAATGCAACGAACGAAGGTGATTGCTTATGCGTCTAGACAATTGAAGATTCACGAACAAAATTATACGACGCATGATTTGGAATTAGGCGCAGTTGTTTTTGCATTAAAGACTTGGAGGCACTACTTATATGGGGTTAAAAGTATTATATATACCGACCACAAAAGTTTTCAACACATATTTAATCAGAAACAACTGAATATGAGGCAGCGTAGGTGGATTGAATTATTGAATGATTACGACTTTGAGATTCGTTACCACCCGGGGAAGGCAAATGTGGTAGCCGATGCCTTGAGCAGGAAGGACAGAGAACCCATTCGAGTAAAATCTATGAATATAATGATTCATAATAACCTTACTACTCAAATAAAGGAGGCGCAACAAGGAGTTTTAAAAGAGGGAAATTTAAAGGATGAAATACCCAAAGGATCGGAGAAGCATCTTAATATTCGGGAAGACGGAACCCAGTATAGGGCTGAAAGGATTTGGGTACCAAAATTTGGAGATATGAGAGAAATGGTACTTAGAGAAGCTCATAAAACCAGATACTCAATACATCCTGGAACGGGGAAGATGTACAAGGATCTCAAGAAACATTTTTGGTGGCCGGGTATGAAAGCCGATGTTGCTAAATACGTAGGAGAATGTTTGACGTGTTTTAAGGTCAAAGCTGAGCATCAGAAACCATCAGGTCTACTTCAACAACCCGAAATCCCGGAATGGAAATGGGAAAACATTACCATGGATTTCATCACTAAATTGCCAAGGACTGCAAGTGGTTTTGATACTATTTGGGTAATAGTTGATCGTCTCACCAAATCAGCACACTTCCTGCCAATAAGAGAAGATGACAAGATGGAGAAGTTAGCACGACTGCATTTGAAGGAAGTCATCTCCAGACATGGAATACCAATCTCTATTATCTCTGATAGGGATGGCAGATTTATTTCAAGATTCTGGCAGACATTACAGCAAGCATTAGGAACTCGTCTAGACATGAGTACTGCCTATCATCCACAAACTGATGGGCAGAGCGAAAGGACAATACAAACGCTTGAAGACATGCTACGAGCATGTGTTATTGATTTCGGAAACAGTTGGGATCGACATCTACCGTTAGTAGAATTTTCCTACAACAACAGCTACCATTCAAGCATTGAGATGGCGCCGTTTGAAGCACTTTATGGTAGAAAGTGCAGGTCTCCGATTTGTTGGAGTGAAGTGGGGGATAGACAGATTACGGGTCCGGAGATTATACAAGAAACTACCGAGAAGATCATCCAAATTCAACAACGGTTGAAAACCGCCCAAAGTCGACAAAAGAGCTACGCTGACATTAAAAGAAAAGATATAGAATTTGAAATTGGAGAGATGGTCATGCTTAAAGTTGCACCTTGGAAAGGCGTTGTTCGATTTGGTAAACGAGGGAAATTAAATCCAAGGTATATTGGACCATTCAAGATTATTGATCGTGTCGGACCAGTAGCTTACCGACTTGAGTTACCTCAACAACTCGCGGCTGTACATAACACTTTCCACGTCTCGAATTTGAAGAAATGTTTTGCTAAAGAAGATCTCACTATTCCATTAGATGAAATCCAAATCAACGAAAAACTTCAATTCATCGAAGAACCCGTCGAAATAATGGATCGTGAGGTTAAAAGACTTAAGCAAAACAAGATACCAATTGTTAAGGTTTGATGGAATGCTCGTAGAGGACCCGAGTTCACCTGGGAGTGTGAAGATCAGATGAAGAAGAAATACCCGCATCTATTTCTAGAAGATTCGTCAACACCTTCAACAGCTTAAAATTTCGGGACGAAATTTATTTAACGGGTAGGTACTGTAGTGACCCGAACTTTTCCATGTTTATATATATTAATTGAGATTGATATTTACATGATTAAATGTTTCCAACATGTTAAGCAATCAAACTTGTTAAAACTTGATTAATTGAAATATGTTTCATATAGACAATTGACCACCCAAGTTGACCGGTGATTCACGAACGTTAAAACTTATAAAAACTATACGATGACATATATATGGTTATATATATAGTTAACATGTTTTTATTATAAGTATGTATCTCATTAGGTATTTTAACAATGAGTTATATACATAAAAATGAGACTATTAATTTAAGAAACTCGAAAACGATATATATAACGATTATCGTTATAACAACGTCTTACTAGGTACATATGAATCATATTAAGATATTGATACACTTGGTTAATTATGTTAAATGATAAGTAAATATATTATTAAGTGTATTAACAATGAAATACATATGTAAAAATAAGGCTACTAACTTAATGATTTCGAAACGAGACATATATGTAACGATTATCGTTGTAACGACATTTAACTGTATATACATTATACTAAGATATATTATATATCATAATATCATGATAATATAATAATTTAACATCTCATTTGTTATAATAAACAATGGGTTAACAACATTCAACAAGATCGTTAACCTAAAGGTTTCAAAACAACATTTACATGTAACGACTAACGATGACTTAACGACTCAGTTAAAATGTATATACATGTAGTGTTTTAATATGTATTCATACACTTTTGAAAGACTTCAAGACACTTATCAAAATACTTCTACTTAACAAAAATGCTTACAATTACATCCTCGTTCAGTTTCATCAACAATTCTACTCGTATGCACCCGTATTAGTACTCGTACAATACACAGCTTTTAGATGTATGTACTATTAGTATATACACTCTAATGATCAGCTCTTAGCAGCCCACGTGAGTCACCTAACACATGTGGGAACCATCATTTGGAAACTAGCATGAAATATCTCATAAAATTACAAAAATATGAGTAATCATTCATGACTTATTTACATGAAAACAAAATAACATATCCTTTATATCTAATCCATACACCAACGACCAAAAACACCTACAAACACTTTCATTCTTCAATTTTCTTCATCTAATTGATCTCTCTCAAGTTCTATCTTCAAGTTCTAAGTGTTCTTCATAAATTCCAAAAGTTCTAGTTTCATAAAAGCAAGAATACTTTCAAGTTTGCTAGCTCACTTCCAATCTTGTAAGGTGATCATCCAAACTCAAGAAATCTTTGTTTCTTACAGTAGGTTATCATTCTAATACAAGGTAATAATCATATTCAAACTTTGGTTCAATTTCTATAACTATAACAATCTTATTTTAAGTGATGATCTTACTTGAACTTGTTTTCGTGTCATGATTCTGCTTCAAGAACTTCGAGCCATCCAAGGATCCATTGAAGCTAGATCCATTTTTCTCTTTTCCAGTAGGTTTATCCAAGGAACTTAAGGTAGTAATGATGTTCATAACATCATTCGATTCATACATATAAAGCTATCTTATTCGAAGGTTTAAACTTGTAATCACTAGAACATAGTTTAGTTAATTCTAAACTTGTTCGCAAACAAAAGTTAATCCTTTTAACTTGACTTTTAAAATAAACTAAACACATGTTCTATATCTATATGATATGCTAACTTAATGATTTAAAACCTGGAAACACGAAAAACACCGTAAAACCGGATTTACGCCGTCGTAGTAACACCGCGGGCTGTTTTGGGTTAGTTAATTAAAAACTATGATAAACTTTGATTTAAAAGTTGTTATTCTGAGAAAATGATTTTTATTATGAACATGAAACTATATCCAAAAATTATGGTTAAACTCAAAGTGGAAGTATGTTTTCTAAAATGGTCATCTAGACGTCGTTCTTTCGACTGAAATGACTACCTTTACAAAAACGACTTGTAACTTATTTTTCCGACTATAAACCTATACTTTTTCTGTTTAGATTCATAAAATAGAGTTCAATATGAAACCATAGCAATTTGATTCACTCAAAACGGATTTAAAATGAAGAAGTTATGGGTAAAACAAGATTGGATAAATTTTCTCATTTTAGCTACGTGAAAATTGGTAACAAATCTATTCCAACCAAAACTTAATCAACTTGTATTGTATATTATGTAATCTTGAGATACCATAGACACGTATACAATGTTTTGACCTATCATGTCGACACATCTATATATATTTCGGAACAACCATAGACACTCTATATGTGAATGTTGGAGTTAGCTATACAGGGTTGAGGTTGATTCCAAAATATATATAGTTTGAGTTGTGATCAATACTGAGATACGTATACACTGGGTCGTGGATTGATTCAAGATAATATTTATCGATTTATTTCTGTACATCTAACTGTGGACAACTAGTTGTAGGTTACTAACGAGGACAGCTGACTTAATAAACTTAAAACATCAAAATATATTAAAAGTGTTGTAAATATATTTTGAACATACTTTGATATATATATGTATATATTGTTATAGGTTCATGAATCAACCAGTGGCCAAGTCTTACTTCCCGACGAAGTAAAAATCTGTGAAAGTGAGTTATAGTCCCACTTTTAAAATCTAATATTTTTGGGATGAGAATACATGCAGGTTTTATAAATGATTTACAAAATAGACACAAGTACGTGAAACTACATTCTATGGTTGAATTATCGAAATCGAATATGCCCCTTTTTATTAAGTCTGGTAATCTAAGAATTAGGGAACAGACACCTTAATTGACGCGAATCCTAAAGATAGATCTATTGGGCTTAACAAACCCCATCCAAAGTACCGGATGCTTTAGTACTTCGAAATTTATATCATATCCGAAGGGTGTCCCGGAATGATGGGGATATTCTTATATATGCATCTTGTTAATGTTGGTTACCAGGTATTCACCATATGAATGATTTTTATCTCTATGTATGGGATGTGTATTGAAATATGAAATCTTGTGGTCTATTATTATGATTTGATATATATAGGTTAAACCTATAACTCACCAACATTTTTGTTGACGTTTTAAGCATGTTTATTCTCAGGTGATTATTAAGAACTTCCGCTGTCGCATACTTAAATAAGGACGAGATTTGGAGTCTATGCTTGTATGATATTGTGTAAAAACTGCATTCAAGAAACTTATTTTGCTGTAACATATTTGTATTGTAAACCATTATGTAATGGTCGTGTGTAAACATGATATTTTAGATTATCATTATTTGATAATCTACGTAAAGCTTTTTAAACCTTTATTGATGAAATAAAGGTTATGGTTTGTTTTAAAATGAATGCAGTCTTTGAAAAACGTCTCATATAGAGGTCAAAACCTCGCAACGAAATCAATTAATATGGAACGTTTTTAATCAATAAGAACGGGACATTTCATCGGTTTCACTACCCGAGGTGTTCTTATAAGGATAAGTTCGCATGAGTCAGAGAATACGTTTAAATTGGAATGGGAGTTCCTCCCGGATTTAGAACATAATAGAGATGTATGTATGATAACAACATACATACCAATACGATACAAATAATCACATATAATAATATATTATAGGCCGGGCTGTAGACTAGACACACTAATGCACCCTATTGATTCTGGTAACGACATCAATGCAGCCTAAATCCCTACAACCAACGCTCTGATACCAACTGAAATGACCCGTCAAAGTACCCTTGACGACCATCGTTATCTTGGTCCCACAGCTTGATCGAAACTCTATATGAATTTAATAAAACAACCCTGCATTCTTTATTTAAAAATGATTTCCTATAAAGGAAATCTACTAAAATGTATAAGTTTAGAAAAACTATACAAAAATACTTTTAATCAAAAGTTGACCAAAATAAAGTCAATAAACACCCACTATTTAATGTAACAAAATAGAATGCAAGTTAATGTTTAACAAAAGCTACCATCATAAATATACAGACTCTCTTAGCACAGCGGAAGCAATCAATCATGAACCTGAGAATAAAACATGCGAGTAACTGTCAACAAAAATGTTGAGTGAATTATAGATTTAATATTGCAAACAATATTTAATTTAAACCATAAAAATTTATGTTTAAAAACATAAAAACTCATTTTTGGACCATAAAATTATATGCTAGAAAACATATAAAAGCATTATTCCATTTTCCGTGAGCCACCTGGTAACCACTTAACCATTTATTTACCCTTGCTAAACACAATAAATAATATACACCGAACAAGTGTATCTTCAACTAAATACGAAGTACTAAACATTCTGATTATAAATTGCTAGCGCGACTAGCTCGAAATGGGGTTGTCAAACCCGATAGATCTATCCATAGGATTCGCGTTCACCAGTAGAAACCAGTGATTACAATTACCAGATTAGGGAATATTTTTATTTGACTCACAATGAATAATTTAAATCAACTTCCACTTGTCCAAAATATAAAATAAATTGCATGTATTCTCATCCCAAAAGATTTAAAATAGAAAAATGGGACTATAACTGACCTTAACAGCAAACGAAGTAACCACACAAATATGCGAACAGTAAAAGAAGTAAGTGATCAAGAATGATTACAACGCCGACCTATAAATAAAGCAGGTCGATATAAATAACTAACTTAGGTCAAGTCTTAGTATGATAGCTATAGTACTTGTTGCAAGTAAACATAGAACAACACTCAGTATGCTTCGGTTTGATCAGGACAACGTAGTAACACGTACTTTCTATTTTTAGAAAATTTCTATTTTTGGCAGGTTTTCATTTCTGGAAAAATTTCTATTTTTGGAAAGTTTCTATTTTAGGAAAGTTTCTATTTTTGAAAAGTTTCCAAATTTAGAAAGTTTCCATATTTAGAAAGTTTCTATTTTTAGAAAGTTTTTAAGTTAGGAAGGTTTCCTTAATTAGAAAGTCAACAAAAGTCAACTGAAAGTCAAAGTGAACCGAAAGTCAACTCAAAAGTCAACCTTGGTCAAACATAGTCAACATTAATTTTAAAAGTGTAAGTTGTAATAATAATATAAGTTATAATGTTAATTAAAGTTAAATATGTATAATTATGTCATAACATAAGTTTAATTAAATTAAAATGAATTATTAAGTTAACATAAGTTTAAATGATATAATTAATATAACATAGGTAATTAATTAATTAATTAAATATTAGTCATAATATAAGTATTATTAATTAATAATAAATTTTAATCATATCATAAGTATTATTAATTAATAATGAATTATTAATCATATCATAAGTTTCTAATTATAATTATTAAACCATATGTATTTAATAATTAAATTATAACTAAATAATAACTAAGCCTTATAATAATTAAATAATTAATTAATCCTTATTATAAGTCTTATAATAATAATCTCATAATATAATTTTAATACTTATCATAAGTATTTTTCATTAATAAAAGTATTATTAATCATAAGTTAAATTAAATGTTTAATTAAAGCATAAGTAATTATTAAATGATATAATAAATATATATATATATATATATATATATATATATATATATATATATATATATATATATATATATATATATATATATATATATATATATATATATATATATATATATATATATATATATATATATATATATATATATATATATATATATATATATATATCATAAGTCTCAAATCATAATAATTACTTTTTATATCATAAGTAATTTAATAATAATGTAAATCATTATTTATATAATAAGTTTTAATAATTAACCATAAGTTTTAATTAAAAGTTCATCGGGTCATAACTTGAGCCCCGTGTGTCGGTTTTCGACGAGCCTTATATATATCGCCACCTAATCAAACCACCCGACACTTTGGTGTACTCAAGAACATCCCAAGAAAAGCAACCAAGTCGTGATAATCAGCCATTAAACAACTTGGAGCTTTAATCCGTTCAAAAACACGTTTTAGTCATAACGGGAGATCCGTGGCTCGAATTTAGATGACCCGAACATGAAAGTTCATCCCATCATCAATCCTAACACACTAGTACACCCTAAAGACTCCAAAATTGGTCACAAAGTTGGACCAAACTGAAAGGACCCGTCCTAATCCATCCGGACGAAGTCCATATCGATTATAAACGATTCACAACAGTTGATTACATCGCGAAGTATTTGACCTCTATATGATACATTTTACAAACATTG
Source organism: Rutidosis leptorrhynchoides (assembly GCF_046630445.1). Classification (NCBI taxonomy): domain Eukaryota; kingdom Viridiplantae; phylum Streptophyta; class Magnoliopsida; order Asterales; family Asteraceae; genus Rutidosis; species Rutidosis leptorrhynchoides. Next base: position 83,938,815 of record NC_092341.1, on the reverse strand, counting down.
CATTCGTTTTTGAAAAGACAATCTTTCATTACAACGAAAGTTGACGGCATGCATACCATTTTATAATATATCTAACTATAACTGATTTAATAATAATCTTGATGATCTCAATGACTCGAATGCAAAGTCTTTTGAAATATGTTATGAATGATTCTAAGTAATATCTTTAAAATGAGCAATTACACAGCGGAAGATTTCCTTCGTACCTGAGAATAAACGTGCTTTAAAGTGCCAACCAAAAAGTTGGTGAGTTCATTAGTTTAACATAAATAACCATTATCATCATTTTAATAGACCACAAGATTTCCATATACAGTCCTCATAAATAAACGTCCCATGCATAGAGACAAAATATCATTCATATGGATTGAACACCTGGTAATCGACATTCACAATATGCATATAAGAATATCCCCATCATTCCGGGATCCTCCTTCGGACATGATATAAATTTCGAAGGACTAAAGCATCCGGTACTTTGGATGGGGCTTGTTGGGCCCGATAGATCTATCTTTAGAGTTCGCGTCAATTAGGGTGTATGTTCCCTAATTCTTAGATTACCAGACTTAATAAAAAGGGGCATATTCGATTTCGATAATCCAACCATAGAATGTAGTTTCGATTACTTGTGTCTATTTCGTAAAGCATTTAATAAAATAGCGCATGTATTCTCAGTCCCAAAAATATATATTGCAAAAGCATTTAAAAGGGGAGCAAATGAAACTCACCTAATGTATTTTGTAGTAAAAATATATACGACGACATTGAACAACTAAACAATGCAGGGTTGACCTCGGATTCACGAACCTATATCATTCATATATGTATTAAAACATATTCTTGTATTCGAATAAATATATATATTATTATTAGTAATAGAATTGTTATATTTATTACTTTATAAGTTTCATTATTTATTTATATATCTTCATTTTCGTACATAATAATTTTAATATAATTAAGTTATGTATATAAAAGATATCTTTATATATATAATCTTCAATCTTTATACTTACATTCTTATCCATACCTTTTAAACTTTTATTTTCCTAATTATACTTAGTTTATTAATAATAGTATAGATATTACTGATAATAATAAAAATGATAGTTTTTAAGGATTACAAAAATATAATCTTTGTATAAATAATATAAATGATAATAATTTTTAGTAGTAACAATACCTATAATGAAAATTCATAATAATAATATAAATGATATTATTTACAATAATAATGATACGAGCAGTAATAATACAATAATAGTAGCACTAATAATAATATTATTAGTAATGATAATACTAGTAATTTTTAAGATTTTAAGAAAATTATACTTATTGATTTCTATATAAATAACAATAATAGTAACAACAATATTAACGAATAACAATACATTTAATCGTAATCACGTTAATAATAATAATAATAATAATAATAATAATAATAATAATAATAATAATAATAATAATAATAATAATAATAATAATAATAATAATAATAATAATAATAATAATAAATAAGAATGATAAGATTATGACGATAATAATTTTAGTAACAACATTAATAATAATAACAGTCATGTTTATAATGATAATTATGATAATAACAATAAATGATAACTACTACTTATTTTTGTAAAAATAATAATAATAATTTTGATAATTGTACTAGTAACACTAACAATCATTAATAATAACAATAACAATAATAATAATAATAATACTAGTAATAATAATAATAATCATAATAATAATAATAATAATAATAATAATAAAATTAAAAATAAAAAGGTATACCCTTTATAATCTTTGTGTAAAAAGAAATGTTGTAGACGGGCCTCGAACCCTAGACCTCCCGCTCCTCCATAACACACTTAACCAGTGACTCTGCCTTGTTTTTCTGATTATGAATACATCCCAAAAATATTTAACCAACTAAACTGTTTCATCTTCTACCTCTCCTCCTTCTTTAACTACTCTACCCAAATCATCATATTTTCCAACAACACTTATACATTTGGTTTTAGGACTAAAAATAAATACAAAAACGATAATTTAGTGTTTAAATGATTTGAAAAATAAAATAAAAAAAAACCCCAGCATCAGCTGCTGTCGCTACTTTTGATAAAAAAAATTCGATTAACAATTTTTACAACGTTATAGCTAAAGATTATAACACGAATTAGTTTTCTAATCATACATAAAAGCTATTGGAATTGTCATTTGGACTTAAAACATCAAAACAAGCTCAAATTTTAGGATGAACAAATTGGTTGACTTTTGACAAAAATAACTTTGACTTGCAAATTCGAATTCGTTGTTAGAAATTGAAACGTAAAATTTTGCAGAAACTTTAAGTGAACGATTTCTAGCAAATTTGCATTATTACTTTTTGAAAATTTGTTCGCAATCAAAATATGGTGAAAAAGATATACAATAGAGTGTATCGAGCTTTATAAAAAAAAATATGAATTTAACTGCTTTTAAACATTATTGGTGGTTTCAATTGATATTGAGAGTGTTAACTTCAAGGTTAACTCCACAAATATGAATAATTCGTTCGTTTATAATGTAAGAGGTATCGCCAGAAATCAAAGAAGAACAAATGAATAAAAATAAAATAAATACAGTAGAATATGACTTGAAAATGATTTTGGATCATAATTGTTGAAATATTCGATTTGTAAACAAAATTAGAGACACCAATAATCTGTACAAGAGAACAAAACAAATTGGAAAGTAGATAGGGAAGATAACAACCCGTGCCCCCCATTTTTTTATATTAATTATAATTATATTGATAATATTAATAATAATAATAATATTATTATTAATAACAACATAATACTAATGATAATAGGTAAAATGATAAGGGTAATGAAAATGATGATAATAATAACATTATTAATGGTGATCATAAATATACTAATTATAATAATATTACTATTATTAATAATATAAGTACCAATAATACTATAACATTTTACATATCATATCTATAGATTATATATTTAAAATAATAATATTAATAACACTGGTATTGGTATTCCTAATGAGAATAGTAATAATATTTTTATAACAACTATATTTTAATTGGTTTTATATATGTGTAATATTTAATAATCATATATCATATAATAGCTTTTATTGTTTATTTACATTTTATAACTAATACAATATTATAATATATTAATCATATATATTTATATATATAACTTCATTTTAAATTACACTTAATTATTTTATATCTTATCTTACATTTTTAATTCTAATATTTAAACTATATTTTAAAATTTCAAATTATTATATAATTCTGCATTAACATAAATATACACATGTTTATTTACAAATAATTGTTCGTGAATCCTCGGGAACATTCGAAGGTTAAATGAATGTATGAACGTAGTTTAAAATTTTCGAGACTCAACAGTACAGACTTTGCTTATCGTGTCGGAATCATATAAAGATTAGGTTTAAATTTGGTCGAAAATTACCGGGTCATCACAGTACCTACCCGTTAAAGAAATTTCGTCCCGAAATTTGAGTGATGTGGTCATGGCTAACAATAAAAATGTTTTCATGATGAGTATGAGTTGATAATTAGATTTTTATCATCATTGAGTAATACGGATAAAATGATTCGATTATTCGAAGAGTACGAATGAAGCTATCACCAAAGAGTGAAATAGGAAAGTAAAGATTCATCTTAACTTTTGATAGAGTCAGGGTTGAAATTAAAAAATAAGGTGTGTCTTAGCTTTTGACGTTGACTTGCTTGAATTCCGGAATTCAAGGGATTTAGAGAAAATCTTCGAAATCTAAAGATTTGATTTTTCGGCAAATAAAGAAATTAAGATCTCTCTAATTAAATACGGTGATCTGCTTCGATTACACTATCTGATATTTTCATTATAAATTAAACTCTTCCGTTTCATTATTCTCACCATTCCTATACTTTCCTACTTGTTTCATACATCCAAAAGATTCTAAAAATGCTTAATCCAGTTCTGATCCTTGTTCTCATCCTTACTATCGTAACAATCATTCTCCTTTTCTAACTTCCACCAGAGGAATCTGTTTTCTTTTACTTCGCCCTTAGTGTTATAGTGTTTTTAATTCTCCCGTGTCTTTATGTGACGATAAACATTGATATACACGGTCTGTAATTTCCGTGTTGTTATTGGGCTTTATATCTCCCCTTATATTTCAATGTCCTTATTTCTGTTTCCTATAATCATTGTCATCCCCAGTTAATACCCTCTCCTATTTGCTGCAATTTATACTCCAATTTCTATTTCAGAGCTTTGTCCCTTCGTTTCTTCATCTGGCGATTTGGCATCTCTTGTAATGGTCTAAAATTCGCAGATATAAGTTTCAGAATGAACACTGTTAATGTTCTAAATAAGGAGGAACGTAATAGCACGATTTGATTTGTCAAATTACCAGATTCGCTGAGAATAGAACTATCAAGAATATACTTTCTTGATATGTTTAGAAGTTAAATAAAAGAGTTATGTAACATGGCACGTGATGACGTTATGATTCTGTGAATCATCACGTCCCATTAGAAACTCAGCATGACTTACTTTAATATAATCACGTTGATCAAGTGTCATTATATTATACTAACTCATGCATCAGTTCCCAACATTACTTCAATAACATTCATATTTTAAGCTCGAAAGTTTACAGAATATAGAAACTAACAGTTTCTATATGATGTAACACTGATATCACGAAGAGATTAATGATTTCAGATAAGAACAGTTATGAAAATATCTTCAAAAATATGGAGGATATTTATAATGAAAGATGCGATAATATCTCGGAATATCTAACATCAGAGGATGATAGAAACTATTGTCTGCAAGGGTTTAGGGTAAGGAGCAAGATATTCACTAAAGACTTCAGCAGGCATTGAATCATTTGGATTCTTTGAAGTCAAACTTATTCTTTGTGATTTGTCCACGGCTTTCTTCATAGTTTCGCATAATCTGCTTTTTGATACTAAATTTTCTATTGAATGTTTCCGATATAATGATACACAGGAAGCACTAAGAGGTATATAATTTTGGACGAAAATATTTATGAAAATATCCTCAGAAATATCGAAGATATTGATGATGATATTTTGAAATTTCTAAGTTCGATGGTTGATGGAGAAAGATTTTCAACAAGATTTTAACATGACTTCGGAGCAAGATATTCTTTGAAGGTTTCATCAGATCCAGAATTACCTGGATTCTTTGAATATATGGTATGGTCCTTGTATTTGTCCTCGGTCTCCTTCGTGGTTAGCTCAATCCGTTTTCCAGTTCCAACTTTTCTGAGCTTTTCCAACATACTATTCTTTATCATCAAACTTTCGATGATTATGGTCGTTTACGGTTGTCTATGGTTTCTACTGCTTCATTCAGCTTTTTCAACATTTAGAGTATTGATTTGTGACTGAGTGATTTTTAGAATTTCAGAAGGAGAGATCATAATTCTAAGAGATAAATGTCATACATATAACTGTTGATGTAGATATGCTGTGAGTTTTCAAAGTACTGATTGCTGATTCCCGGTAATTGGTTTGGCAGTTCTCGTTACAAGATACAGATGAGTATATGATAGGGTTTTAATGAATAAATATAATGGTTTGTCAGAGAGATTTAAGCCAAGAAGTAACGAGGTTGCTGGCATGTCTGCTGGTAATATGGTGGAATATAAAAGAATTCTCTGGTATCAAAAGGGTAATCGTATATATCAGGATTATAGTAAGACTACTTCGAATGAAAAGTCGAAGTTGACTTGCTGGAGCTGTGACAAAATTGGCTACCTTGAAAAGGGATCGCAAAGTTATTTTTGCTAATAAATTCCAAAGGATCTGATGCGGCTACGTGTTAAACTTTTATTCAGTTGCCGAGAGTTTCTCAGGTGCATAACTATATGCATAAATCTTTTCTTCCGTAGATTAAATGCGGTTTATTCATCCTATCGATTGAGGTGTTTTCAAGAATCATGAAAGGTTTGAACGCAGGATGTAATCGTGAATATACAAATAAGACTTAAGACGAAATCAAGTGGCAAACTTGAAGAATTGTTTAGTTTCATATGTTATAATCAATATTTTAATTCATTTTAATTGTCCAATGTTATTAGTCCACAGTCGATAGTCTACAGTCGACAGTCCAATAATTCATATATAGTTTAATATAATATTCTAATTAATTAATATGTGTCGTGACCTGTATATGTCTCCGACTCGATCACAACTCAAAGTATATATATTATTATAGAATCAACCTCAATCCTGTATAGAGAACTCGATCATTACTGCATATAGAGTGTCTATGGTGGTTCCAAATAATATATATAGATGCGTCGATATGATATGTCAAAACCTTGTATACGTGTCCCGATATTTAAAGTGCGTAAAATAAATAACAGAAATTAAATGACGATAAATTAAATGCGTAAAGTAAATAACAGAAATTAAATAACGATAAATAAAATTGCGATAATTAAATTGAGATAAATAAATTGTGATAAATAAATGTAATACGGAATTAACAGTTAGCTAGGAACAGTTAGCTAAGATTTTGTTAGCGTGAATTCTTAACAAAATTCCTCATAGTTAATTTGTCTGTTTCTAACAAATTTTATTTTGTCAAATGTTTTCTTCATTATGCCACTTGTTGGATTCTGATAGGTAAAAATCCAAATATGAAATTGAATGAAAATGGTTATTCTGCGGCGAACGGATACGTATATCTGTGGATGTAAGAAGAATAGTAAATGAATGTTGAATCAGATTTGCAGAATGTACAGTGTGACTTATTAGTGTGAAATCTAAATATTCCTCGGGTATTACCTACCCGTTAAAATATTTTTACCATTAACAGTTTGTACAAAAGAATTTTAATTACAATCTTTATGAAAACATATATACATATATATTTTTTTCAGATGTAATCATGGATTCATTGAGTTAATATGATATTAAACTCATTTGGTTTACCGTTAGAACTAGAATACATAATCTCTAAAACATTTAGAGATTACTTAATCGCCATGAAGAATAAAGATAATTGATGTAGAACGATACGTAGAACAATGATTATACTCGAGGTACAGAATGAGATGTTGAGGCATGGATTGTTGATGGTACTGATGCTGTTATTGATGGTACTATTGGTGCCGGTGATGTTGTTGAAGCTGGTACGTTTTGCACCATATTTTCCAAGGTTATAACTCGGGCGCGAAGCTCGTTGACTTATTACTCCGGAATGGTTGTCGGTAGGAACGAGCGAATGAATAAAGTTTAGAATTGTGGATAGAATATAATCTTGTCGAGTTACCCCGGAAATGAGACTGAAAATGGTGTCTCGAACAGGTTCGCCGGTAAACGCTTCAGATTCATTGTCAAGAGGTGAATTCGGTTGGTGGAAGGGATTGCCTTCTGCGCGTTTCCATTAATTAAGTCGACTATGAACCCATCAGATGAATTGATAATGGCTGATTAGTTGATTCATGCCGATGACGCTGTTTTCGGAGCTTAGGTGAACATCTATGTCGGAATAGCTGTCGGAATAACTATCGGAATAGCTATCGAAATCTGAGGGACTCGAACTGGTTGTAGTATTCATCTCGTACGATCAGATGAAGGATTTTCGATAAGAAATAGATTATAGGATGTAGATTAGTACCTTGCAATACATAATTTACATATGCATATATAATACTAAAATCCCATAAGTTACGGAGGAATCTACGGAAGTTGTCAGGCAAAGTTACAGTAACAGATACGCTAAGATATGAAGTAGCAGATACGCTAAGATATGAATTTTGTCTATACACTATTCATGTAGTCAATGCAGTAAAACGTGTCTAGACTAAGAATGATAAGCAAGTGATTCTCTAAGAATGATAAGTAGGTACTTTTTTTTTTTTGACACCAAATGATAAGCAAAACTTTTGACATGCAGACACGGTTGAAGTCCAGACTCACTAATGCATCCTAACGACTTATCAGTTAGACACACTAATGCAGACATGGTTCGCTAAGACCACCGCTCTGATACCAAATGAAAGGACCCGTCCTAATCCTTCCGGACGAAATCTATATCGATTATAAACGATTCACAATAGTTGATTACATCGCGAGGTATTTGACCTCTATATGATACATTTTACAAACATTGCATTCATTTTTGAAAAGACAATCTTTCATTACAACGAAAGTTGACGGCATGCATACCATTTTAGAATATATATCTAACTATAACTGATTTAATAATAATCTTGATGATCTCAACGACTCGAATGCAACGTCTTTTGAAATATGTCATGAATGATTCCAAGTAATATCTTTAAAATGAGCAATTACACAGCGGAAGATTTCCTTCGTACCTGAGAATAAACATGCTTTAAAGTGTCAACCGAAAGGTTGGTGAGTTCATTAGTTTAACATAAATAACCATTATCATCATTTTAATAGACCACAAGATTTCCATATACAGTCCACAAAAATATACGTCCCATGCATAGAGACAAAATATCATTCATATGGATTGAACACCTGGTAATCGACATTCACAATATGCATATAAGAATATCCCCATCATTCTGGGATCCTCCTTCGGACATGATATAAATTTCGAAGTACTAAAGCATCCGGTACTTTGGATGGGGCTTGTTGGGCCCGATAGATCTATCTTTAGAGTTCGCGTCAATTAGGGTGTCTGTTCCCTAATTCTTAGATTACCAGACTTAATAAAAAGGGGCATATTCGATTTCGATAATCCAACCATAGAATGTAGTTTCGATTACTTGTGTCTATTTCGTAAAGCATTTAATAAAATAGCGCATGTATTCTCAGTCCCAAAAATATATATTGCAAAAGCATTTAAAAAGGGAGCAAATGAAACTCACCTAATGTATTTTGTAGTAAAAATACATACGACGACATTGAACAACTAAACAATGCAGGGTTGACCTCGGATTCACGAACCTATATCATTCATATATGTATTAAAACATATTCTTGTATTCGAATAAATATATATATTATTATTAGTAATAGAATTGTTATATTTATTACTTTATAAGTTTCATTATTTATTTATATATCTTCATTTTCGTACATAATAATTTTAATATAATTAAGTTGTGTATATAAAAGATATCTTTATATATATAATCTTCAATCTTTATACTTACATTCTTATCCATACCTTTTAAACTTTTATTTTCCTAATTATTCTTAGTTTATTAATAATAGTATAGATATTACTGATAATAATAAAAATGATAGTTTTTAAGGATTACAAAAATATAATCTTTGTATAAATAATATAAATGATAATAATTTTTAGTAGTAACAATACCTATAATGAAAATTCATAATAATAATATAAATGATATTATTTACAATAATAATGATACGAGCAGTAATAATACAATAATAGTAGCACTAATAATAATATTATTAGTAATGATAATACTAGTAATTTTTAAGATTTTAAGAAAATTATACTTATTGATTTCTATATAAATAACAATAATAGTAACAACAATATTAACGAATAACAATACATTTAATCGTAATCACGTTAATAATAATAATAATAATACATAAGAATGATAAGATTATGACGATAATAATTTTAGTAACAACATTAATAATAATAACAGTCATGTTTATAATGATAATTATGATAATAACAATAAATGATAACTACTACTTATTTTTGTAAAAATAATAATAATAATTTTGATAATTGTACTAGTAACACTAACAATCATTAATAATAACAATAACAATAATAATAATAATAATACTAGTAATAATAATAATAATCATAATAATAATAATAATAATAATAATAATAATAATAATAAAATTAAAAATAAAAAGGTATACCCTTTATAATCTTTGTGTAAAAAGAAATGTTGTAGACGGGCCTCGAACCCTAGACCTCCCGCTCTTCCATAACACACTTAACCAGTGACTCTGCCTTGTTTTTCTGATTATGAATACATCCCAAAAATATTTAACCAACTAAACTGTTTCATCTTCTTCCCCTCCTCCTTCTTTAACTACTCTACCCAAATCATCATATTTTCCAACAACACTTATACATTTGGTTTTAGGACTAAAAATAAATACAAAAACGATAATTTAGTGTTTAAATGATTTGAAAAAAAAAATAAAAAAAACCCAGCATCAGCTGCTGTCGCTACTTTTGATAAAAAAAAATTCGATTAACAATTTTTACAACGTTATAGCTAAAGATTATAACACGAATTAGTTTTCTAATCATACATAAAAGCTATTGGAATCGTCAATTGGACTTAAAACATCAAAACAAGCTCAAATTTTAGGATGAACAAATTGGTTGACTTTTGACAAAAATAACTTTGACTTGCAAATTCGAATTCGTTGTTAGAAATTGAAACGTAAAATTTTGCAGAAACTTTAAGTGAACGATTTCTAGCAACTTTGCATTATTACTTTTTGAAAATTTGTTCGCAATCAAAATATGGTGAAAAAGATATACAATAGAGTGTATCGAGCTTTATAAAAAAAAATATGAATTTAACTGCTTTTAAACATTATTGGTGGTTTCAATTGATATTGAGAGTGTTAACTTCAAGGTTAACTCCACAAATATGAATAATTCGTTGGTTTATAATGTAAGAGGTATCGCCAGAAATCAAAGAAGAACAAATGAATAAAAATAAAATAAATACAGTAGAATATGACTTGAAAATGATTTTGGATCATAACTGTTGAAATATTCGATTTGTAAACAAAATTAGAGACACCAATAATCTGTACAAGAGAACAAAACAAATTGGAAAGTAGATAGGGAAGATAACAACCCGTGCCCCCCATTTTTTTTTATATTAATTATAATTATATTGATAATATTAATAATAATAATAATAATAATATTATTATTATTATTATTAATAACAACATAATACTAATGATAATAGGTAAAATGATAAGGGTAATGAAAATGATGATAATAATAACATTATTAATGGTGATCATAAATATACTAATTATAATAATATTACTATTATTAATAATATAATTACCAATAATACTATAACATTTTATATATCATATCTATAGATTATATGTTTAAAATAATAATATTAATAACACTGGTATTGGTATTACTAATGAGAATAGTAATAATATTTTTATAACAACTATATTTTAATTGGTTTTATATATGTGTAATATTTAATAATCATATATCATATAATAGCTTTTATTGTTTATTTACATTTTATAACTAATACAATATTATAATATATTAATCATATATATTTATATATATAACTTCATTTTAAATTACACTTAATTATTTTATATCTTATCTTACATTTTTAATTCTAATATTTAAACTATATTTTAAAATTTCAAATTATTATATAATTCTGCATTAACATAAATATACACATGTTTATTTACAAATAATTGTTCGTGAATCCTCGGGAACATTCGAAGGTTAAATGAATGTATGAACATAGTTTAAAATTTTCGAGACTCAACATTACAGACTTTGCTTATCGTGTCGGAATCATATAAAGATTAGGTTTAAATTTAGTCGGAAATTCCCGGGTCATCACACAAACCTGGAACAATTCGCTTTTATATTTTAATTTCATCAAAACACCAATTTAAGCATAACTTTTGATCCGGAACTCGAAAAGAGGTGAATCAAAAGCCTAAAATTATGTACTAAATGAGAGGAACTCATGTATATACTTTATTTCATCAAAAATCACAGTTAAGTTCACTGATTTTAACCAACAAGCTGCTGTCCCAATTTAAATAATCTGAAAACATACAATAACGACTGATTCTATACATAATAACATCAATACAATCATACACACGTACTATAACATCATCATACATACAAGATCAGTAAAAATAAATGAAAATTGAAAATTTGGGGTTTATGATTATACCCTAATCAAAGAACAAGTTGTATGAGCTTGTAGATCTTGAAATGGAGAACCCGATGAGATAAAAAGCCCTAAATCTCCAAGTATAAAATTGTTGAAGGTGATGATAATATTGGTGATGGTGGTGAACGTCCATGGGAGGAGAAAAAGAGAGGGAGGAGAGAAAAAAAGATTTAGGTTAAATGAAATCAAGTAGTGAACCATTTAGCACATGTCATCTCTCATTTTCAAAAATTTGCACTAAACCCCCTCCCCATGGGGAGTTTCAGCCGAACCAAGCATAAGGGTGGGCCCTCTTGGCCCACTTTGATGTAAAACAAATTAACTTGTGGCCCGAAAGCCCGAACGGATCCCGAAACGAAAACACCGCTACACGATTGAAAATTCGGAGAGATAACAAATACGCGACGAAAAATATATATAAACACTATATATAAACATATGACATTAAAATATCATATTTTAAATAATTAGGACTTAAAAATCCTAAAATCTCGACTGTTGGTTTGAAAACCGAAAAGATTCGCTGGATAGAAATCCGCGACACGTAGAAACGTATAACTTAAAATATGAATACAAATATTCATATAACACATAATAATTAAAATATTATTACTAAAATAATAATATAGATCATAGAAATGACATGGCACGAATAACAATTAACGGTCATTAAATAATTAACGGTAAAAGATAACGGAAAAAGTAGGGTCGTTACAAAACTCCTAGAAAATGATGCTCCATTCATATTTTCGGATGAATGCATCAAATCTTTTAATATTCTTAAAGAAAAACTCACTAACGCGCCTATCATGATAACTCCAAATTGGAATCTACCGTTTGAACTTATGTGCGATGCAAGTGATTTTGCAATGGGAGCCGTTTTAGGACAAAGGATTGAAAAACGATTTCAACCTATTTATTACGTTAGTAAGACGTTACAAGGAGCATAAACGATTTACATAACTACTGAAAAAGAACTCCTTGCTATTGTCTTTGCTTTTGACAAATTTCGTTCATATCTCGTTCTAGCTAAAACGGTGGTCTATACTGACCATTCTGCTCTTAGATACCTATTTTCAAAACAAGATGCCAAACCACGATTAATCCGTTGGATCTTACTCTTACAAGAATTCGATATTGAAATCCGAGACAAAAAGGGAGCAGAAAATCTTGCCGGTGATCATCTTTCTCGTCTTAAAAATCCCGAATTAGAAGTTCTAAATGAATCGGCTATACAAGATAACTTTCCTGATGAATATCTATTGAAGATAGATTATAATGAAATTTCATGGTTTGCAGACTATGCAAACTACTTAGTATGTAGATTCCTTGAAAAAGGGTTGTCGTACCAAAAACGAAAGAAATTCTTTAGTGATATAAAACACTAATTTCTGGGAAGATCCACATTTGATTAAAAGTTGTCCCGATGGAATAATACGCCGATGTGTAATCAGAGATGAAGCTAGTCAAATCTTAAATAATTGTCACACAGGACCAACAGGAGGGCATTATGGGCCTCAACTCACAGCAAGAAAAGTCTATGACGCTGTAGTGACCCGAACTTTTCCATGTTTTTATATATTAAATGAAATTGTTATTTACATGAATAAGTGTTTCCAACATGTTAATCAATCAAACTTGCTAAGACTTGATTAATTGAAATAGGTTTCATATAGACAATTGACCACCCAAGTTGACCGGTGATTCACGAACGTTAAAACTTGTAAAAACTATATGATGACATATATATATATATATATATATATATATATATATATATATATATATATATATATATATATATATATATATATATATATATATATATATATATATATATATATATATATAGTTAACATGTTATTATGATAGGTATGTATCTCATTAAGTATTTTAACAATGAGTTATATACATAAAAATGAGACTATTAAATTAAGAAACTCGAAAACGATATATATAACGATTATCGTTATAACAACGTCTTACTAAATACATATGAATCATAATAAGATATTGATACACTATGTTTAATCATGAAATGATAAGTAAACATGTCATTAAGTGTATTAACAATGAACTACATATGTAAAAACAAGACTACTAACTTAATGATTTTGAAACGAGACATATATGTAACGATTATCGTTGTAACAACATTTAACTGTATATATATCATACTAAGATATATTAATATATCATAATATCGTGATAATGTAATAATTTAACATCTCTTTAGATATTATAAACAATGGGTTACCAACATTTAACAAGATCGTTAACCTAAAGGTTTCAAAACAACATTTACATGTAACGACTAACGATGACTTAACGACTCAGTTAAAATGTATATACATGTAGTGTTTTAATATGTATTCATACACTTTTAAAAGACTTCAAGACACTTATCAAAATACTTATACTTAAAAAAATGACATCCTCGTTCAGTTTCATCAACAATTCTACTCGTATGCACCCGTATTCGTACTCGTACAATACACATCTTTTAGATGTATGTACTATTGGTATATACACTCTAATGATCAGCTCTTAGCAGCCCATGTGAGTCACCTAACACATGTGGGAACCATCATTTGGCAACTAGCATGAAATATCTCATAAAATTACAAAAATATGAGTAATCATTCATGACTTATTTACATGAAAACAAAATTACATATCCTTTATATCTAATCCATACACCAACGACCAAAAACACCTACAAACACTTTCATTCTTCAATTTTCTTCATCTAATTGATCTCTCTCAAGTTCTATCTTCAAGTTCTAAGTGTTCTTCATAAATTCTACAAGTTCTAGTTTCATAAAATCAAAAATGCTTCCAAGTTTGCTAGCTTACTTCCAATCTTGTAAAGTGATCATCCAACCTCAAGAAATCTTTCTTATTTATAGTAAGATATCTTTCTAATACAAGGTAATACTGATATTCAAACTTTGATTCAATTTCTATAACTATAACAATCTTATTTCGAGTGGAAATCTTACTTGAACTTGTTTTCGTGTCATGATTCTGCTTCAAGAACTTTCAAGCCATCCAAGGATCCTTTGAAGCTAGATCTATTTTTCTAATTTCCAGTAGGTTTATCCACAAAACCTGAGGTAGTAATGATGTTCATAACATCATTCGATTCATATATATAAAACTACCTTATTCGAAGGTTTAAACTTGAAATCACTAGAACATAGTTTAGTTAATTCTAAACTTGTTCGCAAACAAAAGTTAATCCTTCTAATTTGACTTTTAAAATCAACTAAAAACATGTTCTATATCTATATTATATGCTAACTTAATGATTTAAAAGCTGGAAACACAAAAAACACCGTAAAACTGGACATACGCCGTCGTAGTAACACCGCGGGCTGTTTTGGGTTTGATAATTAAAAACTATGATAAACTTTGATTTAAAATTTTCTCTTTTGGGAAAATGATTTTTCTTATGAACATGAAACTATATCCAAAAATCATGGTTAAACTCAAAGTGGAAGTATGTTTTTCAAAATGGTCATCAAGACGTCGTTCTTTCGACTGAAATGACTACCTCTTACAAAAACGACTTGTAACTTATATTTATGACTATAAAACTATACTTTTTCTGTTTAGATTCATAAAATAGAGTTCAATATGAAACCATAACAATTTGATTCACTCAAAACGGATTTAAAACGAAGAAGTTATGGGTAAAACAAGATTGGATATTTTTTGATTGTTGTAGCTACGGAAAATATTGTAACAAATATATATTAATCATATCCTAGCTAACTTATATTGTATTATAAATGTATTCTAATATATTATGTAATCTTGGGATACCATAGACATGTATGCAAATGTTTTGACATATCATGTCGACCCAATTATATATATATATATTATTTGGAACAACCATAGACACTCTATATGCAGTAATGTTGGAGTTAGCTATATAAGGTTGAGGTTGATTCCAAAAATATATATACTTTGTGTTGTGATTTAGCCTAAGACGTGTATACACTGGGTCGTGGATTGGGTCAAGATAATATATATCAATTTATTTTCTGTACATCTAACTATTGACAACTAGTTGTAGATTACAAACGAGGACAGCTGACTTAATAAACTTAAAACATTAAAACGTATTAAAAATGTTGTAAATATATTTTGAACATACTTTGATATATATGTACATATTTGTTATAGGTTCGTGAATCGACCAGTGGCCAAGTCTTACTTCCCGACGAAGTAAAAATCTGTGAAAGTGAGTTATAGTCCCACTTTTAAAATCTAATATTTTGGGATGAGAATACATGCAGTTTTATAAATGTTTTACGAAATAGACACAAGTAAATGAAACTACATTATATGGGTGAATAATCGAAGTCGAATATGCCCCTTTTGCTTGGTAACCTAAGAATTAGTAAACCTATCTACTAATTGACGCGAATCCTAAAGATAGATCTATTAGGCCTAACGAACCCCATCCAAAGTACCGGATGCTTCAGTACTTCGAATTCGTTTTTATCACGTCCGAAGGATTTACCGGAATGATAGGGGATATTCTTATATGCATCTTGTTAATGTCGGTTACCAGGTGTTCACCATATGAATGATTTTTATCTCTATATATGGGATGTATATTGAAATATGAAATCTTGTGGTCTATTATTATGATTTGATAATATATAGGTTAAACCTATAACTCACCAACATTTTTGTTGACATTTTAAGCATGTTTATTCTCAGGTGATTATTAAGAGCTTCCGCTGTTGCATACTAAAATAAGGACAAGATTTGGAGTCCATGCTTGTATGATATTATGTAAAAACTGCATTCAAGAAACTTATTTTTGATGTAATATATTCTTATTGTAAACCATTATGTAATGGTCGTGTGTAAACGGTATATTTTAGATTATCATTATTTGATAATCTACGTAATGCTTTTTAAACCTTTATAGATAAAATAAAGGTTATGGTTGTTTTAAAAATGAATGCAGTCTTTGAAAAACGTCTCATAAAGAGATCAAAACCTCGCAACGAAATCAATTAATATGGAACGTTTATAATCAATATGAACGGGAAATTTCAGTTGGTATCCAAGCGTTGGTCTAAGAGAACCAGAAATTTGCATTAGTGTGTCTTATCGAGTTTGTTAGGATACATTAGTGAGTCTGGACTTCGACCGTGTTTTCTTTAAAAACGATTGCTTAACACTTTTGTTGGAAACTATATATTATTAACATGTAAATATTATGTGATATATTAACCTCTTAATGTGTTTGGTATTGTGTGATAGATGTCAACCACTAGTACAAATCCCATCGATTCACCTAATAATTGAAAGGACCCGTTCATATACATTATAAATGATTCACAATAGTTGATTACATTGCGAGGTATTTGACCTATATATGATATATTTTACAAACATTGCATTCGTTTTTAAAAGACAATCTTTCTTTACATCAAAAATTGACAGGCATGCATACCATTTCATAATATCCACTATCCAACTATAAATTGATTTAATAATAATCTTTGATGAACTCAATGACTCGAATGCAACGTTCTTCGAAATATGCTATGAAAGACTCCAAGTAATATCTTTAAAATGAGCAAATGCACAGCGGAAGATTTCTTTAACACCTGAGAATAAACATGCTTTAAAGTGTCAACCAAAAGGTTGGTGAGTTCATTAGTTTATCATAATCATTTATTTCCATCATTTTAATAGACCACAAGAATTTCATTTCCAGTTCTCATAAATATACGTCCCATGCATAGAGACAAAAAATAATCATTCATATGGTGAACACCTGGTAACCGACATTAACTAGATATATATAAGAATATCCCCTATCATTCCGCGATCCTCCTTCGAACATGATATAATTTCAAAGTACTAAAGCATCCGGTACTTTGGATGGGGTTTGTTAGGCCCAATAGATCTATCTTTAGGATTCACGTCAATTAGGGTGTCTGTTCCCTAATTCTTAGATTACCAGACTTAATAAAAAGGGGCATATTCAATTTCGATAATTCAACCATATAATGTAGTTTCGATTACTTGTGTCTATTTCGAAAAACATTTATAAAAATTGCGCATGTATTCTCAGCCCAAAAATATAAAGGGTAAAAAGGCAAATGAAACTCACCATACTGTATTTCGTAGTAAAAATACATATAACGTCATTGAACAGGTGCAAGGTTGGCCTCGGATTCATGAACCTAAATTAATTATATATATTTATGTGTTGGTCAATATTTGTCTAACAAATTAGGTCAAGTCATAGTGTACCACAATCCTAATGCTCGAGACTAATATGCAAAAGTCAACAAAAGTAAATTTGACTCAAAATAATTTCTAAAAATTTATACATGATTAATATATAGTTTAAATATCGTCGTTTTATATTTTTAAATATTTTTAAAAGATTTATTAGAGTAAATAATATAATTTATTTATTAATAAATAAAATTTTATATTATATTTATATAATAAAATATAATTTTATATATATTAAGTAATAAAATTTATAGGGTTCATTTAATATTATAAAGATAATATGATACGTATTATTAAAGTAAGTTATTACACGTAGTAAAATATGTTTGTATCAAATATTTATTTGATAAAATAATATCTATAATGATAGTAAGTAAAAGTTGTATTATTTTGTAATAATAATTATTATTATAAAAATATCAATATTTATAATTACTAAGATGACATTATGATAAAACGATAATTCTAATTATGATAACTTTAATATTTAAGATAATTTTTAATATTATCTTTAAAATAATAATTCTATTTAAAATAATAATAATAATGATATTTTATAGTAACAATGACATTTCTATTAAAATGATAATTTTTGTTAAAATGATAGTTTTAATACTAACGATAATTTTAATAATAATAGTAATGATAAAAATAATAAGAACGATAATTTTATCTAAATCAATATCTTATAATATTTTAATTTCATCATGATACTCTTACCCATTATTTCCTAATCGTTTCGTTTAATAGCTTTTAATCGTCTTTTATATCGTGTTCGTAATAATGATAATAATAGTAATCAAAATAATTAGGTGTTACAAATATTTGTTTTAATTACACTAATATTAATAATGATAGTTACTATAACATTATTAACGATAATACTAATAATTATCTTAATGATAATATAGTAATAATAATAATAACAATAACAATAACCATATTTAAATAATGATATATATATTAATAATGATAATAATAATAATAATACCAATAATAATAATAATAATAATAATAATAATAATAATAATAATAATAATAATAATAATAATAATAATAATAATAATAATAATAATAATAATAATAATAATAATTGGATAATAATAATAATACTAATTATAACTTTAACGATAATAACGATAGTAATAATAAAAAAAATATCAATTTTTAATGATAAATCCTTTTATTAATAAAGATAATAATAATAATAATAAGAAAAAACTAGAACGACGATAATAACGACGATAATAATAATTATTTTTAATAATAATACAAAAATTCGATGGACTATAACTTCAAATCCGTTCATTGAAATAATTCGATATCTAAATGAAAAGTTCTTAATTTTTAGCTAGCTTTCCAACGACATGCATATCTTATACCTTATCTCAGTCGCATATATAACTAATTCAGGATTCAACATAACCTAACTAAAGGCAATATCAAAAGTACAAACATGCATAATCCTATATACTCGAGCACTAGTCAGGGATACACTATTAGTATGTAAAAGTTAAATTATGAGTACTCACGTATCAATATTGAGATTCAATATTGCAGGAAAGGTACGTAGACGCAACGGAGATGATAAACACTATATTGACCTCACGAGCATACCCATGAACCATACCAATCACCTCCATAGCTATAACCCATAATTTCCTTAATCTAATCCCACTCGAAAAGCAATTTCGAAATCACTCGGACATCACTCTGACGTAATATTTTATGTATACTAATAATATCTTGAAATAATACGGAGTAAATATATATATGTAAATCGATTGAGAGAGTTTAGAGAAAAATATTTTCAAGTTTCTATGAAATAATGAAACCTATTGAATTCTATTTATAATAGATTTTTGAATTATTAAAGTGAATTATTAAAGTATGAATTATTAAAGTGAATTATTAAAGTATGAATTATTAAAGTGAATTATTAAAGTATGAATTATTAAAGTAAATTATTAAAGTATGAATTATTAAAGTGAATTATTAAAGTTAAAGTAAAGTAAAAATAAAGTAAAGGTAAAGTTTAAGTATAGTAAAAGTATAAAACTATGTACGTATAATATGCGTATAAATATATATAATATTAATTTAAATCGTTATATATAGTTAATAAAATAAAATATAAATATCGTTATCTTTATCATACTAGTTAAGTAATGAGTTGTCAAAAGTGGTTCTAGATATTTATAAAAGTTATATACGTTTTAATAATAAAGTTCTTTTTTAACTGAAAACGTTTTTGTACGTTTGAAACTAAATCAAATAAATATAATAATTTTGTTTTCTAAAACCAAATATATTTTTAAGAATCATTTTGTTTAAAGGTTAAAATAATGGAAATCGTTATATCATAAAATGTTTTAAAAAAGTAGAATCATATATATTCATAATAGGTTTCAAGTTTTTAAATTACAGTTTGTTGGTGAAGCATGGGATAAAGTTCAAAGGTTAAATAAACGTATGAAATCATCTTAATGAAAAATGTCGAGTTACTTAACGTGTCGATATCCAACATCTAAGTTATTTACACTTCACGTTCTTACTTATAAATCACTTTACCATTTTTCGAATGTTGTCAAAAAGAATAGATTTCTTAAATCACAGTGGACCTCATAACATAGACCCGTAATCATATCATAATGTATCTGATAAATCAACAATTTGATATTATCTTCTAATTCCATCGATAAACATATTGAAACAAATACGATCATGTAAAGTATTATACGTTTAATACTTTATTAATATTCTCAAGTTATAATATATATATATACATATATATACATATTTATTTATATATAACGGTTCGTGAATCGTCTGAATTTGGTCGAGGTTATAATGAATGTATGAACACAATTTAAAATTCTTGAGATTTAACTTAACAAACTTTGCTTATCGTGTCGGAATAATATAAAGATAAAGTTTAAATTTGATTGGAAATTTCCGGGTTGTCACAGTACCTACCCGTTAAAGAAATTTCGTCCCGAAATTTGAGTGAAAAGGTCGTGAATGATAATAAATATGTTTTCATGATGCATACAGGCTGAAAATTAGAGTTTTATCATCAGCGAATAATTTGGATAAACAATCCATTTATATGAAGAGTACGAATGAAGCTAACATAGAAGAGTGAAATGAGTAAGTGTAGATTCATCTTATCATTTGACGTAGATATGATTGATTTCCAGATTTCAAGGGATTTGAAGAAAATCTTTGTAATAAGATTTGATTCTCCGGTAACAAAAGGAATTAGGATCCGCTTTAAATGCGATCGTCCATTTTAATTGTTCTGTCGAAGATTTTCTTATAAATTCACCTCCTTTCTTTTCTTAAAAATCACACCTTCTGTTGATGCATTTTATGCAAGTCCCTAGAAATCTACCCACGTCCATTGCAGGTACAACAGTTTACAGGCCACCATGATCGTTCGTTATTATCATATTTGTGTTTGTATGTGGTTACAGCAACTGCAGGAACGAGATGTGGATGTTTGACTATGTTAGACTTAGTCAGACGTCCGAGTGAAGCCTCACTCGTACGGCTGACAGGCTCATACGCACGGTTGATGCTGAGCTAAGTCACAATTACAATCTAAATGAGAAGACACGAGTGAGTGATCACCCGTACGGCTGATGAAGCCAACTCGTATGTGTGATGGATGAATCGTACGGGTGAGTCAACAGCAGGGGTATATAAAGTCTTATGTTCTTCATTTTTAGGTTAAGCCTCTCATTTGTTACACACACTCAGATCTGGTGAGCTCCTCCGATTCTCTCTCAACCCAAATCACCCAGGTGGTGAATAATAGCTCTAGGTGTTGATCTAATCACACTTGATTTAGTTGTGGTATGACTAAATTAATCACAAAAAGCTTAACCTATTCACTAGAGGGTTTGATTCACTTATTCTGTCATTGTGTGAGTTAAATCTGTTGATTTATAAGTTCCTAGTCATGTTTCATCACCTTCTATTCTTTCCCCCTCAACTCATATTTTAAAGTATTCATCAATATGCTCCATCCAGTTCTGATTCTCGATATACTTATAACTTTCATATCGGTCATTCTTCTTTTTCATCTACCGCCAGAAGAATCTATTTACTTCTACTATACTCTTGGGTTTATAGTGTTTCTAGTTCTCCCGTGTCTTTATATTGCTATATGCATCGATATATATGGTTTATAATTTTTGGTTTGTCGTTGGGCTTTATATCTTCCCTTATATTTCAAAGGCTCTGTTTCTTTCTTCTATAATCATTGTCATCCACAGTTAATGCTCTCTTTTATTTGCTGCAATTTATACCCCAATTTCTATTTCGGAGTTTTGTCCTTTCGTTTCTTCTTCTTGCGATTAAGCACCACTTGTAATGGTCCAGAATTCACAAATATGATTTTTGGAATGAACATTGTTAATGTTCTAGGAAGGAAATTGTGATGGTACGATCTTGACTTGTCAAATTACTAGAATACCTTGGAAAAGGCCGAATCATCAAGAAATATTTTCTTGATATTTTAGAGGTTAAATAGAATACAAGAGTCGTATAACATGGCACATGATGATGTTATGATCTGTGAATCATCACGTTCCATTTAGAAACTCATCATGAATTACTGTAATATAATCACGTTGATCAAGTGCCATTATATTATACTAACTCATGCTTCAGTTTCCAACACTACTTCAAAAACATTCATATTTTAAACTCAAAGGTTTACAGAGTATAGGAACTAAACAGTTTCCTTTTTGATGTAATACAGATAGCGCAAAGAGATAAATGATTCCAGATAAGAATAGTTATGGAAATATCTTCAGAAATATGGAGGATATTTATAATGAAAGATACGATGATATCTTAGAATTTCTAATATCAGAGGATGATGAAGAATATTATCTATAAGGATTTAGTGTCAGGAGCAAGGTATTCGTTAATGACTTCAGCAGACACTGAATCATTTGGATTCTTTGAAGGCAGGTTCAGTCTTTGTGATTTGTCCACAACCTCCTTCATACTTTGCTCAATCCGTTTTCCAGTTCCAAAACTTCTCTATTTCTGAGCTTTATTAATACACTAATCTTTATCATCAAACTTTTTACTGCTAAGGTCATTTACAGTTTTTGTTGCTTCATCAGCATTTCGAGAACTAGTTCGCCGTTCAGAGTGTTTTTTAGAAGCTTCACATTCGAAGTATGTAAGCCTTGGAAATAGACGTTATGTATAACTGTTGGCGTCAACATGATGTGAGATTTCAAAATACTGATTGCTAACTCCCAATGATTCGTATGACAATTCTCGTTACAAGAGGCAGATGAGTAAATGATGAGGTTTTGATAAATATAAAGATTCTTCGGAATGCCCAAGATCAGTGAAGTTGTTGGTAAGTTTATTGCTAATGTGGTGGAATGAAAGGACCCGTTCATATACATTATAAACGATTCACAATAGTTGATTACATCGCGAGGTATTTTGACCTCTATATGATACATTTTACAAACATTGCATTCGTTTTTAAAAGACAAACTTTCTTTACAACGAAAGTTGTCGGAATGCACACCATTTCATAATACATCCAACTATAATTGACATAATAATAATCTTGATGAACTCAATGACTCGAATGCAACGTCTTTTAAAATATGCCATGAATGACTCCAAGTAATATCCTTAAAATGAGCTAATGCACAGCGGAAGATTTCTTTAATACCTGAGAATAAACATGCTTTAAAGTGTCAACCAAAAGGTTGGTGAGTTCATAGGTTTATCATAATAATCATTTCAATATATTAATAGACCACAAGATTTCCGTTTATAAATATATGTACACTCGCAAGTGTATAAAAGTATTCTATAAGTTGTAGGCACCCGGTAACAAGCCTTAACGTTCATGTTTTACCCTCTGAAGTACACCAGATCAGGTGTGTTTAAAATAACCTCGAAGTACTAAAGCATCCCATAGTCAGGATGAGGTTTGTCAGGCCCAATAGATCTATCTTTAGGATTCGCGCCTACCGTACATAGACAAGTAGTTTAATGTTACCAAGCTAAGGGTATATTTTTGGTTTAAACCCACGTAGAATTAGTTTTAGTACTTGTGCCTATTTCGTAAAACATTTATAAAAACAGCGCATGTATTCTCAGTCCCAAAAATATATACAAAAGGGAGCAAATGAAACTCACCATACTGTATTTCGTAGTAAAAATACATATAACGTCATTTAACAAGTGCAAGGTTGGCCTCAGATTCACGAACCTATATTAATTATATATATTTATATGTTGGTCAATATTTGTCTAACAATTTTTGTTCAAGTCATAGTGTACCACAATCCTAATGCTCGAGACTAATATGCAAAAGTCAACTTGACCCGAAATGACTTCTAAAATTTATACGTGTTTATTATATAACTTAGCTATAGTCGTTTTATATATTTAAATATATTTATTAGATTTTATAATAATAAAACTCATTTATTAATAAAAATTTATATTAACATTTATATATGATAAAATATACTTTTATATATCTTAAGTAGTAAAATTTATAAAGTTCACTTAATATCGTAAAACTATAGTGGTAAGTATTATTAATGTAATTATATTACGCGTGGTGAAAAATATCTTTGTATCCCCTATTTATTTGATAAAATAATATTGATCATAATAATAATAAGTAAAAGTTGTATTATTTTGTAATAATAATTATTATTATTCTATAAAAAAATAACAATATTTATATTTACTAAAAATGTT
Organism: Rutidosis leptorrhynchoides; assembly: GCF_046630445.1. Taxonomy (NCBI): domain Eukaryota; kingdom Viridiplantae; phylum Streptophyta; class Magnoliopsida; order Asterales; family Asteraceae; genus Rutidosis; species Rutidosis leptorrhynchoides. The sequence continues at coordinate 83,913,804 of NC_092341.1, read as the reverse complement.
ATTATGATAAAATGATAATACTAACATAATAGTAATAATGATATTTTATAATAACAATGATATTTCTATTAAAATAATAACGACGATAGTAATAATAATCATTTTAACAATAATACTAAAATTCAGTTGACTATAACTTCAAATCCGTTCATCGAAACCATTCGATATCTAAATGAAAAGTTCTTAATTTTTCGCTAGCTTTCCAATGACATGCATATCATATACCCTATCTCAGTAGCATATGTATCTAATTCAGGATTCAACAAACCTATCTAAGGACAATATCGAATGTACAAGCATGCATAATCCTATATACTCGAGCACTAGTCAGGGATACACTATTGATATATAAAAGTTAAGTTATGAGTGCTCACGTATCAATATTGAGATTCAATATTGCAGGAAAGTACGTAGATGCAACGGAGATGATAAAAACTAGATTGACCTCACGAGCATACCCATGAACCATACCCATCACCTCCATAGCTATAACCCATAATTTCCTTAGCTTCGACTCATTCAAAAAACTATTTTGAAATCACTCGGACATCACTCCGTCGTAATATTTTATGTATACTAATAATATCTTGAAATAATATAGAGCAAATATATATATATATATATATATATATATATATATATATATATATATATATATATATATATATGTGTAAATCGATTGAGAGAGTTTAGAGAAATATATTTTCAAGTTTCTATGAAATAATGAAACCTATTGAATTCTATTTATAATAGATTTTTGAATTATTAAAGTGAATTACTAAAGTATGAATTATTAAAGTGAATTATTAAAGTATGAATTATTAAAGTGAATTATTAAAGTATGAATTATTAAAGTGAATTATTAAAGTATGAATTATTAAAGTGAATTATTAAAGTATGAATTATTAAAGTGAATTATTAAAGTTAAAGTAAAGGTAAAGTAAAGTAAAGGTAAATTTAAAGTATAGTAAAAATATAAAAACTATGTATGTATAATACGTGTATAAATATATATAATATTAATTTAAATCGTTATACATATTTAATGAAATAAGATATAAATATCGTTATATTTATTATACTGGTTAAGTAATGAGTTGTCAAAAGTGATTCTAGATATTTATAAAAGTTATATACGTTTTAATAATAAAGTTCTTTTTAAACTGAAAACGTTTTTGTACGTTTGAAAATAGATTAATAGAATATTATGGAAACCAATTCTCCCATAGCTTTTTTCTAACTTTCGTAAATGACACTTTTTATTTTTATTTATAAATAGCTTTACAAATTATTCCGAATATCGTTAAGAGAAATAGATTTCTCAAATCATAGTGGACCTCTCAACAGAGACTTGTAATCATAATTCAATGTTTCTGATAATTCAATCATTTAATATATTTTTTTTTAATTTCGTCGATAATCATATTGAAACAAATACATTCATATAAAGCATTATACTTTTAAATACTTTGTTGACATTTTCAATTTATAACATATACACATATACATACATATTCATATATGTTCATTTAATGGTTCGTGAATCATTAGAATTTGGTCGAGGTTTAAATGAATGTATAAACATAGTTTAAAATCCTTGAGATTTAACTTAACAAACATTGCTTATCGTGTCAGAATAATATAAAGATAAAGTTTAAATTTAGTCGAAAATTTTCGGGTCGTCACAGTACCTACCCGTTAAAGAAATTTCGTCCCCGAAATTTGATAGAGGTCGTTATGGCTAACAATGAGAATGTTATTATGACGATTATGAAGTTTTATCATGTCTAAGAAGTATGGATAAAATAATTCGATTACTCAAAGCGTATGAGGGAAGTTATCGTAAATGAAGGAAATAAGATTATAGTGATTCGTCATATCTTTTGACGTCATCACAATTGATCTCTGAATTTAAAGAAAATCTTTGTAATCTATGTTGGATTTGATGCTTCGGTGATTAAGGAGATTATGATTCTCTTCGAATTAATACGATAATCCATCTTGATTTCTCTGTCGGGTATTTCACTATAAATCCACCTCCTTCGTTTCCTTACAACTCACACCTTCTATTCTTTCTCCCTCAACTCATATTTTAAAGTATTTATCAATATGCTTCATCCAGTACTGATTCTCGATATACTCCTCACTTTCATATCTGTCATTCTTCTTTTTCATCTGCCTCCAGAAGAATCTATTTACTTCTACTATATTCTCGGTTTTATAGTGTTTTTAGTTCTTCCGTGTCTTTATATTGCTATATGCATCGATATATACGGTTTATAATTTTTGGGTGGTTGTTGGGTTTTATATCTTCCCTTATATTTCAAAGCCCCTGCTTTTGTCTTCTATAATCATTGACATCCAAGTTAATGCTCCCTTCTATTTACTGCGATTTATACTCCAATTTTTATTTTGGAGTTTTGTCCTTTCGTTTCTTCTTCTTGCGATTAAGCAACGTTTGTAATGGTCCAGTATTCGCAGATATGAATTTCAGAATGAACATAGTTAATGTTCTAAGAAGGAAATGGTAATGGCACGATCTTGATTTGTTAATTTACCAGAATACCCTGAAAAGACCGAATCATCAAGAAAATATATTCTTGATATTTTTAGAGATTAAATAGAATACAAGAGTCGTGTAACATGGAACATGATGACGGCATGGTCTGTGAATCGTCATGTCCCATTAGAAACTCAGCATGACTTACTGTAATATAATCACGTTGATCAAGTGTCATTATATTATACTAACTCATGCTTCAGTTCCCAACACTACTTCAAAACATTCATAATTTAAACTCGAAAGTTTATAGAATATAGAAACTAATAGTTTCTTATATGATGTAACACTGATAGCGCAAAGAGATAAATGACTTCAGATAAGATTAGTTGTGAAAATATCTTCAGAAATATCGCGGATATTTATAATGAAAGATATGATAATATCTTAGAATTTCTAATATTGATGGATGATGATGAAGATTTGTCTGTAAAGGTTTAGAATAAAGAGTAAGGTATTCGTTAATGACTTTAGCAGGCACTGAATCATTTGGATTCTTTGAAGGCAGATTTAGTCTTTGTAATTTGTCCACAGCCTCCTTCATAGTCTGTTCAATCCGTTTTCCAGTTCCAAACCTTCTCTTTTTCTCAGCTTTACCACCTTACTATTCTTTGTCATCAAACTTTTTACTGTTAAGATCGTTTACAGTTTTTGATGCTTCGTCAACATTTCAAGAACTAGTTTGCAATTCAGAATATTTTTCAGAACTTCACATTCAAAGTATGTAAGTCCAGGAGATAGACGTTTTACGTACACATATAACTGTTGGCGTAGACATGCTGCGAGATTTCAAAATACTGGTTACTGTTTTTCGATGATTCGTATGACAATTCTCGTTACAAGATGCAAATGAGTAAATGATGTGATTTCAATAAATATAATGATTTTTCGAAAAGTCAAAGATAATTGAAGTTGTTGGTAAGTTTATTACTAAGGTGGCGAGATATGAAAGGTCCCCAGTAACAATGACGAAAGGGCAACGTATCTATCGAGGTTATAATAAGACTAGTCCCACTGAAAAGTCGAAGCTGACTTGCTGGAGCTGTGACAAAACTGTCTACTTTGAAAAGGAATTGAAAAGTCATTTTAGCTAATAAATGCCAAAGGGTCTGACACGGATACGCGTCGAACTATGACTTTAGCTTCGAGAGCTTTTTAGGTACATAAATGTGGGTAATATATGATTGGATCATCATCTCGATTGTTCATTGTTTGAAGTGTCTTCGAAAACTTCGGAGAGTTTGAACACAGTTTGTAATCGTTAATATATATATGATGTTCTAACACGGTTTTGAAGTCAAAGTATAGCTTTGAAAGATGTAGGAATCTAAGAGTGATGTCTTCTGTTAAATCATGACTTGGATTTTGATTTGTCAAAATCAGAATGCGTAATCAAATTTGGGTGAGAATGGTTGTTTTGATTTCTATACAAGAATGTATATTGTTGTGAGATTTTGAGAGTATAGTTGATGATTTGCTTAATCAGATTCGAAAAATGTAATATATTAATTGTGAATTTATATATCTCTCGGGTATTACCTACCCGTTAAAAAAAAATTTCACAATTAATATTTTGTACAACAGAATTTTATTACAGTCTTTATGAAAATATATATGTGCATATTTTCTTCAGATGTAACATAGATTTAATGAGTTAATATTAAATTAAACTCATTTGATTTACGGTTGAAACTAGAACTGAATAATCCCTAAAGACTTTAGAAATTACATAACTTTTACGGAGTATTTATTCAATAAAATTGAAATTATGAATTAATACTTCGTTATTTGTTGGTGTTTGTAACCCTTGCACCATATTCTCTAAAGCCACTACTCGAGCGCGAAGCTCCTTGACTTCTTCTATTACATCGGGGTGATTGTCGGTTCGGACGAGCGGATAAATAAAATCTAGAATTTGATGTAGTATATAATCGTGACGAGATACTCTGAAAATGAGAGAGAAAATGGTGTTTCAGACCGGTTCGCTGGTAAGTGCTTCAGGTTCATCGCCAAGAGGGCAATGTGGTGGATGGAAGGGATCACCTTCTTCTTGTCTCCAATTACTGAGGAGGCTACAAACCTATCCCCAATTCATTCATAATAGATGATGGCTAATTGGTTGATCCATTCCGATCACACTGCTTTCGGAGCTTGAGTGGGATTCCATATCGGAATTCGAGGGACTTGAACTAATGACGAATTCCATTTTGTTCGATTGAATAAAGAATTTTTCGATATGAAATGATTTTTCGGCTATCGGGTGGTATTCTAATTACATAGAATATCTATATATATAGCGCAAAAGATTTCGTAGATTACGGAGGAAATTACGGGATATGTCAGGCAAAGTTTACAGTAACAGATACGCTAAGATATGGATTAGCAGATACGCTAAGATATGAATTTTGTCTATACACTATTCATGCAATCAATGCAGTAAGACGTGTCTAGACTAAGAATGATAAGCAGGCAATTTTCGACAAAAATGATAAGCAAAACTTTTGACATGCAGACACGGTCGAAGTCCAGGCTCATTAATGCATCCTAACGACTATCAGTCAGACACACTAATGCAGACCTGGTTCACTAAGACCACCGCTCTGATACCAACTGAAAGGACCCGTTCATATACATTATAAACGATTCACAATAGTTGATTACATCGCGAGGTATTTTGACCTCTATATGATACATTTTACAAACATTGCATTCGTTTTTAAAAGACAAACTTTCTTTACAACGAAAGTTGTCGGAATGCACACCATTTCATAATACATCCAACTATAATTGACATAATAATAATCTTGATGAACTCAATGACTCGAATGCAACGTCTTTCAAAATATGCCATGAATGACTCCAAGTAATATCCTTAAAATGAGCTAATGCACAGCGGAAGATTTCTTTAATACCTGAGAATAAACATGCTTTAAAGTGTCAACCAAAAGGTTGGTGAGTTCATAGGTTTATCATAATAATCATTTCAATATATTAATAGACCACAAGATTTGCGTTTATAAATATATGTACACTCGCAAGTGTATAAAAGTATTCTATAAGTTGTAGGCACCCGGTAACAAGCCTTAACGTTCATGTTTTACCCTCTGAAGTACACCAGATCAGGTGTGTTTAAAATAACCTCGAAGTACTAAAACATCCCATAGTCAGGATGAGGTTTGTCAGGCCCAATAGATCTATCTTTAGGATTCGCGCCTACCGTACATAGACAAGTAGTTTAATGTTACCAAGCTAAGGGTATATTTCTGGTTTAAACCCACGTAGAATTAGTTTTAGTACTTGTGCCTATTTCGTAAAACATTTATAAAAACAGCGCATGTATTCTCAGTCCCAAAAATATATATAAAAGGGATCAAATGAAACTCACCATACTGTATTTCGTAGTAAAAATACATATAACGTCATTTAACAAGTGCAAGGTTGGCCTCAGATTCACGAACCTATATTAATTATATATATTTATATGTTGGTCAATATTTGTCTAACAATTTTTGGTCAAGTCATAGTGTACCACAATCCTAATGCTCGAGACTAATATACAAAAGTCAACTTGACCCAAAATGACTTCTAAAATTTATACGTGTTTATTATATAACTTAGCTATAGTCATTTTATATATTTAAATATATTTATTAGATTTTATAATAATAAAACTCATTTATTAATAAAAATTTATATTAACATTTATATATGATAAAATATACTTTTATATATCTTAAGTAGTAAAATTTATAAAGTTCACTTAATATCGTAAAACTATAGTGGTAAGTATTATTAATGTAATTATATTACGCGTGGTGAAAAATATCTTTGTATCCCCTATTTATTTGATAAAATAATATTGATCATAATAATAATAAGTAAAAGTTGTATTATTTTGTAATAATAATTATTATTATTCTATACAAAAATAACAATATTTATATTTACTAAAAATGTTATTATGATAAAATGATAATACTAACATAATAGTAATAATGATATTTTATAATAACAATGATATTTCTATTAAAATAATAACGACGATAGTAATAATAATCATTTTAACAATAATACTAAAATTCAGTTGACTATAACTTCAAATCCGTTCATCGAAACCATTCGATATCTAAATGAAAAGTTCTTAATTTTTCGCTAGCTTTCCAATGACATGCATATCATATACCCTATCTCAGTAGCATATGTATCTAATTCAGGATTCAACAACCCTATCTAAGGACAATATCGAATGTACAAGCATGCATAATCCTATATACTCGAGCACTAGTCAGGGATACACTATTGATATATAAAAGTTAAGTTATGAGTGCTCACGTATCAATATTGAGATTCAATATTGCAGGAAAGTACGTAGACGCAACGGAGATGATAAAAACTAGATTGACCTCACGAGCATACCCATGAACCATACCCATCACCTCCATAGCTATAACCCATAATTTCCTTAGCTTCGACTCATTCAAAAAACTATTTTGAAATCACTCGGACATCACTCCGTCGTAATATTTTATGTATACTAATAATATCTTGAAATAATATAGAGCAAATATATATATATATATATATATATATATATATATATATATATATATATATATATATATATATATATATATATATATATATATATATATATATATATATATATATATATATATATATATATATATATATATATATATAAATCGATTGAGAGAGTTTAGAGAAATATATTTTCAAGTTTCTATGAAATAATGAAACCTATTGAATTCTATTTATAATAGATTTTTGAATTATTAAAGTGAATTACTAAAGTATGAATTATTAAAATGAATTATTAAAGTATGAATTATTAAAGTGAATTATTAAAGTATGAATTATTAAAGTGAATTATTAAAGTATGAATTATTAAAGTGAATTATTAAAGTATGAATTATTAAAGTTAAAGTAAAGGTAAAGTAAAGTAAAGGTAAATTTAAAGTATAGTAAAAATATAAAAACTATGTATGTATAATACGTGTATAAATATATATAATATTAATTTAAATCGTTATACATATTTAATGAAATAAAATATAAATATCGTTATATTTATTATACTGGTTAAGTAATGAGTTGTCAAAAGTGATTCTAGATATTTATAAAAGTTATATACGTTTTAATAATAAAGTTCTTTTTAAACTGAAAACGTTTTTGTACGTTTGAAAATAGATTAATAGAATATTTTGGAAACCAATTCTCCAATAGCTTTTATCTAACTTTCGTAAATGACACTTTTTATTTTTATTTATAAATAGCTTTACAAATTATTCCGAATATCGTTAAGAGGAATAGATTTCTCAAATCATAGTGGACCTCTCAACAGAGACTTGTAATCATAATTCAATGTTTCTGATAATTCAATCATTTAATATATTTTTTTTTAATTTCGTCGATAATCATATTGAAACAAATACATTCATATAAAGCATTATACTTTTAAATACTTTGTTGACATTTTCAATTTATAACATATACACATATACATACATATTCATATATGTTCATTTAATGGTTCGTGAATCATTAGAATTTGGTCGAGGTTTAAATGAATGTATAAACATAGTTTAAAATCCTTGAGATTTAACTTAACAAACATTGCTTATCGTGTCAGAATAATATAAAGATAAAGTTTAAATTTAGTCGAAAATTTCCGGGTCGTCACATGGAATATGAAAGGTTCTCCGGTAACAAAAGGGTAATCACATATATCAAAATTATGATAAGGCTACTCCGAATGAAAAAATCGAAGTTGTCTTGCTAGAGCTGTGATATAATTTGCTACTTTACAAAGGAATTGCAAGGTTATTTTTGCTAATAAATGCCAAAAGATCTGACACAGATATGTGTTGAATTATGACTTTGGTTTCGAGAGCTTTTTAAGTACATAACTGTGGGTAATATGTGGTTGGATCATCATCTCGATTGCTCATTATTTGAAGTGTCTTCAGATATTTTCAAAGGGTTTGAACATAGATTGTAATCGTTTGTATACATTTGATGTTCTAACACACTTTTGAAGTCAAAGTATAGCTTTGAAAGATGTAGGAATCTAAAAGTAATGGTACCGGTTATATCTCGAATTGAATTCTGAGATTTTAAAATCAGAATACGTAATTGGGTTTGAATGAGTATGGTTGTTTTGATTTCTATGAAAGAATGTATATTATTGTGAAAGTAGGAAGTATAATTGATAATTTGCTTAATCTGATTCGAAGAATGTAACATATTAATTGTGAATTTATATATATCTCTCGGGTATTACTTACCCGTTAAAAAATTTTCACAATTAATATTTTGTACATAAGAATTTTATTACAGTCTTTATGAAAATATATATGTATATATTCTCCTCAGATGTAACATAGATTTTAATGATTTAATACAAAATTAAACTCATTCGATTTACGGTTGGAACTAGAATTGAATAATTCCTTGAAGGTTTAGAGGTTACATAAGTATTTCTTCAATAATATTGAAATTATGAATCAATACTTCGTTATTTGTTGAGAAGTGATGTTGGTTTTCTTTAAATTCTTGTGAACTTCGCAAAGTACGAATGATGTTATCTGAAAAGTTTCGGTTACATCAATGATGAAGTGTAAAATCAAATATATACTTGATTTATTAGGAATTGGAATTTGTTGAATTGAGACAGAGATTGTAGTTAACGATGGTTAAGTCGCGGGTAAGGGACGTACATTATTGCATATTTGTAATATGAATTAACTGAGTAGTTAATGAAATGTCCCGTTCTTATTGATTAAAAACGTTCCATATTAATTGATTTCGTTGCGAGGTTTTGACCTCTATATGAGACGTTTTTCAAAGACTGCATTCATTTTTAAACAAACCATAACCTTTATTTCATCAATAAAGGTTTAAAAAGCTTTACGTAGATTATCAAATAATGATAATCTAAAATATCCTGTTTACACACGACCATTACATAATGGTTTACAATACAAATATGTTACAACAAAATAAGTTTCTTGAATGCAGTTTTTACACAATATCATACAAGCATGGACTCCAAATCTTGTCCTTATTTAAGTATGCGACAGCGGAAGCTCTTAATAATCACCTGAGAATAAACATGCTTAAAACATCAACAAAAATGTTGGTGAGTTATAGGTTTAACCTATATATATCAAATCGTAACAATAGACCACAAGATTTCATATTTCAATACACATCCCATACATAGAGATAAAAATCATTCATATGGTGAACACCTGGTAACCGACAATAACAAGATGCATATATAAGAATATCCCCATCATTCCGGGACACCCTTCGGATATGATATAAATTTCGAAGTACTAAAGCATCCGGTACTTTGGATGGGGTTTGTTAGGCCCAATAGATCTATCTTTAGGATTCGCGTCAATTAGGGTGTCTGTTCCCTAATTCTTAGATTACCAGGCTTAATAAAAAGGGGCATATTCGATTTCGATAATTCAACCATAGAATGTAGTTTCACGTACTTGTGTCTATTTTGTAAATCATTTATAAAACCTGCATGTATTCTCATCCCAAAAATATTAGATTTTAAAAGTGGGACTATAACTCACTTTCACAGATTTTTACTTCGTCGGGAAGTAAGACTTGGCCACTGGTTGATTCACGAACCTATAACAATATATACATATATATCAAAGTATGTTCAAAATATATTTACAACACTTTTAATATATTTTGATGTTTTAAGTTTATTAAGTCAGCTGTCCTCGTTAGTAACCTACAACTAGTTGTCCACAGTTAGATGTACAGAAATAAATCGATAAATATTATCTTGAATCAATCCACGACCCAGTGTATACGTATCTCAGTATTGATCACAACTCAAACTATATATATTTTGGAATCAACCTCAACCCTGTATAGCTAACTCCAACATTCACATATAGAGTGTCTATGGTTGTTCCGAAATATATATAGATGTGTCGACATGATAGGTCGAAACATTGTATACGTGTCTATGGTATCTCAAGATTACATAATATATAATACAAGTTGATTAAGTTATGGTTGGAATAGATTTGTTACCAATTTTCACGTAGCTAAAATGAGAAAAATTATCCAATCTTGTTTTACCCATAACTTCTTCATTTTAAATCCGTTTTGAGTGAATCAAATTGCTATGGTTTCATATTGAACTCTATTTTATGAATCTAAACAAAAAAAGTATAGGTTTCTAGTCGGAAAAATAAGTTACAAGTCGTTTTTGTAAAGGTAGTCATTTCAGTCGAAAGAACGACGTCTAGATGACCATTTTAGAAAACATACTTCCACTTTGAGTTTAACCATAATTTTTGGATATAGTTTCATGTTCATAATAAAAATCATTTTCTCAGAATAACAACTTTTAAATCAAAGTTTATCATAGTTTTTAATTAACTAACCCAAAACAGCCCGCGGTGTTACTACGACGGCGTAAATCCGGTTTTACGGTGTTTTTCGTGTTTCCAGGTTTTAAATCATTAAGTTAGCATATCATATAGATATAGAACATGTGTTTAGTTGATTTTAAAAGTCAAGTTAGAAGGATTAACTTTTGTTTGCGAACAAGTTTAGAATTAACTAAACTATGTTCTAGTGATTACAAGTTTAAACCTTCGAATAAGATAGCTTTATATGTATGAATCGAATGATGTTATGAACATCATTACTACCTTAAGTTCCTTGGATGAACCTACTGGAAAAGATAAAAATGGATCTAGCTTCAATGGATCCTTGGATGGCTCAAAGTTCTTGAAGCAAAATCATGACACGAAAACAAGTTCAAGTAAGATCATCACTTGAAATAAGATTGTTATAGTTATAGAAATTGAACCAAAGTTTGAATATGATTATTACCTTGTATTAGAATGATAACCTACTGTAAGAAACAAAGATTTCTTGAGGTTGGATGATCACCTTACAAGATTGGAAGTGAGCTAGCAAACTTGAAAGTATTCTTGATTTTATGAAACTAGAACTTTTGGAATTTATGAAGAACACTTAGAACTTGAAGATAGAACTTGAGAGAGTTCAATTAGATGAAGAAAATTGAAGAATGAAAGTGTTTGTAGGTGTTTTTGGTCGTTGGTGTATGGATTAGATATAAAGGATATGTAATTTTGTTTTCATGTAAATAAGTCATGAATGATTACTCATATTTTTGTAATCTTATGAGATATTTCATGCTAGTTGCCAAATGATGGTTCCCACATGTGTTAGGTGACTCACATGGGCTGCTAAGAGCTGATCATTGGAGTGTATATACCAATAGTACATACATCTAAAAGCTGTGTATTGTACGAGTACGAATACGGGTGCATACGAGTAGAATTGTTGATGAAACTGAACGAGAATGTAATTGTAAGCATTTTTGTTAAGTAGAAGTATTTTGATAAGTGTATTGAAGTATTTCAAAAGTGTATAAATACATATTAAAACACTACATGTATATACATTTTAACTGAGTCGTTAAGTCATCGTTAGTCATTACATGTAAGTGTTGTTTTGAAACCTTTAGGTTAACGATCTTGTTAAATGTTGTTAACCCAATGTTTATAATAACAAAAGAGATTTTAAATTATTATATTATCATGATATTATGATGTACGAATATCTCTTAATATGATATATATACATTAAATGTCGTTACAACGATAAACGTTACATATATGTCTCGTTTCAAAATCATTAAGTTAGTAGTCTTGTTTTTACATATGTAATTCATTGTTAATATAATTAATGATATGTTTACTTATCATAATATCATGTTAACTATATATATAACCATATATATGTCATCATATAGTTTTTTTACAAGTTTTAACGTTCGTGAATCACCGGTCAACTTGGGTGGTCAATTGTCTATATGAAACCTATTTCAATTAATCAAGTCTTAAAAAGTTTGATTGCTTAACATGTTGGAAACATTTAATCATGTAAACATCAATCTCAATTAATATATATAAACATGGAAAAGTTCGGGTCACTACAGTACCTACCCGTTAAATAAATTTCGTCCCGAAATTTTAAGCTGTTGAAGGTGTTGACGAATCTTCTGGAAATAGATGCGGGTATTTCTTCTTCATCTGATCTTCACGCTCCCAGGTGAACTCGGGTCCTCTACGAGCATTCCATCGAACCTTAACAATTGGTATCTTGTTTTGCTTAAGTCTTTTAACCTCACGATCCATTATTTCTACGGGTTCTTCGATGAATTGGAGTTTTTCGTTGATTTGGATTTCATCTAACGGAATAGTGAGATCTTCTTTAGCAAAACATTTCTTCAAATTCGAGACGTGGAAAGTGTTATGTACAGCCGCGAGTTGTTGAGGTAACTCAAGTCGGTAAGCTACTGGTCCGACACGATCAATAATCTTGAATGGTCCAATATACCTTGGATTTAATTTCCCTCGTTTACCAAATCGAACAACGCCTTTCCAAGGTGAAACTTTAAGCATGACCATCTCTCCAATTTCAAATTCTATATCTTTTCTTTTAATGTCAGCGTAGCTCTTTTGTCGACTTTGGGCGGTTTTCAACCGTTGTTGAATTTGGATGATCTTCTCGGTAGTTTCTTGTATAATCTCCGGACCCGTAATCTGTCTATCCCCCACCTCACTCCAACAAATCGGAGACCTGCACTTTCTACCATAAAGTGCTTCAAACGGCGCCATCTCAATGCTTGAATGGTAGCTGTTGTTGTAGGAAAATTCTGCTAACGGTAGATGTCAATCCCAACTGTTTCCGAAATCAATAACACATGCTCGTAGCATGTCTTCAAACGTTTGTATCGTCCTTTCGCTCTGCCCATCAGTTTGTGGATGATAGGCAGTACTCATGTCTAGACGAGTTCCTAATGCTTGCTGTAATGTCTGCCAGAATCTTGAAATAAATCTGCGATCCCTATCAGAGATAATAGAGATTGGTATTCCATGTCTGGAGACGACTTCCTTCAAATACAGTCGTGCTAACTTCTCCATCTTGTCATCTTCTCTTATTGGTAGGAAGTGTGCTGATTTGGTGAGACGATCAACTATTACCCAAATAGTATCAAAACCACTTGCAGTCCTTGGCAATTTAGTGATGAAATCCATGGTAATGTTTTCCCATTTCCATTCCGGGATTTCGGGTTGTTGAAGTAGACCTGATGGTTTCTGATGCTCAGCTTTGACCTTAGAACACGTCAAACATTCTCCTACGTATTTAGCAACATCGGCTTTCATACCCGGCCACCAAAAATGTTTCTTGAGATCCTTATACATCTTCCCCGTTCCAGGATGTATTGAGTATCTGGTTTTATGAGCTTCTCTAAGTACCATTTCTCTCATATCTCCAAATTTTGGTACCCAAATCCTTTCAGCCCTATACCGGGTTCCGTCTTCCCGAATATTAAGATGCTTCTCCGATCCTTTGGGTATTTCATCCTTTAAATTTCCCTCTTTTAAAACTCCTTGTTGCGCCTCCTTTATTTGAGTAGTAATGTTATTATGAATCATTATATTCATAGATTTTACTCGAATGGGTTCTCTATCCTTCCTGCTCAAGGCATCGGCTACCACATTTACCTTCCCCGGGTGGTAACGAATCTCAAAATCGTAATCATTCAATAATTCAATCCACCTACGCTGCCTCATATTCAGTTGTTTCTGATTAAATATGTGTTGAAGACTTTTGTGGTCGGTATATATAATACTTTTGACCCCATATAAGTAGTGCCTCCAAGTCTTTAATGCAAAAACAACCGCGCCTAATTCCAAATCATGCGTCGTATAATTTTGTTCGTGAATCTTCAATTGTCTAGACGCATAAGCAATCACCTTCGTTCGTTGCATTAATACACAACCGAGACCTTGCTTTGATGCGTCACAATAAATCACAAAATCATCATTCCCTTCAGGCAATGACAATATAGGTGCCGTAGTTAGCTTTTTCTTCAATAACTGAAACGCTTTCTCTTGTTCATCATTCCATTCAAATTTCTTTCCTTTATGCGTTAATGCAGTCAAGGGTTTTGCTATTCTGGAAAAGTCTTGGATGAACCTTCTGTAGTAACCAGCTAGTCCTAAAAACTGGCGTATGTGTTTCGGAGTTTTCGGGGTTTCCCACTTTTCAACAGTTTCTATCTTTGCCGGATCCACCTTAATACCTTCTTTGTTCACTATGTGACCGAGGAATTGAACTTCTTCCAACCAAAATGCACACTTTGAAAACTTAGCGTACAATTCTTCCTTCCTCAATACTTCTAACACCTTTCTCAAATGTTCACCGTGTTCTTGGTCATTCTTTGAGTAAATAAGTATGTCATCAATGAAAACAATGACAAACTTGTCAAGGTATGGTCCACACACTCGGTTCATAAGGTCCATGAACACAGCTGGTGCATTAGTTAAACCAAACGGCATGACCATAAACTCGTAATGACCGTAACGTGTTCTAAAAACAGTCTTTGGAATATCATCTTCTTTCACCCGCATTTGATGATACCCGGAACGTAAGTCAATCTTTGAATAAACAGACGAGCCTTGTAGTTGATCAAATAAGTCGTCGATTCTCGGTAGTGGGTAGCGGTTCTTGATGGTAAGTTTGTTCAACTCTCGGTAGTCGATACACAACCTGAATGTACCATCTTTCTTCTTGACAAACAAAACAGGAGCTCCCCACGGTGATGTGCTTGGTCGAATGAAACCACGCTCTAAAAGTTCTTGTAATTGGCTTTGCAGTTCTTTCATCTCGCTGGGTGCGAGTCTGTAAGGAGCACGAGCTATTGGTGCAGCTCCTGGTACAAGATCTATTTGAAATTCAACGGATCGATGTGGGGGTAATCCCGGTAATTCTTTCGGAAATACATCGGGAAATTCTTTTGCAATGGGAACATCATTGATGCTCTTTTCTTCAGTTTGTACTTTCTCGACGTGTGCTAGAACAGCATAGCAACCTTTTCTTATTAGTTTTTGTGCCTTCAAATTACTAATAAGATGTAGCTTCGTGTTGCCCTTTTCTCCGTACACCATTAAGGGTTTTCCTTTTTCTCGTATAATGCGAATTACATTTTTGTAACAAACGATCTCCGCTTTCACTTCTTTCAACCAGTCCATACCAATTATCACATCAAAACTCCCTAACTCTACTGGTATCAAATCAATCTTAAATGTTTCGCTAACCAGTTTAATTTCTCGATTCCGACATATATTATCTGCTGAAATTAATTTACCATTTGCTAATTCGAGTAAAAATTTACTATCCAAAGGCGTCAATGGACAACTTAATTTAGCACAAAAATCTCTACTCATATAGCTTCTATCCGCACCCGAATCAAATAAAACGTAAGCAGATTTATTGTCAATAAGAAACGTACCCGTAACAAGCTCCGGGTCTTCCTGTGCCTCTACCGCATTAATATTGAAAACTCTTCCACGGCCTTGTCCATTCGTGTTCTCCTGGTTCGGGCAATTTCTAATAATGTGGCCTGGTTTTCCACATTTATAACAAACTACATTGGCATAACTTGCTCTGACACTACTTGCTCCGCCATTACTCATTCCGACACCATTTGTTCCTTTCGTTCTATTAACCCCTGGTCCGTAGACCTCACACTTCGCCGCGCTATGACCATTTCTTTTACACTTGTTGCAAAATTTGGTGCAGAACCCCGAGTGATTCTTTTCACACCTTTGGCATAGTTGCTTCTGATTGTTGTTGTTGTTGCGGTTATTATTGTTGTTGGGATGATTGTTGTAGTTGCTGTTGTTGTTGTTGTTGTTGTTGTTGTTGGGCCGTTTGTTGTAGTTGCGATTGATGTTGCGATTGTTGGGATAATTGTTGCGATTATTGTTGTAATTGCTGTTGTTGTTGTATCGGTGATTCTTATCACCGTTTTCCTCCCACTTTCTTTTAACTTGCTTCACATTGGCCTCTTCAGCAGTCTGTTCTTTAATTCTTTCTTCAATCTGGTTCACTAGTTTGTGAGCCATTCTACATGCCTGTTGTATGGAGGCGGGCTCGTGTGAACTTATATCTTCTTGGATTCTTTCCGGTAATCCTTTCACAAACGCGTCGATCTTCTCTTCCTCATCTTCGAATGCTCCCGGACACAATAGGCACAATTCTGTGAATCGTCTTTCGTACGTGGTAATATCAAATCCTTGGGTTCGTAACCCTCTAAGTTCTGTCTTGAGCTTATTGACCTCGGTTCTGGGACGGTACTTCTCGTTCATCAAGTGCTTGAATGCTGACCACGGTAGTGCGTACGCATCATCTTGTCCCACTTGCTCTAGATAGGTATTCCACCATGTTAACGCAGAACCTGTGAAGGTATGCGTAGCGTACTTCACTTTGTCCTCTTCAGTACACTTACTTATGGCAAACACCGATTCAACCTTCTCGGTCCAACGTTTCAATCCGATCGGTCCTTCGGTTCCATCAAATTCCAAAGGTTTGCAGGCAGTGAATTCTTTGTAGGTGCATCCTACACGATTTCCTGTACTGCTAGATCCAAGGTTATTGTTGGTATGTAGCGCAGCCTGTACTGCGGCTATGTTTGAAGCTAGAAAAGTACGGAATTCCTCTTCATTCATATTCACGGTGTGTCGAGTAGTCGGTGCCATTTCCTTCAAAATAGTTAAATGGAACAAGTTAATCATACAGAATATTAAGAGTAGTTAATAGTATTTCGTAGCATAATATGAACTCATTTATAAAAGCTTTTTCTTCATATTAGCATTTTATAAGTTTAAATTCGGGTAGTACCTACCCGTTAAGTTCATACTTAGTAGCTAATATACAATTCAACTACTACAATTCTATATGAAAAACTGATTATAATAATATTTCGCGTTCAAACTTTTATACAATATTTTACAAACTTACAATACCGCTTATTTTACATAAAGCATGAAATATAGCACACAATAACTTTGATACAAGATAGTTGTGAAGACAATTCTAGCTAGTACACAAGTCGTTCAGCAAAGGCAATAAAGACACGTAATTCATACGTCCAGAAACAAGTCATGCATTCTGGTTTTACTAGGACTACTTCCCATCTGTAACGACCCGGAAATTTCCGACCAAATTTAAACTCTAATCTCTATATGGTTCCGACACGATAAGCAAAAACCCTAAAGTTGACCCGCATTTTTTTTCGATCGTTCTATACTTATAAGATTAATATTTACATAAATTAAAACTTACCAACATGATAAGTAATCCAAATTGTCGAGATTTATATTTCCGAAAAGAGTTTTACACAACGTTTGACCGTCTAGTTTGACCGACGATATCACGAACTATACAATATATGATAATTATACGTTTGCGTATATATATGTATATATACATATTTAACATGATTAATGAATGTTTTAATATCTTATTTTGTATCAAAAACTATAAGTTATAAGTATATTTTGAAACTACTAACTTAAGTTTTCAAAACGATAACTATACGTAACGTTATTTGACATAAATACTTAAGACTTATAATGTTTATACATATATCGTATAAGTAATGTATTTACTCACTTTTAAGACTTAAATACATAAAATCATATAAGTGTATTCACAAAAGATAGCTATATTTGAATCCTCATTCCATTTTTCACAAAATTTCTATACGTATATCTAGAGTATTTGTACTCGTATCATACCTAGCTTCTATACGTATTTACTATTGGTATATACACATCAAATCACCACCTAACCAGCCCTTGTTACTACCCTAGGTATAAGGTAATTGCTTTTGTATTATTGTTTGACAAATACATAAGATTACAAACCAAAATTTTGTCATGTTATCCTTAAAGATCACATTTTTAGGAGTATATATGTATCATCATTTTGATTCATTTACTACTTCAATCTCCTAGCTAAAACACACACACTTATAACCCTTAAACACCTTCAAGAATTCAGTAAAGTGCTAAGAAGATCTAGCTTCAAAAACCTTACATAAACACCATAAGAAAACCATACAAAAACACTTCAAGAAAACCTTCCAAGAACACCAACTTACTTCCAATCTTTCATCCACTTCTATCACCCTTTTGATTCTAGCTTCTTACTCCTCTTTTACAGCAAACTTATCCAAGGAACTTGAGGTAGAATCTATGTTCATAACCTTGTTCGATTCATATATATATATAGCTATCTTATTTTGTGGTACAAAAGTTTAACAACAAGAACATAGTTTGAATGTTTTCAAACTTGTTTGCAAACTAAATAGATCCTTCTAACTTAACTTTTAAAATACTTCAAGACCTGTAATATAACTTAAATATATGCTAATTTAATAAGGTAAAACTTGGTTTTTCAAAGTATAAGTATTTTTAGAAAAATGGTCATTAAATGATTTTTTTTTTGTAACAAAATGTTTAACTTCATATGTTTCACTAATGTTTCACTTATGCCGTATGATTTTGAATACAAACCAAGGTATTTACAGTTCATAGTCTTAAAGAAGAACTCGATCCAAGAAGATGGCAATTTGAATCAACGAAAACGGACTTGTAACGAAGAAACTATGACCGAAACAAAATTGGTTATCCTAGATCATTTCAACTACGGGATCAATTGGAAAAAAAGATATAAATCACATATTTCTAAGATAACATGATATTTTATATATATGTACTCATAATTCAATTTCATATGGTTCAGGATCACCCGTAAACAACACGAGAAGATTAATCATAAGATCCCATGATTGTACGCAACACGTCATTTGACAACACCGGTACTTTATGTACGCAACACGTCATTTGACAACACCGGTACCATGGGTCAAGATTAATCTCGACCAACACATATACGATGGGGTTTTATGGGAGTTTTATTTATTTCGTTGGGGGTTTATTTATTGCGGGTATATTAAACATCTAAAAATGAACCATTAAAATTGAATTACTAACATCGAAACGCTAACTACGGACTAAGGAATTATTCAAAGTATTAAAAGTATTATAAATATATATACGAGATGTTTGTTTAAAATGAAAATATATTGATATATTATATATGGATAGGTTCGTGATATCAACCGGAAGACCAAGTCAAAAATATATATATCTTCGAGACAACAGTGAGTATATAGTCCCACTTTTAAACTCTAAATATTTCGGGATGAGAATACATGTATTTTATGTTTTACGCTATGGACACAAGTAACTGAAAAATATATTCTACGTTGAGTTGTACCACTGGCATACTTCCCTGTAGCTTGGTAACTAATATTTACAGCGGTATTGTAAACGCGAATCCTGTTGATAGATCTATCGGGCCTGACAACCCCAACCGGACTGGACGACCAGTATTCAACGGTTGCACAGTACTTCGTTTTGCGACTACACCTTGGTACGGTGTAGTAAGATTTCATATTAAAGGGAATATGCGACGTGATTAAATGTTAAGTATGGTTACCAAGTGCTCAACCACTTAGAATATTTTTATTGAAATGATTATATACGAAATCTTGTGGTCCATTGTTATAACGCTGCTAGCATCAAACCTATATATCTCACCAACTTTATGTTGACGTTTTAAAGCATGTTATTCTCAGGTACGAATTAAGTCTTCCGCTGTGCATTAGCTCATGTTAAGGATACTACTTGGGACCATTTAAGCTATGATACAAGGACGTTGCATTCGAGTCATTGAAGTTCATTAAAGACCATTGTTATGAAAATGGCAGATTAGATCATTTGGTTGTTATAAAATGTTAGGCTAATATGTCAACTCTCGATGTAATAATAGATTGCCTTTAAGAAATAAATGCAACGTTTGTAAAATGTATCATATAGAGGTCAAGTACCTCGCGATGTTATCAACTATTGTAATTCGTTTTTAATCTATATGGACGATGTCCGGATGATTAGTTTCGGATCCTTTCAGTTGGTATCAGAGCGTTGGTCTTAGCGAACCAGGCCCTGCATTAGTGTGTCTAACTAGTAGTTGTTAGGATACATTAAGTGAGTCTGGACTTTGACCGTGTCTGCCTGTCAAAAGTTTTGCTTATCAATCCTAGTCGGAAATCATCTGCTTATCATCCTTAGGGAACTGCCTGCTTATCATTCTTAAGTCTAGACACGTCTTACTGCATTTAGTGCATCGATAGTGTATAGACAAAATTCATATCTTAGCGTATCTGTTACTATAGACATTGCCTGACGTATTTCAAAGATTCTCCGTAATTCATGGGATTTTGATATTATATATACATATGTAAATTATGTATTGAAGAGTACCAAACCCAACTCCTATAATCTATTCCAAACCAAAAATTCACTTCTCCGACTATACAAGATGGATTCTTCATCCAGTTCGAATTCCTCCGACTTCGATAGCTACGCCGATATGGATTTCCATTCGAGCTCCGAGAACAGCGTCACCGGAATGGATCAACCAATTTCCCATCATCTATTTTGGATGAATTGGGGATGGGTTCGTAATATACTAAATCTCTGGAGGCAAGAAGAAGGTGATCCATTCCATCCACCAAATTGTCCTCTTAACGATGAACCTGAAGCACTTACCGGCGAACCTATTCGAAACACCATTTTCTCGCTCATTTCTAGAGTATCTCGTCATGATTACATACTATCCCATATTTCGAATCTTGTTCATTCGCTCGTTCCAACCGTCAATCATCCCGGTATAATAGAAGAAGTCAACGAGCTTCGCGCTCGGGTAGTGGCTTTAGAAAATACGGTGCGAAGGTTACAAACACCAGCAGCAGCACTAGCAGCATAATCTATACCACCATCATCAACGCCGACAGTACTCTTGTCACCCCCAAAATCTCAACATCACAATCTGTATCTCGAATATCAACATCACACGACTCAATATCTGTACTTCGAGTATGATCTTCGTTCTATATATCGTTCTACATCGATTATCTTCGCTTTACGTATCGTATGACGATTATGTAATTTCTAAAGTCTTAGAGATTATGTAATCTAGAATTAACGATAAATCAAATGAGTTTATTATCTTATTGACTCATTAAATCTATGATTATCTCTGAAGAAAATATATATGCAAGTATATTTTCATAAAGATAGTAATTAAAAATTCCTTCGTACAAACTAATAATGATGAAAATATTTTAACGGGTGGGTAGTACCCGAGGAATATTTAGAATTCACATTAATAAGTTATATTGTACATTCTTGAATCTGATTCAACGGTCATTTGTTATTTTACTTACAACCATCGATATACGTATCCGTTCACCCCAGAATAACCATTTCCATTTAAATTTCATATTTGAATTTTTTTTTACCTATCCAAATCCAACAAGTGGCATAAAGAAGAAACATTGGACAATTAAAATGAAATAAAATGTTGATTATAACATATGAAACTAAACAATTCTTCAATTTTGCCACTTGATTTCATCCTAAACCTCATTTGTACTTCGACAATTATAATCCTCATTCAAATCTTTTCATGATTCTTGAAAACACCTCGATCGAGAAGTTGAACCAGCCGCACCTCGTTTATGGAAGAAAGATTTATGCATACAGTGATGCACCTGAAAAATTTTCGAAACCGAAGTTATAGTTAAAACGTATCCGCGTCGAATTCCTTATCATTCATTATCAAAAACAATCATACGATTCCTTTTCAAGAAGCTAATTTTGTCACAGCTCCACTTCGACTTCTCAGTGAGACTACTCCTATTATAATCTCGATATTTATACTTTATCCTTTCGACGTTGTTACCAGAGAACCTTTTTCACAACATCATCAGCAGACGTACCAGCAACTCGTTATCTCTTTGGCGAAACCCGCAATCAGTATTTTGAAAATCTCGTAGAAATTCTCCCAGTTATACCGAGAACGACTATCCCTAAGAATTACATTTTTCGAATGTGAAGTTCTGAAAAACATCCTGGACTATGAAGTAGTTCTTGAAATGCTGAAGAAGCAGAAAAAAAAAAAAAAAACTGTAAACGACTTTAACAGTCAAAAGTTTAATGATGAAGTACATTGTATTGGTAAAGCTTAGAAAAGAGGAGAGTTGGAACTGGAAAACGGATTGAGCAAAGTATGAAGGAGGATGTAGATAAATCACAAGAACTGAATCTGCTTTCAAAGGATTCAAACGATTCAGTGCTTGCTGAAACCATTAGTAAAAAAAAACCTACCCCTTATCCTAAACCTTTCCCGATGATATTCTTCATCATCATCTTATCTTAGATATTATAAGATATCTTCATATCTTTCGTTATACATATCCTCCATATTTCTGGAGATATTCTCACAACTGTTCTTATCCAAAATCATGTATTTCTCCGTAATATCTGCGTTACAATATAAAAGAAACTGTGTTAGTTTCTAAGTTCTAAAACCTTCAAGTTTAAAATAGGAATGTTTTGAAGTAGTGTTGGGAACTGATACATGAATTAGTATAATATAATGAAACTTGATCAACTTCATTATATTACAGTAAGTCATGTTAAGTTTCTAATGGAATGTGATGATTCACAGTACCGTCATCATGTGCCATGTTACACGGCTCTTACATTCTATCAAGTCTCCAAACATATTAGAACGTATCACCTTGATAGTTCTATTTTTCCGGAATATTCGAGTAATTTAACGAATCAAGATCGTGCCATTACAATTTTATTCTAAAACCAATAGCTAGGTTCATTCCAAATTTTATACCTACGAATTCCGAACTATTGATCGCTTGACTCAAGGACGGGAAGAAGAAACGAAGGGACAAAGTCCCAAAATAGAAATTGGGGTATAGATCACAGCAAATAGGAGAGAATATTAACTATGGATGACAATGATTATGGAAAACAGAAGCAGGAGCATCGAAGTATAAGGAAAGATATCAAACCCAACAACCACCCAGAAACTACAAACCGTGTATATCAATACGTATGGCGACGTAAAGACACGGGAGAATTAGAAACATTATAATTCCAAGAAAATCATAAAAGTGAATAGATTCTTCTGGCGGTAGATGGAAGAGAAGAATGAAAGATATAAAAGTTAGAAGTATAACAAAAATCAGAACGGGATGAAGCATTTCAAAGGATACCTTAAAGTAGGAATTAAGGAGAAAGAGTAGAAGATGCGAGTTGTGAAAAATAAGGAAACGAAGGGGTGGATTTATAGTGAAATATCCGACAGAAAAATCGAAACAGATTACCGCATTAAATCAAAGAAGATTCTGATCGCCGAATAACCAAATCTTATTACGTAAGATTTTTCCTAAATCCCTTAAATCCCGGAAATCAATTCTAAACCACGTCATCGATTAAAAACGATTCCATATTTACTCATTTCATTTTTTTTTGTGATAGCTTCGCTCGTGCGTCTCACATAACCAAATCGTTTTATCTAAATCTTTCAATAATGATAAAATTTCATTATTACCTCATATTCGTCATGAAAACATTCCTATGGTTATTTATGACAACCTCTACCAAATTTCGAGGACGAAATTTCTTTAACGGATGGGTACTGTAACGACCCGGAAATTTCCGACCAAATTTAAACTCTAATCTCTATATGGTTCCGACACGATAAGCAAAAACCCTAAAGTTGACCCGCATTTTTTTTCGATCGTTCTATACTTATAAGATTAATATTTACATAAATTAAAACTTACCAACATGATAAGTAATCCAAATTGTCGAGATTTATATTTCCGAAAAGAGTTTTACACAACGTTTGACCGTCTAGTTTGACCGACGATATCACGAACTATACAATATATGATAATTATACGTTTGCGTATATATATGTATATATACATATTTAACATGATTAATGAATGTTTTAATATCTTATTTTGTATCAAAAACTATAAGTTATAAGTATATTTTGAAACTACTAACTTAAGTTTTCAAAACGATAACTATACGTAACGTTATTTGACATAAATACTTAAGACTTATAATGTTTATACATATATCGTATAAGTAATGTATTTACTCACTTTTAAGACTTAAATACATAAAATCATATAAGTGTATTCACAAAAGATAGCTATATTTGAATCCTCATTCCATTTTTCACAAAATTTCTATACGTATATCTAGAGTATTTGTACTCGTATCATACCTAGCTTCTATACGTATTTACTATTGGTATATACACATCAAATCACCACCTAACCAGCCCTTGTTACTACCCTAGGTATAAGGTAATTGCTTTTGTATTATTGTTTGACAAATACATAAGATTACAAACCAAAATTTTGTCATGTTATCCTTAAAGATCACATTTTTAGGAGTATATATGTATCATCATTTTGATTCATTTACTACTTCAATCTCCTAGCTAAAACACACACACTTATAACCCTTAAACACCTTCAAGAATTCAGTAAAGTGCTAAGAAGATCTAGCTTCAAAAACCTTACATAAACACCATAAGAAAACCATACAAAAACACTTCAAGAAAACCTTCCAAGAACACCAACTTACTTCCAATCTTTCATCCACTTCTATCACCCTTTTGATTCTAGCTTCTTACTCCTCTTTTACAGCAAACTTATCCAAGGAACTTGAGGTAGAATCTATGTTCATAACCTTGTTCGATTCATATATATATATAGCTATCTTATTTTGTGGTACAAAAGTTTAACAACAAGAACATAGTTTGAATGTTTTCAAACTTGTTTGCAAACTAAATAGATCCTTCTAACTTAACTTTTAAAATACTTCAAGACCTGTAATATAACTTAAATATATGCTAATTTAATAAGGTAAAACTTGGTTTTTCAAAGTATAAGTATTTTTAGAAAAATGGTCATTAAATGATTTTTTTTTTGTAACAAAATGTTTAACTTCATATGTTTCACTAATGTTTCACTTATGCCGTATGATTTTGAATACAAACCAAGGTATTTACAGTTCATAGTCTTAAAGAAGAACTCGATCCAAGAAGATGGCAATTTGAATCAACGAAAACGGACTTGTAACGAAGAAACTATGACCGAAACAAAATTGGTTATCCTAGATCATTTCAACTACGGGATCAATTGGAAAAAAAGATATAAATCACATATTTCTAAGATAACATGATATTTTATATATATGTACTCATAATTCAATTTCATATGGTTCAGGATCACCCGTAAACAACACGAGAAGATTAATCATAAGATCCCATGATTGTACGCAACACGTCATTTGACAACACCGGTACTTTATGTACGCAACACGTCATTTGACAACACCGGTACCATGGGTCAAGATTAATCTCGACCAACACATATACGATGGGGTTTTATGGGAGTTTTATTTATTTCGTTGGGGGTTTATTTATTGCGGGTATATTAAACATCTAAAAATGAACCATTAAAATTGAATTACTAACATCGAAACGCTAACTACGGACTAAGGAATTATTCAAAGTATTAAAAGTATTATAAATATATATACGAGATGTTTGTTTAAAATGAAAATATATTGATATATTATATATGGATAGGTTCGTGATATCAACCGGAAGACCAAGTCAAAAATATATATATCTTCGAGACAACAGTGAGTATATAGTCCCACTTTTAAACTCTAAATATTTCGGGATGAGAATACATGTATTTTATGTTTTACGCTATGGACACAAGTAACTGAAAAATATATTCTACGTTGAGTTGTACCACTGGCATACTTCCCTGTAGCTTGGTAACTAATATTTACAGCGGTATTGTAAACGCGAATCCTGTTGATAGATCTATCGGGCCTGACAACCCCAACCGGACTGGACGACCAGTATTCAACGGTTGCACAGTACTTCGTTTTGCGACTACACCTTGGTACGGTGTAGTAAGATTTCATATTAAAGGGAATATGCGACGTGATTAAATGTTAAGTATGGTTACCAAGTGCTCAACCACTTAGAATATTTTTATTGAAATGATTATATACGAAATCTTGTGGTCCATTGTTATAACGCTGCTAGCATCAAACCTATATATCTCACCAACTTTATGTTGACGTTTTAAAGCATGTTATTCTCAGGTACGAATTAAGTCTTCCGCTGTGCATTAGCTCATGTTAAGGATACTACTTGGGACCATTTAAGCTATGATACAAGGACGTTGCATTCGAGTCATTGAAGTTCATTAAAGACCATTGTTATGAAAATGGCAGATTAGATCATTTGGTTGTTATAAAATGTTAGGCTAATATGTCAACTCTCGATGTAATAATAGATTGCCTTTAAGAAATAAATGCAACGTTTGTAAAATGTATCATATAGAGGTCAAGTACCTCGCGATGTTATCAACTATTGTAATTCGTTTTTAATCTATATGGACGATGTCCGGATGATTAGTTTCGGATCCTTTCACCATCCTTGGTCTTGTGCAACATAACCGTTATGGCCGTTGATAAGACAGCGTGTTGTAACGTCATCAAAGGGACGAGGGTTACGTAATGTCCAACAGTCCCGTAATAATCTAAAAACCTCATTTCTTACCCCAATTACCGACTCCGTCACTTGTGGAAACGTTTTGTTTAATAGTTGTAGCCCGATGTTCTTGTTCTCACTTTGGTGAGAAGCGAACATTACTAATCCGTAAGCATAACATGCTTCTTTATGTTGCATGTTAGCCGCTTTTTCTAAATCACGAAGTCCAATATTCGGATATATTGAGTCAAAATAATTTCTTAACCCGTTGCGTAAAATAGCATTTGGGTTCCCCGCAATATATGCGTCAAAGTAAACACATCGTAACTTATGGGTTTCCCAATGTGATATCCCCCATCTTTCAAACGAAAGTCTCTTATAAACCAAGACATTCTTGGAACGTTCTTCGAATGTCTTACAAACTGATCTCGCCTTAAATAGTTGTGCCGAAGAATTCTGGCAGACTCTAGACAAGATTTCATCAATCATGTCTCCGGGTAGGTCTCTTAAAATATTGGGTTGTCTATCCATTTTGTGTTTTTAAACTGTAAAATAGACAAGAGTTAGATTCATAAAAAAAATACTTATTAATACAAGCAATTTTTACATATATCATAAAGCATAAGAACACTATATTCCATATATTACACCACACGAATACAACTATCTTATTCCGACTCGCTCGTTTCTTCTTCTTCGGTTTTGGTTCGTTTTGCCAAGTTTCTAGGGATATATGATGTTCCCCTAATACGAGCCGTCGTTGTCCACATTGGTTTAGAAAAACCTGGTGGTTTAGAGGTTCCCGGGTCATTGTTACAACTTAAGGACTTCGGGGGTTGACGATACATATAAAGTTCATCGGGGTTGGAATTAGATTTCTCTATTTTTATGCCCTTTCCCTTATTATTTTCTTTTACCTTTTTAAATTCAGTTGGGGTAATTTCTATAACATCATCGGAATTCTCGTCGGAATCCGATTCATCGGAGAATTGGTAATCCTCCCAATATTTTGCTTTCTTGGCGGAAACACCATTGACCATAATTAACTTTGGTCGGTTGGTTGAGGATTTTCTTTTACTTAACCGTTTTATTATTTCCCCCACCGGTTCTATTTCTTCATCCGGTTCCGATTCTTCTTCCGGTTCCGATTCTTCTTCCGGTTCCGACTCTTCTTCCGGTTCCTCTTCGGGAACTTGTGAATCAGTCCACAAATCATTCCAATTTACATTTGACTCTTCATTATTATTAGGTGAGTCAATGGGACTTGTTCTAGAGGTAGACATCTATCACATAATATCAAACACGTTAAGAGATTAATATATCACATAATATTCATATGTTAAAAATATATAGTTTCCAACAAAAAT
The DNA here is from genome assembly GCF_046630445.1 of Rutidosis leptorrhynchoides. Classification (NCBI taxonomy): domain Eukaryota; kingdom Viridiplantae; phylum Streptophyta; class Magnoliopsida; order Asterales; family Asteraceae; genus Rutidosis; species Rutidosis leptorrhynchoides. The sequence continues at coordinate 83,885,460 of NC_092341.1, read as the reverse complement.
GTTAAGCAATCATTTTTAAAGAAAACACGGTCGAAGTCCAGACTCACTAATGCATCCTAACAAACTCGATAAGACACACTAATGCAAATTTTCTGGTTCTCTAAGACCAACGCTCGGATACCAACTGAAATGTCCCGTTCTTATTGATTAAAAACGTTCCATATTAATTGATTTCGTTGCGAGGTTTTGACCTCTATATGAGACGTTTTTCAAAGACTGCATTCATTTTTAAACAAACCATAACCTTTATTTCATCAATAAAGGTTTAAAAAGCTTTACGTAGATTATCAAATAATGATAATCTAAAATATCCTGTTTACACACGACCATTACATAATGGTTTACAATACAAATATGTTACAACAAAATAAGTTTCTTGAATGCAGTTTTTACACAATATCATACAAGCATGGACTCCAAATCTTGTCCTTATTTAAGTATGCGACAGCGGAAGTTCTTAATAATCACCTGAGAATAAACATGCTTAAAACGTCAACAAAAATGTTGGTGAGTTATAGGTTTAACCTATATATATCAAATCGTAACAATAGACCACAAGATTTCATATTTCAATACACATCCCATACATAGAGATAAAAATCATTCATATGGTGAACACCTGGTAACCGACAATAACAAGATGCATATATAAGAATATCCCCATCATTCCGGGACACCCTTCGGATATGATATAAATTTCGAAGTACTAAAGCATCCGGTACTTTGGATGGGGTTTGTTAGGCCCAATAGATCTATCTTTAGGATTCGCGTCAATTAGGGTGTCTGTTCCCTAATTCTTAGATTACCAGACTTAATAAAAAGGGGAATATTCGATTTCGATAATTCAACCATAGAATGTAGTTTCACGTACTTGTGTCTATTTTGTAAATCATTTATAAAACCTGCATGTATTCTCATCCCAAAAATATTAGATTTTAAAAGTGGGACTATAACTCACTTTCACAGATTTTTACTTCGTCGGGAAGTAAGACTTGGCCACTGGTTGATTCACGAACCTATAACAATATATACATATATATCAAGTATGTTCAAAATATATTTACAACACTTTTAATATATTTTGATGTTTTAAGTTTATTAAGTCAGCTGTCCTCGTTAGTAACCTACAACTAGTTGTCCACAGTTAGATGTACAGAAATAAATCGATAAATATTATCTTGAATCAATCCACGACCCAGTGTATACGTATCTCAGTATTGATCACAACTCAAACTATATATATTTTGGAATCAACCTCAACCCTGTATAGCTAACTCCAACATTCACATATAGAGTGTCTATGGTTGTTCCGAAATATATATAGATGTGTCGACATGATAGGTCGAAACATTGTATACGTGTCTATGGTATCTCAAGATTACATAATATATAATACAAGTTGATTAAGTTATGGTTGGAATAGATTTGTTACCAATTTTCACGTAGCTAAAATGAGAAAAATTATCCAATCTTGTTTTACCCATAACTTCTTCATTTTAAATCCGTTTTGAGTGAATCAAATTGATATGGTTTCATATTGAACTCTATTTTATGAATCTAAACAAAAAAAGTATAGGTTTCTAGTCGGAAAAATAAGTTACAAGTCGTCTTTGTAAAGGTAGTCATTTCAGTCGAAAGAACGACGTCTAGATGACCATTTTAGAAAACATACTTTCACTTTGAGTTTAACCATAATTTTTGGATATAGTTTCATGTTCATAATAAAAATCATTTTCTCAGAATAACAACTTTTAAATCAAAGTTTATCATAGTTTTTAATTAACTAACCCAAAACAGCCCGCGGTGTTACTACGACGGCGTAAATCCGGTTTTACGGTGTTTTTCGTGTTTCCAGGTTTTAAATCATTAAGTTAGCATATCATATAGATATAGAACATGTGTTTAGTTGATTTTAAAAGTCAAGTTAGAAGGATTAACTTTTGTTTGCGAACAAGTTTAGAATTAACTAAACTATGTTCTAGTGATTACAAGTTTAAACCTTCGAATAAGATAGCTTTATATGTATGAATCGAATGATGTTATGAACATCATTACTACCTTAAGTTCCTTGGATGAACCTACTGGAAAAGATAAAAATGGATCTAGCTTCAATGGATCCTTGGATGGCTCAAAGTTCTTGAAGCAAAATCATGACACGAAAACAAGTTCAAGTAAGATCATCACTTGAAATAAGATTGTTATAGTTATAGAAATTGAACCAAAGTTTGAATATGATTATTACCTTGTATTAGAATGATAACCTACTGTAAGAAACAAAGATTTCTTGAGGTTGGATGATCACCTTACAAGATTGGAAGTGAGCTAGCAAACTTGAAAGTATTCTTGATTTTATGAAACTAGAACTTTTGGAATTTATGAAGAACACTTAGAACTTGAAGATAGAACTTGAGAGAGTTCAATTAGATGAAGAAAATTGAAGAATGAAAGTGTTTGTAGGTGTTTTTGGTCGTTGGTGTATGGATTAGATATAAAGGATATGTAATTTTGTTTTCATGTAAATAAGTCATGAATGATTACTCATATTTTTGTAATCTTATGAGATATTTCATGCTAGTTGCCAAATGATGGTTCCCACATGTGTTAGGTGACTCACATGGGCTGCTAAGAGCTGATCATTGGAGTGTATATACCAATAGTACATACATCTAAAAGCTGTGTATTGTACGAGTACGAATACGGGTGCATACGAGTAGAATTGTTGATGAAACTGAACGAGAATGTAATTGTAAGCATTTTTGTTAAGTAGAAGTATTTTGATAAGTGTATTGAAGTCTTTCAAAAGTGTATAAATACATATTAAAACACTACATGTATATACATTTTAACTGAGTCGTTAAGTCATCGTTAGTCGTTACATGTAAGTGTTGTTTTGAAACCTTTAGGTTAACGATCTTGTTAAATGTTGTTAACCCAATGTTTATAATAACAAAAGAGATTTTAAATTATTATATTATCATGATATTATGATGTACGAATATCTCTTAATATGATATATATACATTAAATGTCGTTACAACGATAAATGTTACATATATGTCTCGTTTCAAAATCATTAAGTTAGTAGTCTTGTTTTTACATATGTAATTCATTGTTAATATAATTAATGATATGTTTACTTATCATAATATCATGTTAACTATATATATAACCATATATATGTCATCATATAGTTTTTTTACAAGTTTTAACGTTCGTGAATCACCGGTCAACTTGGGTGGTCAATTGTCTATATGAAACCTATTTCAATTAATCAAGTCTTAACAAGTTTGATTGCTTAACATGTTGGAAACATTTAATCATGTAAACATCAATCTCAATTAATATATATAAACATGGAAAAGTTCGGGTCACTACAGTTAAGATTCACACACAATAGCTTAGTACTGAAAGATTTGTTTTTTATTTCAAATATATATATATATATATATATATATATATATATATATATATATATATATATATATAATATATATATAATTTCTTCAGAGGGAATGAGTTAATTCTTCATAACTTGTTGATACAATATACACGTTATTGATTCGTAATGATGTCCACAGTGATTCTTGAACTGACGGAGTTTGTGATGTTATAGGTGTTGTTGATTCTGATGTTGACTGTACTGACGATGCTGGTGACGTTGACGGTACTGTTGATGCCATTGGTAAAACAAGTTTAACTTGTTAATCACACACCATTTTTGTCAGGGTTTCTACTCTTCTTTCTATCATTTTGGTTCGCTTAACGGATTTATGGTTAGGGCTAGATTAGATAATCTCTAAGACTTTAGAGATTATATAATCGCCGCTGAATGTTTCTCCAATGAAGTTATGAAGGTTAATAAAAAAGGTTATGGTTTGTTTTAAAAATGAATGCAGTCTTTGAAAAACGTCTCATATAGAGGTCAAAACCTCGCAACGAAATCAATTAATATGGAACGTTTTTAATCAATAAGAACGGGACATTTCATATACCATTTGACTTATATTTATATTTATATGTAGTACACCAAAATCTATGAAAATTTATTACTTACGTAATCCTATTTTGGTTTGAAAGCGTTAGTCCACGTGGTTCCGTCCTTGGGTTTGTGCAAGAGCTTGTAATTTTTAATAGGACCGAAAGGGTGCGGACTGTGCTTTACCTTATTATCGTTCTACAAACACACAAAAAATAACTTAAATGTATATAAATCAAATAACATATTTTCTAACATTTTATCATTTATGTAAAACATTAAAAACAAGGAGGTTCAAGTAATTTACCAAATGTTTAATTATCGATTTGCTTCCATGCAAACTATGGTATTGGACACAAGACCAGTTTTTTGCATTTTGCTCACAACGCTTTTGGTATTCTTCGTTAAGCATCAAGTCAACAAAAGGATTCCAGAGTTTGGCTTCAACGTCCGGCGGTGGGTGGGAACGAATAAAATTCATATCATTAGGAAATTCGTTTACAAGGTCTTTGTAATAACCTTGTTGTTCACTTTTTACGTTTTTCCATATATCCCCCGGTATATTATTAATAGCAGCTCGGACTTGATGTTCTCTCTCCGATTGTAGCCAAGTTTCAATTTTAAAGAAATTCTACGAAAAAAAATAATAGATATATTAGAAGATTGTATATAAGAAACGCATATATATACATATATATACATATATACATATACATATATATACACATGTATATATGTATACACACGTATGTATATACACGTATATATATATATATATATATACATATATATATATATATATATACGTGTATATATATACGTGTATATATATACGTGTATATGTATACGTGTATATGTATATATATAAGTACTAATTAGTTAAACTTACGCGGATATTAATCCAAACTAATTCTTTTGAAGAACTTGGCACATCCGCCCAACACGCGTAATGTTTCGGGAACTTTGGGGACCTAACAACACTAGCTATCAAATTAACAAACTTTGAACTATTAGGGCCTATCGGATTAACGGTTCTCCACGTAAAATCAAAGTCAATGTCGAGTGGTCCGTGAGCATCTCTTCTTTTTCGTAAACCTATGCTTTTTGTTTTTCCCCGTTTACCCCTTGCATTAGGTTGGGGATCGTCATCTTGGCCACCGGCCCCAACACCGATCATTAGGAAAATGAGAGCAAATAAATTCATCTGCATAAATACAAATAAAGTGAATAGAACAATGAATATACATTTACATTTATACATATATATATACATATATATAATGCATGCATATATATATATATATATATATATATATATATATATATATATATATATATATATATATATATATATATATATAATACATTAAACTATAGTGTGTGTGTGTGTGTGTGTTTGTATGTGTATACATATACATATATTTCATGCGAAAAATTTAAAAAGACATTCATAGAAATAACATTCATAAAAATATTAAACATTTGATTACAACAACAAGCGTTTTTTGATAAATGACAAGAATTACACATCAATAATCATCATCATCACTAGAGTAAGCTTCATTTAGAGGAATTTGGGGATTTAGCTCATCGTCAGCCACCACATCAACATCATCATCATCATCATCATCATCATCATCACAAATGTCATCATCATCATCATCATCAACTTCATCATCATCATTAACTTCATGTGTTGGTGGATTAACTTCATGCGTTGGTGGATTAAACTGAATTGGTATTGATTCTCTGGGTACACTCATACTTGTATAAGTCATATTATCTAAATCAGCATCAAGGCTAAGATCGGATGAATTAGTTTCATGTACAACATCCCGTATGGTGTCTTCAATAATGTCCATATCCCAGAGTTTTTGATGATGTACCTCATGAACGACCTTCCAGCTGCTAGAGGTTTGTGAAGGATCGTCGATGTAAAAGACTTGTTGAGCTTGTGTTGCAAAAATGTGTTGATCATCTTCGTACCACTCATCTTTCATGTAAATACTAGTTATGTTATTCACTTTAACTGTACGTTTACAATTCCGGGTGTTCTCAGTATTAAACCACCGGCATCTGAATAACACAACACTAAATGCACCACCATAATGCAACTCAACAATATCTTCCAACCGACCATAATACTTAGAGACACGAGCACCGGCATCTGAGAGTGTTGCAATTCCATTATTTTGTGTTGTGCGTCGATCATCGCGATTGCTAACCACAAACCTGACACCATTCACATTGCAGGCACTGTAATGGTTTGAGGTACCCACCGGTCCTTCAGATAGATAGATCAATTCATCGCTACACTTCGATCCGTCAACTGACCGTAGTTCACGTATCTATTAAAAAATAGTTATCAAATGTAAATTAAATATATATATATATATATATATATATATATATATATATATATATATATATATATACATATATATATATATATACACACAATGAGTTTACCTGGTTGGAGAACCAACTAGGAAAATTTGTTTTCATGTCCATATTGGGGTTCTCTGCTTTAAACCGACTATAAATGTTCAAAGAGAATTGTTAGTATGATCAACGTTTACAAAGTTAAGTCATTATAAATTCATATTTTAGTATAATGACTTACATTTTGTATTCTTCGATGTCAGAACAATTGTCGAGTATATACCAGTGAAGTTTATCCTGAACATCCCGGGCCAGAGATTTGAACACACCTTTACTGATAAATTTACATAACGAGTTGAACACACGAAACTCACATGACCTAATTAGCCCGTCCGCATATCTGTCAGGACGATTATATCTCGTCTGTATACCTTCAAGAGACCTTTATGGTCCAAATAAGCATTGCTTTCATTTGAAAATAGCCTTGGCCTTGGCCACTCCAACCGGACAAACTACTACGGGCAGAATAATCATTTATGGTCCAAATAAGCATTGCTTTCATTTGAAAATACGTGTTTGTAACTGAGTCATGTGTAACAACCCCTTCGGACCATAAAATCTTCAGTTCATCAACTAAAGGCCTCAAGTAAACATCAATATCTTTTCCAGGTGATTTAGGACCAGGAATTAATAGAGTCAACATGAGAGAACTTTCTTTCATACATATCCACGGCGGCGTATTGTACGTTGTCAATATGACTGGCCACATGCTGTAAGGATTATTCATGTTGCCGAATGGATTGAAACCATCAGCAGCCAACCCTAGTCGAACGTTTCTGGGTTCACGTGCAAAATCCGGATATCTTTTGTCAATTTCTTTCTAAGCTCGACCATCTACCGGATGACGCATCTTACCCTCTTCATTGCACCGCCCAGTAGCATGCCAAGTCATATCCTTTGCAGTGTATCTGGAACTGTACAAACGTTTTAGTCTTGGAGTTATTGGAAAATAACGCAAAACTTTATTAGGAACTTTTTTCCCCGTTGTGCGTTTATCTTTCCATCTACTCTCTTTACATATTGGACAGTTTTCCAATATTTTGTACAACAGAATTTTATTACAGTCTTTATGAAAATATATATGTGCATATTTTCTTCAGATGTAACATAGATTTAATGAGTTAATATTAAATTAAACTCATTTGATTTACGGTTGAAACTAGAACTGAATAATCCCTAAAGACTTTAGAAATTACATAACTTTTACGGAGTATTTATTCAATAAAATTGAAATTATGAATTAATACTTCGTTATTTGTTGGTGTTTGTAACCCTTGCACCATATTCTCTAAAGCCACTACTCGAGCGCGAAGCTCGTTGACTTCTTCTATTACATCGGGGTGATTGTCGGTTCGGACGAGCGGATAAATAAAATCTAGAATTTGATGTAGTATATAATCGTGACGAGATACTCTGAAAATGAGAGAGAAAATGGTGTTTCAGACCGGTTCGCTGTTAAGTGCTTCAGGTTCATCGCCAAGAGGGCAATGTGGTGGATGGAAGGGATCACCTTCTTCTTGTCTCCAATTACTGAGGAGGCTACAAACCTATCCCCAATTCATTCATAATAGATGATGGCTAATTGGTTGATCCATTCCGATCACACTGCTTTCGGAGCTTGAGTGGGATTCCATATCGGAATTCGAGGGACTTGAACTAATGACGAATTCCATTTTGTTCGATTGAATAAAGAATTTTTCGATATGAAATGATTTTTCGGCTATCGGGTGGTATTCTAATTACATAGAATATCTATATATATAGCGCAAAAGATTTCGTAGATTACGAAGGAAATTACGGGATATGTCAGGCAAAGTTTACAGTAACAGATACGCTAAGATATGGATTAGCAGATATGCTAAGATATGAATTTTGTCTATACACTATTCATGCAATCAATGCAGTAAGACGTGTCTAGACTAAGAATGATAAGCAGGCAATTTTCGACAAAAACGATAAGCAAAACTTTTGACATGCAGACACGGTCGAAGTCCAGGCTCATTAATGCATCCTAACGACTATCAGTCAGACACACTAATGCAGACCTGGTTCACTAAGACCACCGCTCTGATACCAACTGAAAGGACCCGTTCATATACATTATAAACGATTCACAATAGTTGATTACATCGCGAGGTATTTTGACCTCTATATGATACATTTTACAAACATTGCATTCGTTTTTAAAAGACAAACTTTCTTTACAACGAAAGTTGTCGGAATGCACACCATTTCATAATACATCCAACTATAATTGACATAATAATAATCTTGATGAACTCAATGACTCGAATGCAACGTCTTTCAAAATATGCCATGAATGACTCCAAGTAATATCCTTAAAATGAGCTAATGCACAGCGGAAGATTTCTTTAATACCTGAGAATAAACATGCTTTAAAGTGTCAACCAAAAGGTTGGTGAGTTCATAGGTTTATCATAATAATCATTTCAATATATTAATAGACCACAAGATTTCCGTTTATAAATATATGTACACTCGCAAGTGTATAAAAGTATTCTATAAGTTGTAGGCACCCGGTAACAAGCCTTAACGTTCATGTTTTACCCTCTGAAGTACACCAGATCAGGTGTGTTTAAAATAACCTCGAAGTACTAAAGCATCCCAAAGTCAGGATGAGGTTTGTCAGGCCCAATAGATCTATCTTTAGGATTCGCGCCTACCGTACATAGACAAGTAGTTTAATGTTACCAAGCTAAGGGTATATTTCTGGTTTAAACCCACGTAGAATTAGTTTTAGTACTTGTGCCTATTTCGTAAAACATTTATAAAAACAGCGCATGTATTCTCAGTCCCAAAAATATATATAAAAGGGAGCAAATGAAACTCACCATACTGTATTTCGTAGTAAAAATACATATAACGTCATTTAACAAGTGCAAGGTTGGCCTCGGATTCACGAACCTATATTAATTATATATATTTATATGTTGGTCAATATTTGTCTAACAATTTTTGGTCAAGTCATAGTGTACCACAATCCTAATGCTCGAGACTAATATACAAAAGTCAACTTGACCCAAATTGACTTCTAAAATTTATACGTGTTTATTATATAACTTAGCTATAGTCATTTTATATATTTAAATATATTTATTAGATTTTATAATAATAAAACTCATTTATTAATAAAAATTTATATTAACATTTATATATGATAAAATATACTTTTATATATCTTAAGTAGTAAAATTTATAAAGTTCACTTAATATCGTAAAACTATAGTGGTAAGTATTATTAATGTAATTATATTACGCGTGGTGAAAAATATCTTTGTATCCCCTATTTATTTGATAAAATAATATTGATCATAATAATAATAAGTAAAAGTTGTATTATTTTGTAATAATAATTATTATTATTCTATAAAAAAATAACAATATTTATATTTACTAAAAATGTTATTATGATAAAATGATAATACTAACATAATAGTAATAATAATATTTTATAATAACAATGACATTTCTATTAAAATAATAACGACGATAGTAATAATAATCATTTTAACAATAATACTAAAATTCAGTTGACTATAACTTCAAATCCGTTCATCGAAACCATTCGATATCTAAATGAAAAGTTCTTAATTTTTCGCTAGCTTTCCAATGACATGCATATCATATACCCTATCTCAGTAGCATATGTATCTAATTCAGGATTCAACAACCCTATCTAAGGACAATATCGAATGTACAAGCATGCATAATCCTATATACTCGAGCACTAGTCAGGGATACACTATTGATATATAAAAGTTAAGTTATGAGTGCTCACGTATCAATATTGAGATTCAATATTGCAGGAAAGTACGTAGACGCAACGGAGATGATAAAAACTAGATTGACCTCACGAGCATACCCATGAACCATACCCATCACCTCCATAGCTATAACCCATAATTTCCTTAGCTTCGACTCATTCAAAAAACTATTTTGAAATCACTCGGACATCACTCCGTCGTAATATTTTATGTATACTAATAATATATTGAAATAATATAGAGCAAATATATATATATATATATATATATATATATATATATATATATAAATCGATTGAGAGAGTTTAGAGAAATATATTTTCAAGTTTCTATGAAATAATGAAACCTATTGATTCTATTTATAATAGATTTTTGAATTATTAAAGTGAATTACTAAAGTATAAATTATTAAAGTGAATTATTAAAGTATGAATTATTAAAGTGAATTATTAAAGTATGAATTATTAAAGTGAATTATTAAAGTATGAATTATTAAAGTGAATTATTAAAGTATGAATTATTAAAGTGAATTATTAAAGTTAAAGTAAAGGTAAAGTAAAGTAAAGGTAAATTTAAAGTATAGTAAAAATATAAAAACTATGTATGTATAATACGTGTATAAATATATATAATATTAATTTAAATCGTCATACATATTTAATGAAATAAAATATAAATATCGTTATATTTATTATACTGGTTAAGTAATGAGTTGTAACATCCCGCGTTTTTCCGTTAAATTTAATTTTAACACCGTCTTTTTTTTTTTTTAACATAATCTTTCGTATTTAAATTAATGGTTTCCGTGAGTAACGTTCATTATATTCCCGCTATTTAATTTTGACATCACCCGTTTACTCGAGCGTTTTAAAAATATTCGATCGGTTAAATCCCGCACCCGCTTTGAAACTCGAGGGACCGGAGTTGCCAAATGGGCAAACTAGTTGACTAGGTCAACTAGTCAACCCATTTCTCCACCATTTCCATCATCTCCCTCTCTCTCTTTCTCTCTAGCAAGAACACACACAAACCCCAACTTCATAGAATCATCATCTAAATTCGGATCGGGAAGCAAACTTCAAAACAAATTACATATTCGTGATACCAACTTCAAATTTACTTGAGGAAAGTATTTTCCTTAACCGAATCCTCATACTACAATGATTTTCATTCGAGTTTTAACGTCACACCTTTTGAAACCACATGTGACCGGAAACGTCATTCTCCTTTGTCGAACCAAGTAAACGATGATCAATTCACCGGGGCCGAGGTTATTCATGAGCAACCGAGAAAATTTATTCATATTCAGGTAAAACCCTACGCGACTCGTAATCACCAAGAGCTACGCTGATGTTAGACGTAAACATTTCAAATTCCACGTGGGAAACCGCGTCACGTTAAGAGTCGCACCTTGGAAAGGTGCAATCCGTTTCGGGAAACGTAGGAAGCTAAATCCGCGATATTTTGATCCTTTAAATTCTTGGGGTGTTTTGGACCCGTCGCTAACCGTTTAGACTTTTCCGACTCATTTTGGGTCTCCGTTTATCCTACATTCGATGTATCAACTCAAAGACGTGTTTTGCGAAACGAGAACTTGTTATCCCCTTTGATGAACTCACTATCGACGATAACCCTCACTTCCTAGGAGGACCGGTTGAAACCATAAGTCGTGAAGCCAAACCTTAAAACATCGTATGATCCCGACCGTCAAAATTCGTTGAAATACCCTAGAACGTACTTCTCCCTCACTCGTAGAATTGGCAACGCAAGAGCTCGAGGAAGAAACAACGACTACTACTTCCAACTAAATTTCGGGACGAAATTTCTTTTGAGTTGTGGATAATGTAACATCCCGCGTTTTTCCGTTAAATTTAATTTTAACACCGTCTTTTTTTTTTTTTAACATAATCTTTCGTATTTAAATTAATGGTTTCCGTGAGTAACGTTCATTATATTCCCGCTATTTAATTTTGACATCACCCGTTTACTCGAGCGTTTTAAAAATATTCGATCGGTTAAATCCCGCACCCGCTTTGAAACTCGAGGGACCGGAGTTGCCAAATGGGCAAACTAGTTGACTAGGTCAACTAGTCAACCCATTTCTCCACCATTTCCATCATCTCCCTCTCTCTCTTTCTCTCTAGCAAGAACACACACAAACCCCAACTTCATAGAATCATCATCTAAATTCGGATCGGGAAGCAAACTTCAAAACAAATTACATATTCGTGATCCTCTCATCATCCTCTTCGATTTGGTACCAATTTCATCCATTTTGGGTAACATTTCTAAAACACTAAATTTCTCTAAATTCGTTTTATATACTTGAAATTGTGTTAGTTAGTGTCTGTGGCTCGTGTGTAACATGAATATATGTTTTGTTTGCTCGATTTGTGGTTTGGAGTAACTAGTTTGAACATTTGAAATGGGTGTGCTAAATCCTTGATTTTGGATGAGTTAATGTTGTTAGATTGTTAAAGTGCATGTTTTAATTGTGTTACTAGTATCTTTAGCTTCGTTTTGATGTATAGGTTGATTAAGGAAACATCAAACTCATGACTATTGATTTTTGTGAATTTTCGTTAGAGTTTGATAAGCTTTAGATGAACTTTTGATGCACCAAATGCTATGAAATATTGTAGATAATAATTTTGTTGCAATGTGTGTATGATTACCTTCGAAACGGCATATCATACATGTAAATTGGTTGCCCGAATCATGAAATGCATATTTGGAACTTGAACCTTGATTATGGACGTTTAAATGCGGTTTTGGGGTGTGTAAGTGTTGAATTGCTTGATGAAATGTGTCTAGGTGTTTTCCTCGTCAAATTACCTTTCCGGTGATATAAAATACATGTTCTAATTGTTTGCGGTTTGTAATTTGGGTTGGTTTGATTGTTGGTTCGTGCACTTAGAAACAACAGGGCCTGGAAACCAGCCGGGACGCCGTCTAGCTTCTCGGGACGCCGTCCCAGCCTTCAAGCCGGGACGCCGTCTAGCTTCTCGGGACGCCGTCCCAGCCTTCAAACCGGGACGCCGTCTAGCTTCACAGGACGCCGTCCCATTTAGCTAAAACTGGCTGTTCGCTTGGTCATTTGACATGAAAATGTTTGCTATGCTACGGACTTCCGATTAACATGAAGCTTGGCCAACATGCTCATATATGATTATGTAACTTAGAAAAATTGTCGGATATCCAACCCGACCCCGTTGACTTTTCTGTTGACTTTGACCCGACCAAGTTGACTTTTAATCAAACTTAACCAAATATTTGTGCAATCGTTCTAACATGTTTTTATACTTGTACCTTGCATGAAACATGACAATTTGATTCACATGCTATTATGATTGAGTCGTAACGAGCCATAGGACTAATTGAACACATTTCACCCTACCTTGTGTCGTAACCGGTTAATTGATATAACTTACTTGTTTAGGTCAAGGCTAAGCAACTTTCATGCACACGTTTACTTTGTGAAGTACATTTATACTCGTGCACTCGAGGTGAGATCATAGTCCCACCTTTTCAACAATTTTTATTCTTTTAAATCGTGGGCTGAGAAACATATACATTACATATTTATATACATTTCACATGTATATATACTTTTCATACTTTTATACTTTGAACACAAATACGAATACAAAGATACAGACGAGTTAGAACAAAAGTCCTTAATCCAATTATCATTAGTTCCACTTGCAGGGTGTAAGTGTAAGCGAGTGATTATGTTGTGTGGCCATACGGGTTTAACGAACCCTCATTCAGACGGTTCGCTACCGTTAGTGGATGAAATATAATTTCAACGTGCATAGTGTATGTTCTAACACTATATTCAAAATTCAGAGGGAAGATTCAGTTAAGTTTTGGTAATTGGGTGCTCGTGATACAGACAACATCCTTTGGGATGTATACGCTTGATATTCACTTTATACTAAATCTTGTGGTTTACAAACACATCTTTAGAGATGTATACGCCTTGATACTAAACCTTGTGATTCAAAATATACTTTTACAAATACATTTATGATCTCACCAACGTTTTCGTTGACAGATTTCTATGTTTTTCTCAGGTCTTGCACGATATGTGATACATGCTTCCGCTCATTATTTGATACTTGCATTGGATGTCGAGTATACATGCTTTTCGTGGAACGTCTTTTGACTTTACTTTAAACTGTGTCGCCTGGATTTCAATCGTACTTATAACGTTGTAACTTAACTTTTGGTTGAACAATTCTTGTAAACTTTGAAACAATCTTTATTTTGAAATGAAGGCGACATATTTTGGTCAAACGTTATCTTAAAGACTTAAAATCAGGTAATGGGACCCACGTAGCCGACGCCGTCACTTGACGATTTGTCGGGGTCGCTACAGTTGGTATCAGAGCCTTGGTTGTAGGGATTTAGAGTTCATTTGTGTCCACCCCGAGTCATAGGGTACATAGGTGAATCTAGACTACAACCGGCATATAGACTGAAGTAGGAATTACTTGACTATTTGTGCATTTATACTCGAACTCTTCTATCATATCTAACTCGTATTCGATCTTGATCTTACGTTGATAAATTTTGTTGATGCGCCACCTTGACTTTATGAAGTAATGTTAAATGCACATGAGAATCAGGGTAATATAATTTCCGGGATTATATTACGGTGATTCACATGGACGTTCCGACATTATGACATAAAGAATTTAGGGCGAGTCTGAAATGTCCCGTTCTTATTGATTAAAAACGTTCCATATTAATTGATTTCGTTGCGAGGTTTTGACCTCTATATGAGACGTTTTTCAAAGACTGCATTCATTTTTAAAACAAACCATAACCTTTATTTCATAAATAAAGGTTTAAAAAGCTTTACGTAGATTATCAAATAATGATAATCTAAAATATCCTGTTTACACACGACCATTACATAATGGTTTACAATACAAATATGTTACATCGAAATCAGTTTCTTGAATGCAGTTTTTACACAATATCATACAAACATGGACTCCAAATCTTGTCCTTATTTTAGTATGCAACAGCGGAAGCTCTTAATATTCACCTGAGAATAAACATGCTTTAAACGTCAACAAAATTGTTGGTGAGTTATAGGTTTAACCTATATATATCAAATCGTAACAATAGACCACAAGATTTCATATTTCAATACACATCCCATACATAGAGATAAAAATCATTCATATGGTGAACACCTGGTAACCGACAATAACAAGATGCATATATAAGAATATCCCCATCATTCCGGGACACCCTTCGGATATGATATAAATTTCGAAGTACTAAAGCATCCGGTACTTTGGATGGGGTTTGTTAGGCCCAATAGATCTATCTTTAGGATTCGCGTCAATTAGGGTGTCTGTTCCCTAATTCTTAGATTACCAGACTTAATAAAAAGGGGCATATTCGATTTCGATAATTCAACCATAGAATGTAGTTTCACGTACTTGTGTCTATTTTGTAAATCATTTATAAAACCTGCATGTATTCTCATCCCAAAAATATTAGATTTTAAAAGTGGGACTATAACTCACTTTCACAGATTTTTACTTCGCCGGGAAGTAAGACTTGGCCACTGGTTGATTCACGAACCTATAACAATATATACATATATATCAAAGTATGTTCAAAATATATTTACAACACTTTTAATATATTTTGATGTTTTAAGTTTATTAAGTCAGCTGTCCTCGTTAGTAACCTACAACTAGTTGTCCACAGTTAGATGTACAGAAATAAATCGATAAATATTATCTTGAATCAATCCACGACCCAGTGTATACGTATCTCAGTATTGATCACAACTCAAACTATATATATTTTGGAATCAACCTCAACCCTGTATAGCTAACTCCAACATTCACATATAGAGTGTCTATGGTTGTTCCGAAATATATATAGATGTGTCGACATGATAGGTCGAAACATTGTATACGTGTCTATGGTATCTCAAGATTACATAATATATAATACAAGTTGATTAAGTTATGGTTGGAATAGATTTGTTACCAATTTTCACGTAGCTAAAATGAGAAAAATTATCCAATCTTGTTTTACCCATAACTTCTTCATTTTAAATCCGTTTTGAGTGAATCAAATTGCTATGGTTTCATATTGAACTCTATTTTATGAATCTAAACAAAAAAAGTATAGGTTTCTAGTCGGAAAAATAAGTTACAAGTCGTTTTTGTAAAGGTAGTCATTTCAGTCGAAAGAACGACGTCTAGATGACCATTTTAGAAAACATACTTCCACTTTGAGTTTAACCATAATTTTTGGATATAGTTTCATGTTCATAATAAAAATCATTTTCTCAGAATAACAACTTTTAAATCAAAGTTTATCATAGTTTTTAATTAACTAACCCAAAACAGCCCGCGGTGTTACTACGACGGCGTAAATCCGGTTTTACAGTGTTTTTCGTGTTTCCAGGTTTTAAATCATTAAGTTAGCATATCATATAGATATAGAACATGTGTTTAGTTGATTTTAAAAGTCAAGTTAGAAGGATTAACTTTTGTTTGCGAACAAGTTTAGAATTAACTAAACTATGTTCTAGTGATTACAAGTTTAAACCTTCGAATAAGATAGCTTTATATGTATGAATCGAATGATGTTATGAACATCATTACTACCTTAAGTTCCTTGGATGAACCTACTGGAAAAGAGAAAAATGGATCTAGCTTCAATGGATCCTTGGATGGCTCAAAGTTCTTGAAGCAAAATCATGACACGAAAACAAGTTCAAGTAAGATCATCACTTGAAATAAGATTGTTATAGTTATAGAAATTGAACCAAAGTTTGAATATGATTATTACCTTGTATTAGAATGATAACCTACTGTAAGAAACAAAGATTTCTTGAGGTTGGATGATCACCTTACAAGATTGGAAGTGAGCTAGCAAACTTGAAAGTATTCTTGATTTTATGAAACTAGAACTTTTGGAATTTATGAAGAACACTTAGAACTTGAAGATAGAACTTGAGAGAGTTCAATTAGATGAAGAAAATTGAAGAATGAAAGTGTTTGTAGGTGTTTTTGGTCGTTGGTGTATGGATTAGATATAAAGGATATGTAATTTTGTTTTCATGTAAATAAGTCATGAATGATTACTCATATTTTTGTAATCTTATGAGATATTTCATGCTAGTTGCCAAATGATGGTTCCCACATGTGTTAGGTGACTCACATGGGCTGCTAAGAGCTGATCATTGGAGTGTATATACCAATAGTACATACATCTAAAAGCTGTGTATTGTACGAGTAAGAATACGGGTGCATACGAGTAGAATTGTTGATGAAACTGAACGAGAATGTAATTGTAAGCATTTTTGTTAAGTAGAAGTATTTTGATAAGTGTATTGAAGTCTTTCAAAAGTGTATAAATACATATTAAAACACTACATGTATATACATTTTAACTGAGTCGTTAAGTCATCGTTAGTCGTTACATGTAAGTGTTGTTTTGAAACCTTTAGGTTAACGATCTTGTTAAATGTTGTTAACCCAATGTTTATAATATCAAAAGAGATTTTAAATTATTATATTATCATGATATTATGATGTACGAATATCTCTTAATATGATATATATACATTAAATGTCGTTACAACGATAAACGTTACATATATGTCTCGTTTCAAAATCATTAAGTTAGTAGTCTTGTTTTTACATATGTAGTTCATTGTTAATATAATTAATGATATGTTTACTTATCATAATATCATGTTAACTATATATATAACCATATATATGTCATCATATAGTTTTTTTTTACAAGTTTTAACGTTCGTGAATCACCGGTCAACTTGGGTGGTCAATTGTCTATATGAAACCTATTTCAATTAATCAAGTCTTAACAAGTTTGATTGCTTAACATGTTGGAAACATTTAATCATGTAAACATCAATCTCAATTAATATATATAAACATGGAAAAGTTCGGGTCACTACAGTACCTACCCGTTAAATAAATTTCGTCCCGAAATTTTAAGCTGTTGAAGGTGTTGACGAATCTTCTGGAAATAGATGCGGGTATTTCTTCTTCATCTGATCTTCACGCTCCCAGGTGAACTCGGGTCCTCTGCGAGCATTCCATCGAACCTTAACAATTGGTATCTTGTTTTGCTTAAGTCTTTTAACCTCACGATCCATTATTTCGACGGGTTCTTCGATGAATTGAAGTTTTTCGTTGATTTGGATTTCATCTAACGGAATAGTGAGATCTTCTTTAGCAAAACATTTCTTCAAATTCGAGACGTGGAAAGTGTTATGTACAGCTGCGAGTTGTTGAGGTAACTCAAGTCGGTAAGCTACTGGTCCGACACGATCAATAATCTTGAATGGTCCAATATACCTTGGATTTAATTTCCCTCGTTTACCAAATCGAACAACGCCTTTCCAAGGTGCAACTTTAAGCATGACCATCTCTCCAATTTCAAATTCTATATCTTTTCTTTTAATGTCAGCGTAGCTCTTTTGTCGACTTTGGGCGGTTTTCAACCGTTGTTGAATTTGGATGATCTTCTCGGTAGTTTCTTGTATAATCTCCGGACCCGTAATCTGTCTATCCCCCACTTCACTCCAACAAATCGGAGACCTGCACTTTCTACCATAAAGTGCTTCAAACGGCGCCATCTCAATGCTTGAATGGTAGCTGTTGTTGTAGGAAAATTCTGCTAACGGTAGATGTCGATCCCAACTGTTTTCGAAATCAATAACACATGCTCGTAGCATGTCTTCAAGCGTTTGTATCGTCCTTTCGCTCTGCCCATCAGTTTGTGGATGATAGGCAGTACTCATGTCTAGACGAGTTCCTAATGCTTGCTGTAATGTCTGCCAGAATCTTGAAATAAATCTGCCATCCCTATCAGAGATAATAGAGATTGGTATTCCATGTCTGGAGACGACTTCCTTCAAATACAGTCGTGCTAACTTCTCCATCTTGTCATCTTCTCTTATTGGTAGGAAGTGTGCTGATTTGGTGAGACGATCAACTATTACCCAAATAGTATCAAAACCACTTGTAGTCCTTGGCAATTTAGTGATGAAATCCATGGTAATGTTTTCCCATTTCCATTCCGGGATTTCGGGTTGTTGAAGTAGACCTGATGGTTTCTGATGCTCAGCTTTGACCTTAGAACACGTCAAACATTCTCCTACGTATTTAGCAACATCGGCTTTCATACCCGGCCACCAAAAATGTTTCTTGAGATCCTTGTACATCTTCCCCGTTCCAGGATGTATTGAGTATCTGGTTTTATGAGCTTCTCTAAGTACCATTTCTCTCATATCTCCAAATTTTGGTACCCAAATCCTTTCAGCCCTATACCGGGTTCCGTCTTCCCGAATATTAAGATGCTGTTCTGATCCTTTGGGTATTTCATCCTTTAAATTTCCTTCTTTTAAAACTCCTTGTTGCGCCTCCTTTATTTGAGTAGTAAGGTTATTATGAATCATTATATTCATAGATTTTACTCGAATGGGTTCTCTGTCCTTCCTGCTCAAGGCATCGGCTACCACATTTGCCTTCCCCGGGTGGTAACGAATCTCAAAGTCGTAATCATTCAACAATTCAATCCACCTACGCTGCCTCATATTCAGTTGTTTCTGATTAAATATGTGTTGAAGACTTTTGTGGTCGGTATATATAATACTTTTGACCCCATATAAGTAGTGCCTCCAAGTCTTTAATGCAAAAACAACCGCGCCTAATTCTAAATCATGCGTCGTATAATTTTGCTCGTGAATCTTTAATTGTCTAGACGCATAAGCAATCACCTTCGTTCGTTGCATTAATACACAACCGAGACCTTGCTTTGATGCGTCACAATAAATCACAAAATCATCATTCCCTTCAGGCAATGACAATATAGGTGCCGTAGTTAGCTTTTTCTTCAATAACTGAAACGCTTTCTCTTGTTCATCCTTCCATTCAAATTTCTTCCCTTTATGCGTTAATGCAGTCAAGGGTTTTGCTATCCTGGAAAAGTCTTGGATGAACCTTCTGTAGTAACCAGCTAGTCCTAAAAATTGGCGTATGTGTTTCGGAGTTTTCGGGGTTTCCCACTTTTCAACAGTTTCTATCTTTGCCGGATCCACTTTAATACCTTCTTTGTTCACTATGTGACCGAGGAATTGAACTTCTTCCAACCAAAATGCACACTTTGAAAACTTAGCATACAATTCTTCCTTCCTCAATACTTCTAACACCTTTCTCAAATGTTCACCGTGTTCTTGGTCATTCTTTGAGTAAATAAGTATGTCATCAATGAAAACAATGACAAACTTGTCAAGGTATGGTCCACACACTCGGTTCATAAGGTCCATGAACACAGCTGGTGCATTAGTTAAACCAAACGGCATGACCATAAACTCGTAATGACCGTAACGTGTTCTGAAAGCAGTCTTTGGAATATCATCTTCTTTCACCCGCATTTGATGATACCCGGAACGTAAGTCAATCTTTGAATAAACAGACGAGCCTTGTAGTTGATCAAATAAGTCGTCGATTCTCGGTAGGGGGTAGCGGTTCTTGATGGTAAGTTTGTTCAACTCTCGGTAGTCGATACACAACCTGAATGTACCATCTTTCTTCTTGACAAACAAAACAGGAGCTCCCCACGGTGATGTGCTTGGTCGAATGAAACCATGCTCTAAAAGTTCTTGTAATTGGCTTTGCAGTTCTTTCATCTCACTGGGTGCGAGTCTGTAAGGAGCACGAGCTATTGGTGCAGCTCCTGGTACAAGATCTATTTGAAATTCAACGGATCGCTGTGGGGGTAATCCCGGTAATTCTTTCGGAAATACATCGGGAAATTCTTTTGCAATGGGAACATCATTGATGCTCTTTTCTTCAGTTTGTACTTTCTCGACGTGTGCTAGAACAGCATAGCAACCTTTTCTTATTAGTTTTTGTGCCTTCAAATTACTAATAAGATGTAGCTTCGTGTTGCCCTTTTCTCCGTACACCATTAAGGGTTTTCCTTTTTCTCGTATAATGCGAATTGCATTTTTGTAACAAACGATCTCCGCTTTCACTCCTTTCAACCAGTCCATACCGATTATCACATCAAAACTCCCTAACTCTACTGGTATCAAATCAATCTTAAATGTTTCGCTAACCAGTTTAATTTCTCGATTCCGACATATATTATCTGCTGAAATTAATTTACCATTTGCTAATTCGAGTAAAAATTTACTATCCAAAGGCGTCAATGGACAACTTAATTTAGCACAAAAATCTCTACTCATATAGCTTCTATCCGCACCCGAATCAAATAAAACGTAAGCAGATTTATTGTCAATAAGAAACGTACCCGTAACAAGCTCCGGGTCTTCCTGTGCCTCTACCGCATTAATATTGAAAACTCTTCCACGGCCTTGTCCATTCGTGTTCTCCTGGTTCGGGCAATTTCTAATAATGTGGCCTGGTTTTCCACATTTATAACAAACTACATTGGCATAACTTGCTCCGACACTACTTGCTCCGCCATTACTCGTTCCGACACCATTTGTTCCTTTCGTTTTATTAACCCCTGGTCCGTAGACCTCACACTTCGCCGCGCTATGACCATTTCTTTTACACTTGTTGCAAAATTTGGTGCAGAACCCCGAGTGATTCTTTTCACACCTTTGGCATAGTTGCTTCTGATTGTTGTTGTTGTTGCGGTTATTATTGTTGTTGGGATGATTGTTGTAGTTGCTGTTGTTGTTGTTGTTGTTGTCGTTGTTGGGCCGTTTGTTGTAGTTGCGATTGATGTTGCGATTGTTGGGATAATTGTTGCGATTATTGTTGTAATTGCTGTTGTTGTTGTATTGGTGATTCTTATCACCGTTTTCCTCCCACTTTCTTTTGACTTGCTTCACATTGGCCTCTTCAGCAGTCTGTTCTTTAATTCTTTCTTCAATCTGGTTCACTAGTTTGTGAGCCATTCTACATGCCTGTTGTATGGAGGCGGGCTCGTGTGAACTTATATCTTCTTGGATTCTTTCCGGTAATCCTTTCACAAACGCGTCGATCTTCTCTTCCTCATCTTCGAATGCTCCCGGACACAATAGGCACAATTCTGTGAATCGTCTTTCGTACGTGGTAATATCAAATCCTAGGGTTCGTAACCCTCTAAGTTCTGTCTTGAGCTTATTGACCTCGGTTCTGGGACGGTACTTCTCGTTCATCAAGTGCTTGAATGCTGACCACGGTAGTGCGTACGCATCGTCTTGTCCCACTTGCTCTAGATAGGTATTCCACCATGTTAACGCAGAACCTGTGAAGGTATGCGTAGCGTACTTCACTTTGTCCTCTTCAGTACACTTACTTATGGCAAACACCGATTCGACCTTCTCGGTCCACCGTTTCAATCCGATCGGTCCTTCGGTTCCATCAAATTCCAAAGGTTTGCAGGCAGTGAATTCTTTGTAGGTGCATCCTACACGATTTCCTGTACTGCTAGATCCAAGGTTATTGTTGGTATGTAGCGCAGCCTGTACTGCGGCTATGTTTGAAGCTAGAAAAGTACGGAATTCCTCTTCATTCATATTCACGGTGTGTCGAGTAGTCGGTGCCATTTCCTTCAAAATAGTTAAATGGAACAAGTTAATCATACAGAATATTAAGAGTAGTTAATAGTATTTCGTAGCATAATATGAACTCATTTATAAAAGCTTTTTCTTCATATTAGCGTTTTATAAGTTTAAATTCGGGTAGTACCTACCCATTAAGTTCATACTTAGTAGCTAATATACAATTCAACTACTACAATTCTATATGAAAAACTGATTGTAATAATATTTCGCGTTCAAACTTTTATACAATATTTTACAAACTTACAATACCGCTTATTTTACATAAAGCATGAAATATAGCACACAATAACTTTGATACAAGATAGTTGTGAAGACAATTCTAGCTAGTACACAAGTCGTTCGGCAAAGGCAATAAAGACACGTAATTCATACGTCCAGAAACAAGTCATGCATTCTGGTTTTACTAGGACTACTTCCCATCCTTGGTCTTGTGCAACATAACCATTATGGCCGTTGATAAGACAGCGTGTTGTAACGTCATCAAAGGGACGAGGGTTACGTAATGTCCAACAGTCCCGTAATAATCTAAAAACCTCATTTCTTACCCAAATTACCGACTCCGTCACTTGTGGAAACGTTTTGTTTAATAGTTGTAGCCCGATGTTCTTGTTCTCACTTTGGTGAGAAGCGAACATTACTAATCCGTAAGCATAACATGCTTCTTTATGTTGCATGTTAGCCGCTTTTTCTAAATCACGAAGTCCAATATTCGGATATATTGAGTCAAAATAATTTCTTAACCCGTTGCGTAAAATAGCATTTGGGTTCCCCGCAATATATGCGTCAAAGTAAACACATCGTAACTTATGGGTTTCCCAATGTGATATCCCCCATCTTTCAAACGAAAGTCTCTTATAAACCAAGACATTCTTGGAACGTTCTTCGAATGTCTTACAAACTGATCTCGCCTTAAATAGTTGTGCCGAAGAATTCTGGCCGACTCTAGACAAGATTTCATCAATCATGTCTCCGGGTAGGTCTCTTAAAATATTGGGTTGTCTATCCATTTTGTGTTTTTAAACTGTAAAATAGACAAGAGTTAGATTCATAAAAAAAATACTTATTAATACAAGCAATTTTTACATATATCATAAAGCATAAGAACACTATATTCCATATATTACACCACACGAATACAACTATCTTATTCCGACTCGCTCGTTTCTTCTTCTTCGGTTTTGGTTCGTTTTGCCAAGTTTCTAGGGATATATGATGTTCCCCTAATACGAGCCGTCGTTGTCCACATTGGTTTAGAAAAACCTGGTGGTTTAGAGGTTCCCGGGTCATTGTTACAACTTAAGGACTTCGGGGGTTGACGATACATATAAAGTTCATCGGGGTTGGAATTAGATTTCTCTATTTTTATGCCCTTTCCCTTATTATTTTCTTTTGCCTTTTTAAATTCAGTTGGGGTAATTTCTATAACATCATCGGAATTCTCGTCGGAATCCGATTCATCGGAGAATTGGTAATCCTCCCAATATTTTGCTTCCTTGGCGGAAACACCATTGACCATAATTAACCTTGGTCGGTTGGTTGAGGATTTTCTTTTACTTAACCGTTTTATTATTTCCCCCACCGGTTCTATTTCTTCATCCGGTTCCGATTCTTCTTCCGGTTCCGATTCTTCTTCCGGTTCCGACTCTTCTTCCGGTTCCTCTTCGGGAACTTGTGAATCAGTCCACGAATCATTCCAATTTATATTTGACTCTTCATTATTATTAGGTGAGTCAATGGGACTTGTTCTAGAGGTAGACATCTATCACATAATATCAAACGCGTTAAGAGATTAATATATCACATAATATTCACATGTTAAAAATATATAGTTTCCAACAAAATTTGTTAAGCAATCATTTTTCAAGTAAACATGGTCGAAGTCCAGACTCACTAATGTATCCTAACAAACTCGATAAGACACACTAATGCAAAATTCTGGTTCTCTAAGACCAACGCTCGGATACCAACTGAAATGTCCCGTTCTTATTGATTAAAAACGTTCCATATTAATTGATTTCGTTGCGAGGTTTTGACCTCTATATGAGACGTTTTTCAAAGACTGCATTCATTTTTAAAACAAACCATAACCTTTATTTCATAAATAAAGGTTTAAAAAGCTTTACGTAGATTATCAAATAATGATAATCTAAAATATCCTGTTTACACACGACCATTACATAATGGTTTACAATACAAATATGTTACATCGAAATCAGTTTCTTGAATGCAGTTTTTACACAATATCATACAAACATGGACTCCAAATCTTGTCCTTATTTTAGTATGCAACAGCGGAAGCTCTTAATATTCACCTGAGAATAAACATGCTTTAAACGTCAACAAAATTGTTGGTGAGTTATAGGTTTAACCTATATATATCAAATCGTAACAATAGACCACAAGATTTCATATTTCAATACACATCCCATACATAGAGATAAAAATCATTCATATGGTGAACACCTGGTAACCGACAATAACAAGATGCATATATAAGAATATCCCCATCATTCCGGGACACCCTTCGGATATGATATAAATTTCGAAGTACTAAAGCATCCGGTACTTTGGATGGGGTTTGTTAGGCCCAATAGATCTATCTTTAGGATTCGCGTCAATTAGGGTGTCTGTTCCCTAATTCTTAGATTACCAGACTTAATAAAAAGGGGCATATTCGATTTCGATAATTCAACCATAGAATGTAGTTTCACGTACTTGTGTCTATTTTGTAAATCATTTATAAAACCTGCATGTATTCTCATCCCAAAAATATTAGATTTTAAAAGTGGGACTATAACTCACTTTCACAGATTTTTACTTCGCCGGGAAGTAAGACTTGGCCACTGGTTGATTCACGAACCTATAACAATATATACATATATATCAAAGTATGTTCAAAATATATTTACAACACTTTTAATATATTTTGATGTTTTAAGTTTATTAAGTCAGCTGTCCTCGTTAGTAACCTACAACTAGTTGTCCACAGTTAGATGTACAGAAATAAATCGATAAATATTATCTTGAATCAATCCACGACCCAGTGTATACGTATCTCAGTATTGATCACAACTCAAACTATATATATTTTGGAATCAACCTCAACCCTGTATAGCTAACTCCAACATTCACATATAGAGTGTCTATGGTTGTTCCGAAATATATATAGATGTGTCGACATGATAGGTCGAAACATTGTATACGTGTCTATGGTATCTCAAGATTACATAATATATAATACAAGTTGATTAAGTTATGGTTGGAATAGATTTGTTACCAATTTTCACGTAGCTAAAATGAGAAAAATTATCCAATCTTGTTTTACCCATAACTTCTTCATTTTAAATCCGTTTTGAGTGAATCAAATTGCTATGGTTTCATATTGAACTCTATTTTATGAATCTAAACAAAAAAAGTATAGGTTTCTAGTCGGAAAAATAAGTTACAAGTCGTTTTTGTAAAGGTAGTCATTTCAGTCGAAAGAACGACGTCTAGATGACCATTTTAGAAAACATACTTCCACTTTGAGTTTAACCATAATTTTTGGATATAGTTTCATGTTCATAATAAAAATCATTTTCTCAGAATAACAACTTTTAAATCAAAGTTTATCATAGTTTTTAATTAACTAACCCAAAACAGCCCGCGGTGTTACTACGACGGCGTAAATCCGGTTTTACAGTGTTTTTCGTGTTTCCAGGTTTTAAATCATTAAGTTAGCATATCATATAGATATAGAACATGTGTTTAGTTGATTTTAAAAGTCAAGTTAGAAGGATTAACTTTTGTTTGCGAACAAGTTTAGAATTAACTAAACTATGTTCTAGTGATTACAAGTTTAAACCTTCGAATAAGATAGCTTTATATGTATGAATCGAATGATGTTATGAACATCATTACTACCTTAAGTTCCTTGGATGAACCTACTGGAAAAGAGAAAAATGGATCTAGCTTCAATGGATCCTTGGATGGCTCAAAGTTCTTGAAGCAAAATCATGACACGAAAACAAGTTCAAGTAAGATCATCACTTGAAATAAGATTGTTATAGTTATAGAAATTGAACCAAAGTTTGAATATGATTATTACCTTGTATTAGAATGATAACCTACTGTAAGAAACAAAGATTTCTTGAGGTTGGATGATCACCTTACAAGATTGGAAGTGAGCTAGCAAACTTGAAAGTATTCTTGATTTTATGAAACTAGAACTTTTGGAATTTATGAAGAACACTTAGAACTTGAAGATAGAACTTGAGAGAGTTCAATTAGATGAAGAAAATTGAAGAATGAAAGTGTTTGTAGGTGTTTTTGGTCGTTGGTGTATGGATTAGATATAAAGGATATGTAATTTTGTTTTCATGTAAATAAGTCATGAATGATTACTCATATTTTTGTAATCTTATGAGATATTTCATGCTAGTTGCCAAATGATGGTTCCCACATGTGTTAGGTGACTCACATGGGCTGCTAAGAGCTGATCATTGGAGTGTATATACCAATAGTACATACATCTAAAAGCTGTGTATTGTACGAGTAAGAATACGGGTGCATACGAGTAGAATTGTTGATGAAACTGAACGAGAATGTAATTGTAAGCATTTTTGTTAAGTAGAAGTATTTTGATAAGTGTATTGAAGTCTTTCAAAAGTGTATAAATACATATTAAAACACTACATGTATATACATTTTAACTGAGTCGTTAAGTCATCGTTAGTCGTTACATGTAAGTGTTGTTTTGAAACCTTTAGGTTAACGATCTTGTTAAATGTTGTTAACCCAATGTTTATAATATCAAAAGAGATTTTAAATTATTATATTATCATGATATTATGATGTACGAATATCTCTTAATATGATATATATACATTAAATGTCGTTACAACGATAAACGTTACATATATGTCTCGTTTCAAAATCATTAAGTTAGTAGTCTTGTTTTTACATATGTAGTTCATTGTTAATATAATTAATGATATGTTTACTTATCATAATATCATGTTAACTATATATATAACCATATATATGTCATCATATAGTTTTTTTTTACAAGTTTTAACGTTCGTGAATCACCGGTCAACTTGGGTGGTCAATTGTCTATATGAAACCTATTTCAATTAATCAAGTCTTAACAAGTTTGATTGCTTAACATGTTGGAAACATTTAATCATGTAAACATCAATCTCAATTAATATATATAAACATGGAAAAGTTCGGGTCACTACAGAGTCAAGGAAAATTTTCTCTCTATCCTTAATCCATACTCCGGTTAGTATTGTTGAAAATACTAACCAACGATATTCTTGTGTCTTGAAAGAAACAATGGCTCCTCGTCGTGTACGCCGCAATGAAACTCCCGAACAAGCTCTCGAACGGATGATAGCTACCGCCGTAGATGCGGCCATGGCCGGTCACTCATCCAACAACAATAATAATAACAACCACAACAACAACAACAACGACAACAACAACGACAACAACAATGGAGCCGGAAACTCAAACGAGGGATGCTCCTATAAAGCTTTCATGGGGTGCAAACCTCACACTTTTGATGGAACCGGGGGACCGGTCGTGCTCACCCGATGGTTTGAGCAAACGGAAGCCGTCTTTAGCATAAGCGGTTGTCGGGACCAAGACAAGGTCAAATACTCCACTCACACTTTCTCCGGAATTGCTCTAACATGGTGGAACACCTATGTTCAATCGGTGGGTACCGATGAAGCTCATGCCCTCTCTTGGGCCGATCTAAAGGAAAAGATGATTGTTGAATATTTTCCGCGGGAAGAAACCCGAAAGCTCGAGGAAGAACTAAGAGCTTTGAAAGCGGTCGGAAACGATCTTAAGGCTTATAATCAACGCTTCGCCGAACTATCCTTGATGTGTCCTAATCTTGTTAACCCCGAATCTCAAAGGATTGAGCTCTACATGCTCGGTCTTCCAAAAAGCATCAAACAAGGGGTGATGTCATCCAAACCCACTACTCATCAAGCCGCTATGAACATGGCTCGCCAACTAATTGAAACGGTTGACGAAATCGTAGTTCCGGCACCTAAGGCCGAGGATAAATCGGGCGGCAACAAAAGGAAGTGGGAACCCTCTCAATCAAGCAACAACAACTTTGCAAAGAAGCCTTACACCTCCGACGGCAAGAAAGGTTATACCGGACACCTACCGTATTGTAACGAGTGCTACAAACATCATTTAGGCGAATGTGGCAAACCATTTTGCTTGAAGTGTCAAAGAAGTGGCCATGTAGCCCACGATTGTAGGAATACCGCTCCCGTCGCCTAAAAGGAGCACAATGCACCCAAGACGGGTGTTTGTTTTGAATGTGGCCAACCGGGTCATTTTAGGAGTGCGTGCCCAAATAAGAAAATCAACCCCAACGCACGCCGTTAAACTTTCAACATCAACGCCTAGGATGCCCGAGACGACGATGGACTAGTCACGGGTATGTTTGTTCTCGAAATTCTCACGTTTCATGTTTATTCGATTCGGTTACCGTTAGACATTTTATAAACAAGTCTTTGACTCGTGCTCTTTACATTCCACTTTTTCCCTAGATACTACTTAGACGATTTAAGTGACCAACGAGAAATTATTGTGTGCCTATAAATTTTATTGGAGGATATACGTTAAGACTTTTGACTTGACACCTATAGAACTAGAGAGCTCGAAAAAAAAAAAAAAAAAAAAAAAAAAAAATGTTTCCCCATCATCTTGTATAGATTATCGTGAACTGAGTAATTTTCGGTTGGAAACCGATACCCTCTCCCTCGCATCCATGACCTCATGACTTCTTGCATGAATCCCGTGTGTATACCAAAACGACCTCCGTTCCAGTTATCATCAATTGGGGGTTAAGGGAGACGATGTCTCCTGAGTCTTTTCCGAACTCGCAACGTTAGTTGTAAATCCCTCTTAGTACCATTCGATTTATCCAAGGCTCGTCCGTATTCATGAACCTCCTAAACCACGTATGTAACTTATCTAGACAAATCTGTTATCACATTTATAGATGACATCTTAACTTATTCAAGTAAAGAAGGCAAACGAACAACATCATCATCTTACGCTCGAACTTTGAGAAAAGAGCAACTCTATGCCAAATTCTCCGAGTGAGAATTTCTGCTAAACGAAGTCAAATTTTCTAGACCATGATGTTAATGGTCAAGGCATTACAATCAATCTCGAAATCAAGCCACACGTGATCATGAAACTCTCTCAACTCAGACTTGTATTCGTAAAATCCTAGAACTCGCCTGTTATCACCGAAGATTCATTTCTGACTTTTCTCGTGTTACCCGACTTTTAAACTCGTTAACTCACTAAGGGAAAAACTTTAAACCTCTCCGTGTTCGAACCTTGAGCGTGATTCTTCACACCAACATTTCTAGTTAAAATCGTATAGCAACAGATGGAACTCAAACATGGAAATATTTCTACATGAACGCCGAAAGGCATACTCTCTCGACTCAAAAATTAACGTAACTAAAATTCGTTATTTTGCACGAAGAAGTCAAATACTAAATTGTGGATCCGATCAATTTTCTCGTCATCACGTACCACACTACACACCTCTGATATTTCACCGTTACCGTCTGATATTACTGGAATTTAAGATAGCACACCATCCAACGATACTTCACTCTTCTTTGACTTAACGCCCTTGTGTTTCTGATAATCGGTCAACTATTATTCAACCCCGAACTATACAACTACGTGTACTACCTCGTTTCTCTTTCAGACTTCAACTTTTGACAACTAGAGGCACGTTATGGCAACCTCGAGATGTAAGCTCATCCTATTCTAAGTCCTCATTTCACTCCTATCTTTATCGCTCGCATTTTCGTTTAAAGAAACTCCTTGTAACATTTCTCCATGGATAGAGAAATTCCTCATATTACATTAGTATTCGCCATGAGGGTGAATAGTCCTAACGAACATTTTTCGAACCCTAACTAACTTGTTCAAACGTATCTTAAGAGATTCTATTCCAACACGGTGTATCCTTGTCAAATATTCCGTATTGAAATACTCGTTTCACTTCTAGTTTTACAAGGAACCTTGGGAACCCGCTTAGACATGAGTACCGCGTATCATCCAAACCCCGACGGACCGAACAAACATACGATTTAAGTCTTGAAAACCATAATACGAATTTGTATTACCAACTTCAAATTTACTTGAGGAAAGTATTTTCCTTAACCGAATCCTCATACTACAATGATTTTCATTCGAGTTTTAACGTCACACCTTTTGAAACCACATGTGACCGGAAACGTCATTCTCCTTTGTCGAACCAAGTAAACGATGATCAATTCACCGGGGCCGAGGTTATTCATGAGCAACCGAGAAAATTTATTCATATTCAGGTAAAACCCTACGCGACTCGTAATCACCAAGAGCTACGCTGATGTTAGACGTAAACATTTCAAATTCCACGTGGGAAACCGCCTCACGTTAAGAGTCGCACCTTGGAAAGGTGCAATCCGTTTCGGGAAACGTAGGAAGCTAAATCCGCGATATTTTGATCCTTTAAATTCTTGGGGTGTTTTGGACCCGTCGCTAACCGTTTAGACTTTTCCGACTCATTTTGGGTCTCCGTTTATCCTACATTCGATGTATCAACTCAAAGACGTGTTTTGCGAAACGAGAACTTGTTATCCCCTTTGATGAACTCACTATCGACGATAACCCTCACTTCCTAGGAGGACCGGTTGAAACCATAAGTCGTGAAGCCAAACCTTAAAACATCGTATGATCCCGACCGTCAAAATTCGTTGAAATACCCTAGAACGTACTTCTCCCTCACTCGTAGAATTGGCAACGCAAGAGCTCGAGGAAGAAACAACGACTACTACTTCCAACTAAATTTCGGGACGAAATTTCTTTTGAGTTGTGGATAATGTAACATCCCGCGTTTTTTCGTTAAATTTAATTTTAACACCGTCTTTTTTTTTTTTTAACATAATCTTTCGTATTTAAATTAATGGTTTCCGTGAGTAACGTTCATTATATTCCCGCTATTTAATTTTGACATCACCCGTTTACTCGAGCGTTTTAAAAATATTCGATCGGTTAAATCCCGCACCCGCTTTGAAACTCGAGGGACCGGAGTTGCCAAATGGGCAAACTAGTTGACTAGGTCAACTAGTCAACCCATTTCTCCACCATTTCCATCATCTCCCTCTCTCTCTTTCTCTCTAGCAAGAACACACACAAACCCCAACTTCATAGAATCATCATCTAAATTCGGATCGGGAAGCAAACTTCAAAACAAATTACATATTCGTGATCCTCTCATCATCCTCTTCGATTTGGTACCAATTTCATCCATTTTGGGTAACATTTCTAAAACACTAAATTTCTCTAAATTCGTTTTATATACTTGAAATTGTGTTAGTTAGTGTCTATGGCTCGTGTGTAACATGAATATATGTTTTGTTTGCTCGATTTGTGGTTTGGAGTAACTAGTTTGAACATTTGAAATGGGTGTGCTAAATCCTTGATTTTGGATGAGTTAATGTTGTTAGATTGTTAAAGTGCATGTTTTAATTGTGTTACTAGTATCTTTAGCTTCGTTTTGATGTATAGGTTGATTAAGGAAACATCAAACTCATGACTATTGATTTTTGTGAATTTTCGTTAGAGTTTGATAAGCTTTAGATGAACTTTTGATGCACCAAATGCTATGAAATATTGTAGATAATAATTTTGTTGCAATGTGTGTATGATTACCTTCGAAACGGCATATCATACATGTAAATTGGTTGCCCGAATCATGAAATGCATATTTGGAACTTGAACCTTGATTATGGACGTTTAAATGCGGTTTTGGGGTGTGTAAGTGTTGAATTGCTTGATGAAATGTGTCTAGGTGTTTTCCTCGTCAAATTACCTTTCCGGTGATATAAAATACATGTTCTAATTGTTTGCGGTTTGTAATTTGGGTTGGTTTGATTGTTGGTTCGTGCACTTAGAAACAACAGGGCCTGGAAACCAGCCGGGACGCCGTCTAGCTTCTCGGGACGCCGTCCCAGCCTTCAAGCCGGGACGCCGTCTAGCTTCTCGGGACGCCGTCCCAGCCTTCAAACCGGGACGCCGTCTAGCTTCACAGGACGCCGTCCCATTTAGCTAAAACTGGCTGTTCGCTTGGTCATTTGACATGAAAATGTTTGCTATGCTACGGACTTCCGATTAACATGAAGCTTGGCCAACATGCTCATATATGATTATGTAACTTAGAAAAATTGTCGGATATCCAACCCGACCCCGTTGACTTTTCTGTTGACTTTGACCCGACCAAGTTGACTTTTAATCAAACTTAACCAAATATTTGTGCAATCGTTCTAACATGTTTTTATACTTGTACCTTGCATGAAACATGACAATTTGATTCACATGCTATTATGATTGAGTCGTAACGAGCCATAGGACTAATTGAACACATTTCACCCGACCTTGTGTCGTAACCGGTTAATTGATATAACTTACTTGTTTAGGTCAAGGCTAAGCAACTTTCATGCACACGTTTACTTTGTGAAGTACATTTATACTCGTGCACTCGAGGTGAGATCATAGTCCCACCTTTTCAACAATTTTTATTCTTTTAAATCGTGGGCTGAGAAACATATACATTACATATTTATATACATTTCACATGTATATATACTTTTCATACTTTTATACTTTGAACACAAATACGAATACAAAGATACAGACGAGTTAGAACAAAAGTCCTTAATCCAATTATCATTAGTTCCACTTGCAGGGTGTAAGTGTAAGCGAGTGATTATGTTGTGTGGCCATACGGGTTTAACGAACCCTCATTCAGACGGTTCGCTACCGTTAGTGGATGAAATATAATTTCAACGTGCATAGTGTATGTTCTAACACTATATTCAAAATTCAGAGGGAAGATTCAGTTAAGTTTTGGTAATTGGGTGCTCGTGATACAGACAACATCCTTTGGGATGTATACGCTTGATATTCACTTTATACTAAATCTTGTGGTTTACAAACACATCTTTAGAGATGTATACGCCTTGATACTAAACCTTGTGATTCAAAATATACTTTTACAAATACATTTATGATCTCACCAACGTTTTCGTTGACAGATTTCTATGTTTTTCTCAGGTCTTGCACGATATGTGATACATGCTTCCGCTCATTATTTGATACTTGCATTGGATGTCGAGTATACATGCTTTTCGTGGAACGTCTTTTGACTTTACTTTAAACTGTGTCGCCTGGATTTCAATCGTACTTATAACGTTGTAACTTAACTTTTGGTTGAACAATTCTTGTAAACTTTGAAACAATCTTTATTTTGAAATGAAGGCGACATATTTTGGTCAAACGTTATCTTAAAGACTTAAAATCAGGTAATGGGACCCACGTAGCCGACGCCGTCACTTGACGATTTGTCGGGGTCGCTACATGAGTTGTCAAAAGTGATTCTAGATATTTATAAAAGTTATATACGTTTTAATAATAAAGTTCTTTTTAAACTGAAAACGTTTTTGTACGTTTGAAAATAGATTAATAGAATATTATGGAAACCAATTCTCCAATAGCTTTTATCTAACTTTCGTAAATGACACTTTTTATTTTTATTTATAAATAGCTTTACAAATTATTCCGAATATCGTTAAGAGGAATAGATTTCTCAAATCATAGTGGACCTCTCAACAGAGACTTGTAATCATAATTCAATGTTTCTGATAATTCAATCATTTAATATATATTTTTTTTAATTTCGTCGATAATCATATTGAAACAAATACATTCATATAAAGCATTATACTTTTAAATACTTTGTTGACATTTTCAATTTATAACATATACACATATACATACATATTCATATATGTTCATTTAATGGTTCGTGAATCATTAGAATTTGGTCGAGGTTTAAATGAATGTATAAACATAGTTTAAAATCATTGAGATTTAACTTAACAAACATTGCTTATCGTGTCAGAATAATATAAAGATAAAGTTTAAATTTAGTCGAAAATTTCCGGGTCGTCACATGGAATATGAAAGGTTCTCCGGTAACAAAAGGGTAATCACATATATCAAAATTATGATAAGGCTACTCCGAATGAAAAAATCGAAGTTGTCTTGCTAGAGCTGTGATATAATTTGCTACTTTGCAAAGGAATTGCAAGGTTATTTTTGCTAATAAATGCCAAAAGATCTGACACATATATGTGTTGAATTATGACTTTAGTTTCGAGAGCTTTTTAAGTACATAACTGTGGGTAATATGTGGTTGGATCATCATCTCGATTGCTCATTATTTGAAGTGTCTTCAGATATTTTCGAAGGGTTTGAACATAGATTGTAATCGTTTGTATACATTTGATGTTCAAACACACTTTTGAAGTCAAAGTATAGCTTTGAAAGATGTAGGAATCTAAAAGTAATGGTACCGGTTATATCTCGAATTGAATTCTGAGATTTTAAAATCAGAATACGTAATTGGGTTTGAATGAGTATGGTTGTTTTGATTTCTATGAAAGAATGTATATTATTGTGAAAGTAGGAAGTATAATTGATAATTTGCTTAATCTGATTCGAAGAATGTAACATATTAATTGTGAATTTATATATATCTCTCGGGTATTACTTACCCGTTAAAAAATTTTCACAATTAATATTTTGTACATAAGAATTTTATTACAGTCTTTATGAAAATATATATGTATATATTCTCCTCAGATGTAACATAGATTTTAATGATTTAATACTAAATTAAACTCATTCGATTTACGGTTGGAACTAGAATTGAATAATTCCTTGAAGGTTTAGAGGTTACATAAGCATTTCTTCAATAATATTGAAATTATGAATCAATACTTCGTTATTTGTTGAGAAGTGATGTTGGTTTTCTTTAAATTCTTGTGAACTTCGCAAAGTACGAATGATGTTATCTGAAAAGTTTCGGTTACATCAATGATGAAGTGTAAAATCAAATATATACTTGATTTATTAGGAATTGGAATTTGTTGAATTGAGACAGAGATTGTAGTTAACGATGGTTAAGTCGCGGGTGAGGGACGTACATTATTGCATATTTGTAATATGAATTAACTGAGTAGTTAAGATTCACACACAATAGCTTAGCACTGAAAGATTTGTTTTTTATTTCAAAATATATATATATATATATATATATATATATATATAATATATATATAATTTCTTCAGAGGGAATGAGTTAATTCTTCATAACTTGTTGATACAATATACACGTTATTGATTCGTAATGATGTCCACAGTGATTCTTGAACTGACGGAGTTTGTGATGTTATAGGTGTTGTTGATTCTGATGTTGACTGTACTGACGATGCTGGTGACGTTGACGGTACTGTTGATGCCATTGGTAAAACAAGTTTAACTTGTTAATCACACACCATTTTTGTCAGGGTTTCTACTCTTCTTTCTATCATTTTGGTTCGCTTAACGGATTTATGGTTAGGGCTAGATTAGATAATCTCTAAGACTTTAGAGATTATATAATCGCCGCTGAATGTTTCTCCAATGAAGTTATGAATTAATACTTCGTCAGTTATTGTTGTTGGTACTCCTTGGTATCTATGGTGCGTATGACGTTGATGCTCGTGGGACAGATTGTGAAGTTGAGGTTTACAACGCGGTTATGGTTGGAGGTGGTAATGGTACTGTTGGCGTTGATGATGGTGGTACTGGTTATGCTGCTGGTGCTGCTGCTGGTGTTTGTAATCTCTGCACCATATTCTCCAAAGCCACTACCCGAGCGCGAAGTTCGTTGACTTCTTCTATTATTCCAGGATGATTGTCAGTCGGAACGAGCGGATAAATAAAATCTAGAATTTGATGTAGTATATAATCGTGACGAGATGCCCTGGAAATGAGAGAGAAAATGGTGTCTCGAACAGGTTCGCAGGTAAGTGCTTCAGGTTCTTCGCCAAGAGGGTAATGTGGTGGATGGAAAGGATCGCCTTCTTCTTGTTTCCAATGATTGAGGAGGCTACGAACCCATCCCCAATTCATCCAGAATAGGTGATGACTGATTGGTTGATCCATTCCGGTCACACTGCTTTCGGAGCTTGAGTGAGATTCCATTTCGGAATCCGAGTGACTTGAACTGATGACAAATTCCATTTCGTACGATTGGATAAAGGATTTTCGATATAAAAATGATTTTTCGGCTATCGGGTGGTCTTCTATTTACATAGGATATCTATATATAGAGATCAAAAGATTTCATAGATTACGGAGGAATTTGCGGGGTATGTCAGGTAAAGTTTAAAGTAACAGATACGATAAGATACGATTTAGCAGATACGCTAAGATATGAAGTTTGTCTATACACTACTCATGGAATTAATGTAGCAAGACGTGTCTAGACTAATAATGATAAGCAGGTAATTTCCTATGGATGATAAGCAGATGATTTCCGACTAG
Source organism: Rutidosis leptorrhynchoides (assembly GCF_046630445.1). Lineage (NCBI taxonomy): Eukaryota > Viridiplantae > Streptophyta > Magnoliopsida > Asterales > Asteraceae > Rutidosis > Rutidosis leptorrhynchoides. The sequence continues at coordinate 83,848,202 of NC_092341.1, read as the reverse complement.
AAATGATAAGCAAAACTTTTGACATGCAGACACGGTCGAAGTCCAGACTCACTAATGCATCCTAACGACTTATCAGTTAGACACACTAATGCAGACCTGGTTCGCTAAGACCACCGCTCTGATACCAACTGAAAGGACCCGTTCATATACATTATAAACGATTCACAATAGTTGATTACATTGCGAGGTATTTGACCTATATATGATATATTTTACAAACATTGCATTCGTTTTTAAAAGACAATCTTTCTTTTCATCAAAAATTGACAGGCATGCATACCATTTCATAATATCCACTATCCAACTATAAATTTATTTAATAATAATCTTTGATGAACTCAATGACTCGAATGCAACGTTCTTCGAAATATGCTATGAAAGACTCCAAGTAATATCTTTAAAATGAGCAAATGCACAGCGGAAGATTTCTTTAACACCTGAGAATAAACATGCTTTAAAGTGTCAACCAAAAGGTTGGTGAGTTCATTAGTTTATCATAATCATTTATTTCCATCATTTTAATAGACCACAAGAATTTCATTTCCAGTTCTCATAAATATACGTCCCATGCATAGAGACAAAAAATAATCATTCATATGGTGAACACCTGGTAACCGACATTAACTAGATACATATAAGAATATCCCCTATCATTCCGGGATCCTCCTTCGGACATGATATAATTTCGAAGTACTAAAGCATCCGGTACTTTGGATGGGGTTTGTTAGGCCCAATAGATCTATCTTTAGGATTCGCGTCAATTAGGGTGTCTGTTCCCTAATTCTTAGATTACCAGACTTAATAAAAAGGGGCATATTCGATTTCGATAATTCAACCATATAATGTAGTTTCGATTACTTGTGTCTATTTCGAAAAACATTTATAAAAATTGCGCATGTATTCTCAGCTCAAAAATATAAAGGGTAAAAAGGCAAATGAAACTCACCATACTGTATTTCGTAGTAAAAATACTTATAACGTCATTGAACAAGTGCAAGGTTGGCCTCGGATTCACGAACCTAAATTAATTATATATATTTATGTGTTGGTCAATATTTGTCTAACAAATTAGGTCAAGTCATAGTGTACCACAATCCTAATGCTCGAGACTAATATGCAAAAGTCAACAAAAGTAAATTTGACTCAAAATAATTTCCAAAAATTTATACATGATTAATATATAGTTTAAATATCGTCGTTTTATATTTTTAAAAGATTTATTAGAGTAAATAATATAATTTATTTATTAATAAATAAAATTTTATATTATATTTATATAATAAAATATACTTTTATATATATTAAGTAATTAAATTTATAGGGTTCATTTAATATTATAAAGATAATATGATACGTATTATTAAAGTAAGTTATTACACGTAGTAAAATATGTTTGTATCAAATATTTATTTGATAAAATAATATCTATAATGATAGTAAGTAAAAGTTGTATTATTTTGTAATAATAATTATTATTATAAAAATATAAATATTTATAATTACTAAGATGACATTATGATAAAACGATAATTCTAATTATGATAACTTTAATATTTACGATAATTATTAATATTATCTTTAAAATAATAATTCTATTTAAAATAATAATAATAATGATATTTTATAGTAACAATGACATTTCTATTAAAATGATAATTTTTGTTAAAATGATAGTTTTAATACTAACGATAATTTTAATAATAATAGTAATGATAAAAATAATAAGAATGATAATTTTATCTAAATCAATATCTTATAATATTTTAATTTCATCATGATACTCTTACCCATTATTTCCTAATCGTTTCGTTTAATAGCTTTTAATCGTCTTTTATATCGTGTTCGTAATAATGATAATAATAGTAATCAAAATAATTAGGTATTATAAATATTTGTTTTAATTACACTAATATTAATAATGATAGTTACTATAACATTATTAACGATAATACTAATAATTATCTTAATGATAATATAGTAATAGTAATAGTAATAATAATAATAACAATAACAATAACCATTTTTAAATAATGATATATATATTAATAATGATAATAATAATAATAATACCAATAATAATAATAATAATAATAATAATAATAATAATAATAATAATAATAATAATAATAATTGGATAATAATAATAATACTAATTATAACTTTAACGATAATAACGATAGTAATAATAAAAAAAATAACAATTTTTAATGATAAATCCTTTTATTAATAAAGATAATAATAATAATAATAAGAAAAAACTAGAACGACGATAATAACGACGATAATAATAATCATTTTTAATAATAATACAAAAATTCGATGGACTATAACTTCAAATCCGTTCATCGAAATCATTCGATATCTAAATGAAAAGTTCTTAATTTTTCGCTAGCTTTCCAACGACATGCATATCTTATACCTTATCTTAGTCGCATATATAACTAATTCAGGATTCAACATAACCTAACTAAAGGCAATATCAAAAGTACAAACATGCATAATCCTATATACTCGAGCACTAGTCAGGGATACACTATTAGTATGTAAAAGTTAAATTATGAGTACTCACGTATCAATATTGAGATTCAATATTGCAGGAAAGGTACGTAGACACAACGAAGATGATAAACACTATATTGACCTCACGAGCATACCCATGAACCATACCAATCACCTCCATAGCTATAACCCATAATTTCCTTAATCCAATCCCACTCGAAAAACAATTTCGAAATCACTCGGACAGCACTCTGACGTAATATTTTATGTATACTAATAATATCTTGAAATAATACGGAGTAAATATATATATATGTAAATCGATTGAGAGAGTTTAGAGAAAAATATTTTCAAGTTTCTATGAAATAATGAAACCTATTGAATTCTATTTATAATAGATTTTTTAATTATTAAAGTGAATTATTAAAGTATGAATTATTAAAGTGAATTATTAAAGTATGAATTATTAAAGTATGAATTATTAAAGTGAATTATTGAAGTATGAATTATTAAAGTGAATTATTAAAGTATGAATTATTAAAGTAAATTATTAAAGTTAAAGTAAAGTAAAATTAAAGTAAAGGTAAAGTTTAAGTATAGTAAAAGTATAAAACTATGTACGTATAATACGCGTATAAATATATATAATATTAATTTAAATCGTTATATATATTTAATAAAATAAAATATAAATATCGTTATCTTTATCATACTGGTTAAATAATGAGTTGTCAAAAGTGGTTCTAGATATTTATAAAAGTTATATACGTTTTAATAATAAAGTTCTTTTTAAACTGAAAACGTTTTTGTACGTTTGAAACTAAATCAAATAAATATAATAATTTTGTTTTCCAAAACCAAATATATTTTTAAGAATCATTTTGTTTAAAGGTTAAAATAATGGAAATCGTTATATCATAAAATGTTTTAAAAAAGTAGAATCATATATATTCATAATAGGTTTCAAGTTTTTAAATTACAGTTTGTTGGTGAAGCATGGGATAAAGTTCAAAGGTTAAATAAACGTATGAAATCATCTTAATGAAAAATGTCGAGTTACTTAACTTGTCGATATCCAACATCTAAGTTATTTACACTTCACGTTCTTACTTATAAATCACTTTACCATTTTCCAAATGTTGTCAAAAAGAATAGATTTCTTAAATCACAGTGGACCTCATAACATAGACCCGTAATCATATCATAATGTATCTGATAAATCGATAAATCATCAATTTGATATTATCTTCTAATTCCATCGATAAATATATTGAAACAAATACGATCATGTAAAGTATTATACGTTTAATACTTTATTAATATTCTCAAGTTATAATATATATAAATACATATATATATACATATTTATTTATATATAACGGTTCGTGAATCGTCTGAATTTGGTCGAGGTTATAATGAATGTATGAACACAATTTAAAATTCTTGAGATTTAACTTAACAAACTTTGCTTATCGTGTCGGAATAATATAAAGATAAAGTTTAAATTTGATTGGAAATTTTCGGGTTGTCACAATAATAATGAAGAGTCGAATATATTTTGGGAAGATTCACAAATTCCCGAAGATGAACCGGAAGAGGAGGAACCGGAAGAGGAGGAACCGGAAGAAGAAGAGGTTCCGGAGGAAGAAATATTGATACCTACAGTAATTCGACTAAATAAAAGAAAATCCTCAACCAACGAACCAAAGTTAATAATGGTCAATGGTGTTTTCGCCGAGGAAGCAAAATATTGGGAAGATTACCAATTTTCTGATGAATCTGATCCCGATGAGGATTCCGATGATGTTATAGAAATAACCTCGACCCAATTTAATAAAGTGAAAAAAAATAATAAGGGAAAATGTATAAAAATAGAGAAAATTGATTCCAACCCCGATGAACTTTATATGTATCGGCAACGTCCGTACTTTCTAAATTGTAACAATAACCCGGGAACCTCTAAACCACCAGGTTTTTCTAAACCATTGTGGAAAACGACGGCTCGTATTAGAGGAACACCATATATCCCTAGAAAATTAGGAAAATGAACCAAGTCCGAAGAAGAAGAAACCAGTGATTCAGATTAGAGGGTTGTAATCATGTTGTGTATTATATGTATTGTAGTATGCTTGTACTTTTATGTTCTATGTAAAAATTGCTTGTATTGTTTGTTAATTATCTTTTACGAATCTAATCCTTGTCTATTTTACAGTATAAAAATAAAATGGACGTTAAGGGTAAACAACCGAATATTTTAGAAGATCTACCAGAGGATATGATTGAGGAAATTTTGTCTAGAGTCGGTCAGAATTCATCAGCACAATTAATTATGGCAAAATTAACTTGTCAAATATTTGAAAGACTTTCCAGAAATGCCTTAGTTTATAAAAGGCTTTCCTTTGATAGGTGGGGTATATCACATTGGGGAGACTGTAAGTTACGCCGTGTTTTCTTTAAAGCGTTAAATGCGGGGAACCTAAATGCAATTTTACGCTACGGGTTAAGAACCTATTTTGACTCAACATATCCCAACATAGGATTTCATGAATTAGAAAGAGCTTCTAACATGCAACATAAAGAAGCATGTTATGCTTACGGGTTAGTGATGTTCGCTTCTTACCAAAGTGAGAAAAAGAACATCGGATTGCAACTTTTAAATAAAACCTTCCCACAAGTGACGGATTCAGTAGTTGGGGTGAGAAACAAGGTTTTTAGATTATTACGGGGCTGTTGGACATTACGAAACCCTCGTCCTTTTGACGATATTACAACATACTGCCTAGCCAATGATCATAACGGTTATTTTCCACAAGACCAAGGATAGGAAGTCGTCTTAGTAAAACCAGAATGCATGACTTGTTTCTGGACTTATGAATTACGTGTCTTTATTTCTTTTGCTGAACAACTTGCGTATTAACTAGATTTATCTTCAAAACTGTCCTGTATCAAAGTGTACTATATTTCATGTTATATGTAATATAACGAAGTTGTAAGTTTGAAGAATATTTGTATGTGATATATTATTATAATCAGTTTTTTATATGGAATTGTAGTAGTTGAATTGTATATTAGCTACTAAGTATGAACTTAACGGGTAGGTAGTACCCGAATTTAAACTTATAAAACGCTAATATGAAGAAAAAGCTTTTATAAATGAGTTCATATTATGCTACGAAATACTATTGACTACTCTTAATATTCTGTATGATTAACTCGATTCAGTTGGCTATTTTGAAGGAAATGGCACCGACTACTCGACACACCATGAATATGAGCGAAGAGGAATTTCGTACATTTCTTGCTGTAAATATAGCCGCAATACAGGCTGCGCTACATACCAACAATAACTCTAAATCTAGCAATGCAGATAACGGCGAAAGAAATCATGTAGGATGCTCCTACAAAGAATTCACTGCTTGCAAACCTTTGGAATTTGATGGAACCGAAGGACCAATTGGATTGAAACAGTGGACCGAGAAAGTCGAATCGGTGTTTGCCATAAGTAAGTGTACTGAAGAGGACAAAGTTAAGTACGCTACGCATACCTTCACAGGTACTGCGTTAACTTGGTGGAACACCTATCTTGAACAGGTAGGACAAAATGCTGCTTACGCACTACCGTGGTCGGCATTCAAGCAATTGATGAACGAGCAGTACCGTTCTAGAAACGAAGTCAATAAACTCAAGGCAGAACTTAGAGAGTTATGAACACAAGGGTTTGACGTTACCACATATGAATGACAATTCACAGAGTTGTGTCTATTGTATCCGAGAGCATTCGAAGATGAAGAAGAGAAGATCGACGCATTTGTAAAAGGGTTAGCAATAAGGATCCAAGAAGATATGAGTTCACATGAGCCCGCTTCTATACAGAAGGCAAGTCGAATGGCTCATAAACTCATAAATCAGATTGAGGGAAGAATTAAAGGGCAGGCGGCCGAAGAAGCCAACACGAAACAACTCAAGAGGAAGTGGGAGGAAAACGGTGACAAGAGTCACCAGTACAACAACAACAACAATTACAACCACAATCGCAACAACTATCCCAACAACCGCAACAACAATCGCAACAATAACCACAATCCTAACAATAACTACAACAAACATCCCAACAACAACAACAGCTAAAACAACCGTTTCAACAACAATAACAATACCAACAACAACCTCAATAAGAACAACGGAAACAAAAACCAAAAACAGCCATGTCATAGGTGTGAAGAAAATCATCAGGGGTTTTGCACGACATTTTACAACAGGTGTAAAAGAAATGTTCATAGCGCGACAAAGTGTGAGGTCTACAGACCAAAGTTTAACAGAACTAAAGGAACAAATAATGTCGGAACAAGTAATGCCGAAACGAATAGTGTCAGAGCAAGTAATACAACGCTGTTTGTTATAAATGTGGAAAACCGGGTCACATTATTAGAAATTGCACGAATCAGGGGAATACTAATGGGCAGGGCCGTAGAAGAGTTTTCAATATTAATGCGACAGAAGCACAGGAAGACCCGGAGCTTGTTACGGGTACGTTTCTTATTGACGATAAATCTGCTTATGTTTTATTTAATTCGAGTGCGGATAGAAGCTATTTGAGTAGAGAATTTTTTGCTAAATTAAGTTGCCCATTGACGCCTTTGGATAGTAAATTTTTACTCGAATTAGCAAACGGTAAATTAATTTCAGCAGATAATATATGTCGGGAGAGAGAAATTAAACTGGGGGATGAAACGTTTAAAATTGATTTAATACCAGTCGAGTTAGGGAGTTTTGACGTAATAATTGGCATGGACTGGTTGAAAAAGGTGAGAGCATAGGTCGTTTGTTACAAAAATGCGATTCGCATTATGCGTGAAAAAGGAAAACCTTTAACGGTGTACGGAAAAAAGAACAACGCGAAGTTAAATCTTATTAGTAGTTTGACGGCGCAAAAACTAATAAAAAAAGGTTGTTACGTCATTCTAGCACACATCGAGGAAGTTAAACCTGAAGAAAAGAACATCAGTGATGTTCCCGTCGCAAAAGAATTTTCCGATGTATTTTCGAAAGAATTACAGGGATTACCCCCACATCGATCCGTTGAATTTCAAATAGACCTTGTACCAGGAGCTGCACCAACAGCTCGTGCTCCATACAAACTCGCACCCAGCGAAATGAAAGAATTACAAAGTCAGTTACAGGAACTTTTAGAGCGTGGTTTCATTCGACCAAGTACATCACCATGGGGAGCTCCTGTTCTGTTTGTCAAGAAGAAAGATGGTACATTCAGGTTGTGTATCGACTACCGAGAGTTGAACAAACTTACCATCAAGAATCGTTACCCATTACCGAGAATTGACGACTTATTTGATCAACTACAAGGCTCGTCGGTTTATTCGAAGATCGATTTACGTTCTGGATATCACCAAATGAGGGTGAAAGAGGATGACATTCCAAAGACTGCTTTTAGGACGCGTTACGGTCATTACGAGTTTATGGTTATGCCGTTTGGATTGACTAATGCACCAGCTGTGTTCATGGACCTCATGAACAGAGTGTGTGGGCCATATCTTGACAAGTTTGTCATTGTTTTCATCGATGACATACTTATTTACTCGAAGAATGATCAAGAGCACGAAGAACATTTGAGAAAAGTGCTAGAGTTGCTGAGAAAAGAAAAACTGTACGCTAAGTTTTTAAAGTGTGCATTTTGGTTGGAAGAAGTTCAATTCCTCGATCATATAGTGAACAAAGAAGGTATTCAGGTGGATCCAGCAAAGATTGAAACTGTTGAAAAGTGGGAAACTGATAATGCTAAAAACGAACATATATTTCATAGCATTATCCCTCAAGAAAGACAAGCTTTTAGTTGCAATTGTTCTATTTACAAGTGATATTCGTTTAAATAATAAAAGGTAAATACAAAAGACAGATTCGACGAATTGAAGACGCAAATGACCAAAAAGCTCAAAAGTACAAAGTACAATCAAAGTGGTCACAATTATTGATAAGAAACGTCTCAAAATTACAAGAGTACAAGAAGCAAAATGCAAAATACAAGATATTAAATTGTACGCAAGGACGTTCAAAAATCCGGAACTAGGACCAAAGTCAACTCTCAACGCTCGACACAACGGACTGAAAATTACAAGTCAACTATGCCTATAAATATAATATAATATATATATAATTATAATAAAATTATATATATTATATATTATAAAAATCCGGCGGCTATACTGTTGCAAAGCTGAAAGACAGCTGGAACCGACGGCCATGCGATCGCATGGCCTGGAGGAAGAAATCTCATGCGATCGTGTGGCAAGCTGGGACAGGCCTCACCTATAAATCTCGCATGTTTTGGACGTAAAAAAACACACCTTTTTCTAATTTCTTTCTCTTATCTAATGTACCAAGTATCACTCCAATTAGTAATCTCAATTTGTAATTTTAATTTTAAGTTAGTGATAATAATAAGGTTGGGTTAGTCGAATGTTTTAAGGTCTTGTAAGTCGGAACTCTGTCCGTATAACGCTATGCTATTAATACCCACTGTAAGTTATGTTTATGTTATTTTCATTAATATCTCGTAGCTAAGTTATTGTTATGCTTATCTAAGCCGAAGTAATCATGATGTTGGGCTAAAATATTTAAAATTGGGTAATTGGGCTTTGTACCATAATTGGGGTTTGGACAAAAGAACGACACTTGTGAAAATTAGACTATGAGCTATTAATGGGCTTTATATTTGTTTAACTAAATGATAGTTTGTTAATTTTAATATAAAGATTTACAATTGGACGTACCTATAAATAACCATATACACTCGATCGGACACGATGGGCGGGATATTTATATGTACGAATAATCGTTCATTTAACCGGACACGGGAATAAGTCTATGGAATTATTAAAACAGGGGTGAAATTATGTAGAAGGACACTTGGCATAATTGATAACAAAGTATTAAAACCTTGGGTTACACGCAGTCGATATCCTGGTGTAATTATTAAACAAAGTATTAAGACCTTTTTACAGTTTAAGTCCCCAATTAGTTGGAATATTTGACTTCGGATATAAGGATAATTTGACGAGGATACTCGCACTTTATATTTATGACTGATGGACTGTTATGGACAAAAACAGATGAACATATTGAATAATCCAGGACAAAGGACAATTAACCCATGGGAATAAACTAAAATCAACACGTCAAACATCATGATTACGGAAGTTTAAATAAGCATAATTCCTTTATTTTCTTATTTAATTACACTTCTAATTATCACTCTTTTATTTATTGTCATTGTATTTAATTGCACTTTTAATTATCGTACTTTTTAATTATCGCACTTTTATTTATCGCAATTTCATTATCATTATTTACTTTACTCTTTAAATTAAGTCTTTTATTTATTTAATATTTTACATTAGGTTTTAACTGCGACTAAAGTTTTAAAAATCGACAAACCGGTCATTAAACGGTAAAAACCCCCTTTTTATAATAATAATATTACTTATATATATTTGTACTTTTATAAGTTAAACTAATATAGCGTTAAGCTTGTTTAAAAGATTCCCTGTTGAACGAACTGGACTTACTAAAAACTACACTACTGTACGATTAGGTACATTGCCTATAAGTGTTGTAGCAAGGTTTAGGTATATCCATTCTATAAATAAATAAATATCTTGTGTAAAATTGTATCGTATTTAATAGTTATTTCGTTGTAAAAATAATACTATTTCCTAGTACACCTCGCACACATCAAGTATTTTTGGCGCCGCTGCCGGGGACAATTCTGCTTAAACGCCGGAAGCGCAACGCTAATATATATAAAAAAAGATTTTTATTAATTTTTAGTTTACTTTTATAAAAATACGTTTTTGTAAAAATACGTTTTAAAAAAAAATAATATATTCGAAAATATAAAAAGAAAAAGAAAAATTATATATTTTTAATAGTTTGTTAAATATATATATATATAAGTTTTATAAAGTTTCTTTATTTTTATTTTAGTTTTTAAAAATATAAGTTTTATTTAAATACTTTTTATAAATATATAAATCAGCAAAACAGAAAAAAAAACATTCGGCCCGATTACTGTTACAGCCGAACCCTGGCTCGAAATTTTATCCATGCGATCGCATGGATTTTTAAAGCGAGGACCATGCGATCGCATGGCCCTGTCTGACACGCCCTAATTGACTTTCCTCTGCAATCATTACGGAGTAATTATTATTATTATTATTTAATTTAAACCCTAATTAGGGTTAGATTATTTAATTTGTTAATTTAGTTTTTATTTAATTTGTAATTTAAGTTTAATTAGTTTAATTAAATTATAAAATTAATACTTGTATAAATAAATAATATAAAAATAATATTTTTATAAAAATTGTACTTTTTACAACTTTAAGATTATTTTTATATTTTGTAACTTTTAATTTGTTTTAGAGTAATATTTGTATTTTTCGCTCGTATTTAGTTTTAAGTCATAGTTTTTGCCATAGTTATTTTTACTTCTAGATTTTTAGGCTTTGCCGTAAAATCCCTTAAGTGCTTTTTCTTTAGACTAAGATTTAAGTGCTTTAGAATTTTGCGATGCCGTTTTTATATTTTAGTACCTTTTTAAGTTATTGCCATTTGGGATATAGAATTTCTTTTAAGCTTTAATATTTTTAGACGCAACTTTTAATTTTTAGTTTTTAGTTCCTTTTTAAGTTTCGACGCGCTACATTCTTATTTTTATTTTTCGACTTTTTATTTTTCGACCTTTTTCGACTCGCTTTTTTTCTTTCTTATTTCTCGACATTCTAGTTTTTAGGACATAGAATTTTTCTATTTCTTCTATCTAAATTTCTTTAAACTTTAACGAAAAATTATTTTAAGTGGTTAAATTGATAGACATCAAAATTTTCTGGTTCGTAGTAATAGTTGGATTTGTATGTGGACCGGGTTATTGGAGCCAAACAGTACTCAATTATATTGATACCAAACGAATCCTGCCCCTCTGCTGCATCTTTTGGCTATTCAAAACGTGGGCAAAATCAGAAAAGTCTATTAATTTGATAACTTATATAATTTTTCTTATTTTTATAACTAATAGGATATTCAGTGAATGCACCGAGCAAAACGTTCACCACCTTTTGTACGTTCACCACCTGTAACTCGATCAAGACATCTAGCAAATATTTTCACCGTTGATTTTTATTTAGAATCGTCATCCAGTCGACCAAGTACTCCAATACAAATTTCCGATAATCCAGTTTTTGAATCCGACCTCACATAGATCCTGAACCATTAATCTTTCCTCCAGAACCACCAATCATTCAAACAGAGATTGTTGAGGAACCTACCATTAAATCAGAATCCTATAGTGATTCAGATTCAACAAATTCAATCATGGAGAATCTGGAACCTCTAAGTATGGAAGATCGAATGAGTGCTAAACGCACTGGCCAAGGTCACGCAATTACTCAACCTGACATAAATGCGCCAGATTATGAAATCAAGGGACAAATTCTACACATGGTAACTAATCAATGCCAATTTAGTGGTGCGCCAAAGGAAGATCTAAATGAACATCTTCGTACCTTTAATAGGATCTGCACACTATTTAAAATAAGAGAAGTGGAGGATGAACAGATATATCTCATGTTATTTCCCTGGACTTTAAAGGGAGAAGCCAAAGATTGGTTAGAATCGTTACCTGAAGGGGCGATTGATACATGGGACGTTTTAGTTGAAAAATTTCTTAAACAATTCTTTCCGGCATCTAAAGCCGTGAGACTTCAAGGAGAAATTGTTACGTTCACACAAAAGCCAAACGAATCTCTATATGAGGCGTGGACAAGATTTGGAAAGTTATTGAGAGGATGTACACAACATGATTTAGACACTTGTCAAATAGTACAAATATTCTACCAAGGATGCGATATCACAACAAGAAAAGACATCGATATAGCAGCTGGTGGTTCCATTATGAAGAAAACTGAAACTGACGCTTACAAAATTATTGATAACACTGCTTCCCACTCACATGAGTGGCACCAAGAAAAAGATATCGTTAGATCATCTAAAGCAGCTAGAGCTGATTCTAGCCATGACTTAGATTCCATTTCCGCAAAGATAGATGCTGTTGAGAGACGAATGGAAAAGATGACTAAAGATATTCACTCAATATGAATTAGTTGTGAGCAGTGTGGAGGACCACATTTGACAAAAGATTGTCTCAGTATTGAACTAACAATGGAACAACGAGAGAATGTTTCATACATAAACCAAAGGCCTAGAAATAATTATCAGAATAATTATCAACCGCCAAGACCAAACTAAAATCAAAACCAGAATTATAACCGAAATGTTCCATACAATAACCAACAAGGTCCTATCAATCAACAAGTATCTAACAATACTTACAATCAGCAAAGACCTAATTTTTAAAACAAACCACCACAAACCGATGATAAAAAGCCAAATTTAGAAGATATGATGTCGAAGCTAGTTGAATCTCAAACTCAATTTTTCATATCTCAGAAACAAACGAATGAACAAAATGCTCAAGCATTTAGAAATCAACAAGCTTCTATTCAAAATTTGGAACAAGAAGTGAGCAACCTAGCAAGGTTAAGAGGTGAAAGAAAATCGGGAAGTCTACCTAGTGATACAAATGCTAACCTCCGGAATGAAACAGCTAAAGCTATTACCACAAAAAGTGGTATTACACTTAAACCACCTGAAATACCTGTAATTTCTGATGAAGCTATTCCTACTCCACAAGAACCACAACCTGAACAAGATAAGGAAAAAGAACCGGTAGTTGAAAAGGTTAATGAAGATAACACAGTTAAGGAAAAACCTTATGTTAAACCATACCAACCACCACTTCCTTACCCGAGTAAAATGAGAAAAGAGAGACTTGAAGCCGAGCAATCCAAATTCTTGGATATGTTTAAACTGATAAATGTAAATCTTCCTTTCATTGATGTGATTTCAGGAATGCCTAGATATGCTAAGTTTTTGAAAGATCTAATCACAAATAGAAAGAAAATAGAAGAACTCTCGGCTGTTACTATGAATGCTAATTGTTCTACAGTGCTGTTGAATAAGATACCTGAAAAATTATCAGATCCAGGAAGTTTCACAATTCCATGTTTTCTGGGTAGTCTTAGTTCAATAGAAGCATTGGCAGACTTAGGTGCTAGTATAAATCTAATGCCGTATTCACTATACGCTAAACTTGTGATGCCCCGTACAATACCATCGTGTACGAATCATCAACAACATGATCATTACAAGGTCAAACACTATATGCTATTTCAAAATACATTTGCATTCATGATAAAAAGGTGACGTCATAGACAACGTCAAAAGTTTTACATCCAAAAGTATGCTTCAATGAACGGAAGCAAATATAATAGTGCGTGACCCATAGGTCATTACAAATCATAGTTCAAAAGTATTAAAGTTTAAATGCAAGTTAAACAGTTCATGAGGTGATAACTCTAGAGCAGCGGGTGTCTACAGCAAGACTAGCAAGACAGCGGAAGCAAATAACCTTAAGCACCTGAGAAAAACATGCTTAAAAACTTCAACACAAAGGTTGGTGAGCTATAGTTTAAGTATAACAGTATGTAAGGTAGGCCACGAGATTTCAGTGCTACAAAGAGCGTTTCAAAACAGTAATCCAAATCCGTATGTTTAAGTATATGCTCAACTGTGGGCACTCGTTAACTAACTTAACGTTTATACCCCCTGAAAGTACACTTGGCAAGTGTGTATGTTTACAAAGTATTAAATACTCATTAAATGCTAGCGCTACTAGCCCGAGTGGGGATGTCAAACCCTATGAATCCATATCTAAGATTTGTGTTCACCGGTTCAAAAACCAATGACTAAACGTTACCGAGCTAAAGGGAATGTTTCTGCCGTTATATAACCCACACATATATAAGTTTAAGTACTCGTTCCTAGTATGTAAAACATAAAATCCGTATGTATTCTCAGTTCCCAAAATAAGTTAAAGTAAAAAGGGAATGCTATAACTCACAATGATAAAGTAGCGGTAAAGTATGACTCGGAAAGTAAGCAAGTAATGAAGGTTGTCCAAATGGGTCCTCAACCTAAGTCAAATAGTACTAAGTCAGTAAATCGTCCGAATAGGTTTAAAAGTATGTAAATAAGGTCTTAAAGGTCATCATCATTCACCATCAAACATAAGGTGTAAAGTAAGTTTTGTTTATGAAAGTAGTTTAAAACAAAGGCTGAGTTCGGTCAGTAACCACGGCCTCTACACCTACTGAAATATGGTGAGACCAGTGGCCATAGCTCCGTATATGTGTCCTTTAGTTGTGGTAAAAATCCCAAAAGCAAACTCGTCTTCATTTGACCGTGGCGACGGTCTAAGTGCGAGTAGGTCAGAATTTTCTGCACAACGTTAAATGGACATAGTGACGATCGGAGGGCCATAAATCCTAAACCGTAACTCGGATTAAGATGAGTCCTATATGAAAAGTTATATACTTGAACAGATCTATCTGAAAATAAACATTAAAACAGCCCAGGTCTTACTGATCAGACCCAGAAACAGCAAAACAGTAGGGTCAGTAGGTTCTGGTGGTTCTTGGTGCTCGATGCTTATCATGGTTCTCATCCTTGATGCATATAGCTTCAAGTGTGCAACCCGTTGATGTGTTTGCATCCTTTTCACCAAGTTTTGACAATCATAACCCAAGTGTAAGTCTAAGACATGAAGCACAACTCACTTAAGTGTTGCAAGTATTTTGATGAACCAAAGTTACATCAAAGTCTTAGATTCAACAAAATACATGAAATGTAAAAGTAATATTAACCAAGTTTTGACTATTATAACACAAGTGTAGGTCTAAGACATGTAGCACAACTCACTTAAGAGTTGTATGAAGTTTGATGAACCAAAGTTACATCAAAGTCTTAGATCTAACACATGCATGAACTTTAAAACCTATAATAAGTTACAAACTTGAAAGTAAACTTATGAAATCAAGATCTTGAGTTGTAGAACATAGTTCTTAGTTTGATCTTGAAGATCCAAGACTCAAAAGTCTAGATCTAACATAAGTGTACCAAGTTATAATTTAAAGAAAGCTTACTTACATGTTCTTGAACTTTTAAAGTTAACTTTTAGTTCAAGATTAATGAGATCAAGGTTAACTAGTAACACTTGACCAATAACAACCAACAAAAATGAAATTAAAGTGCAAGTAAATGAAGTAAATAAGCTAAGTAAACAAGTAACTAGTAACTAGTTCATGGGTTGTTCATACTTTAAAGATTCAAATCAAAGTTTGATCTTTAAGAAATTAAACTTTAAAGTTTACTAACATGAATTACAAGTATGATTTACAACACATGAACCTTAAATCTTTTGAAACAATAAATGTAGAATCATAAACTAGTAAGTTTATGTTCTTGTGTTCTTGAAAATACAAGATATTATGAAGAATCAAACTAAAGAGTTGATTCTTGAAACTAGTAAGTAACAAACAACAACTAGTAACAAAGTAACAACAACTAAGTACAAGTAACAAACAACAAATGATGATGATGATTTAGGGGTGTTATGTCACGGTTTTAGCAAGAAAGAAAAAGAGAAAAAGAAGTTCAAGTTACTCACAATATTTAGAGAGAATAAGAGAAAGAAATGAGAGAAAAAGTGAGCAAGTAATGTGTGTGTTTTGGGAAATGAGGATGCAAGTAGAAGTAATAAAAAAAATGAAATGAAAACCCCTCTAAAGCCATCAAAGGCCACGGCCACAATAGAGGGAAGGGAGGAAGAAGTTTGTCCATGAGGTTCTTTCATGTTAAAGCTTAAAAGGTGGATAAATGAGGTGGTTTCATGGGGATTATGATATAACTAAGTAGTAACAAGATTCCTTACTACATAAATCATCTAGTTTCATATTAAATGATACTTACATGAAAGAGTTGGGCTAGTAAGTCCATATAAGATGTAGGGTGGGCTCTTAAAGTCCATTAACACAAATAAAGGCCCAAGTTCAAGTAATTAACAATTAAATCTAACGAAGCCCAAGTAATTAACTAATAACTTTAGTTAATTAAAATGATTAATAAAATCAATCAGGAATGTAAATAATATTCTAAAAATATTATTCGTGAAAGTTTCGGGTGTCACAAAGACGTTTCGGGCAATTAAAGTCAAGTACGGGCAATCATGGCAACATGTAAATGTAATAACATACATTCATTTAATCACAAGTATTAATAATAACCATTATTAATTAAAGATGGAAAAGTCAGGGTCGTTACATTACCCACCTGTTAAATAAAATTTCGTCCCGAAATTTTAAGGAATGACCAAACAATGGTACCGTATTCGAATAAGAAGGGCATATCAAAGTTCCGTGAGACGCGTGGGCTCAGATGTAAGTTATTTACCTTGAAAGGTACTTCGGCGTATGAAAGTGAGAATAGGTATGTGCCGTTAAATAAGTCTCTTGCCCTAAGAGGTCAACAAATTTGTTTCGTTTCTGCTTAACATGAGTGTGTCATCTGAATATATATCCACAAGGGAAAGATGGTGTGTTTTACCCTTACAGGCATCTTCAGTAAGCTGGATGCGTGAAATGCATCATGAATGTTTCTAAACCCATCTAAAACATTGAGCGTTTATGTCGTAATACAAAGTTGACAGGTAGGATGGAAAATATGGCGATCACAACCCTGCAATTTGATGTCTGGATAGTGTTAGTCACGGATTTTACAAAACCCCTTGATTTCGGAAGGAGGCTATGTGTGACAACCCGGAAATTTCCAATCAAATTTAAACTTTATCTTTATATTATTCCGACACGATAAGCAAAGTTTGTTAAGTTAAATCTCAAGAATTTTAAATGGTGTTCATACATTCATTATAACCTCGACCAAATTCAGACGATTCACGAACCGTTATATATAAATAAATATGTATATATATGTATATATATATATATTATAACTTGAGAATATTAATAAAATATTAAAAGTATAATACTTTACATGATCGTATTTGTTTCAATATGTTTATCGATGGAATTAGAAGATAATATCAAATTGTTGATTTATCAGATACATTATGATATGATTACGGGTCTATGTTATGAGGTCCACTGTGATTTAAGAAATCTATTCTTTTTGACAACATTTGAAAAATGGTAAAGTGATTTATAAGTAAGAACGTGAAGTGTAAATAACTTAGATGTTGGATATCGATAAGTTAAGTAACTCGATATTTTTCATTAAGATGATTTCATACGTTTATTTAACCTTTGAACTTTATCCCATGCTTCACCAACAAACTGTAATTTAAAAACTTGAAACCTATTATGAATATATATGATTCTACTTTTTTAAAATATTTTATGATATAACGATTTCTATTATTTTAACCTTTAAACAAAATGATTCTTAAAAATATATTTGGTTTTGGAAAACAAAATTATTATATTTATTTGATTTAGTTTCAAACGTACAAAAACGTTTTCAGTTTAAAAAGAACTTTATTATTAAAACGTATATAACTTTTATAAATATCTAGAACCACTTTTGACAACTCATTACTTAACCAGTATGATAAAGATAACGATATTTATATTTTATTTTATTAAATATATATAACGATTTAAATTAATATTATATATATTTATACGCGTATTATACGTACATAGTTTTATACTTTTACTATACTTAAACTTTACCTTTACTTTATTTTTACTTTACTTTAACTTTAATAATTCACTTTAATAATTCATAATTTAATAATTCACTTTAATAATTCATACTTTAATAATTCACTTTAATAATTCATACTTTAATAATTCACTTTAATAATTCATACTTTAATAATTCACTTTAATAATTCATACTTTAATAATTTACTTTAATAATTCAAAAATCTATTATAAATAGAATTCAATAGGTTTCATTATTTCATAGAAACTTGAAAATATTTTTCTCTAAACTCTCTCAATCGATTTACATATATATATTTACTCCGTATTATTTCAAGATATTATTAGTATACATAAAATATTACGTCAGAGTGCTGTCCGAGTGATTTCGAAATTGTTTTTCGAGTGGGATTGGATTAAGGAAATTATGGGTTATAGCTATGGAGGTGATTGGTATGGTTCATGGGTATGCTCGTGAGGTCAATATAGTGTTTATCATCTCCGTTGCGTCTACGTACCTTTCCTGCAATATTGAATCTCAATATTGATATGTGAGTACTCATAATTTAACTTTTACATACTAATAGTGTATCCCTGACTAGTGCTCGAGTATATAGGATTATACATGTTTGTACTTTTGATATTGCCTTTAGTTAGGTTATGTTGAATCCTGAATTAGTTATATATGCGACTGAGATAAGGTATAAGATATGCATGTCGTTGGAAAGCTAGCGAAAAATTAAGAACTTTTTATTTAGATATCGAATGATTTCGATGAACGAATTTGAAGTTATAGTCCATCGAATTTTTGTATTATTATTAAAAATGATTATTATTATCGTCGTTCTAGTTTTTTCTTATTATTATTATTATTATCTTTATTAATAAAAGAATTTATCATTAAAAATTGTTATTTTTTTTATTATTACTATCGTTATTATCGTTAAAGTTATAATTAGTATTATTATTATTATTATCCAATTATTATTATTATTATTATTATTATTATTATTATTATTATTATTATTATTATTATTATTATTATTATTATTATTATTATTATTATTATTATTGGTATTATTATTATTATTATCATTATTAATATATATATCATTATTTAAAAATGGTTATTGTTATTGTTATTATTATTATTACTATATTATCATTAAGATAATATTAGTATTATCGTTAATAATGTTATAGTAACTATCATTATTAATATTAGGGTAATTAAAACAAATATTTGTAACACCTAATTATTTTGATTACTATTATTATCATTATTACGAACACGATATAAAAGACGATTAAAAGCTATTAAACGAAACGATTAGGAAATAATGGGTAAGAGTATCATGATGAAATTAAAATATTATAAGATATTGATTTAGATAAAATTATCGTTCTTATTATTTCTATCATTACTATTATTATTAAAATTATCGTTAGTATTAAAACTATCATTTTAACAAAAATTATCATTTTAATAGAAATGTCATTGTTACTATAAAATATCATTATTATTATTTTAAATAGAATTATTATTTTAAAGATAATATTAAAAATTATCGTAAATATTAAAGTTATCATAATTAGAATTATCGTTTTATAATAATGTCATCTTAGTAATTATAAATATTGATATTTTTATAATAATAATTATTATTACAAAATAATACAACTTTTACTTACTATCATTATAGATATTATTTTATCAAATAAATATTTGATACAAACATATTTTACTACGTGTAATAACTTACTTTAATAATACGTATCATATTATCTTTATAATATTAAATGAACCCTATAAATTTTATTACTTAATATATATAAAAGTATATTTTATTATATAAATATAATATAAAATTTTATTTATTAATAAATAAATTATATTATTTACTCTAATAAATCTTTTAAAAATATTTAAAAATATAAAACGACGATATTTAAACTATATATTAATCATGTATAAATTTTTGGAAATTATTTTGAGTCAAATTTACTTTTGTTGACTTTTGCATATTAGTCTCGAGCATTAGGATTGTGGTACACTATGACTTGACCTAATTTATTAGACAAATATTGACCAACACATAAATATATATAATTAATTTAGGTTCGTGAATCCGAGGCCAACCTTGCACTTGTTCAATGACGTTATATGTATTTTTACTACGAAATACAGTATGGTGAGTTTCATTTGCCCTTTTTACTCTTTACGTTTTTGGGCTGAGAATACATGCAAATGCTTTATTAACTGTTTTACAATAAATATATGCGTGAGTTTTATTTGCCTTTTTACCCTTTATATTTTTAGGCTGAGAATACATGCGCAATTTTTATAAATGTTTTTCGAAATAGACACAAGTAATCGAAACTTCATTATATGGTTGAATTATCGAAATCGAATATGCCCCTTTTTATTAAGTCTGGTAATCTAAGAATTAGGGAACAGACACCCTAATTGACGCGAATCCTAAAGATAGATCTATTGGGCCTAACAAACCCCATCCAAAGTACCGGATGCTTTAGTACTTCGAAATTATATCATGTCCGAAGGAGGATCCCGGAATGATAGGGGATATTCTTATATGTATCTAGTTAATGTCGGTTACCAGGTGTTCACCATATGAATGATTATTTTTTTGTCTCTATGCATGGGACGTATATTTATGAGAACTGGAAATGAAATTCTTGTGGTCTATTAAAATGATGGAAATAAATGATTATGATAAACTAATGAACTCACCAACCTTTTGGTTGACACTTTAAAGCATGTTTATTCTCAGGTGTTAAAGAAATCTTCCGCTGTGCATTTGCTCATTTTAAAGATATTACTTGGAGTCTTTCATAGCATATTTCGAAGAACGTTGCATTCGAGTCATTGAGTTCATCAAAGATTATTATTAAATCAATTTATAGTTGGATAGTGGATATTATGAAATGGTATGCATGCCTGTCAATTTTTGATGTAAAGAAAGATTGTCTTTTAAAAACGAATGCAATGTTTGTAAAATATATCATATATAGGTCAAATACCTCGCAATGTAATCAACTATTGTGAATCGTTTATAATGTATATGAACGGGTCCTTTCAGTTGGTATCAGAGCGGTGGTCTTAGCGAACCAGGTCTGCATTAGTGTGTCTAACTGATAAGTCGTTAGGATGCATTAGTGAGTCTGGACTTCGACCGTGTCTGCATGTCAAAAGTTTTGCTTATCATTTCTAGTCAGAAATCATCTGCTTATCATCCATAGGAAATTACCTGCTTATCATTATTAGTCTAGACACGTCTTGCTACATTAATTGCATGAGTAGTGTATAGACAAACTTCATATCTTAGCGTATCTGCTAAATCATATCTTATCGTATCTGTTACTTTAAACTTTACCTGACATACCCCGCAAATTCCTCCGTAATCTATGAAATCTTTTGATCTCTATATATAGATATCCTATGTAAATAGAATACCACCCGATAGCCGAAAAATCATTTTTATATCGAAAATCCTTTATCCAATCGTACGAAATGAAATTTGTCATCAGTTCAAGTCACTCGGATTCCGAAATGGAATCTCACTCAAGCTCCGAAAGCAGTGTGACCGGAATGGATCAACCAATCAGTCATCACCTATTCTGGATGAATTGGGGATGGGTTCGTAGCCTCCTCAATCATTGGAAACAAGAAGAAGGCGATCCTTTCCATCCACCACATTGCCCTCTTGGCGAAGAACCTGAAGCACTTACCGGCGAACCTGTTCGAGACACCATTTTCTCTCTCATTTCCAGGGTATCTCGTCACGATTATATACTACATCAAATTCTAGATTTTATTTATCCGCTCGTTCCGACCGACAATCATCCTGGAATAATAGAAGAAGTAAACGAACTTCGCGCTCGGGTAGTGGCTTTGGAGAATATGGTGCAGAGATTACAAACACCAGCAGCAGCACCAGCAGCATAACCAGTACCACCATCATCAACGCCAACAGTACCATTACCACCTCTAACCACAACCGCGTTGTAAACCTCAACTTCACAATCTGTCCCACGAGCATCAACGTCATACGCACCATAGATACTAAGGAGTACCAACAACAATAACTGATGAAGTATTAATTCATAACTTCATTGGAGAAACATTCCGCGGTGATTATATAATCTCTAAAGTCTTAGAGATTATCTAATCTAGCCCTAACCATAAATCAGTTAAGCCAACCAAAATGATAGAAAGAAGAGTAGAAACCCTGACAAAAATGGTGTGTGATTAACAAGTTAAACTTGTTTTACCAACAACATCGACAGTACTGTCAACGTCACCAGCATCGTCAGTACAGTCAACATCAGATTCAACAACACCTATAACATCACAAACTCCGTCAGTTCAAGAATCACTGTGGACATCATTACGAATCAATAACGTGTATATTGTATCAACAAGTTATGAAGAATTAACCCATTCCCTCTGAAGAAATTATATATATATTTTATATATATATATATATTTTTTGAAATAAAAAACAAATCTTTCCGTGCTAAGCTATTGTGTGTGAATCTTAACTACTCAGTTAATTCATATTACAAATATGCAATAATGTACGTCCCTCACCCGCGACTTAACCATCGTTAACTACAATCTCTGTCTCAATTCAACAAATTCCAATTCCTAACAAATCAAGTATATATTTGATTTTACACTTCATCATTGATGTAACCGAAACTTTTCAGATAACATCATTCGTACTTTGCGAAGTTCACAAGAATTTAACGAAAACCAACATCACTTCTCAACAAATAACGAAGTATTGATTCATAATTTCAATATTATTGAAGAAATACTTATGTAACCTCTAAACCTTCAAGGAATTATTCAATTCTAGTTCCAACCGTAAATCGAATGAGTTTAATTTAGTATTAACTCATTAAAATCTATGTTACATCTGAGGAGAATATATACATATATATTTTCATAAAGACTGTAATAAAATTCTTATGTACAAAATATTAATTGTGAAATTTTTTTAACGGGTAGGTAATACCCGAGAGATATATATAAATTCACAATTAATATGTTACATTCTTCGAATCAGATTAAGCAAATTATCAATTATACTTTCTACTTTCACAATAATATACATTCTTTCATAGAAATCAAAACAACCATACTCATTCAAACCCAATTACGTATTCTGATTTTAAAATCTCAGAATTCAATTCGAGATATAACCGGTACCATTACTTTTAGATTCCTACATCTTTCAAAGCTATACTTTGACTTCAAAAGTGTGTTAGAACATCAAATGTATACAAACGATTACAATCTATGTTCAAACCCTTCGAAAATCTCTGAAGACACTTCAAATAATGAGCAATCGAGATGATGATCCAACCACATATTACCCACAGTTATGTACTTAAAAAGCTCTCGAAACCAAAGTCATAATTCAACACATATCTGTGTCAGATCTTTTGGCATTTATTAGCAAAAATAACCTTGCAATTCCTTTGCAAAGTAGCAAATTATATCACAGCTCCAGCAAGACAACTTCAATTTTTTCATTCGGAGTAGCCTTATCATAATTTTGATATATGTGATTACACTTTTGTTACCGGAGAACCTTTCATATTCCACCACATTAGCAATAAACTTACCAACAACTTCACTGATCTTAGCCATTCCGAAGAATCTTTATATTTATCGAAACCTCATCATTTACTCATCTGCCTCTTGTAACGAGAATTGTCATACGAATCATTGGGAGTTAGCAATCAGTATTTTGAAATCTCACAGCATGTTGACGCCAACAGTTATACATAACGTCTATTTCCAAGGCTTACATACTTCGAATGTGAAGTTTCTGAAAAACACTCTGAACCGCGAACTAGTTCTCGAAATGCTGATGAAGCAACAAAAACTGTAAACGACCTTAGCAGTAAAAAGTTTGATGATAAAGATTAGTGTATTAACAAAGCTCAGAAATAGAGAAGTTTTGGAACTGGAAAACGGATTGAGCAAAGTATGAAGGAGGCTGTGGACAAATCACAAAGACTGAACCTGCCTTCAAAGAATCCAAATGATTCAGTGTCTGCTGAAGTCATTAACGAATACCTTGCTCCTGACACTAAACCCTTACAGACAATATTCATCATCATCCTCTGATATTAGAAATTCTAAGATATCATTGTATCTTTCATTATAAATATCCTCCATATTTCTGAAGATATTTCCATAACTATTCTTATCTGGAATCATTTATCTCTTTGCGCTATCTGTATTACATCAAAAAGGAAACTGTTTAGTTCCTATACTCTGTAAACCTTTGAGTTTAAAATATGAATGTTTTTGAAGTAGTGTTGGAAACTGAAGCATGAGTTAGTATAATATAATGACACTTGATCAACGTGATTATATTACAGTAATTAATGCTGAGTTTCTAAATGGAACGTGATGATTCACAGATCATAACATCATCATGTGCCATGTTATACGACTCTTGTATTCTATTTAACCTCTAAAATATCAAGAAAATATTTCTTGATGATTCGGCCTTTTCCAAGGTATTCTAGTAATTTGACAAGTCAAGATCGTGCCATCACAATTTCCTTCCTAGAACATTAACAATGTTCATTCCGAAAATCATATTTGTGAATTCTGGACCATTACAAGCGGTGCTTAATCGCAAGAAGAAGAAACGAAAGGACAAAACTCCGAAATAGAAATTGGGGTATAAATTGCAGCAAATAAAAGAGAGCATTAACTGTGGATGACAATAATTATAGAAGATAGAAACAGAGGCTTTGAAATATAAGGGAAGATATAAAGCCCAATGACAAACCAAAAATTATAAACCATATATATCGATGCATATAGCAATATAAAGACACGGGAGAACTAGAAACACTATAAACCCAAGAGTATAGTAGAAGTAAATAGATTCTTCCGACGGTAGATGAAAAAGAAGAATGACCGATATGAAAGTTATAAGTATATCGAGAATTAGAACTGGATGGAGCATATTGATGAATACTTTAAAATATGAGTTGAGGGAGAAAGAATAGAAGGTGATGAAACATGACTAGGAACTTAGAAATCAACAGATTTAACTCACACAATGACGGAATAAGTGAATCAAACCCTCTAGTGAATAGGTTAAGCTTTTTGTGATTAATTTAGTCATACCACAACTAAATCAAGTGTGATTAGATCAACACCTAGAGCTATTATTCACCACCTGGGTGATTTGGGTTGAGAGAGAATCGGAAGAGCTCACCAGATCTGAGTGTGTGTAACAAATGAGAGGCTTAACCTAAAAATGAAGAGCATAAGACTTTATATACCCCTGCTGTTGACTCACCCGTACGATTCATCCATCACACATACGAGTTAGCTTCATCAGCCGTACTGGTGATCACTCACTCGTGTCTTCTCATTTAGATTGTAATTGTGACTTAGCTCAGCATCAACCGTGCGTATGAGCCTGTCAGCCGTACGAGTGAGGCTTCACTCGGACGTCTGACTAAGTCTAACATAGTCAAACATCCACATCTCGTTCCTGCAGTTGCTGTAACCACATACAAACACAAATAGGATAATAACGAACGATCATGGTGGCCTGTAAACTGTTGTACCTGCAATGGACGTGGGTAGATGTCTAGGGACTTGCATAAAATGCATCAACAGAAGGTGAGAGTTGTAAGAAAAGGAAGGAGGTGAATTTATAAGAAAATCTCCGACAGAACAATTAAAATGGACGATCGCATTTAAAGCGGATCCTAATTCCTTTTGTTACCGGAGAATCAAATCTTATTACAAAGATTTTCTTCAAATCCCTTGAAATCTGGAAATCAATCATATCTACGTCAAATGATAAGATGAATCTACACTTACTCATTTCACTCATCTATGTTAGCTTTATTCGTACTCTTCATATAAATGGATTGTTTATCCAAATTATTCGCTGATGATAAAACTCTAATTTTCAGCCTGTATGCATCATGAAAACATACTTATTATCATTCACGACCTTTCCACTCAAATTTCGGGACGAAATTTCTTTAACGGGTAGGTACTGTGACAACCCGGAAATTTCCAATCAAATTTAAACTTTATCTTTATAATATTCCGACACGATAAGCAAAGTTTGTTAAGGTAGATCTCAAGAATTTTAAATTTTGTTCATACACTCATTATAACCTCGACCAAATTCAGACGATTCACGAACCGTTATATATAAATAAATATGTATATATATGTATATATATATATATATATATATATATATATATATATATATATATATATATATATATATATATATATATATATATATATATATTATAACTTGAGAATATTAATAAAGTATTAAACGTATAATACTTTACATGATCGTATTTGTTTCAATATGTTTATCGATGGAATTAGAAGATAATATCAAATTGTTGATTTATCAAATACATTATGATATGATTACGGGTCTATGTTATGAGGTCCACTGTGATTTAAGAAATCTATTCTTTTTTACAACATTCGAAAAATGGTAAAGTGATTTATAAGTAAGAACGTGAAGTGTAAATAACTTAGATGTTGGATATCGACAAGTTAAGTAACTCGACATTTTTCATTAAGATGATTTCATACGTTTATTTAACCTTTGAACTTTATCCCATGCTTCAACAACAAACTGTAATTTAAAAACTTGAAACCTATTATGAATATATATGATTCTACTTTTTTAAAACATTTTATGATATAACGATTTCTATTATTTTAACCTTTAAACAAAATGATTCTTAAAAATATATTTGGTTTTGGAAAACAAAATTATTATATTTATTTGATTTAGTTTCAAACGTACAAAAACGTTTCCAGTTTAAAAAGAACTTTATTATTAAAACGTATATAACTTTTATAAATATCTAGAACCACTTTTGACAACTCATTACTTAACCAGTATGATAAAGATAACGATATTTATATTTTATTTTATTAAATATATATAACGATTTAAATTAATATTATATATATTTATACGCGTATTATACGTACATAGTTTTATACTTTTACTATACTTAAACTTTACCTTTACTTTATTTTTACTTTACTTTAACTTTAATAATTCACTTTAATAATTCATACTTTAATAATTTACTTTAATAATTCATACTTTAATAATTCACTTTAATAATTCATACTTTAATAATTCACTTTAATAATTCATACTTTAATAATTCACTTTAATAATTCATACTTTAATAATTCACTTTAATAATTCAAAAATCTATTATAAATAGAATTCAATAGGTTTCATTATTTCATAGAAACTTGAAAATATTTTTCTCTAAACTCTCTCAATCGATTTACATATATATATTTACTCTGTATTATTTCAAGATATTATTAGTATACATAAAATATTACGTCAGAGTGCTGTCCGAGTGATTTCGAAATTGTTTTTCGAGTGGGATTGGATTAAGGAAATTATGGGTTATAGCTATGGAGGTGATTGGTATGGTTCATGGGTATGCTCGTGAGGTCAATATAGTGTTTATCATCTCCGTTGCGTCTACGTACCTTTCCTGCAATATTGAATCTCAATATTGATACGTGAGTACTCATAATTTAACTTTTACATACTAATAGTGTATCCCTTACTAGTGCTCGAGTATATAGGATTATACATGTTTGTACTTTTGATATTGCCTTTAGTTAGGTTATGTTGAATCATGAATTAGTTATATATGCGACTGAGATAAGGTATAAGATATGCAAGTCGTTGGAAAGCTAGCGAAAAATTAAGAACTTTTTATTTAGATATCGAATGATTTCGATGAACGGATTTGAAGTTATAGTCCATCGAATTTTTGTATTATTATTAAAAATGATTATTATTATCGTCGTTATTATCGTCGTTCTAGTTTTTTCTTATTATTATTATTATTATTATTATCTTTATTAATAAAAGGATTTATCATTAAAAATTGTTATTTTTTTTATTATTACTATCGTTATTATCGTTAAAGTTATAATTAGTATTATTATTATTATCCAATTATTATTATTATTATTATTATTATTATTATTATTATTATTATTATTATTATTATTATTATTATTATTATTATTATTATTATTATTATTATTATTATTATTATAATTATTGGTATTATTATTATTATTATTATCATTATTAATATATATATCATTATTTAAAAATGGTTATTGTTATTGTTATTATTATTATTACTATATTATCATTAAGATAATTATTAGTATTATCGTTAATAATGTTATAGTAACTATCATTATTAATATTAGGGTAATTAAAACAAATATTTGTAACATCTAATTATTTTGATTACTATTATTATCATTATTACAAAGACGATATAAAAGACGATTAAAAGCTATTAAACGAAACGATTAGGAAATAATGGGTAAGAGTATCATGATGAAATTAAAATATTATAAGATATTGATTTAGATAAAATTATCGTTCTTATTATTTTTATCATTACTATTATTATTAAAATTATCGTTAGTATTAAAACTATCATTTTAACAAAAATTATCATTTTAATAGAAATGTCATTGTTACTATAAAATATCATTATTATTATTATTTTAAATAGAATTATTATTTTAAAGATAATATTAAAAATTATCGTAAATATTAAAGTTATCATAATTAGAATTATCGTTTTATAATAATGTCATCTTAGTAATTATAAATATTGATATTTTTATAATAATAATTATTATTACAAAATAATACAACTTTTACTTACTATCATTATAGATATTATTTTATCAAATAAATATTTGATACAAACATATTTTACTACGTGTAATAACTTACTTTAATAATACGTATCATATTATCTTTATAATATTAAATGAACCCTATAAATTTTATTACTTAATATATATAAAAGTATATTTTATTATATAAATATAATATAAAATTTTATTTATTAATAAATAAATTATATTATTTACTCTAATAAATCTTTTAAAAATATTTAAAAATATAAAACGACGATATTTAAACTATATATTAATAATGTATAAATTTTTGGAAATTATTTTGAGTCAAATTTACTTTTATTGACTTTTGCATATTAGTCTCGAGCATTAGGATTGTGGTACACTATGACTTGACCTAATTTGTTAGGCAAATATTGACCAACACATAAATATATATAATTAATTTAGGTTCGTGAATCCGAGGCCAACCTTGCACTTGTTCAATGACGTTATATGTATTTTTACTACGAAATACAGTATGGTGAGTTTCATTTGCCCTTTTTACTCTTTACGTTTTTGGGCTGAGAATACATGCAAATGCTTTATTAACTGTTTTACAATAAATATATGCGTGAGTTTTATTTTCCT
Source organism: Rutidosis leptorrhynchoides (assembly GCF_046630445.1). NCBI lineage: Eukaryota > Viridiplantae > Streptophyta > Magnoliopsida > Asterales > Asteraceae > Rutidosis > Rutidosis leptorrhynchoides. Next base: position 83,818,619 of record NC_092341.1, on the reverse strand, counting down.
TTTTACCCTTTATATTTTTGGGCTGAGAATACATGCGCAATTTTTATAAATGTTTTTCGAAATAGACACAAGTAATCGAAACTTCATTATATGGTTGAATTATCGAAATCGAATATGCCCCTTTTTATTAAGTCTGGTAATCTAAGAATTAGGGAACAGACACCCTAATTGACGCGAATCCTAAAGATAGATCTATTGGGCCTAACAAACCCCATCCAAAGTACCAGATGCTTTAGTACTTCGAAATTATATCATGTCCGAAGGAGGATCCCGGAATGATAGGGGATATTCTTATATGTATCTAGTTAATGTCGGTTACCAGGTGTTCACCATATGAATGATTATTTTTTTGTCTCTATGCATGGGACGTGTATTTATGAGAACTGGAAATGAAATTCTTGTGGTCTATTAAAATGATGGAAATAAATGATTATGATAAACTAATGAACTCACCAACCTTTTGGTTGACACTTTAAAGCATGTTTATTCTCAGGTGTTAAAGAAATCTTCCGCTGTGCATTTGCTCATTTTAAAGATATTACTTGGAGTCTTTCATAGCATATTTCGAAGAACGTTGCATTCGAGTCATTGAGTTCATCAAAGATTATTATTAAATCAATTTATAGTTGGATAGTGGATATTATGAAATGGTATGCATGCCTGTCAATTTTTGATGTAAAGAAAGATTGTCTTTTAAAAACGAAAGCAATGTTTGTAAAATATATCATATATAGGTCAAATACCTCGCAATGTAATCAACTATTGTGAATCGTTTATAATGTATATGAACGGGTCCTTTCACTGTGGGCATAAGGAACCCGATATTTAAGAACGTTTTATTTGAATAAATGAGCTGAAATTTTAGCTGAAAGTGATCAATCGGACTTGCAATCCATAATTATTCATAGTGTCTTCAGAACGGTCTGAACGATCAATGAGGGATATCACCTAGTTTACCATACTGTAGGTGAACCTATCCTTGGATGAAATGAAAACACAGTTCCGCAATGTAACTTCATCCTTTCAGTTACATGTTGAAGTTAGGGTTAACGTTAACTAGAGCAACATACAGTTGCAACCAATGAAAGAAGAAATATATAGAGTATCCACCTGAGTGTCATAGATGTTTTAAGCAGTCTCTTCCCCAAAATGGATAACGAGATTCATAGGTTCTCAAAGTATCTTATATGACATTTCCGAAAGAAAGTCGCACGAAAGGTGTGGTCCTGAACGAGAGTGAACTCTTCGAGTGGTTCGTTTTGAATTTTTCCGTGTACTTAAGGGGATGTGCGGAGGAGAAGATACGTGAACTCTTGGTCCTAAAGAATGGTTTACTCCGAGTGGAAAAGAGTCTCAAAAAAAAAAATCCTTGTGTTCTTAATGTACAGTTTCATAGAGATGAGGTTTACGAGGGTGTTGTGATTTGCCGTGAAGTATTGAGAACGGTAACCCACCTAGTACCTTTCCTACAATAGGGTGACCAATGAGTGTACCTCAGAAAAACTGATTTATCGGCCCGCGTTTTTGTCATGTCTAGCTTTAAAAAGACATTTTATGGGTGCAAAGATTTTCTAACAAATTTTATAAAACCGCCATCCAAAGTGGCTCAAGAGTTTTTAACAAAGATCTTAATAGTAAGTTTCATCCCTAACAGGGGCGAGAAAAAGTGTTATCCATACATGGTGTAGTCTAATACGAAAACCTTTAATAAAATCAACCAAGGGAGTGGTGAAAATCAAGCCTTTGAACGCTTGTTGTGACCACGTAAACGGAACGAAGTTCCTAGTAAATTTAGAAGTAGGTACAACGTGTACCATTTTGCTCAAAACTATTTGACTTAAGTTGAATAACTCGGTAAAGGAGCGGTTTTTAAATAATTTGAAGATATAACTTAGTATCAAAATAAGTAAGTATAAATTTATACATATATGATTTTATAAATCGTTTAAGTGACCTAAAAGTTTTTAGTACTTTCATTGTCTGTAAATCTTGTGAGGACTGCACAAATAAACAACATGTAAATTTTTTTGATAAACATAGTTTTTCGTATTTCAAAGGTTACGAGTTGGAATAAAAAAAAAATTTGAGTGGAAAAACTCTGAATCATCAGGTGACCAGTTACTAGGTAATGAAAACTAATGACATAAATGTAGTTTTAGTAATTATCAGGACACAAGTCTTTGGGCCAAAAATATTCACGTGCGAAGTCGTTGCTAAAAAGTGAGGTACGAAGGATAGAGCACGAGGATGAGTAGTTAATTGCTTCTTGAATTTGCAAAGTGCCAAACAGGTTATGACTAGTATTAAAGTCGGAATAATGATGGTTTTAATACCACTAAATGAGAATCCCTTGGAATGAGTCAGGTCTTAGAGCTATGTAAGAAAATGCATTGTTCCAACAGGTGTGGTGAAATAAATCCATGGGGTAACGCAATAGTTTTGAATGGTTTAAGTGTTAGCGGATGTCCGAAGGCCTTGCATGATGTGGTAGTCAGTGCCTTTATCACATGCTCATGAATCTCTCGATTTCAATGGTTATAAAGCCTTTATGATGACTTGGATACGAATAACACGAAAATTTTTATATAATAAGCAACGAAAGTTTTATAGAAATTGTTTATGATGACAATGTAAGTGAAGGAGCGAAGTTCTTAGTAAATTAGGGTTATGTGCAATACGTACCGTTCAAAGTATAATATCCTTTGAATGAAAGATTTGATTTGTAAAAGTGAAAGTAAAGTTTCATATGCATTTGCCAAAAATGAGTAATTATTTACTTTATTTTATATAATGGGTACGATTTGAAATTTTTTTGCGTGAATGGCAAACAAAATAATTTTTTTTTTTTAGAGCTTTGAGGGGGGAGCACAGTAAGATAATGTGTGTAAAATTTTGGCAAACAAAATTTTCATATTTCGGAGGTTACAAGTTGGAAAAGGTTGATGAGAATCGAGTAAAAGACTTTTGAAAATCTCGAGTGATATTTGAGGTAATAAAAGTCGTTGAATTTATATGTGAGTGACGACTATTAGTAGAGCACAAGTCCTTTGACCCAAAATGTTTAAGTGAAGTTGTTGCTTATAAGTGAGATACGAATGGGAGAGTATGAGGGTCAGAGTTAACCACTCATTGATTTTAGGAAAATTTCGAACTGAATTGACCAATATCGAGGTAAGAAGGATGACGTTGTGGTTTTCATTGAATAAGAAATTCCTCGTACTAAGTTAGTATTTAGAGTTGCGTAAGAATGAGTATCAAATGTGATTCTTGGGAAATCTTCAATATAGAATTTGAATTGCTGAAGTGACGGAATACAATTTCCTTTATGTACCGTTGTGCAAGTTTGTTCATTGTATCAGTTTCTTTCATGGCTAGGAGGTGAGCAGTTTTGGCGAGATGGTTAATAATAACCCAGATGATGTCCTAACCGCCTTACCATCTCTGGTAGCTTAGTGATGAATTCCTTCCCATTTTCATTGTGGGATTTCGGGTTTGTAACTAATAAGGTTCAGTTTTCGGGTTACATCTCTTCCCATAATAGTTTTACCATTCTTGCGAGGTTTAGAAAAAATTTTCCTCATTATAAATAAATTCCGCTTTCATTCTTGAAAGTCAGTTCGTCCCAACTATTTCATCAAAGTGTAATGACCCGGAATTTTCCAACCAAATTATACTTATGAGATTAATATTTACATAAATTAAACCATACCAACATGATAAGCAATCCAAATTGTTGAGACTTGTGTTTTTGAAAAGAGTTTTACACAACGTTTGACCGTCCAATATGACCGATGATATCACGAACTATATAACATACGATAATTATACGTTTGTGTATATATATGTATTTATATATATTTAACATGATTTAAGGATGGTTTAACATATCATTGTGTACTAATGACAATGAGTTATAAGTATATTTTGAAACTACTAACTTAAGTTTTCAAAACGATAACTATACTTAACATTCTTTGATATATATACTTATAATCTATAATGCTTATACATGTATCGTATATATAATGTATTTAATCACTTTTTAAGGACTTAAATACATAAAACAATATAAGTATATTCACAAAAGATAGCTATATTTGAATTCTCATTCCGTTTCCTCAAGATTTTTATACGTATATCTAGGGTATATGTACCCGTATCATACCCAGCTTCTATACGTATTTACTATTGGAATATACACATCAAATCAACATCCTAATCAACATTATTACTGCCCTAGATATGAGGTAACTAGGATTTGTCAAGTAGTATGAATTATTAGTAAGAAAACAAAATTAGGAATCCTTTTCTTTCTTTATAAACTAAAAACGTTTTTATAAATGAACACCATTTCTTCACTTTATTTTCTCATATCTACACCCTCGTTTATCTCTCAAAATACTCCTAACTTCATACTTGATCATCTCCAAGCATTTTCCCCATCATTTAGCTTCAATTACAAGCCTTAAACACCATAAGAAAACTCTTTCAAGAACATATCAAAATAACCACCCATTTGAAGAAGTTTACTTCCAACCTTTTGATCTAACTCCACCACTCTTTGATTCCAAGATTATTTCTTATCTTTTGCAGTAACTTTGTCCAAGTAACTTGAGGTAGTAACTTTGTTCATAATCTTATTCAATTCATATTCATATAGCTATCTTATTTTGTGGTATAAAATTTTAACAACAAGAACATGGTTTGAATGATTTCAAACTTGTTCGCAAACTAAATAGATCCTTCTAACTTGACTTTTAAAACACTTCAAGACCTGTAATATATCATAATGATATGCTAACCTAACAAAATATAACTTGGTTTTACAAAGAACATCTTAAAAACTGAATCTACGTCGTCAGAGTGCAACCGGGGGCTGTTTTGGGTTGAATAATTAAAAACCATCTTGAACTTTGAATTGGAAGTTCATGTTCTGGAAAAATGATATTTCTTATGAATATGTTAACACATAAAAATTTCATAGTTTAACTCAAAGTGTAAGTATTTTTAGAAAAATGATCATTAAATGTTGTTTTTATGATGGAAAATGATCACTTTCATAAGTTTCACCAAAGTTTGACCTATAACCTATGATTTCGATTACAAACTAAGGTATTTTTAGTTCATATTATTAAAATTTGACTCGATCCAAGGAAGTGGCAAGTTGAACCAACAAAAACGGAGTTGTAATGAAGAAACTACGACTAAAACAAGATTGGGTATCCGAAGCTAGTTTAGCTACGAAAATATTTGGAGAAAAAGTAAATTAATCATATCTTTTCTAATTAATATGATATTTTATATATATTTACTTATGATTTGATTTTATATATTTCAGGACCACCCGTAAACAACACGAGAAGATTAATCATAAGACCTCATGATTGTACGCAACACGTCATTTGACAACACGGTACTTTTTGTACGCAACACGTCATTTGACAACATGGTACCATGGGTTGAGATTAATTCTGATCAATACGAATATGATGGGGTCTTTATTTATTTTATTTAAGCAACTAATTGTGGACCACTAATATCGGACTGCTAACTACGGACTAAGAAAATATTAAAAGTATTAAAAGTATATATATATATATATATGTTACGATTACTTAAAAAGAAATTATGTTGATATATTATATATAAGGTTAGGTTCGTGATATCTATCGGAGACCAAGTCGAATTAAATACCTTCAAGGCAAAAGTGAGTTTCATTTGCTTCCTTTTTTTAATTGCTTTTGCAATATATATTTTTGAGCTGAGAATACATGCGCTGCTTTTATAAATGTTTACAAAATAGACACAAGTACATAAAAATATATTCTACGTTGAGTTGTACCACTGACATATTTCCCTGTAGCTTGGTAACTATTATTTACATGGGTATTGTAAACGCGAATCCTGTTGATAGATCTATCGGGCCTGACAACCCCAACCGGACTGGACGACCAGTATTCAACGGTTGCACAGTACTTCGTTTTGGTGACTACACTTGGTACGGTGTAGTGAGATTTCATAATAAAGGGAATATGCGACGTTGATTAAATGTTAAGTATGGTTACCAAGTGCTCAACCACTTAGAATGCTTTACATACACTTGCGAGTGTATTATGTTTATGATTATGAAATCTTGTGGTCTATTAACATATTGAAATGATTGTTATGATAAAACTATGAACTCATCAACCTTTTGGTTGACACTTTAAAGCATGTTTATTCTCAGGTACGAATTAAGTCTTCCGATGTGCATTTTCTCAATATAAGGACATTACTTAGAGCCGATCATCACAATGGGACCAAATGTTGATGACTTCGTCCAGGTGGATTAGGACGGGTCCTTTCAGTTGGTATCAGAGCGGTGGTCGTAGCGAACCAGGTCTTACATTAGTGTGTCTAACTAGTAGTTGTTAGGATGCATTAATGAGTCTGGACTTCGACCGTGTCTACATGTCAAAAGTTTTGCTTATCATTTCTAGTCGGAAATCATCTGCTTATCATCCTTAGGAAATTACCTGCCTATCATTCATAAGGCTAGACACGTTTTATTACATTTACTGCATTGATAGTGTATAGACGAATTCTTATCTTAGCATATCTGTTATTGCGAACTTTGACTGATATCTTTTCAAAGATTCTCCGTAATTTACGGGATTTTGGTATTATATATACATATGTAAATTATGTATTGAAGAGTACCAAATCTAACTCCTATAATCTATTCCATACCAAAAATTCATTTTCCCCATTATACAAGATGGATTCCGCATCTAGTTCGAATTCTTCAGATTCCGACAGTTATGCCGATATGGATTTCCATTCGGGCTCCGAAAGCAGCGTCACCGGAATGGATCAACCAATTTCCCATCATCTATTCTGGATGAATTGGGGATGGGTTCGTAATATACTAAATCACTGGAGACAAGAAGAAGGTGATCCATTCCATCCACCAAATTGCCCTCTTGGTGATGAACCTGAAGCACTTACCGGCGAACCTATTCGAAACACCATTTTCTCTCTCATTTCTAGAGTATCTCGTCACGATTATATACTATCCCATATTACAAATCTTGTTCATTCGCTCGCTCCAACCGCCAATCATCCCGGTGTACTAGCAGAAGTTAACGAACTTCGCGCTCGCGTGACGGCTTTTGGAGAACATGGTGCGAAGGTTGCAAACACCAGCAGCAGCACCAGCAGCATAATCAACACCACCATCAATAACATCAACAATACCATCATCACCACTAACAAACAACATCCGCATCACACGTCTCGACATCATAATCTGTCCCACAAACATCAACATCATACGCACCATAGATATCAAGGAGTACCAACAATAATGAACGATGAAGTATTGATCCATAACTTCATTGATATTCTGCGAAGAATATGTGGTTTCAAAAAGTTTTAGAGATTTCTTATTCTAGCTCAAACCGAAAAGCAAATGAGATTAATATCATATTAACTCATTAAATTCATGATTTCATCTGAAGAAAATATATATGTATATATGTTTTCATAAAGATTGTAATTAAAAGTTCTTTTGTACAAAATATTAATGGTGAAATTTTTTTTTGACGGGTAGGTAATACCCGAGGAATAATTAGATTTCATCTTAATAAGTTACATTGTACATTCGTCGAAGCTGATTCAACAGTCATTTACTATCCTACTTACAACCACCGATATATGTATCCGTTCACCGCAGAATAACCATTTTCATTCAATTTCATATTTGGATTTTGACTTCCCAGAATCCAACAAGTGGCATATGAAGAAAACATATGACAAAATAAAATCTGTTAGAAAAAAACAAATTAACTATGAAAAATTTTGTTAAGAATCCACGCTAACTGTTCCTAGCTAACTGATTACATTTTATTTATCGCAGTTTATTTATCGCAATTTAATTATCGCACTTTTATTTATCGTCGTTTAATTTCTGTAATTATTTTACGCACTTTAAATATCGGGACATGTATACAATGTTTTGACATATCATATCGACGCATCTATATATATTATTTGGAATCGCCATAGACACTCTATATGCAGTAATGATCGAGTTCTCTATACAGGGTTGAGGTTGATTCTACGATAATATATATAGTTTGAGTTGTGATCGAGTCTGAGACGTATACGGGTCACGACACGTATTAATTAATTCGTATATTATATATTAAACTATATATGAATTATTGGACTGTTACTGTGGACTATCGACTGTGGACTAATGACATTGGACAATTAAAATGAATTAAAATATTGATTATAACATCGGAAACTAAACATTTCTTCAAGATTGCCACTTGATTTCATCTTAAACCTCATTGTATCTCGACGATTACAATCAGCGTTCAAATCTATCATGATTCTTAAAAACAACTCAACCGAGAGGATAAACCAACCGCACTTCATCTACGGAAGAAAAGATTGATACATATAGTTATGCACCTGAAAAACCCTCGGAAACTGAGTAAACGTTTAACACGTATCTGTTCTAGTTCCTTTGACATTGTTATTACCGAAGATCGTTTTGCAATCCCTTTCCAAAGTAGCTAATTTTGTCACAGCTCCAGCAAGTCAACTCCGACTTTTCATCCGAAACAACTTTATTATAACCTCGATATATATGCGTACACTTTATTGTTACTGGGGAACCTTTTATATTCCACAATATTAACATCAGCGATTAATCATTCTAAAAACACAATTCTCCTGAAACTACCTCGGTTTGATAACCGATGACCCAGATCAGTTAACTTTGAAAATGCTGACGAAGCAGCATGTTGTAGATGATCTTAATGGCCAAAAGTTTGATGATAAAGAAAGGAGTGTTAGGAACACTCGATAGAAAATTTAGTACCGAAAAGCGGATTATGCGAAACTATGAAGAAAGCCATGGACAAATCACAAAGAATAAGTTTTCCTTCAAAGAATCCAAATGATTCTGTGCCTGCTGAAATCGTTAGCAAACATCTTATTTCTCATTCTAAACCTTCACAGATAAATCTTCTTCATCATCCATTGATATTAGAAATTCTAAGATATTCTCGTATGTTCTATTATAAATATCCTCCATATTTCTGGCGATATTTTCACAACTATTCTTATCTGAGATCATTTATCTCTCTGTAATATCTGCAACATAAAAGAAACTGTGTTAATTTCTAAATTCTGAAACCTTCGAGTTTAAAATATGAATGTTTTGAAGTAGTGTTGGGAACTGAAGCATGGATTAGTATAATATAATGACACTTGATCAACATCATTATATTACAGTAAGTCATGCTGAGTTTCTAATAAAGCATGTTGATTCACAGTACCATCATCATGTGCCATTTACATGACTCTTACATTCTATCTAATCTCTAAATATATCAAGAGAAAATTTTTCTGGATGACTCGGTCATCTCCAGGGTATTCTGATAATTTAACAAATCAAAATCGTTCTATTACCATTTTCTTCTTAGAGCATTAGCTATGTTCATTCTGAATTTCATATCTACGAATTCCGGACCATTACTCGCTTGATTCGAAGTCGGGAAGAGAAAACGAAAGCATGAAGCTCCGAAAAATAAGGAAGAATATAAACTCCGATAATAACCCCGAAATTACAAACCGTGTATATCGATGCAGATAGCAATATAGAGACACGGGAGAATTAGAAACACTATAAACACAAGAGTATAGTAGAAGTAAATAGATTCTTCTGGTGGTAGATGAAAAAGAAGAATGACAGATATAAAAGTTAGGAGTATATCAAGAATCAGGACTGGATGGAGCATATTGATGAATGCTTTAAAGTAAGAATCAAGGGAGAAAGAATAGAAGGTGTGAGTCGTGAAAAATAAGGAAACGAAGGGGTGAATTTATAGTGAAATATCCGACAGAGAAATCGAAACAGATTATTGCATATAATCAAAGAAGATCCTGATTTCCTTAATCACCAAAGAACCAAATCTTATTACGTAAGATTCTCTTTAAATCCCTTAAATCCCGGAAATCAATCATAACTACGTCATCGGTTAAGACGAATATATTTTACTAATCTCACTCTTTTACGATAGTCTCATTTATATTCTTCACATAATCGAATCGTTTTATCTACATTACTCAATGATGATAAAACTCCATTATCACCTAATATTTGTCATGAAAACCTTCTTATTGTTATCCATAACAACCTCTATCAAATTTCGGGGACGAAATTTCTTTAACGGGTAGGTACTGTAATGACCCGGAATTTTCCAACCAAATTATACTTATGAGATTAATATTTACATAAATTAAACCATACCAACATGATAAGCAATCTAAATTGTTGAGACTTGTGTTTTTGAAAAGAGTTTTACACAACGTTTGACCGTCCAATATGACCGATGATATCACGAACTATATAACATACGATAATTATACGTTTGTGTATATATATGTATTTATATATATTTAACATGATTTAAGGATGGTTTAACATATCATTGTGTACTAATGACAATGAGTTATAAGTATATTTTGAAACTACTAACTTAAGTTTTCAAAACGATAACTATACGTAACATTCTTTGATATATATACTTATAATCTATAATGCTTATACATGTATCGTATATATAATGTATTTAATCACTTTTTAAGGACTTAAATACATAAAACAATATAAGTATATTCACAAAAGATAGCTATATTTGAATTTTCATTCCGTTTCCTCAAGATTTTTATACGTATATCAAGGGTATATGTACCCGTATCATACCCAACTTCTATACGTATTTACTATTGGTATATACACATCAAATCAACATCCTAATCAACATTATTACTGCCCTAGATATGAGTTAACTAGGATTTGTCAAGTAGTATGAATTATTAGTAAGAAAACAAAATTAGGAATCCTTTTCTTTCTTTATAAACTAAAAACGTTTTTATAAATGAACACCATTTCTTCACTCTATTTTCTCATATCTACACCCTCGTTTATCTCTCAAAATACTCCTAACTTCATACTTGATCATCTCCAAGCATTTTCCCCATCATTTAGCTTCAATTACAAGCCTTAAACACCATAAGAAAACTCTTTCAAGAACATATCAAAATAACCACCCATTTGAAGAAGTTTACTTCCAACCTTTTGATCTAACTCCACCACTCTTTGATTCCAAGATTATTTCTTATCTTTTGCAGTAACTTTGTCCAAGTAACTTGAGGTAGTAACTTTGTTCATAATCTTATTCAATTCATATTCATATAGCTATCTTATTTTGTGGTATAAAATTTTAACAACAAGAACATGGTTTGAATGATTTCAAACTTGTTCGCAAACTAAATAGATCCTTCTAACTTGACTTTTAAAACACTTCAAGACCTGTAATATATCATAATGATATGCTAACCTAACAAAATATAACTTGGTTTTACAAAGAACATCTTAAAAACTGAATCTACGTCGTCAGAGTGCAACCGGGGGCTGTTTTGGGTTGAATAATTAAAAACCATCTTGAACTTTGAATTGGAAGTTCATGTTCTGGAAAAATGATATTTCTTATGAATATGTTAACACATAAAAATTTCATAGTTTAACTCAAAGTGTAAGTATTTTTAGAAAAATGATCATTAAATGTTGTTTTTATGATGGAAAATGATCACTTTCATAAGTTTCACCAAAGTTTGACCTATAACCTATGATTTCGATTACAAACTAAGGTATTTTTAGTTCATATTATTAAAATTTGACTCGATCCAAGGAAGTGGCAAGTTGAACCAACAAAAACGGAGTTGTAATGAAGAAACTACGACTAAAACAAGATTGGGTATCCGAAGCTAGTTTAGCTACGAAAATATTTGGAGAAAAAGTAAATTAATCATATCTTTTCTAATTAATATGATATTTTATATATAATTACTTATGATTTGATTTTATATATTTCAGGACCACCCGTAAACAACACGAGAAGATTAATCATAAGACCTCATGATTGTACGCAACACGTCATTTGACAACACGGTACTTTATGTACGCAACACGTCATTTGACAACATGGTACCATGGGTTGAGATTAATTCTGATCAATACGAATACGATGGGGTCTTTATTTATTTTATTTAAGCAACTAATTGTGGACCACTAATATCGGACTGCTAACTACGGACTAAGAAAATATTAAAAGTATTAAAAGTATATATATATATATATATATGTAACGATTACTTAAAAAGAAAATATGTTGATATATTATATATAAGGTTAGGTTCGTGATATCTATCGGAGACCAAGTCGAATTAAATACCTTCAAGGTAAAAGTGAGTTTCATTTGCTCCCTTTTTTAGTTGCTTTTGCAATATATATTTTTGAGCTGAGAATACATGCGCTGCTTTTATAAATATTTACAAAATAGACACAAGTACTTAAAAATATATTCTACGTTGAGTTGTACCACTGACATATTTCCCTGTAGCTTGGTAACTATTATTTACATGGGTATTGTAAACGCGAATCCTGTTGATAGATCTATCGGGCCTGACAACCCCAACCGGACTGGACGACCAGTATTCAACGGTTGCACAGTACTTCGTTTTGGTGACTACACTTGGTACGGTGTAGTGAGATTTCATAATAAAGGGAATATGCGACGTTGATTAAATGTTAAGTATGGTTACCAAGTGCTCAACCACTTAGAATGCTTTACATACACTTGCGAGTGTATTATGTTTATGATTATGAAATCTTGTGGTCTATTAACATATTGAAATGATTGTTATGATAAAACTATGAACTCACCAACCTTTTGGTTGACACTTTAAAGCATGTTTATTCTCAGGTACGAATTAAGTCTTCCGATGTGCATTTGCTCAATATAAGGACATTACTTAGAGCCGATCATCGCAATGGGACCAAATGTTGATGACTTCGTCCAGGTGGATTAGGACGGGTCCTTTCAGTAAGCTTCCTAACTTGATGAGTATTAGATTAATCTTAAAGTTCATCCCAACTATTGCATCCAATTTCTCAAATTGATGGGTTAGGTTAATCTTAGGGTTCATTCCAACCAATCTTATTATACTGCCGTGAAAATTTTATCAATCTTCTCAAATAACATTTGCCTGTGCGTAGGTAACTAATCCCTTTTCAACTACTACATTACAACTTCCAAGTTTGGTTAACATGAGGTCATCTCCAAATGACCCACCTGTTAATCTTAAAGTACTACCTTAAATTATTCCTCTATCTCTGCCAGTTTATCATTTGCTTGTCCTCTAGAATACTTAACTCTCATGGTTGTTAATGGCTTATTAGTCATGACACTAAAGTTCTTAGATATAAGGTTTCTATCGCTCTAGTATTAAACAGCCTTGTGACAATAAAACGTTGTGAAGAAACGTACCCTAACTAAAATCAGGATCCATGCAAAACTCCATAACGATTGCTTTACCGCAGGTAATTTTAAAGTTTTTTCCTATATGAGAACTTTTTCCCTTAAATGACTAGGGTGTCGATATCTATAGCAAATTTTCGGGTTATCAATTCTGCAGTCAAGGCCCCTCTTGTACAGTATCTTGGCTACGTGGTTATTCCTTCCCTACCTTTAACAGGCTACAATGTGTATGCTCAAGTAATTCCTGACAAAATTCTCCCTGGATCACCCCATATTCCTCATGTAGTAACATTGGAACTTCTGCATGATTTACTTCAATATAATCACGCTGGCCTGGCGTCATTATATTGTAGTAAATCTTACGTTCATTCCAATATCATTTCATATGGTTAATGTAACGTGATCACTTCCAATTATACACAATTTCATCTAACGGTGCTTTATCTATGCCATCTCAAAACAGAATCGACATAACTAATCTCACAGTTTCTCGATGCGGGTGCGTAGGTTCCGTAGGTCATGTATTAATGCCTAAGTGTCCCGAAGTTTCTTCAAAGGTTCGGATTCAGGTAACGTTGTTAGGTTCCTTCTAGATATTCATTCCTGGTCTCGCGTCAGGTTGTACGTGTAGCAAGTAGTGATATGATACGTGTCGAGGTGACTCACAAGTCTTTGGGTATGGCTGAGTATTAGTAGAAGGCACTATGACCTCATTAAAGGGAATGCCTTCCCGACTTCTCCAATGTCTAGGAGTGGTAGGGACCTAAGTGCAGAAGTGTCGTTAGATCGTTGAGCAGTTGTGAAGAATGAAAGAGTTAAGTGACGGTTATGAAAGCGTACAGTGTATGTGTCAACTGAACAATCTTCTAGATTGCGTGAAGTAATGTTTCGATCTCTGGAATGGTGGAACAGTAGTAACAGGTGGATTACACTACTAGTTCTTAGGGTTAGACGAGTGGGAAAGTAGTTCAGGAAAACATCTGAACCGGGAAGGATAAGTTCTCCAAGTCGGTATAGCGGATAGTAGACAGGTAGCAAGAGCGTAATCAGGCATAACAACTACAGCAGCCTAGATTGTTTACAGCAGCACGTAGCATGGCAATAGTAACAGTATCATACCGAGGTAACATGCTAAAGGCAGATAGTGGCATACAGTAATGTAACACAGTAGCATGCAATCGAAAGTAGGTAATATCATGCAGTAGTGTAAACAAGTAGTAGCATACGATATATAGTAGTAAAAGCAAGCAGCAGTATGCAGTAAGTTCAGCGGAAACAAGTAAACTAGCAAGTTGTAGATTAGTCCTATTAGTGAATCCTACTCGGGTCCGTCTTAGACTCACTAATGCAACCTAATTCCCTACAACCAATGCTCTGATACCAAATGTGATGCCCCGTACAATACCATCATGTACGAATCATCAACAACATGATAATTACAAGGTCAAACACTATATGCTATTTCAAAATACGTTTGCATTCATGATAAAAAGGTGACGTCATAAACAACGTCAAAACTTTTACATCCAAAAGTATGCTTCAATGAACGGAAGCAAATATAATAGTGCGTGACCCATAGGTCATTACAAATCATAGTTCAAAAGTATTAAAGTTTGAATGCAAGTTAAACAGTTCATGCGGTGATAACTCTAGAGCAGCGGGTGTCTACAGCAAGACTAGCACGACAGCGGAAGCAAATAACCTTAAGCACCTGAGAAAAACATGCTTAAAAACGTCAACACAAAGGTTGGTGAGCTATAGTTTAAGTATAAAAGTATGTAAGGTAAGCCACGAGATTTCAGTGCTACAAAGAGCGTTTCAAAACAGTAATCCAAATCCGTATGTTTAAGTATATGCTCAACCGTGGGCACTCGGTAACTAACTTAACGTTTATACCCCCTAAAAGTACACTTGCCAAGTGTGTATGTTTACGAAGTATTAAACACTCATTAAATGCTAGCGCTACTAGCCAGAGTGGGGATGTCAAACCCTATGGATCAATATCTAAGATTCGCGTTCACCGGTTCAAAAATCAATGACTAAACGTTACCGAGCTAAAGGGAATGTTTCTGCCGTTATATAACCCACACATATATAAGTTTAAGTACTCGTTCCTAGTATGTAAAACATAAAATCCGCATGTATTCTCAGTTCCCAAAATAAGTTAAAGTAAAAAGGGAATGCTATAACTCACAATGATAAAGTAGCGGTAAAGTATGACTCGGAAAGTAAGCAAGTAATGAAGGTTGTCCAAACGGGTCCTCAACCTAAGTCAAATAGTACTAAGTTAGTAAATCGTCCGAATAGGTTTAAAAGTATGTAAATAAGGTCTTAAAGGTCATCATCATTCATCATCAAACATAAGGCGTAAAGTAAGTTTTGTTTATGAAAGTAGTTTAAAACAAAGGCTGAGTTCGGTCAGTCACCACGGCCTCTAAACCTACTGAAATAAGGTGAGACCAGTGGCCATGGCTCCGTATATGAGTCCTTTAGTTGTGGTAAAAATCCCAGAAGTAAACTCGTCTTCGTTTGACCGTGGCGACGGTCTAAGTGCGAGTAGGTCAGAATTTTCTGCACAACGTTAAATGGACATAGTGACGATCGGAGGGCCATAAATCCTAAACCGTAACTCGGATTAAGACGAGTCCTATATGAAAAGTTATATAATTGAACAGATCTATCTGAAAATAAACATTAAAACAGCCCAGGTCTTACTGATCAGACCCAGAAACAGCAAAACAGTAGGGTCAGTAGGTTCCGGTGGTTCTTGGTGCTCGATGCTTATCGTGGTTCTCATCCTTGATGCATATAGCTTCAAGTGTACAACCCGTTGATGTGTTTGCATCCTTTTCACCAAGTTTTGACCATCATAATCCAAGTGTAAGTCTAAGACATGAAGCACAACTCACTTAAGTGTTGCAAGTGTTTTGATGAACCAAAGTTACATCAAAGTCTTAGATTCAACACATACATGAAATGTAAAAGTAATATTAACCAAGTTTTGACTATTATAACACAAGTGTAGGTCTAAGACATGTAGCACAACTCACTTAAGAGTTGTATGAAGTTTGATGAACCAAAGTTACATCAAAGTCTTAGATCTAACACATGCATGAACTTTAAAACTAATAATAAGTTACAAACTTGAAAGTAAACTTAGGAAATCAAGATCTTGAGTTGTAGAACATAGTTCTTAGTTTGATCTTGAAGATCCAAGACTCAAAAGTCTAGATCTAACATAAGTGTACCAAGTTATAATTTAAAGAAAGCTTACTTACATGTTCTTGAACTTTTAAAGTTAACTTTTAGTTCAAGATTAATGAGATCAAGGTTAACTAGTAACACTTGACCAATAACAACCAACAAACATGAAATTAAAGTGCAAGTAAATGAAGTAAATAAGCTAAGTAAACAAGTAACTAGTAACTAGTTCATGGGTTGTTCATACTTTAAAGATTCAAACCAAAGTTTGATCTTTAAGAGAGTAAACTTTAAAGTTTACTAACATGAATTACAAGTATGATTTACAACACATGAACCTTAAATCTTTTGAAACAATAAATGTAGAATCATAAACTAGTAAGTTTATGTTCTTGTGTTCTTGAAAATACAAGATATTATGAAGAATCAAACTAAAGAGTTGATTCTTGAAACTAGTAAGTAACAAACAACAACTAGTAACAAAGTAACAACAACTAAGTACAAGTAACAAACAACAAATGATGATGATGATTTAGGGGTGTTATGTCACGGTTTTAGCAAGAAAGAAAAAGAGAAAAAGAAGTTCAAGTTACTCACAATATTTAGAGAGAATAAGAGAAAGAAATGAGAGAAAAAGTGAGCAAGTAATGTGTGTGTTTTGGGAAATGAGGATGCAAGTAGAAGTAATAAAAAAAATGAAATGAAAACCCCTCTAAAGCCATCAAAGGCCACGACCACAATAGAGGAAAGGGAGGAAGAAGTTTGTCCATGAGGTTCTTTCATGTTAAAGCTTAAAAGGTGGATAAATGAGGTGGTTTCATGGGGATTATGATATAACTAAGTAGTAACAAGATTCCTTACTACATAAATCATCTAGTTTCATATTAAATGATACTTACATGAAAGAGTTGGGCTAGTAAGTCCATATAAGATGTAGGGTGGGCTCTTAAAGTCCATTAACACTAATAAAGGCCCAAGTTCAAGTAATTAACAATTAAATCCAACGAAGCCCAAGTAATTAACTAATAACTTTAGTTAATTAAAATAATTAATAAAATCAATCATGAATGTAAATAATATTCTAAAAATATTATTCGTGAAAGTTTCGTGTGTCACAAAGACGTTTCGGGCAATTAAAGTCAAGTACGGGCAATCATGGCAACATGTAAATGTAATAACATACATTCGTTTAATCACAAGTATTAATAATAACCATTATTAATTAAAGATGGAAAAGTCAGGGTCGTTACAAAACTAGACCTTGGAGAATTGAAACCAACACGAATAAGCATACAACTAGCCAATATAGATCAGTAAAATATCCTAGAGGGATAATGGAGAATATGCTAGTTAAAGTTGGAACTTTAGTATTTCCAGTAGATTTTGTTATTCTGGACATGGAAGAAGATTCTCGAGTACCTCTTATATTAGGAAGACCATTCTTAAACACGACTAAAGCAATAATAGACGTGTTTGGTAAGAAACTGACCCTAAGTATAGAGGACGAGAGTGTTACCTTTTTAGTTGATAGAGCCATGCAACAACTGCAATCTGTAGATGATACATGTTATTATATTCAAACTATAGAATCACATGCAGAATTGTTAGAAGAATTTCCAGAATTACAAGGAACAGGAGAATGTTCTTTAGGAGAAGGAACTGAACTAATTGATGAAACTGAAATGATAGCTACACTTATGGCTAATGGATATGAACCAACAACAGAAGAAATTCAAATGCTAAAAGAAGAAGACAGATATTGATACAAATTATCGATAGAAGAACCACCGATATTAGAGTTAAAGTCACTTCCAAACCATTTGGAATACGCTTATTTACATGGTGAGTCTGAATTACCTGTAATAATATCATCTTCTCTTACTGAAAATGAAAAATCTCAACTCATTTCTGTGCTAAACGCTCATAAACCAGCTATTGCATGGAAAATTCATGATATTAAAGGAATAAGTCCTTCGTATTGCACACATAAAATCCTTATGGAAGAAGGTCATAAAACGTATGTACAACGCCAACGAAGACTAAATCCTAATATGCAAGATGTTGTTAAGAAAGAAATTATTAAACTGCTAGATGCAGGTCTAATTTATCCAATTTCTGATAGTCCAAGGGTAAGCCCAGTTCAATGCGTGCCTAAGAAGGGTGGCATGACTGTCATTACAAATGAAAAAAATGAGCTTATTCCTACTAGGACTGTAACAGGATGGCGTGTTTGTATTGATTATAGAAAATTAAATGACGCCACCAGAAAAGATCACTTTCCCTTACCTTTTATTGATCAAATGTTGGAAAGATTAGCCGAAAATAGTTACTATTGTTTTCTTGATGGTTTTTCCGGATATTTTCAAATTCCAATAGCACCCGAGGATCAAGAGAAAACCACATTCACGTGCCCTTATGGTACTTTTGATTACAAACGCATGCCATTTGGACTTTTCAACGCCCCTGCAACCTTTCAAAGGTGCATGATGGCGATTTTTCACGACGTGATAGAAGAATGCATGGAAGTTTTCATGGATGACTTTTCAGTCTTCGGTGATACTTTTGAAACATGTCTAGTTAATCTTGAACGAATGCTTATTAGATGTGAACAATCAAATCTAGTACTTAATTGGGAGAAATGCCATTTCATGGTTAAAGAAGGCATCGTTCTTGGTCATAAAATTTCAAAGGAAGGAATTGAAGTGGATAGAGCTAAAGTAGATGTAATTGCTAAACTTCCACATCCCACCAATGTTAGAGGAGTTAGGAGTTTTCTAGGGCATGCCAGTTTTTACCGACGTTTCATAAAAGATTTTTCTAAAATTGCCACTCCTATGAATAAACTCCTAGAAAAGGATGCTCCATTCATCTTTTCAGATGAATGTATCAAATCTTTTAATATACTTAAAGAAAAACTCACTAATGCGCCGATCATGATAACTCCAAATTGGAATCTACCGTTTGAACTTATGTGCGATGCAAGTGATTTTGCAATGGGAGCTGTTTTAGGACAAAGGATTGAAAAACGATTTCAACCTATTTATTATGCTAGTAAGATGTTACAAGGAGCACAAACGAATTACACAACTACTGAAAAAGAACTCCTTGCCATTGTCTTTGCTTTTGACAAATTTCGATCATATCTCGTTCTAGCTAAAACGGTGGTCTATACCGACCATTCTGCTCTTAGATACCTATTTTCGAAACAAGATGCTAAACCAAGATTAATCCGTTAGATCTTACTCTTACAAGAGTTCGATATTGAAATCCGAGATAAAAAGGGAGCAAAAAATCTCGCCGCTGATCATCTTTCTCGTCTTGAAAATCCCGAATTAGAAGTTCTAAATGAATCGGCCATACAACACAACTTTCCTGATGAATATCTATTGAAGATAGATTATAATGAAATTCCATGGTTTGCAAACTATGCAAACTACTTAGTATGTGGATTCCTTGAAAAAGGATTATCGTACCAAAAATGAAAGAAATTCTTTAGTGATATAAAACACTATTTCTGGGAAGATCCACATCTGTTTAAAAGTTGTTCAAATCTTAAACCATTATCACACAGGACCAAAATGAGGGCATTATGGGCCACAACTCACAGCAAGAAAAGTTTATGATGCTGGATTCTATTGGCCTTCAATTTTCAAAGACGCACACCTTCTTTGCAAATCCTGTGATGCTTGTCAAAGGGCCGGAAAAATAAGTCAACGTGATGAAATGCCACAAAATTTCATTCAAGTATGTGAAGTATTTGACATTTGGGGTATTGACTTTATGGGTCCATTTCCAAAATCTCATAATAATCTCTACATTCTCGTTGCCATTGATTATGTATCTAAATGGGCGGAAGCACAAGCTCTCCCAACTAACGATGCACGAGTTGTAGTCAACTTTTTAAAATATCTTTTTGCAAGGTTTGGAACACCGAAAGCTTTAATAAGTGATCAGGGTACTCATTTTTGTAATAATCAACTTGAGAAAGTTCTTAAAAGATATGGAGTAACTCATAAAATCTCCACCGCATATCATCCACAAACAAGTGGACAAGTTGAAAATACCAACCGAGCTTTAAAACGTATTCTAGAGAAAACCGTAGGATCAAATCCGAAGGAATGGTCCATGAAATTGGAGGATGCACTCTGGGCTTTTAGAACAGCCTACAAAACTCCAATTGGAACCACACCTTTTAAACTCGTTTACGTAAAAGCATGTCATCTTCAAGTAGAAATTGAACACAAAGCATTTTGGGCTTTGAAGACATGTAATCTTGATTTACATGAAGCTGGACGTCTACGGTTAAGTCAACTAAACGAATTAGAAGAATTAAGACATGAAGCATATGAAACTTCGTTAATCTATAAAGAAAGAACGAAGAAATGGCATGATAAAAGAATCAGAAGTTCAAAAGAATTTAAAGAAGGAGACAGAGTTCTTCTTTTCAATTCACGATTCAAGCTATTTCCTGAAAAATTGAAATCAAGATGGTCTGGACCATTCATAGTCAAAAGATTTTTCCCATACGGAACAATAGAGTAAATAAATTCAAATGAGATTGAATTTAAAGTTAATGGTCAGAGAGTTAAACATTACATAGATAGTCCAAAGGAAGTCGACAACGAAGTTAATCACAATTTCGACACCATAGCTAACTAAGTGTGGGGAGAATCAAGTCTTTAAAGGATAATATGTATTTCTGTTAGAGTTAGATGTTCTGTTTTCGTGTAGTTTCCGAGAATGGAACCCGAATGGTCTTTCCCTAGCAGACCCTAAAGAACTAGTCTTCTCCCCCATTCTGAAATTTTATTTTTTTTTAGGTTTTACGAGATGAAGACTTCCTGTGAACTAAATCATGGTCTAATGCTACACGCTTTGATCACTAAACGTAATAATGACACCCTTCCAAGTGAAATAGTATCATTAATCAGAGGTAAATTGGACAGAGTAAGAAAAGAATCCAGAAACGAAAATAATAAGTTACAATTTGGTAAAGGAAAATCAAAATCCGCAGCGAAAAGAAGAGCACGACACCTTGAAAGATGTCACAAATGCGGAAAATGGTCACACGAAGGAAAATACTCGACGAATCAGACATATTCCAATACCGAATTTGTTACTTTATGCAGAGACGGACCGTTCATATGTTTAGAAGAAAAAACATTAAATGCTCGAGGTTATGCCTATGTAGCTATGGAAAACCAATTAGTCCGACTATCTTATGAGTGGGCTAAAGCAGGTCACTAAGAATTCTATTTCAATTTTTATTTTTATTTTTTATTGTTTTTAACCTTTTGATAATAAACGCTAAATAGTTCGCTATAAAGTATTAAATTGGTACTCAATAAAATTAGGTTTTGCGACCGAAATTATTGATATCATACAAAAATTTACTACATCACTGCGAAATTTACCGTTTATTCTTAAGGTATAAATATCTTTAATCAATCAACCCAAAATATTTCAAAAATTCGTCATGAGTTAAACTAGGTTATGTAACCGAAATTACTTTACCGAAAAGAGGGGCGTATATTTTTGATAATATTTGATTGATTAAAGTGGGATAAAAGACCAAAAAGATTTTTAATTTTATTTTTACCATGATTTTAAAATTAATATTTAAAAATTAAATTAATATTGTAAATTTAAAAAAAAATTATTAATATATTTAAAATTGTAAATATTTGAAAAATTAATATTTTTAATATAAGTTTGTATGTATAAAAACAAAAATATAAATTTAAGTTTGGCGTGAATTTAAAAACAAAAATTTACTTTATTTCGTTAAGTTAAAAACATGATTTTTAAAACTCGTCGTAAGTTGAAGACTAGGTCGTTGAACCGAAATTGCTTTACCCGAGGGAGGGACGAGAACTTTTATTATCATTATTTTTAATCTTATTGAACTAAAGTATGCCAAAAACATCAAAAAACCCAAAAATCTTTGCTTTTAAAACCGCGCTTTAAATTGACAAATTTTAAAATTTTGTCGAGGGACGGACTAGGACAACGATCCGAAACGCCCTCATCCTAAAAAGAAACAAATTTTTAAAATTTTATTAATTATATGTTTTATAAGTTATAATGTTTTATAAAAAAAAAGCCAATGGTACTGTACCCGGACCCCCATGCGATCGCATGGGAAGTGAACTCCAACCTCATGCGATCGCATAAGGCTGGATTCTAGGCCAGAAACAAAAGGCAGCGAGTTCTGCTTCTGTCTCCATAACACACACACACACACAAAACACGAACATACACACACAAACACTTCTAAATTCATCATTTTAACACCAAAATTCACCAAATTTCTCGCTACAATCCGCTCTAAACATGAAATTGTTCAGAAGTTTATCAAGAAAGGTAAAAATTACACCCCTAAACCTCTTTAAATTTGATTTTTAGTGTTCTTGAGCTATATTTTTCCTAATTTTGATTTTGTTAGTTTCTAGTGTAATTAGAGTTAAATTGTTAATATTTTATGCAGGTATAACCTAGATTGATGCTATTTAACATGATTTGAAGCCAAAAACTTCAAAATTTTTAGAAATCTAGGGTTTGTGTTCTTGTGCAATTTGGGGCTTTTTGATATAAACAGGTTATGGTCGATTTTTGTCATGAATTGTTGCTAAATTAAGTAGTGTAATATGTTTAGGTAGTTAAATGATCCAAACTTTAATCCTAAACATGATTTTTGAAGATTAAAGTGGACTTTTTAGTTGCAAAATTCATGAACTTGATTAATTTGATATAATTTGAAATGTCCCGTTCTTATTGATTAAAAACGTTCCATATTAATTGATTTCGTTGCGAGGTTTTGACCTCTATATGAGACGTTTTTCAAAGACTGCATTCATTTTTAAAACAAACCATAACCTTTATTTCATCAATAAAGGTTTAAAAAACTTTACGTAGATTATCAAATAATAATAATCTAAAATATCCTGTTTACACACGACCATTACATAATGGTTTACAATACAAATATGTTACAACAAAATAAGTTTTTTGAATGCAGTTTTTACACAATATCATACAAGCATGGACTCCAAATCTCGTCCTTATTTAAGTATGCGACAACGGAAGCTCTTAATAATCACCTGAGAATAAACATGCTTAAAACGTCAACAAAAATGTTGGTGAGTTATAGGTTTAACCTATATATATCAAATCATAATAATAGACCACAAGATTTCATATTTCAATACACATCCCGTACATAGAGATAAAAATCATTCATATGGTGAACACCTGGTAACCGGCATTAACAAGATGCATATATAAGAATATCCCCATCATTCCGGGACACCCTTCGGATATGATATAAATTTCGAAGTACTAAAGCATCCGGTACTTTGGATGGGGTTTGTTAGGCCCAATAGATCTATCTTTAGGATTCGCATCAATTAGGGTGTCTGTTCCCTAATTCTTAGATTACCAGACTTAATAAAAAGGGCATATTCGATTTCGATAATTCAACCATAGAATGTAGTTTCACGTACTTGTGTCTATTTTGTAAATCATTTATAAAACCTGCATGTATTCTCATCCCAAAAATATTAGATTTTAAAAGTGGGACTATAACTCACTTTCACAGATTTTTTACTTCATCGGGAAGTAAGACTTGGCCACTGGTTGATTCACGAACCTATAACAATATATACATATATATCAAAGTATGTTCAAAATATATTTACAACACTTTTAATATATTTTGATATTTTAAGTTTATTAAGTCAGCTGTCCTCGTTAGTAACCTACAACTAGTTGTCCACAGTTAGATGTACAGAAATAAATCGATAAATATTATCTTGAATCAATCCATGACCCAGTGTATACGTATCTCAGTATTGATCACAACTCAAACTATATATATTTTGGAATCAACCTCAACCCTGTATAGCTAACTCCAACATTCACATATAGAGTGTCTATGGTTGTTCCGAAATATATATAGATGTGTCGACATGATAGGTCGAAACATTGTATACGTGTCTATGGTATCTCAAGATTACATAATATACAATACAAGTTGATTAAGTTATGGTTGGAATAGATTTGTTACCAATTTTCACGTAGCTAAAATGAGAAAAATTATCCAATCTTGTTTTACCCATAACTTCTTCATTTTAAATCCGTTTTGAGTGAATCAAATTGCTATGGTTTTATATTGAACTCTATTTTATAAATATAAACAGAAACAGTATAGGTTTATAGTCAGAAAAATAAGTTACAAGTCGTTTTTGTAAAGGTAGTCATTTCAGTCGAAAGAACGACGTCTAGATGACCATTTTAGAAAACATACTTCCACTTTGAGTTTAACCATAATTTTTGGATATAGTTTCATGTTCATAATAAAAATCATTTTCCCAGAATAACAACTTTTAAATCAAAGTTTATCATAGTTTTTAATTAACTAACCCAAAACAGCCCGCGGTGTTACTACGACGGCGTAAATCCGGTTTTACGGTGTTTTTCGTGTTTCCAGGTTTTAAATCATTAAGTTAGCATATCATATAGATATATAACATGTGTTTAGTTGATTTTAAAAGTCAAGTTAGAAGGATTAACTTTTATTTGCGAACAAGTTTAGAATTAACTAAACTATGTTCTAGTGATTACAAGTTTAAACCTTCGAATAAGATAGCTTTATATGTATGAATCGAATGATGTTATGAACATCATTACTACCTCAAGTTCCTTGGATAAACCTACTGGAAATGATAAAAATAGATCTAGCTTCAAAGGATCCTTGGATGGCTTGAAAGTTCTTGAAGCAGAATCATGACACGAAAACAATTTCAAGTAAGATTTCCACTCGAAATAAGATTGTTATAGTTATAGAAATTGAATTAAAGTTTGAATATGATTATTACCTTGTATTAGAAAGATAACCTACTGTAATTAACAAAGGTTTCTTGATCTTGGATGATTACTTGGAATGGATTTAGAAAACTTGGAAGTAAACTTGCAATCTTGGAAGTATTCTTGATTTTATGAAACTAGAACTTTTGGAATTTATGAAGAACACCTAGAACTTGAAGATAGAACTTGAGAGAGATCAATTAGATGAAGAAAATTGAAGAATGAAAGTGTTTGTAGGTGTTTTTGGTCGTTGGTGTATGGATTAGATATAAAGGATATGTAATTTTGTTTTCATGTAAATAAGTCATGAATGATTACTCATATTTTTGTAATTTTATGAGATATTTCATGCTAGCTGCCAAATGATGGTTCCCACATGTGTTAGGTGAATCACATGGGCTGCTAAGAGCTGATCATTGGAGTGTATATACCAATAGTACATACATCTAAAAGCTGTGTATTGTACGAGTACGAATACGGGTGCATACGAGTAGAATTGTTGATGAAACTGAACGAGGATGTAATTGTAAGCATTTTTGTTAAGTAGAAGTATTTTGATAAGTGTCTTGAAGTCTTTCAAAAGTGTATGAATACATATTAAAACACTACATGTATATACATTTTAACTGAGTCGTTAAGTCATCGTTAGTCGTTACATGTAAATGTTGTTTTGATACCTTTAGGTTAACGATCTTGTTGAATGTTGTTAACCCATTGTTTATTATAACAAATGAGATGTTAAATTGTTATATTATCATGATATTATGATATATAATATATCTTAGTATGATATATATACAGTTAAATGTCGTTACAACGAAAATCGTTACATATATGTCTCGTTTCGAAATCATTAAGTTAGTAGTCTTATTTTTACATATGTATTTCATTGTTAATACACTTAATAATATATTTACTTATCATTTAAAATAATTAACCAAGTGTATCAATATCTTAATATGATTCATATGTACCTAGTAAGACGTTGTTATAACGATAATCGTTATATATATCGTTTTCGAGTTTCTTAAATTAATAGTCTCATTTTTTATGTATATAACTCATTGTTAAAATACCTAATGAGATACATACTTATAATAAAATCATGTTAACTATATATATAACCATATATATGTCATCGTATAGTTTTTAGAAGTTTTAATGTTCGTGAATCACCGGTCAACTTAGGTGGTCAATTGTCTATATGAAACCTATTTCAATTAATCAAGTCTTAACAAGTTTGATTGCTTAACATATTGGAAACACTTAATCATGTAAATAACAATTTAATTTAATATATATATATATATATATATATATATATATATATATATATATATATATATATATATATATATATATATATATATATATATATATATAAACATGGAAAAGTTCGGGTCACTACAGTACCTACCCGTTAAATAAATTTCGTTCCGAAATTTTAAGCAGTTGGAGGAGTTGACGTATCTTCTGGAAATAAATGCGGGTATTTCTTCTTCATCTGATCTTCTCGTTCCCAGGTGAACTCGGGTCCTCTACGAGCATTCCATCGAACCTTAACAATTGGTATCTTGTTTTGCTTAAGTCTTTTAACCTCACGATCCATTATTTCGACGGGTTCTTCGATAAATTGAAGTTTTTCGTTGATTTGGATTTCATCTAACGGAATAGTGAGATCTTCTTTAGCAAAACATTTATTCAAATTCAAGACGTGGAAAGTGTTATGTACAGCCGCGAGTTGTTGAGGTAACTCAAGTCGGTAAGCTACTGGTCCGACACGATCAATAATCTTGAATGGCCCAATATACCTTGGATTTAATTTCCCTCGTTTACCAAATCGAACAACGCCTTTCCAAGGTGCAACTTTAAGCATGACCATCTCTCCAATTTCAAATTCTATATCTTTTCTTTTAATGTCAGCGTAGCTCTTTTGTCGACTTTAGGCGATTTTCAACCGTTGTTGAATTTGGATGATCTTCTCGGTAGTTTCTTGTATTATCTCCTGACCCGTAATCTGTCTATCCCCCACTTCACTCCAACAAATAGGAGACCTGCACTTTCTACCATAAAGTGCTTCAAACGGCGCCATCTCAATGCTTGAATGGTTGCTGTTGTTGTAGGAAAATTCTGCTAACGGTAGATGTCGATCCCAACTGTTTCCGAAATCAATAACACATGCTCATAGCATGTCTTCAAGCGTTTGTATCGTCCTTTCGCTCTGCCCATCAGTTTGTTGATGATAGGCAGTACTCATGTCTAGACGAGTTCCTAATGCTTGCTGTAATGTCTGCCAGAATCTTGAAATAAATCTGCCATCCCTATCAGAGATAATAGAGATTGGTATTCCATGTCTGGAGACGACTTCCTTCAAATACAGTCGTGCTAACTTCTCCATCTTGTCATCTTCTCTTATTGGCAGGAAGTGTGCTGATTTGGTGAGACGATCAACTATTACCCAAATAGTATCAAAACCACTTGCAGTCCTTGGCAATTTAGTGATGAAATCCATGGTAATGTTTTCTCATTTCCATTCCGGGATTTCGGGTTGTTGCAGCAGACCTGATGGTTTCTGATGCTCCGCTTTGACCTTTGAACACGTCAAACATTCCCCTACGTATTTAGCAACATCGGCTTTCATACCTGGCCACCAAAAATGTTTCTTGAGATCCTTGTACATCTTCCCCGTTCCAGGATGTATTGAGTATCTAGTTTTATGAGCTTCTCTAAGTACCATTTCTCTCATATTTCCAAATTTTGGTACCCAAATTCTTTCAGCCCTATACCGGGTTCCGTCTTCCCGAATATTAAGATGCTTCTCCGATCCTTTGGGTATTTCATCCTTTAAATTTCCCTCTTTTAAAACTCCTTGTTGCGCCTTCTTTATTTGAGTAGTAAGGTTATTGTGAATCATTATATTCATTGATTTTACTCGAATGGGTTCTCTGTCCTTTCTGCTCAAGGCGTCGGCTACCACATTTGCCTTCCCCGGGTGGTAACGAATCTCAAAGTCGTAATCATTCAACAATTCAATCCACCTATGCTGCCACATATTCAGTTGTTTCTGATTAAATATGTGTTGAAGACTTTTGTGGTCTGTATATATAATACTTTTGACCCCATATAAATAGTGCCTCCAAGTCTTTAATGCAAAAATAACCGCGCCTAATTCCAAATCATGCGTCGTATAATTTTGCTCGTGAATATTCAATTGTCTAGACGCATAAGCAATCACCTTCGTCCGTTGCATTAATACACAACCGAGACCTTGCTTTGATGCGTCACAATAAATCACAAAATCATCATTCCCTTCAGGCAATGACAATATAGGTGCCGTAGTTAGCTTTTTCTTCAATAATTGAAACGCCTTCTCTTGTTCATCCTTCCATTCAAATTTCTTCCCTTTATGCGTTAATGCAGTCAAGGGTTTTGCTATTTTGGAGAAATCTTGGATGAATCTTCTGTAGTAACCAGCCAATCCTAAAAATTGACGTATATGCTTCGGAGTTTTTGGGGTTTCCCACTTTTTAACGGTTTCGATCTTTGTCGGGTCCACCTGGATACCTTCTTTGTTCACTATGTGACCGAGGAATTGAACTTCTACCAACCAAAATGCACACTTTGAAAACTTAGCGTACAGTTTTTCTTTCCTCAATACTTCTAGCACTTTTCTCAAATGTTCTTCGTGCTCTTGATCATTCTTTGAGTAAATAAGTATGTCATCGATGAAAACAATGACAAACTTGTCAATATATGGCTCACACACTCAGTTCATAAGGTCCATGAACACAGCTGGTGCGTTAGTCAATCCAAACGGCATAACCATAAACTCGTAATGACCATAACGCGTCCTAAAAGCAGTTTTTAGAATATCATCCTCCTTTACTCGCATTTGATGATATCCAGAACGTAAATCGATCTTCAAATAAACCGACGAGCCTTGTAGTTGATCAAATAAGTCGTCAATTCTCGGCAGTGGATAACGGTTTTTGATGGTAAGTTTGTTCAACTCTTTGTAGTCAATACACAACCTAAATGTACCATCCTTCTTCTTGACAAACAAAACAGGAGCTCCCCATGGTGATGTGCTTGGTTGAATGAAACCACGTTCTAATAGTTCTTGCAGTTGGCTTTGCAGTTCTTTCATCTCGCTGGGTGCGAGTCTATAAGGAGCACGAGCTATTGGTGCAGCTCCTGGTACAAGATCTATTTGAAATTCATCAGCTCGATGTGGAGGTAGTCCCGGTAATTCTTTCGAAAATACATCGGGAAATTCTTTTGCGACGGGAACATCATTGATGCTCTTTTCTTCAGTTTATACTTTCTCGACGTGTGCTAGAACAGCGTAGCAACCTTTTCTTATTAGTTTTTGTGCCTTCAAATTACTAATAAGATGTAGCTTCATGTTGCCCTTTTCTCCGTACACCATTAAGGGTTCTCTTTCTTCTCGTACAATGCGAATTGCATTTTTATAACATACGATCTCTGCTTTCACCTTCTTCAGCCAGTCCATGCCAACTATTACATCAAAACTCCCTAACTCTACTGGTATCAAATCAATCTTAAATATTTCGCTACCCAGTTTAAATTCTCGATTCCGGCATATATTATCTGCTGAAATTAATTTACCGTTTGCTAATTCGAGTAAAAATTTACTATCCAACGGCGTCAATGGACAACTTAATTTAGCACAAAAATCTCTACTCATATAGCTTCTATCCGCACCCGAATCAAATAAAACGTAAGAAGATTTATTGTCAATAAGAAACGTACCCGTAACAAGCTCCGGGTCTTCCTGTGCCTCTGCCGCATTAATATTGAAAACTCTTCCGTGGCCTTGTCCATTCGTGTTCTCCGGGTTCGGGCAATTTCTAATAATGTGGCCCGGTTTTCTACATTTATAACAAACTACATTGGCATAACTTGCTCTGACACTACTTGCTCCGCCATTGCTCGTTCCGACACCATTTGTTCCTTTCGTTCTGTTAACCCCTGGTCCGTAGACCTCACACTTCGCCGCGCTATGACCATTTATTTTACACTTGTTGCAAAATTTGGTGCAGAACCCCGAGTGATACTTTTCACACCTTTGGCATAGCTACTTCTGATTGTTGTTGTTGTTACGGTTATTATTGTTGTTAGGATGATTGTTGTAGTTGCTGTTGTTGTTGTTGTTGTTGTTGTTGTTGTTGGGCCGTTTGTTGTAGTTGCGATTGATGTTGCGATTGTTGGGATAGTTGTTGCGATTATTGTTGTAATTGCTGTTATTGTTGTATTGGTGATTCTTATCACCGTTTTCCTCCCACTTTCTTTTGACTTGCTTCACATTGGCCTCTTCAGCAGTCTGTTCTTTAATTCTTTCTTCAATCTGGTTCACTAGTTTGTGAGCCATTCTACATGCCTGTTGTATGGAGGCAGGCTCGTGTGAACTTATATCTTCTTGGATTCTTTCCGGTAATCCTTTCACAAACGCGTCGATCTTCTCTTCCTCATCTTCGAATGCTCCCGGACACAATAGGCACAATTCTGTGAATCGTCTTTCGTACGTGATAATATCAAATCCTTGGGTTCGTAACCCTCTAAGTTCTGTCTTGAGCTTATTGACCTCGGTTCTGGGACGGTACTTCTCGTTCATCAAGTGCTTGAATGCCAACCACGGTAGTGCGTACGCATCGTCTTGTCCCACTTGCTCTAGATAGGTATTCCACCATGTTAACGCAGAACCTGTGAAGGTATGCGTAGCGTACTTCACTTTGTCCTCTTCAGTACACTTACTTATGGCAAACACCGATTCGACCTTCTCGGTCCACCGTTTCAATCCGATCGGTCCTTCGGTTCCATCAAATTCCAAAGGTTTGCAGGCAGTGAATTCTTTATAGGTGCATCCTACACGATTTCCTGTACTGCTAGATCCAAGGTTATTGTTGGTATGTAGCGCAGCCTGTACTGCGGCTATGTTTGAAGCTAGAAAAGTACGTAATTCCTCTTCATTCATATTTACGGTGTGTCGAGTAGTCGGTGCCATTTCCTTCAAAATAGACAAATGGAACAAGTTAATCATACAGAATATTAAGAGTAGTTAATAGTATTTCGTAGCATAATATGAACTCATTTATAAAAGCTTTTTCTTCATATTAGCGTTTTATAAGTTTAAATTCGGGTAGTACCTACCCGTTAAGTTCATACTTAGTAGCTAATATACAATTCAACTACTACAATTCTATATGAAAAACTGATTATAATAATATTTCACGTTCAAACTTTTACACAATATTTTACAAACTTACAATACCGCTTATTTTACATATAGCATGAAATATAGCACACAATAAATTTGATACAAGATGGTTGTGAAGATAATTCTAGCTAGTACACAAGTCGTTCAGCAAAGGCAATAAAGACACGTAATTCATACGTCCAGAAACAAGTCATGCATTCTGGTTTTACTAGGATTACTTCCCATCCTTGGTCTTGTGGAACATAACCGTTATGGCCGTTGATAAGATAGCGTGTTGTAACGTCGTCAAAGGGACGAGGGTTACGTAATGTCCAACAGTCCCGTAACAATCTAAAAACCTCATTTCTTACCCCAATTACCGACTCCGTCACTTGTGGGAACGTTTTGTTTAATAGTTGTATCCCGATGTTCTTGTTCTCACTTTGGTGAGAAGAGAACATTACTAATCCGTAACCATAACATGCTTCTTTATGTTGCATGTTAGCCGCTTTTTCTAAATCACGAAGTCCAATATTCGAATATATTGAGTCAAAATAATTTCTTAACCCATTGCGTAAAATAGCATTTGGGTTCCCCGCAATATATGCGTCAAAGTAAACACATCGTAACTTATGGATTTACCAATGTGATATCCCCCATCTTTCGAACGAAAGCCTTTTATAAACCAAGGCATTCTTGGAACGTTCTTCGAATGTCTTACAAACTGATCTTGCCTTAAATAGTTGTGCCGAAG
Source organism: Rutidosis leptorrhynchoides (assembly GCF_046630445.1). Classification (NCBI taxonomy): domain Eukaryota; kingdom Viridiplantae; phylum Streptophyta; class Magnoliopsida; order Asterales; family Asteraceae; genus Rutidosis; species Rutidosis leptorrhynchoides. The sequence continues at coordinate 83,786,203 of NC_092341.1, read as the reverse complement.
AATTCTGACCGACTCTAGACAAGATTTCATCAATCATGTCTCCGGGTAGGTCTCTTAAAATATTGGGTTGTCTATCCATTTTGTGTTTTTATACTGTAAAATAGACAAAAGTTAGATTCATAAAAAAAATACTTATTAATACAAGCAATTTTTACATATATCATAAAGCATAAGCACACTATATTACATATATTACACCACACGAATACAACTATCTTATTCCGACTCGCTTGTTTCTTCTTCTTCGGTTTTGGTTCGTTTTGCCAAGTTTCTAGGGATATATGATGTTCCCCTAATATGAGCCGTCGTTTTCCACATTGGTTTAGAAAAACCTGGTGGTTTAGAGGTTCCCGGGTCATTGTTACAACTTAAGGACTTCGGGAGTTGACGATAGATATAAAGTTCATCGGGGTTGGAATTAGATTTCTCTATTTTTATGCCCTTTCCCTTATTATTTTCTTTTGCCTTTTTAAATTCAGTTGGGGTAATTTCTATAACATCATCGAAATTCTCGTCGGAATCCGATTCATCGGAGAATTGGTAATCCTCCCAATATTTTGCTTCCTTGGCGGAAACACCATTGACCATAATTAACCTTGGTCGGTTGGTTGGGGATTTTCTTTTACTTAACCATTTTATTATTTCCCCCACCGGTTCTATTTCTTCATCCGGTTCCGATTCTTCTTCCGGTTCCGATTCTTCTTCCGGTTCCGAATCTTCTTCCGGTTCCTCTTCGGGAACTTGTGAATCAGTCCACGAATCATTCCAATTTACATTTGACTCTTCATTATTATTAGGTGAGTCAATGGGACTTGTTCTAGAGGTAGACATCTATCACATAATATCAAACGTGTTAAGAGATTAATATATCACATAATATTCACATGTTAAAAATATATAGTTTCCAACAAAATTTGTTAAGCAATCATTTTTCAAGTAAACACGGTCGAAGTCCAGACTCACTAATGCATCCTAACAAACTCGATAAGACACACTAATGCAAAATTCTGGTTCTCTAACCAACGCTCGGATCCCAACTGAAATGTCCCGTTCTTATTGATTAAAAACGTTCCATATTAATTGATTTCGATGCGAGGTTTTGACCTCTATATGAGACATTTTTCAAAGACTGCATTCATTTTTAAAACAAACCATAACCTTTATTTCATCAATAAAGGTTTAAAAAGCTTTACGTAGATTATCAAATAATGATAATCTAAAATATCCTGTTTACACACGACCATTACATAATGGTTTACAATACAAATATGTTACAACAAAATAAGTTTCTTGAATGCAGTTTTTACACAATATCATACAAGCATGGTCTCCAAATCTCGTCCTTATTTAAGTATGCGACAACGGAAGCTCTTAATAATCACCTGAGAATAAACATGCTTAAAACGTCAACAAAAATGTTGGTGAGTTATAGGTTTAACCTATATATATCAAATCATAATAATAGACCACAAGATTTCATATTTCAATACACATCCCATACATAGAGATAAAAATCATTCATATGGTGAACACCTGGTAACCGATATTAACAAGATGCATATATAAGAATATCCCCATCATTCCGGGACACCCTTCGGATATGATATAAATTTCGAAGTACTAAAGCATCCGGTACTTTGGATGGGGTTTGTTAGGCCCAATAGATCTATCTTTAGGATTCGCGTCAATTAGGGTGTCTGTTTCCTAATTCTTAGATTACCAGACTTAATAAAAAGGGCATATTCGATTTCGATAATTCAACCATAGAATGTAGTTTTACGTACTTGTGTCTATTTTGTAAATCATTTATAAAACCTGCATGTATTCTCATCCCAAAAATATTAGATTTTAAAAGTGGGACTATAACTCACTTTCACAGATTTTTTATTTCGTCGGGAAGTAAGACTTGGCCACTGGTTGATTCACGAACCTATAACAATATATACATATATATCAAAGTATGTTCAAAATATATTTACAATACTTTTAATATATTTTGATGTTTTAAGTTTATTAAGTCAGCTGTCCTCGTTAGTAACCTACAACTAGTTGTCCACAGTTAGATGTACAGAAATAAATTGATAAATATTATCTTGAATCAATCCACGACCCAGTGTATACGTATCTCAGTATTGATCACAACTCAAACTATATATATTTTGGAATCAACCTCAACCCTGTATAGCTAACTCCAACATTCACATATAGAGTGTCTATGGTTGTTCCGAAATATATATAGATGTGTCGACATGATAGGTCGAAACATTGTATACGTGTCTATGGTATCTCAAGATTACATAATATACAATACAAGTTGATTAAGTTATGGTTGGAATAGATTTGTTACCAATTTTCACGTAGCTAAAATGAGAAAAATTATCCAATCTTGTTTTACCCATAACTTCTTCATTTTAAATCCGTTTTGAGTGAATCAAATTGCTATGGTTTCATATTGAAATCTATTTTATAAATATAAACAGAAACAGTATAGGTTTATAGTCGGAAAAATAAGTTACAATTTGTTTTTGTAAAGGTAGTCATTTCAGTCGAAAGAACGACGTCTAGATGACCATTTTAGATAACATACTTTCACTTTGAGTTTAACCATAATTTTTGGATATCGTTTCATGTTCATAATAAAAATCATTTTTCCAGAATAACAAATTTTAAATCAAAGTTTATCATAGTTTTTAATTAACTAACCCAAAACAGCCCGCGATGTTACTACGACGGCGTAAATCCGGTTTTACGGTGTTTTTCGTGTTTCCAGGTTTTAAATCATTAAGTTAGCATATCATATAGATATAGAACATGTGTTTAGTTGATTTTAAAAGTCAAGTTAGAAGGATTAACTTTTATTTGCGAACAAGTTTAGAATTAACTAAACTATGTTCTAGTGATTACAAGTTTAAACCTTCGAATAAGATAGCTTTATATGTATGAATCGAATGATGTTATGAACATCATTACTACCTCAAGTTCCTTGGATAAACCTACTGGAAATGATAAAAATAGATCTAGCTTCAAAGGATCCTTGGATGGCTTGAAAGTTCTTGAAGCAGAATCATGACATGAAAACAATTTCAAGTAAGATTTCCACTCGAAATAAGATTGTTATAATTATAGAAATTGAATTAAAGTTTGAATATGATTATTACCTTGTATTAGAAATATAACCTACTGTAAGTAACAAAGGTTTCTTGATCTTGGATGATTACTTGGAATGGATTTAGAAAACTTGGAAGTAAACTTGCAATCTTGGAAGTATTCTTGATTTTATGAAACTAGAACTTTTAGAATTTATGAAGAACACTTAGAACTTGAAGATAGAACTTAAGAGAGATCAATTAGATGAAGAAAATTGAAGAATGAAAGTGTTTGTAGGTGTTTTTGGTCGTTGGTGTATGGATTAGATATAAAGGATATGTAATTTTGTTTTCATGTAAATAAGTCATGAATGATTACTCATATTTTTGTAATTTTATGAGATATTTCATGCTAGTTGCCAAATGATGGTTCCCACATGTGTTAGGTAACTCACATAGGCTGCTAAGAGCTGATCATTGGAGTGTATATACCAATAGTATATACATCTAAAAGCTGTGTATTGTACGAGTACGAATACGGGTGCATACGAGTAGAATTGTTGATGAAACTGAACGAGGATGTAATTGTAAGCATTTTTTTTAAGTAGAAGTATTTTGATAAGTGTCTTGAAGTCTTTCAAAAGTGTATGAATACATATTAAAACACTACATGTATATACATTTTAACTGAGTCGTTAAGTCATCGTTAGTCGTTACATGTAAATGTTGTTTTGAAACCTTTAGGTTAACGATCTTGTTAAATGTTGTTAATCCATTGTTTATTATAACAAATGAGATGTTAAATTGTTATATTATCATGATATTATGATATATAATATATCTTTGTATGATATATATAAAGTTAAATGTCGTTACAACGATAATCGTTACATATATGTCTCGTTTCGAAATCATTAAGTTAGTAGTCTTATTTTTACATATGTATTTCATTGTTAATACACTTAATAATATATTTACTTATCATTTAACATAATTAACCAAGTGTATCAATATCTTAATATGATTCATATGTACCTAGTAAGACGATGTTATAACGATAATCGTTATATATATCGTTTTCGAGTTTCTTAAATTAATAGTCTCATTTTTTATGTATATAACTCATTGTTAAAATACCTAATGAGATACATACTTATAATAAAATCATGTTTACTATATATATAACCATATATATGTCATCGTATAGTTTTTACAAGTTTTAACGTTCGTGAATCACCGGTCAACTTGGGTGGTCAATTGTCTATATGAAACCTATTTCAATTAATCAAGTCTTAACAAGTTTGATTGCTTAACATATTGGAAACACTTAATCATGTAAATAACAATTTCATTTAATATATATATAAACATGAAAAAGTTCGGGTCACTACATAATTGCCATTTGATACTTGTTTAATTGTTAGTAATGACTATTTTGACATGTTATTTGAGTTAAATGCTTATGAACTTTGTCTACATTTTCATATGTGCTTATTTGAAAAAGTGTAGAATTGTAAAAATTGTTAAAATGCGTATAAGTTTAAGTTTGAGTTAACATGTTATTGTGGTTAATTTAAGTTGTTATTTTGCTAACACTAATGCATATTTGGATGCACAAATTTTGTGTTTAATGTGTTTTGTAGAGAGCCGATACTGGAGGTTCATCATCATCATCATCTAGACGACCTGCTCCAGCTCCAGAACCAGAACCAGAAATGCAATATGAACCTGAACAAGTACCACAATAGGAACCACAACAACAGCTAGATCAACATGTACCTTATTATGATCTGCTACAGTTTGTTACTGAATTCGTAGTATTTCCGATGCATCCGCCTGTAGAATACCCAACGATTCCTGAACACACGTTGCATCCTAATCTGAGATTCGATAGACGATGGAGAGATTACCCGGCATATCAAAGTAATAAATTTAAATTAGTAACGAATGTAGAGGTGCCTAGGGTAATTGATTGGGATCCTTTGGAAAGGGTCCAACTTGCTGACCGTGTTAGGGAGCATTTGATCCAAAGGTATGGCAGTTCTTCTTTTACTGATTGGGAACGCTTATTCACCATTCGTAGACCTGTATATAAGGAATGGTGTGTTGAGCTGATGAGTACTATAGCGTTAAATGTAGATGTAGATAGATTAGATGATAGAAGTTTTCTTAGATTTATACTTGATGGTAGGATGTACAGGATGTCCATGATGGACATGGCCAGGGCATTACAGATATATACACCCGCTGAATTGTTATTACCCGATTGTATTAATTTGATTTATCGTGGTGAAAGGGTAGATAGGAATTTTGATGCAAACGCCGTCTGGAGGCGTATGTCAGACTATAATGTTTTTGGGCGGGGAGGAACACATACCTACTTACATATTAACAAAGACGAGCTTCATATAATTCATAGATTTTTGGCTAACTCGATTACACAGAGAGGTCACAACAAGGAAAAATTGACCTTACATGATTTATTTTACGTAAAGTGTATTCGAGATCCAAGAGGCTTTGTTAATATCCCCTACTGTGTTGGTTTTTATTTATCTAAGATGGTTGAAGGAATACAGGAAGGGAGGATAATTGGAGGAGGTATTTTTGTTACTCTCATTGGAGAGTATTTGGGTGTAGATAAGGACCAAGGGGGTCCACTTATGGAATGTAGGGAACATGTAGAGCTTTTAGGATTGAAGGTTTATGCGGGTGCTAAGGTATTAAAGAGTTGACCCAACCAGGCAATACCCTATGTAGGTAGTCAACCTCAGGTATAGAGAGGCTCAGATGAGGAGATGGAGGAAGCGGATGACATTAGGGATGTCATTCGGGAGGCTATGACTGATGTCTACCAGCGTGTAGATGAGGTAGACATGACAAACGCAGAGAGATTTCGTCGAATGGAGCAGTGGCAAGCCCGGAATGATTACGAGCATTCCAGGCAACGAAAGCATGATAGATGGGACTATCATCAGCGTCATATTATGAGCCGGCTGTCACCTCAGGAGCCCTACATCCCGACCAGACCAGCTTACTATCCTCCACACCAGCCCGAGATGAGACCGCCTTATACTCTCTACGACCCTAACCAGGCATACCAGTACACCTATCACCAACCATGGAACCCGGACGATGACATGAACTGGAACCCCTATCCATGATTGATATAGTTCCTGTTGGTAATTTTTATGATTGTTATTTTTTTTTTTTTCTGTTTATTTATATTTAAACACATTATATTATGATACTTTTATTGTAATGTTTCATATTTTTATTATGTTGTACTAATATTTCATATTTAATTTGAAAGTGGAATTTTAAGTCCCATTTCAAATTACCATGCATGTTTATATTTGTATGTATGTATATTGTCAATTGTACAAAACAGGGTAAAACAACGCATTTTCAAAGACTGGCATTAAGTTCAGCAAAAGCTAGTACTTTTTACGACAAAACGAAAAATAAATGTGATGTAACAACAAGACGGAATGAACAAATGATGTGCACCATTTATCATTCAATAAACAAACGCCAATATGTTTGGAAACTTTGGTAAAATTTAATCATTTTTCTACGTTAATCACCCTCAATAATTTAAATTTTTACTGATTTCTTGCAAATGAGGGCATTACAAGATCTTAAGTGTGGGAGGGGGTTAAATTCTTTCGGAATTTTAAAAATTTTTGATTTAAACACTTGGTTACCATTAAAAATACTAGTAACGCAGTAGTTGTATTAGAATCTAGTGCTCTCTGGTAATAAAGAACAGCCCTAGTCTTATATACTGACTACCCAATTCTAGTAAAATTTTTTAAAATTTTCAATTAAATGAATTCAAAATCATGTTTATACATATTTATGAACGATAAAACTAGGTGTTAACACCGAAATTATTGTTACCTCGGAAAGGACATAAATTGAGAAACAACCCAAAATGTTAGAATTCATTTAAAATAGAATAGAGGACAATAAAAAGGAAAATAAAAGCCAAGTGTGGGAAAATTTACCAAGATATTTTAAACATATATCACATATTTCTGTAACAAATAATTGAAGATACTTTTGCTTTGGACTAAACTAAATAGTTTTACCTGATTTACTCTAAGAAAGATGGATCTACACGATGAATCAATTCCATCATTAAAAGGAAGTAAAGTCTTCCGAAAAAGACACGCGCTTCTTGATTTAGGTCATGAAGTTGTCGTCCAGACCAGCTGTAGGTTGAAAAATCTAGAAAAGTCATCACTAAAATCAGCAGGAAATCCACGGACCTCAGCATCAAACAGGGTCACCAAGTGGTCAGACTTATCCTAACCATGAGAGGATCTGTCTTGTAAAATGGGGAGGACGCCGTGTAAATTAGCTGGATAAGACTAATGAATCAGACCCCCAGAAAGGATAATCTCCTTAAAGATTAAAAATCAGCTGTTAAAGACTGATATTACTCAATCCTTGAGATTTACCTTAAAGATTGAGAATTACAAACTCATGGAATTAAATGATATCTAAACTCGAGCTTGAACGTGAAAATATTTTGATCAAAATTACAAACCGATTTGTTTTCTGAAAACCCATTTTCAATGCGTTCATTACCATTGAACGTAAAATTCTAGGAATTCACCTGGAATTCATTAGTTCACCTGAACCAAATCGGGAGTCAACCGTAAGAACGGTGGTTACATAGCATGGTCAAAGACAGGACCTTGTGCCAGACCAAAAAATTATAAGGGTGAGCTTTACTATTGCTCCTAACAAGGATAGTAATTGCATCCGACACGTTATAGACCATAATTAAAAGCATGTCAGGGGACATTACCTTAACAGTTGCTTGTTCAACGCTTTTCTTTACAACCGGACGGTAGTTTATTGAAAGGTAATATACGGAGCAAGTATACTGGACGTGTTGCTTTCCTAAAACAAGGTTAGCAAGTGGGTGACACAAAACTGCAAGTTTTGAGCTAAAATTTTTAAATATGAAACCCACCAAACCCACAAAAATAATTTGTAAACACCGGTGAAGGGTTATTCCAAAAAACTTATCTAGGGTAAAAGCTACATTTAATTTTCAAAAGATCAAATATTTTCAAAAAGATCGAATTTCCTTAATGGATCTAAATTTTCATAGTCATGTGGGACTATAAACCACAACGTTACAACCATTGTTTATATCGCCGTATAGAAATCACTGATATACAAAGTGTGAAGAATAAAGAAGTGATTCTAGTATTTTTATTTCAAGAATATATTGCTTGAGGACAAGCAACGCTCAAGTGTGAGAATATTTGATAATGCTAAAAATGAACATATATTTCATAGCATTATCCCTCAAGAAAGACAAGCTTTTAGTTGCAATTGTTCTATTTACAAGTGATATTCGTTTAAATAATAAAAGGTAAAGACAAAAGACAGATTCGACGAATTGAAGACGCAAACGACCAAAAAGCTCTAAAGTACAAAGTACAATCAAAGTGGTCCCAATTATTGATAAGAAACGTCTCAAAATTACAAGAGTACAAGAAGCAAAACGCAAAATACAAGATATTAAATTGTACGCAAGGACGTTCAAAAATCCGGAACCGGGACCAAAGTCAACTCTCAACACTTGACGCAACGGACTGAAAATTACAAGTCAGTTGTAGTGACCCGAACTTTTCCATGTTTATATATATTAATTGAGATTGATATTTACATGATTAAATGTTTCCAACATGTTAAGCAATCAAACTTGTTAAGACTTGATTAATTGAAATATGTTTCATATAGACAATTGACCACCCAAGTTGACTGGCGATTCACGAACGTTAAAACTTGTAAAAACGACATGATGATATATATATGGATATACATATGGTTAACATGAGATTATGATAAGTAAGTATCTCCATAAGTATATTAACAATGAGTTATATACATATAAACAAGACTACTAACTTAAGGATTTCGAAACGAGACATATATGTAACGATTATCGTTGTAACGACATTTAAATGTATATATATCATATTAAGATATATTAATATATCATAATATCATGATAATATAATAATTTAACATCTCATTAGATATAATAAACAATGGGTTAACAACATTAATTGAGATCGTTAACTTAAAGGTTTCAAAACAACACTTACATGTAACGACTAACGAAGACTTGACGACTCAGTTAAAATGTATATACATGTAGTTTATTCAGATGTATTAAAATACTTTTGGAAGACTTCAAGACATATATCAAAACACTCATACTTAACGAAAATGGTTACAGTAACTTTCCCATTCTTTTCTTTCATCAAGAATTCTAGTCGTATTCTTACCCGTATTATACACAGCTTCAAAACGTACTTACAATGGGTATATACCAATAGGAACTAGCATGGGATTCCACTCTTGATTATGTCATGTATGACTAATCAATTTTAACTTCTACCATGAGCTAGTCAACTAACTAGAACTCCTTTTAACCCCACTCACCACTCACCAATTACCACTCATCATTCACTCCATTTCACTTCCAATTCTCTTTCTAATTCTCTCTCAACACACACACACACACACTCTATTATGAACTTATTTTTCCAGTAGTTAATCATCATCTTCATCAAAAATCACTTCAAGAATCAAGCTATAATCATCATAGGAAGAACACTTCAAGAACACTTCAAAAATCCCTTCAAGTTTACTAATTTACTTCCAAGCTTTCTAATCCATTCCAAGTAATCATCTAAGATCAAGAAACCTTTGTTATATACAGTAGGTTATATTTCTTATTCAAGGTAATATTCATATTCAAACTTTGATTCAATTTCTATAACTATAAACTATCTTAATTCGAGTAAAAATCTTACTTGAACTTGTTTTTGTGTCATGATCCTACTTCAAGAACTTTCAAGCCATCCAAGATCCTTTGAAGCTAGATCATTTCTTGTCACTTCCAGTAGGTTTACCTACTACACTTGAGGTAGTAATGATATTCATAACATCATTCGATTCATATATATAAAACTATCTTATTCAAAGGTTTAAACTCGTAATCACTAGAACATAGTTTAGTTAATTCTAAACTTGTTCACAAACAAAAGTTAATCCTTCTAACTTGACTTTTAAAATCAACTAAACACATGTTCTATATCTATATGATATGCTAACTTAATGATTTAAAACCTGGAAACACGAGAAACACCGTAAAACCGAATTTACGCCGTCGTAGTAACACCGCGGGCTGTTTTGGGTTAGTTAATTAAAAACTATGATAAACTTTGATTTAAAAGTTGTTATTCTGAGAAAATGATTTTTATTATGAACATGAAACTATATCCAAAAATTATGGTTAAACTCAAAGTGGAAGTATGTTTTCTAAAATGGTCATCTAGACGTCGTTCTTTCGACTGAAATGACTACCTTTACAAAAATGACTTGTAACTTATTTTTCTGATTATAAACCTATACTTTTTCTGTTTAGATTCATAAAATAGAGTTCAATATGAAACCATAGCAATTTGATTCACTCAAAACGGATTTAAAATGAAGAAGTTATGGGTAAAACAAGATTGGATAATTTTTCTCATTTTAGCTACGTGAAAATTGGTAACAAATCTATTCCAACCATAACTTAATCAACTTGTATTGTATATTATGTAATCTTGAGATACCATAGAAACATATACAATGTTTCGACCTATCATGTCGACACATCTATATATATTTCGGAACAACCATAGACACTCTATATGTGAATGTTGGAGTTAGCTATACAGGGTTGAGGTTGATTCCAAAATATATATAGTTTGAGTTGTGATCAATACTGAGATACGTATACACTGGGTCGTGGATTGATTCAAGATAATATTTATCGATTTATTTCTGTATATCTAACTGTGGACAACTAGTTGTAGGTTACTAACGAGGACAGCTGACTTAATAAACTTAAAACATCAAAATATATTAAAAGTGTTGTAAATATATTATGAACATACTTTGATATATATGTATATATTTTTATAGGTACGTGAATCAACCAGTGGCCAAGTCTTACTTCCCGACGAAGTAAAAATCTGTGAAAGTGAGTTATAGTCCCACTTTTAAAATCTAATACTTTTGGGATGAGAATACATGCAGGTTTTATAAATGATTTACAAAATAGACACAAGTACGTGAAACTACATTCTATGGTTGAATTATCGAAATCGAATATGCCCCTTTTTTATTAAGTCTGGTAATCTAAGAATTAGGGAACAGACACCCTAATTGACGCGAATCCTAAAGATAGATCTATTGGGCCTAACAAACCCCATCCAAAGTACCGGATGCTTTAGTACTTCGAAATTTATATCATATCCGAAGGGTGTCCCGGAATGATGGGGATATTCTTATATATGCATCTTGTTAATGTCGGTTACCAGGTGTTCACCATATGAATGATTTTTATCTCTATGTATGGGATGTGTATTGAAATATGAAATCTTGTGGTCTATTGTTACGATTTGATATATATAGGTTAAACCTATAACTCACCAACATTTTTGTTGACGTTTATAGCATGTTTATTCTCAGGTGAATACTAAGAGCTTCCGCTGTTGCATACTAAAATAAGGACAAGATTTGGAGTCCATGTTTGTATGATATTGTGTAAAAACTGCATTCAAGAAACTGATTTCGATGTAACATATTTGTATTGTAAACCATTATGTAATGGTCGTGTGTAAACAGGATATTTTAGATTATCATTATTTGATAATCTACGTAAAGCTTTTTAAACCTTTATTTATGAAATAAAGGTTATGGTTTGTTTTAAAAATGAATGCAGTCTTTGAAAAACGTCTCATATAGAGGTCAAAACCTCGCAACGAAATCAATTAATATGGAACGTTTTTAATCAATAAGAACGGGACATTTCAGTTGGTATCAGAGCGTTGGTCTTAGAGAACTAGAATTTTTCATTAGTGTGTCTTATCGAGTTTGTTAGGATGCATTAGTGAGTCTGGACTTCGACCGTGTTTACTTGAAAAATGATTGCTTAACAAATTTTGTTGGAAACTATATATTTTTAACATGTGAATATTATGTGATATATTAATCTCTTAACGCGTTTGATATTATGTGATAGATGTGTACCTCTAGAACAAGTCCCATTGACTCACCTAATAATAATGAAGAGTCAAATGTAAATTGGAATGATTCGTGGACTGATTCACAAGTTCCCGAAGAGGAACCGGAAGAAGAGTCGGAACCGGAAGAAGAATCGGAACCGGAAGAAGAATTGGAACCGGATGAAGAAATAGAACCGATGGGGGAAATAATAAAACGGTTAAGTAAAAGAAAATCCTCAACCAACCGACCAAGGTTAATTATGGTCAATGGTGTTTCCACCAAGGAAGCAAAATATTGGGAGGATTACAGTATAAAAACACAAAATGGATAGACAACCCAATATTTTAAGAGACCTACCCGGAGACATGATTGATGAAATCTTGTCTAGAGTCGGTCAGAATTCTTCGGCACAACTATTTAAGGCGAGATCAGTTTGTAAGACATTCGAAGAACGTTCCAAGAATGCCTTGGTTTATAAAAGGCCTTCGTTCGAAAGATGGGGGATATCACATTGGGAAATCCATAAGTTACGATGTGTTTACTTTGACGCATATATTGCGGGGAACCCAAATGCTATTTTATGCAATGGGTTAAGAAATTATTTTGACTCAATATATCCGAATATTGGACTTCGTGATTTAGAAAAAGCGGCTAACATGCAACATAAAGAAGCATGTTATGCTTACGAATTAGTAATGTTCGCTTCTCACCAAAGTGAGAATAAGAACATCGGCCTACAACTATTAAACAAAACGTTCCCACAAGTGACGGAGTCGGTAATTGGGGTAAGAAATGAGGTTTTTAGATTGTTACGGGACTGTTGGACATTACGTAACCCTTGTCCCTTTGACGACGTTACAACACGCTGTCTTATCAACGGCCATAACGGTTATGTTCCACAAGACCAAGGATGGGAAGTAGTCCTAGTAAAACCAGAATGCATGACTTGTTTCTGGACGTATGAATTACGTGTCTTTATTGCCTTTGCTGAACGACTTGTGTACTAGCTAGAATTATCTTCACAACTATCTTGTATCAAAGTTATTGTGTGCTATATTTCATGCTTTATGTAAAATAAGCGGTATTGTAAGTTTGTAAAATATTGTATAAAAGTTTGAACGCGAAATATTATTATAATCAGTTTTTCATATACAATTGTAGTAGTTGAATTGTATATTAGCTACTAAGTATGAACTTAACGGGTAGGTACTACCCGAATTTAAACTTATAAAACGCTAATATGAAGAAAAAGCTTTTATAAATGAGTTCATATTATGCTACGAAATACTATTAACTACTCTTGATATTCTGTATGATTAACTTGTTCCATTTGACTATTTTGAAGGAAATGGCACCGACTACTCGACACACCGTGAATATGAATAAAGAGGAATTCCGTACTTTTCTAGCTTCAAACATAGCCGCAGTACAGGCTGCGCTACATACTAACAATAACCTTGGATCTAGCAGTATAGGAAATCGTGTAGGATGCACCTACAAAGAATTCACTGCCTGCAAACCTTTGGAATTTGATGGAACCGAAGGACCGATCGGATTGAAAGGGTGGACCGAGAAGGTCGAATCGGTGTTTGCCATAAGTAAGTGTACTGAAGAGGACAAAGTAAAGTACGCTACGCATACCTTCACAAGTTCTGCGTTAACATGGTGGAATACCTATCTAGAGCAAGTGGGACAAGACGATGCGTACGCACTACCGTGGTCCGCATTCAAGCACTTGATGAACGAGAAGTACCGTCCCAGAACCGAGGTCAATAAGCTCAAGACAGAACTTAGAGGGTTACGAACCCAAGGATTTGATATTACCACGTACGAAAGACGATTCACAGAATTGTGCCTATTGTGTCCGGGAGCATTCGAAGATGAGGAAGAGAAGATCGACACGTTTGTGAAAGGATTACCGGAAAGAATCCAAGAAGATATAAGTTCACACGAGCCCGCCTCCATACAACAGGCATGTAGAATGGCTCATAAGCTAGTGAACCAGATTGAAGAAAGAATTAAAGAACAGACTGCTGAAGAGGCCAATGTGAAGCAAGTCAAAAGAAAGTGGGAGGAAAACGGTGATAAGAATCACCAATACAACAACAACAGCAATTACAACAATAATCGCAAGAATTATCCCAACAATCGCAACATCAATCGCAACTACAACAAACGGCCCAACAACAACAACAACAACAACAACAACAACAACAACAACAACAACAACAACAACAACAACAACAACAGCAACAGCAACAGCAACTACAACAATCATCCCAACAACAATAATAACCGCAACAACAACAACAACAATCAGAAGCAGCTATGCCAAAGGTGTGAAAAGTATCACTCGGGGTTCTGCACCAAATTTTGCAACAAGTGTAAAAGAAATGGTCATAGCGCGGCGAAGTGTGAGGTCTACGGACCAGGGGTTAATAGAACAAAAGGAACAAATGGTGTCGGAACGAGTAATGGCGGAGCAAGTAGTGTCGGAGCAAGTTATGCCAATGTAGTTTGTTATAAATGTGGAAAACTGGGCCACATTATTAGAAATTGCCCGAACTAGGAGAACACGAATGGACAAGGCCGTGGAAGAGTTTTCAATATTAATGCGGCAGAGGCACAGGAAGACCCGGAGCTTGTTACGGGTACGTTTCTTATTGACAATAAATCTGCTTATGTTTTATTTGATTCGGGTGCGGATAGAAGCTATATGAGTAGAGATTTTTGTGCTAAATTAAGTTGTCCATTGACGCCTTTGGATAGTAAATTTTTACTCGAATTAGCAAATGGTAAATTAATTTCAGCAGATAATATATGTCGGAATCGAGAAATTAAACTGGTTAGCGAAACATTTAAGATTGATTTGATACCAGTAGAGTTAGGGAGTTTTGATGTGATAATCGGTATGGACTGGTTGAAAGAAGTGAAAGCAGAGATCGTTTGTTACAAAAATGCAATTCGCATTATACGAGAAAAAGGAAAACCCTTAATGGTGTACGGAAAAAAGGGCAACACGAAGCTACATCTTATTAGTAATTTGAAGGCACGAAAACTAATAAGAAAAGGTTGCTATGCTGTTCTAGCACACGTCAAGAAAGTACAAACTGAAGAAAAGAGCATCAATGATGTTCCCGTCGTAAAAGAATTTCCCGATGTATTTCCGAAAGAATTACCGGGATTACCCCCACATCGATCCGTTGAATTTCAAATAGATCTTGTACCAAGAGCTGCACCAATAGCTCGTGCTCCTTACAGACTCGCACCCAGCGAGATGAAAGAACTGCAAAGCCAATTACAAGAACTTTTAGAGCATGGTTTCATTCAACCAAGCACATCACCGTGGGGAGCTCCTGTTTTGTTTGTCAAGAAAAAAGATGGTACATTCAGGTTGTGTATCGACTACCGAGAGTTGAACAAACTTACCATCAAGAACCGCTACCCTCTACCGAGAATCGACGACTTATTTGATCAACTACAAGGCTCGTCTGTTTATTCAAAGATTGACTTACGTTCCAGGTATCATCAAATGCGGGTGAAAGAAGATGATATTCCAAAGACTGCTTTCAGAACACGTTACGGTCATTACGAGTTTATGGTCATGCCATTTGGTTTAACTAATGCACCAGCTGTGTTCATGGACCTTATGAACCGAGTGTGTGGACCATACTGAAATGTCCCGTTCTTATTGATTAAAAACGTTCCATATTAATTGATTTCGTTGCGAGGTTTTGACCTCTATATGAGACGTTTTTCAAAGACTGCATTCATTTTAAAACAAACCATAACCTTTATTTCATAAATAAAGGTTTAAAAAGCTTTATGTAGATTATCAAATAATGATAATCTAAAATATCCTGTTTACACACGACCATTACATAATGGTTTACAATACAAATATGTTACATCCAAATCAGTTTCTTGAATGCAGTTTTTACACAATATCATACAAACATGGACTCCAAATCTTGTCCTTATTTTAGTATGCAACAGCGGAAGCTCTTAATATTCACCTGAGAATAAACATGCTTTAAACGTCAACAAAAATGTTGGTGAGTTATAGGTTTAACCTATATATATCAAATCGTAACAATAGACCACAAGATTTCATATTTCAATACACATCCCATACATAGAGATAAAAATCATTCATATGGTAAACACCTGGTAACCGACATTAACAAGATGCATATATAAGAATATCTCCATCATTCCGGGACACCCTTCGGATATGATATAAATTTCGAAGTACTAAAGCATCCGGTACTTTGGATGGGGTTTGTTAGGCCCAATAGATCTATCTTTAGGATTCGCGTCAATTAGGGTGTCTGTTCCCTAATTCTTAGATTACCAGACTTAATAAAAAGGGGCATATTCGATTTCGATAATTCAACCATAGAATGTAGTTTCACGTACTTGTATTTATTTTGTAAATCATTTATAAAACCTGCATGTATTCTCATCCCAAAAATATTAGATTTTAAAAGTGGGACTATAACTCACTTTCACAGATTTTTACTTCGTCGGGAAGTAAGACTTAGCCACTGGTTGATTCACGAACCTATAACAATATATACATATATATCAAAGTATGTTCAAAATATATTTATAACACTTTTAATATATTTTGATGTTTTAAGTTTATTAAGTCAGCTGTCCTCGTTAGTAACCTACAACTAGTTGTCCACAGTTAGATGTACAGAAATAAATCGATAAATATTATCTTGAATCAATCCACGACCCAGTGTATACGTATCTCAGTATTGATCACAACTCAAACTATATATATTTTGGAATCAGCCTCAACCCTGTATAGCTAACTCCAACATTCACATATAGAGTGTCTATGGTTGTTCCGAAATATATATAGATGTGTCGACATGATAAGTCGAAACATTGTATACATGTCTATGGTATCTCAAGCTTACATAATATACAATACAAGTTGATTAAGTTATGGTTGGAATAGATTTGTTACCAATTTTCACGTAGCTAAAATGAGAAAAATTATCCAATCTTGTTTTACCCATAACTTCTTCATTTTAAATCCGTTTTGAGTGAATCAAATTGCTATGGTTTCATATTGAACTCTATTTTATGAATCTAAACAGAAAAAGTATAGGTTTATTGTCGGAAAAATAAGTTACAAGTCGTTTTTGTAAAGGTAGTCATTTCAGTCGAAAGAACGACGTCTAGATGACCATTTTAGAAAACATACTTCCACTTTGAGTTTAACCATAATTTTTGGATATAGTTTCATGTTCATAATAAAAATCATTTTATCAGAATAACAACTTTTAAATCAAAGTTTATCATAGTTTTTAATTAACTAACCCAAAACAGCCCGCGGTGTTACTACGACGGCGTAAATCCGGTTTTACGGTGTTTTTCGTGTTTCCAGGTTTTAAATCATTAAGTTAGCATATCATATAGATATAGAACATGTGTTTAGTTGATTTTAAAAGTCAAGTTAGAAGGATTAACTTTTTTTTGCGAACAAGTTTAGAATTAACTAAACTATGTTCTAGTGATTACAAGTTTAAACCTTCGAATAAGATAGCTTTATATGTATGAATCGAATGATGTTATGAACATCATTACTACCTTAAGTTCCTTGGATAAACCTACTGGAAAAGATAAAAATGAATCTAGCTTCAACGGATCCTTGGATGGCTCGAAGTTCTTGAAGCAGAATCATGACACGAAAACAAGTTCAAGTAAGATCATCACTTGAAATAAGATTGTTATAGTTATAGAAATTGAACCAAAGTTTGAATATGATTATTACCTTGTATTAGAATGATAACCTACTGTAAGAAAAAAAGATTTCTTGAGGTTGGATGATCACCTTACAAGATTGGAAGTGAGCTAGCAAACTTGAAAGTATTCTTGATTTTATGTAACTAGAACTTGTGAAATATATGAAGAACACTTAGAACTTGAAGATAGAACTTGAGAGAGATCAATTAGATGAAGAAAATTGAAGAATTAAAGTGTTTGTAGGTGTTTTTGGTCGTTGGTGTATGGATTAGATATAAAGGATATGTAATTTTGTTTTCATGTAAATAAGTCATGAATGATTACTCATATTTTTGTAATTTTATGAGATATTTCATGCTAGTTGCCAAATGATGGTTCCCACATGTGTTAGGTGACTCACATGGGCTGCTAAGAGCTGATCATTGGCGTGTATATACAAATAGTACATACATCTAAAAGCTGTGTATTGTACGAGTACGAATACGGGTGCATACGAGTAGAATTGTTGATGAAACTGAACGAGGATGTAATTGTAAGCATTTATGTTAAGTAGAAGTATTTTGATAAGTGTATTGAAGTCTTTCAAAAGTGTATAAATACATATTAAAACACTACATGTATATACATTTTAACTGAGTCGTTAAGTCATCGTTAGTCGTTACATGTAAGTGTTGTTTTGAAACCTTTAGGTTAACGATCTTGTTAAATATTGTTAACCCAATGTTTATAATATCAAATGAGATTTTAAATTATTATATTATCATGATATTATCATGTATGAATATCTCTTAATATGATATATATACATTAAATGTCTTTACAACGATAATCGTTACATATATGTCTCGTTTAAAAATCATTAAGTTAGTAGTCTTGTTTTTACATATGTAGTTCATTGTTAATATACTTAATGATATGTTTACTTATCATAGTATCATGTTAACTATATATATATCCATATATATGTCATCATATAGTTTTTACAAGTTTTAACGTTCGTGAATCACCGGTCAACTTGGGTGGTCAATTGTCTATATGAAACATATTTCAATTAATCAAGTCTTAACAAGTTTGATTGCTTAACATGTTGGAAACATTTAATCATGTAAATATCAATCTCAATTAATATATATAAACATGGAAAAGTTCGGGTCACTACAGTACCTACCCGTTAAATAAATTTCGTCCCGAAATTTTAAGCTGTTGAAGGTGTTGACGAATCTTCTGGAAATAGATGCGGGTATTTCTTCTTCATCTGATCTTCACGCTCCCAGGTGAACTCGGGTCCTCTACGAACATTCCATCAAACCTTAACAATTGGTATCTTGTTTTGCTTAAGTCTTTTAACCTCACGATCCATTATTTCGACGGGTTCTTCGATGAATTAAAGTTTTTCGTTGATTTGGATTTCATCTAACGGAATAGTGAGATCTTCTTTAGCAAAACATTTCTTCAAATTCGAGACGTGGAAAGTGTTATGTACAGCCGCGAGTTGTTGAGGCAACTCAAGTCGGTAAGCTACTGGTCCGACACGATCAATAATCTTGAATGGTCCAATATACCTTGGATTTAATTTCCCTCGTTTACCAAATCGAACAACGCCTTTCCAAGGTGCAACTTTAAGTATGACCATCTCTCCAATTTCAAATTCTATATCTTTTCTTTTAATGTCAGCGTAGCTCTTTTGTCGACTTTGGGCGGTTTTCAACCGTTGTTGAATTTGGATGATCTTCTTGGTAGTTTCTTGTATAATCTCCGGACCCGTAATCTGTCTATCCCCCACTTCACTCCAACAAATCGGAGACCTGCACTTTCTACCATAAAGTGCTTCAAACGGCTCCATCTCAATGCTTGAATGGTAGCTGTTGTTGTAGGAAAATTCTGCTAATGGTAGATGTCGATCCCAACTGTTTCCGAAATCAATAACACATGCTCGTAGCATGTCTTCAAGCGTTTGTATCGTCCTTTCGCTCTGCCCATCAGTTTGTGGATGATAGGCAGTACTCATGTCTAGACGAGTTCCTAATGCTTGCTGTAATGTCTGCCAGAATCTTGAAATAAATCTGCCATCCCTATCAGAGATAATAGAGATTGGTATTCCATGTCTGGAGATGACTTCCTTCAAATACAGTCGTGCTAACTTCTCCATCTTGTCATCTTCTCTTATTGGCAGGAAGTGTGCTGATTTGGTGAGACGATCAACTATTACCCAAATAGTATCAAAACCACTTGCAGTCCTTGGCAATTTAGTGATGAAATCCATGGTAATGTTTTCCCATTTCCATTCTGGGATTTCGGGTTGTTGAAGTAGACCTGATGGTTTCTGATGCTCAGCTTTGACCTTAGAACACGTCAAACATTCTCCTACGTATTTAGCAACATCGACTTTTATACCCGGCCACCAAAAATGTTTCTTGAGATCCTTGTACATCTTCCCCGTTCCAGGATGTATTGAGTATCTGGTTTTATGAGCTTCTCTAAGTACCATTTCTCTCATATCTCCAAATTTTGTTACCCAAATCCTTTCAGCCCTATACCGGGTTCCGTCTTCCCGAATATTAAGATGCTTCTCCGATCCTTTGGGTATTTCATCCTTTAAATTTCCCTCTTTTAAAACTCCTTGTTGCGCCTCCTTTATTTGAGTAGTAAGGTTATTATGAATCATTATATTCATAGATTTTACTCGAATGGATTCTCTGTCCTTCCTTCTCAAGGCATCGGCTACCACATTTGCCTTCCCCGGGTGGTAACGAATCTCAAAGTCGTAATCATTCAATAATTCAATCTACCTACGCTGCCTCATATTTAGTTGTTTCTGATTAAATATGTGTTGAAGACTTTTGTGGTCGGTATATATAATACTTTTGACCCCATATAAGTAGTGCCTCCAAGTCTTTAATGCAAAAACAACCGCGCCTAATTCCAAATCATGCGTCGTATAATTTTGTTCGTGAACCTTCAATTGTCTAGAGGCATAAGCAATCACCTTCGTTCGTTGCATTAATACACAACCGAGACCTTGCTTTGATGCATCACAATAAATCACAAAATCATCATTCCCTTCAGGCAATGACAATATAGGTGCCGTAGTTAGCTTTTTCTTCAATAACTGAAACGCTTTCTCTTGTTCATCATTCCATTCAAATTTCTTCCCTTTATGCGTTAATGCAGTCAAGGGTTTAGCTATTCTGGAAAAGTCTTGAATGAACCTTCTGTAGTAACCAGCTAGTCCTAAAAACTGGCGTATGTGTTTCGGAGTTTTCGGGGTTTCCTACTTTTCAACAGTTTCTATCTTTGCTGGATCCACCTTAATACCTTCTTTGTTCACTATGTGACCGAGGAATTGAACTTCTTCCAACCAAAATGCACACTTTGAAAACTTAGCGTACAATTCTTCCTTCCTCAATACTTCTAACACCTTTCTCAAATGTTCACCGTGTTCTTGGTCATTCTTTGAGTAAATAAGTATGTCATCAATGAAAACAATGACAAACTTGTCAAGGTATGGTCCACACACTCGGTTCATAAGGTCCATGAACACAGCTGGTGCATTAGTTAAACCAAATGACATGACCATAAACTCGTAATGACCGTAACGTGTTCTGAAAGCAGTCTTTGGAATATCATCTTCTTTCACCCGCATTTGATGATACCCGGAACGTAAGTCAATCTTTGAATAAACAGACGAGCCTTGTAGTTGATCAAATAAGTCGTCGATTCTCGGTAGTGGGTAGCGGTTCTTGATGGTAAGTTTGTTCAACTCTCGGTAGTCGATACACAACCTGAATGTACCATCTTTCTTCTTGACAAACAAAACAGGAGCTCCCCACGGTGATGTGCTTGGTCGAATGAAACCATGCTCTAAAAGTTCTTGTAATTGGCTTTGCAGTTCTTTCATCTCGCTGGGTGCGAGTCTATAAGGAGCACGAGCTATTGGTGCAGCTCCTGGTACAAGATCTATTTGAAATTCAACGGATCGATGTGGGGGTAATCCCGGTAATTCTTTCGGAAATACATCGGGAAATTCTTTTGCAATGGGAACATCATTGATGCTCTTTTCTTTAGTTTGTACTTTCTCGACGTGTGCTAGAACAGCATAGCAACCTTTTCTTATTAGTTTTTGTGCCTTCAAATTACTAATAAGATGAAGCTTCGTGTTGCCCTTTTCTCCGTACACCATTAAGGGTTTTCCTTTTTCTCGTATAATGCGAATTGCATTTTTGTAACAAACGATCTCTGCTTTCACTTCTTTCAACCAGTCCATACCGATTATCACATCAAAACTCCCTAACTCTACTGTTATCAAATCAATCTTAAATGTTTCGCTAACCAGTTTAATTTCTCGATTCCGACATATATTATCTGCTGAAATTAATTTACCATTTGCTAATTCGAGTAAAAATTTACTATCCAAAGGCGTCAATGGACAACTTAATTTAGCACAAAAATCTCTACTCATATAGCTTCTATCCGCACCCGAATCAAATAAAACGTAAGCAGGTTTATTGTCAATAAGAAACGTACCCGTAACAAGCTCCGGGTCTTCCTGTGCCTCTGCTGCATTAATATTGAAAACTCTTCCGCGGCCTTGTCCATTAGTGTTCTCCTGGTTCGGACAATTTCTAATAATGTGGCCCGGTTTTCCACATTTATAACAAACTACATTGCCATAACTTGCTCCGACACTACTTGCTCTGCCATTACTCGTTCCGACACCATTTGTTTCTTTCGTTCTATTAACCCCTGGTCCGTAGACCTCACACTTCGCCGCACTATGACCATTTCTTTTACACTTGTTGCAAAATTTGGTGCAGAACCCCGAGTGATACTTTTCACACCTTTGGCATAGCTGCTTCTGATTGTTGTTGTTGTTGCGGTTATTATTGTTGTTGGGATGATTGTTGTAGTTGCTGTTGTTGTTGTTGCTGTTGTTGTTGTTGTTGTTGTTGTTGTTGTTGGGCCGTTTGTTGTAGTTGCGATTGATGTTGCGATTGTTGGGATAATTGTTGCGATTATTGTTGTAATTGCTGTTGTTGTTGTATTGGTGATTCTTATCACCGTTTTCCTCCCACTTTCTTTTGACTTGCTTCACATTGGCCTCTTCAGCAGTCTGTTCTTTAATTCTTTCTTCAATCTGGTTCACTAGTTTGTGAGCCATTCTACATGCCTGTTGTATGGAGGTGGGCTCGTGTGAACTTATATCTTCTTGGATTCTTTCCGGTAATCCTTTCACAAATGCGTCGATCTTCTCTTCCTCATCTTCGAATGCTCCTGGACACAATAGGCACAATTCTGTGAATCGTCTTTCGTACGTGGTAATATCAAATCCTTGGGTTCTTAACCCTCTAAGTTCTGTCTTGAGCCTATTGACCTCGGTTCTGGGACGGTACTTCTCGTTCATCAAGTGCTTGAATGCTGACCACGGTAGTGCATACGCATCGTCTTGTCCCACTTACTCTAGATAGGTATTCCACCATGTTAACGCAGAACCTGTGAAGGTATGCGTAGCGTACTTTAGTTTGTCCTCTTCAGTACACTTACTTATGGCAAACACCGATTCGACCTTCTCGGTCCACCGTTTCAATCCGATCGGTCCTTCGATTCCATCAAATTCCAAAGGTTTACAGGCAGTGAATTCTTTGTAGGTGCATCCTATACGATTTCCTGTGCTGCTAGATCCAAGGTTATTGTTGGTATGTAGCGCAGCCTGTACTGCGGCTATGTTTGAAGCTAGAAAAGTACGGAATTCCTCTTCATTCATATTCACGGTGTGTCGAGTAGTCGGTGCCATTTCCTTCAAAATAGTCAAATGGAACAAGTTAATCATACAGAATATTAAGAGTAGTTAATAGTATTTCGTAGCATAGTATGAACTCATTTATAAAAGCTTTTTCTTCATATTAGCGTTTTATAAGTTTAAATTCGGGTAGTACCTACCCGTTAAGTTCATACTTAGTAGCTAATATACAATTCAACTACTACAATTCTATATGAAAAACTGATTATAATAATATTTCGCGTTCAAACTTTTATACAATATTTTACAAACTTACAATACCGCTTATTTTACATAAAGCATGATATATAGCACACAATAACTTTGATACAAGATAGTTGTGAAGATAATTCTAGCTAGTACACAAGTCGTTCAGCAAAGGCAATAAAGACACGTAATTCATACGTCCAGAAACAAGTCATGCATTCTAGTTTTCCTAGGACTAATTCCCATCCTTGATCTTGTGGAACATAACCGTTATGGCCGTTGATAAGACAGCGTGTTGTAACGTCGTCAAAGGGACGAGGATTACGTAATGTCCAACAGTCCCGTAACAATCTAAAAACCTTATTTCTTACCCCAATTACCGACTCCGTCACTTGTGGGAACGTTTTGTTTAATAGTTGTAGGCCGATGTTCTTGTTCTCACTTTGGTGAGAAGCGAACATTACTAATCCGTAAGCATAACATGCTTCTTTATGTTGCATGTTAGCCGCTTTTTCTAAATCACGAAGTCCAATATTCGGATATATTGAGTCAAAATAATTTCTTAACCCATTGCGTAAAATAGCATTTGGGTTCCCCGCAATATATGCGTCAAAGTAAACACATCGTAACTTATGGATTTCCCAATGTGATATCCCCCATCTTTCGAACGAAAGCCTTTTATAAACCAAGGCATTCTTGGAACGTTCTTCGAAAGTCTTACAAACTGATCTCGCCTTAAATAGTTGTGCCGAAGAATTCTGACCGACTCTAGACAAGATTTCATCAATCATGTCTCCGGGTAGGTCTCTTAAAATATTGGGTTGTCTATCCATTTTGTGTTTTTATACTGTAAAATAGACAAGAGTTAGATTCATAAAAAAAATACTTATTAATACAAGCAATTTTTACATATATCATAAAGCATAAGCACACTATATTACTTATATTCCACCACACGAATACAACTATATTATTCCGACTCGCTTGTTTCTTCTTCTGCGGTTTTGGTTCGTTTTGCCAAGTTTCTAGGGATATATGATGTTCCCCTAATACGAGCCGTCGTTATCCACATTGGTTTAGAAAAACCTGGTGGTTTAGATGTTCCCGGGTCATTGTTACAACTTAAGGACTTCGGGGGTTGACGATACATATAAAGTTCATCGGGGTTGGAATTAGATTTCTCTATTTTTATGCCCTTTCCCTTATTATTTTCTTTTGCCTTTTTAAATTCAGTTGGGGTAATTTCTATAACATCATTGGAATTCTCGTCGGAATCCGATTCATCGGAGAATTGGTAATCCTCCCAATATTTTGCTTCCTTGGCGGAAACACCATTGACCATAATTAACCTTGGTCGGTTGGTTGAGGATTTTTTTTTACTTAACCGTTTTATTATTTCCCCCACCGGTTCTATTTCTTCATCCGATTCCGATTCTTCTTCCGGTTCCGATTCTTCTTCCGGTTCCGACTCTTCTTCCGGTTCCTTTTCGGGAACTTGTGAATCAGTCCACGAATCATTCCAATTTACATTTGACTCTTCATTATTATTAGGTGAGTCAATGGGACTTGTTCTAGAGGTAGACATCTATCACATAATATCAAACACGTTAAGAGATTAATATATCACATAATATTCACATGTTAAAAATATATAGTTTCCAACAAAATTTGTTAAGCAATCATTTTTCAAGTAAACACGGTCGAAGTCCAAACTCACTAATGCATCCTAACAAACTCGATAAGACACACTAATGCAAAATTCTGGTTCTCTAAGACCAACGCTCTGATACCAACTGAAATGTCCCGTTCTTATTGATTAAAAACGTTCCATATTAATTGATTTCGTTGCGAGGTTTTGACCTCTATATGAGACGTTTTTCAAAGACTGCATTCATTTTAAAACAAACCATAACCTTTATTTCATAAATAAAGGTTTAAAAAGCTTTATGTAGATTATCAAATAATGATAATCTAAAATATCCTGTTTACACACGACCATTACATAATGGTTTACAATACAAATATGTTACATCCAAATCAGTTTCTTGAATGCAGTTTTTACACAATATCATGCAAACATGGACTCCAAATCTTGTCCTTATTTTAGTATGCAACAGCGGAAGCTCTTAATATTCACCTGAGAATAAACATGCTTTAAACGTCAACAAAAATGTTGGTGAGTTATAGGTTTAACCTATATATATCAAATCGTAACAATAGACCACAAGATTTCATATTTCAATACACATCCCATACATAGAGATAAAAATCATTCATATGGTGAACACCTGGTAACCGACATTAACAAGATGCATATATAAGAATATCCCCATCATTCCGGGACACCCTTCGGATATGATATAAATTTCGAAGTACTAAAGCATCCGGTACTTTGGATGGGGTTTGTTAGGCCCAATAGATCTATCTTTAGGATTCGCGTCAATTAGGGTGTCTGTTCCCTAATTCTTAGATTACCAGACTTAATAAAAAGGGGCATATTCGATTTCGATAATTCAACCATAGAATGTAGTTTCACGTACTTGTGTCTATTTTGTAAATCATTTATAAAACCTGCATGTATTCTCATCCCAAAAATATTAGATTTTAAAAGTGGGACTATAACTCACTTTCACAGATTTTTACTTCGTCGGGAAGTAAGACTTGGCCACTGGTTGATTCACGAACCTATAACAATATATACATATATCTCAAAGTATGTTCAAAATATATTTACAACACTTATAATATATTTTGATGTTTTAAGTTTATTAAGTCAGCTGTCCTCGTTAGTAACCTACAACTAGTTGTCCACAGTTAGATGTACAGAAATAAATCGATAAATATTATCTTGAATCAATCCACGACCCAGTGTATACGTATCTCAGTATTGATCACAACTCAAACTATATATATTTTGGAATCAGCCTCAACCCTGTATAGCTAACTCCAACATTCACATATAGAGTGTCTATGGTTGTTCCGAAATATATATAGATGTGTCGACATGATAAGTCGAAACATTGTATACGTGTCTATGGTATCTCAAGATTACATAATATACAATACAAGTTGATTAAGTTATGGTTGGAATAGATTTGTTACCAATTTTCACGTAGCTAAAATGAGAAAAATTATCCAATCTTGTTTTACCCATAACTTCTTCATTTTAAATCCGTTTTGAGTGAATCAAATTGCTATGGTTTCATATTGAACTCTATTTTATGAATCTAAACAGAAAAAGTATAGGTTTATAGTCGGAAAAATAAGTTACAAGTCGTTTTTGTAAAGGTAGTCATTTCAGTCGAAAGAACGACGTCTAGATGACCATTTTAGAAAACATACTTCCACTTTGAGTTTAACCATGATTTTTGGATATAGTTTCATGTTCATAATAAAAATCATTTTATCAGAATAACAACTTTTAAATCAAAGTTTATCATAGTTTTTAATTAACTAACCCAAAACAGCCCGCGGTGTTACTACGACGGCGTAAATCCGGTTTTACGGTGTTTTTCGTGTTTCCAGGTTATAAATCATTAAGTTAGCATATCATATAGATATAGAACATGTGTTTAGTTGATTTTAAAAGTCAAGTTAGAAGGATTAACTTTTGTTTGCGAACAAGTTTAGAATTAACTAAACTATGTTCTAGTGATTACAAGTTTAAACCTTTGAATAAGATAGCTTTATATGTATGAATCGAATGATGTTATGAACATCATTACTACCTTAAGTTCCTTGGATAAACCTACTGGAAAAGAGAAAAATGGATCTAGCTTCAACGGATCTTTGGATGGTTCGAAGTTCTTGAAGCAGAATCATGACACGAAAACAAGTTCAAGTAAGATCATCACTTGAAATAAGATTGTTATAGTTATAGAAATTGAACCAAAGTTTTAATATGATTATTACCTTGTATTAGAATGATAACCTACTGTAAGAAACAAAGATTTCTTGAGGTTGGATGATCACCTTACAAGATTGGAAGTGAGCTAGCAAACTTGAAAGTATTCTTGATTTTATGTAACTAGAACTTGTGAAATATATGAAGAACACTTAGAACTTGAAGATAGAACTTGAGAGAGATCAATTAGATGAAGAAAATTGAAGAATGAAAGTGTTTGTAGGTGTTTTTGGTCGTTGGTGTATGGATTAGATATAAAGGATATGTAATTTTGTTTTCATGTAAATAAGTCATGAATGATTACTCATATTTTTGTAATTTTATGAGATATTTCATGCTAGTTGCCAAATGATGGTTCCCACATGTGTTAGGTGACTCACATGGGCTGCTAAGAGCTGATCATTGGAGTGTATATACCAATAGTACATACATCTAAAAGCCGTGTATTGTACGAGTACGAATACGGGTGCATACGAGTAGAATTGTTGATGAAACTGAACGAGGATGTAATTGTAAGCATTTTTGTTAAGTAGAAGCATTTTGATAAGTGTATTGAAGTCTTTTAAAAGTGTATAAATACATATTAAAACACTACATGTATATACATTTTAACTGAGTCGTTAAGTCATCGTTAGTCGTTACATGTAAGTGTTGTTTTGAAACCTTTAGGTTAACGATCTTGCTAAATATTGTTAACCCAATGTTTATAATATCAAATGAGATTTTAAATTATTATATTATCATGATATTATCATGTATGAATATCTCTTAATATGATATATATACATTATGTAACATCCCGCGTTTTTCCGTTAAATTTATTTTTAACACCGTCTTTTTTTTTTAATAATATCTTTCGCCATTTAAATTCCCAATTTCCGTTGACTAACGTTTATAATCTTCTCGTTATTTAATTATAACATCACTCGTCTACTCGAGCATTTTTAAAATATTCGTTTGGTTAAATCCCGCACCCGCTTCTAAACTCGAGGGACTAAAATTGACACGGGGCAAACTAGTTGACTAGGTCAACTAGTCCACCCCAATCACCACCATTCAATCCCTCCATCTCTCTCTCTTTCTCTCTAGCAAGAACACACACACACAACACCCAATTCAATCATTCATCATCTAAATTCGATCTAGGAGGCTTACAACAAAACAAATTACATATTTGGAATCCTCTCTTCATCCTCTACAATTTGATACCAACTTCATCTCGTTTGGGTAACATTTCTAAAACTCTAGATTTCTCTAAATTCGTGTTTTTGATTTGAAATGGTGTTAGTTAGTGTCTATGGCTCAAGTCTAACATGAATATATGTTTGGTTTGCTCGATTTGTTGTTTTTGGAGTAACTAGCATGAACTTGAAATGGGTTTGCTTAATCCTTGATTTTGGATGAGTTAATGTTGTTAGATTGTTAAAGTGCATGTTTTAATTGTGTTACTAGTATCACTAGCTTCGTTTTGATGCGTAGGTTGATTAAGAAAACTTCAAAAACATGAATATTGATTTTGTGATGTTTGACTAGGGTTTGATAGTCCTTGACATGAACTTTTGATGCTTGAATGCCATGGAATGTTAATTGTTAGTGATTAGTTGTAATGTATGCTTAATTACCTTCGAAACGGCATATCGTATGTGTAAATTGGATTCCCGAAACTTAAAATGCAATTGATGAACTTGAAACTTTGAAAATGGACTTTTAAACGATCACTTGACGAGAAATCGGTTATGGAAAATGTTGTTTTTGTTTGATGAAACATGTTTAGTTGTGTTCCTTGTCAAAAGAGCTTTCCAACGGTATAAGATACGCTTTCTAATTGTTTACGGTTTGAGTTTTGCGTTTGTTTGAAATTTTACCAAGCCTTGAACAAGTGAAACAGGCCAGGGACCAGGCCACGGCCATTGTCGCGCCGCGGAGCAATTTGTCGCGCCGTGGCCCAAAGGGTGATTTTAGAACATGTTTTTCAAGCTTTCTGACCTTCAACATAGGCATTTGTCGCGCCGCGGAGCAATTTGTCGCGCCGTGGCAATTGCCTGTTTCATCCGAACTTCAGCAAACTTGTTTTGGCCATAACTTTTTGACCGTAACTCCGTTTTCGATGAATCAAATATCGTTGGAAACGTAATAAGATTTCCTTTCTAATGGTAAGGTTTTGAAATGTCAACTCAAACTTTATTACAATCGTTCTAACATGTTTTTATACTTGATTCTTGCATGAAACTTGACAACGTGATTCACATGCTATACTATTCGAGTCGTAACGAGCCATAGGACTAATTGAACACATTTCACCTGACCTTGTGTCGTAACCGGTTAATTGATATAACTTACTTGTTTAGGTCAAGGCTAAGCAACTTTCATGCACACGTTTACTTGTTGAAGTACCTTTATACTCGTGCACTCGAGGTGAGATCATAGTCCCACCTTTTCAACAACTTTTATTCTTTTAAATCGTGGGCTGAG
This sequence comes from Rutidosis leptorrhynchoides, assembly GCF_046630445.1. Lineage (NCBI taxonomy): Eukaryota > Viridiplantae > Streptophyta > Magnoliopsida > Asterales > Asteraceae > Rutidosis > Rutidosis leptorrhynchoides. The sequence continues at coordinate 83,755,908 of NC_092341.1, read as the reverse complement.
AAACATATACATTACATACTTATATACATTTCACATGCATATATACTTTTCATACTTTTATACTTTGAACACAAATACGAATACAAAGATACAGACGAGTTAGAACAAAAGTCCTCAATCCAATTATCATTAGTTCCACTTGCAGGGTGTAAGTGTAAGCGAGTGATTATGTTGTGTGGCCATACGGGTTTAACGAACCCTCATTCAGACGGTTCGCTACCGTTAGTGGATGAAATATAATTTCAACGTGCATAGTGTATGTTCTAACACTATATTCAAAATTCAGAGGGAAGATTCAGTTAAGCTTTGGTAATTGGGTGCTCGCAATACAAACTACATTCTTCGGAATAAATACGATTTGGATAATCATCTATACAAACTATTGTGGTTCAAAATATACTTTTACAAATACATTTATGATCTCACCAACGTTTTTCGTTGACAGTTTTCTATATGTTTCTCAGGTTCATACTTGGCTACTTGATACATGCTTCCGCACACTTTGATTTCTTGCTTGAGGTCAAGCATACATGCATACGCTAGTGATAGCATCTTTGGATTCAAACATGTTGTTTACATAATTACGCTATTTATAGCAACTGTGATTTTAAACTAATTATGTCGCAAGATATTTCATTTGTACTTTACTACTTTTGTAAACTTAAACTTGTTGTCGATCCGTTTGGTGAACTAAACTTTGCAAGTCATGCACGTTTCAAATGAATGCGACATAATTTTGGTCAAACGCGTCTCATATAGGGACTATGACCACGCAACGGGACCTAAGTAGCGGCGCCGTCTATGACGATTTGGTCGGGTCGCTACAGATGGTATCAGAGCGTTGGTTGTAGGGAACTAGGATGTGCATTAGTGTGTCTGACAGAGTCGTTAGGACGCATTAGTGAATCTAGACTACAACCGGATAGTTAGCCATTGCATTCTGACATACATTTGCTATAGATAGCACTTACTTGACTACTTGTGCATTATACTTGAATCATTCTTAATCAAACTTTTTAATGGTACCCAACCTTCATCATACGAACTCGTATTCCGCCACTTTTTGGTAACACACGTGAATTCAAGGTTCATACGCGTACGGATGACCACGACTTCGTTAGTCACTCTAGTTCGGGAATTCTGACTCCTTGGTTGTTATCCACCCCGTCTCAGCTTACTATCCACAAGTGTTGTAAAGTTACCACCACCACTCTAGATGAGTATCGTCATCACTGTTTATCACTACGGTTGCGTACTACTTGTTATCATGACTCGTTACTCTTTTCATATCTAAATACATTATTGTCTGACTCGAACCGCATTGACGTGAACAATCATTTATACACTTCCCTCGGGGAACGCTTCCTTAGAGTTGCAGAAATTCTTTCGATTTAATACGAGTCACGTTTGAGACGTCGTTACATTTTGTTCATTTTAGATTTTCGCGATGACACGAACTTGAATCTATGGAGTGATGTGGGAATGGAGGTATGAGTTAGCATAATATAACTACACTCGATCAACGTAGTTATATTACGGTAAGACATACCAAAGTTCTAGTGACGCGTGATGGTGGTTAGACTCGATCAACCTAAACACCACCATGTGCCATGTACATGACTTCATCTTTTCATGTTTGGACATCCGAAAACTCCGAGAATATTGATAACAGCCATACCGGGGACACCCCTTCGACTTTTGTCGAACTATACTTATGCTTCCGAATGAATTACCGATTCCTCTCGACTTCAACCGTATGTTACACGTGTATACTATCTCGTCCTCGCACAGTCTTATTGATTAACTACAATTTACTCGTTATGTTTACATCGGGGCGGAAACTTCTCTTGCATCACCCTCGTACTTCCGGTTCAGGAGGTCCTTATTCTAAATTCGCAATGGAGAGCGACTCTTCACGTCGTACAAATATTCGCCGCGAGGGTGGATAGTCCTAACAATCGTTTTCAAAACCCGATAAGAACTTGCCCCGACGAACATTTTTGGAAAACGATAAATCTTCCGCGACGCGAATTTTCTTGAGAAACTTGTCCTAGCTAACGTTTTCAATTCCTAGCAAACTTGTTCAATATGCCTTAGGGAAATATACCCCGTTTCGGATCGAGATCCTCGTTTCACTTCTAGATTTTGGAGTACCTTACAAAAAGCCTCGGGACCGCGTTTAGACATGAGTACCGCGTACCATCCACAACCCGACGGACCGAACAAACATGCGATTTAAACCTTGGAAACCATAATACAAGTTTGTATTACCAACTTCAAATTTACTTGAGAAAAGTATTTTCCTTAAACCGAATCCTCGTACTACAATGATTTTCATTCGAGTTTTAACGTCACTCCTTTTGAAACCACATGTGACCGGAAACGTCATTCTCCATTGTCGAACCAAGTAAACGATGATCAATTCACCGGGGCCGAGGTTATTCATGAGCAACCGAGAAAATTTATTCATATTCAGGTAAAACCCTACGCGACTCGTAATCACCAAGAGCTACGCCGATGTTAGACGTAAACATTTCAAATTCCGCGTGGGAAACCGCGTCATGTTAAGAGTCGCACCTTGGAAAGGTGCAATCCGTTTCGGGAAACGTAGGAAGCTAAATCCGCGATATTTTGATCCTTTAAATTCTTGGGGTGTTTTGGACCCGTCGCTAGCCGTTTAGACTTTTCCGACTCATTTTGGGTCTCCGTTTATCCTACATTCGATGTATCAACTCAAAGACGTGTTTTGCGAAACGAGAACTTGTTATCTCCTTTGATGAACTCACTATCGACGATAACCCTCACTTCCTAGGAGGACCGGTTGAAACCATAAATCGTGAAGCCAAACCTTAAAACAACATATGATCCCGACAGTCAAAATTCGTTGAAATACCCTAGAACGTACTTCTCCCTCATTCGTAGAATTGGCAACACAAAATCTCGAGGAAGATTCAACAACTACTACTTCCAACTAAATTTCGGGACGAAATTTCTTTTGAGGTGTGGATAATGTAACATCCCGCGTTTTTCCGTTAAATTTATTTTTAACACCGTCTTTTTTTTTTAATAATATCTTTCGCCATTTAAATTCCCAATTTCCGTTGACTAACGTTTATAATCTTCTCGTTATTTAATTATAACATCACTCGTCTACTCGAGCGTTTTTAAAATATTCGTTTGGTTAAATCCCGCACCCGCTTCTAAACTCGAGGGACTAAAATTGACACGGGGCAAACTAGTTGACTAGGTCAACTAGTCCACCCCAATCACCACCATTCAATCCCTCCATCTCTCTCTCTTTCTCTCTAGCAAGAACACACACACACAACACCCAATTCAATCATTCATCATCTAAATTCGATCTAGGAGGCTTACAACAAAACAAATTATATATTTGGAATCCTCTCTTCATCCTCTACAATTTGATACCAACTTCATCTCGTTTGGGTAACATTTCTAAAACTCTAGATTTCTCTAAATTCGTGTTTTTGATTTGAAATGGTGTTAGTTAGTGTCTATGGCTCAAGTCTAACATGAATATATGTTTGGTTTGCTCGATTTGTTGTTTTTGGAGTAACTAGCATGAACTTGAAATGGGTTTGCTTAATCCTTGATTTTGGATGAGTTAATGTTGTTAGATTGTTAAAGTGCATGTTTTAATTGTGTTACTAGTATCACTAGCTTCGTTTTGATGCGTAGGTTGATTAAGAAAACTTCAAAAACATGAATATTGATTTTGTGATGTTTGACTAGGGTTTGATAGTCCTTGACATGAACTTTTGATGCTTGAATGCCATGGAATGTTAATTGTTAGTGATTAGTTGTAATGTATGCTTAATTACCTTCGAAACGGCATATCGTATGTGTAAATTGGATTCCCGAAACTTAAAATGCAATTGATGAACTTGAAACTTTGAAAATGGACTTTTAAACGATCACTTGACGAGAAATCGGTTATGGAAAATGTTGTTTTTGTTTGATGAAACATGTTTAGTTGTGTTCCTTGTCAAAAGAGCTTTCCAACGGTATAAGATACGCTTTCTAATTGTTTACGGTTTGAGTTTTGCGTTTGTTTGAAATTTTACCAAGCCTTGAACAAGTGAAACAGGCCAGGGACCAGGCCACGGCCATTGTCGCGCCGCGGAGCAATTTGTCGCGCCGTGGCCCAAAGGGTGATTTTAGAACATGTTTTTCAAGCTTTCTGACCTTCAACATAGGCATTTGTCGCGCCGCGGAGCAATTTGTCGCGCCGTGACAATTGCCTGTTTCATCCGAACTTCAGCAAACTTGTTTTGGCCATAACTTTTTGACCGTAACTCCGTTTTCGATGAATCAAATATCGTTGGAAACGTAATAAGATTTCCTTTCTAATGGTAAGGTTTTGAAATGTCAACTCAAACTTTATTACAATCGTTCTAACATGTTTTTATACTTGATTCTTGCATGAAACTTGACAACGTGATTCACATGCTATACTATTCGAGTCGTAACGAGCCATAGGACTAATTGAACACATTTCACCCGACCTTGTGTCGTAACCGGTTAATTGATATAACTTACTTGTTTAGGTCAAGGCTAAGCAACTTTCATGCACACGTTTACTTGTTGAAGTACCTTTATACTCGTGCACTCGAGGTGAGATCATAGTCCCACCTTTTCAACAACTTTTATTCTTTTAAATCGTGGGCTGAGAAACATATACATTACATACTTATATACATTTCACATGCATATATACTTTTCATACTTTTATACTTTGAACACAAATACGAATACAAAGATACAGACGAGTTAGAACAAAAGTCCTCAATCCAATTATCATTAGTTCCACTTGCAGGGTGTAAGTGTAAGCGAGTGATTATGTTGTGTGGCCATACGGGTTTAACGAACCCTCATTCAGACGGTTCGCTACCGTTAGTGGATGAAATATAATTTCAACGTGCATAGTGTATGTTCTAACACTATATTCAAAATTCAGAGGGAAGATTCAGTTAAGCTTTGGTAATTGGGTGCTCGCAATACAAACTACATTCTTCGGAATAAATACGATTTGGATAATCATCTATACAAACTATTGTGGTTCAAAATATACTTTTACAAATACATTTATGATCTCACCAACGTTTTTCGTTGACAGTTTTCTATATGTTTCTCAGGTTCATACTTGGCTACTTGATACATGCTTCCGCACACTTTGATTTCTTGCTTGAGGTCAAGCATACATGCATACGCTAGTGATAGCATCTTTGGATTCAAACATGTTGTTTACATACTTACGCTATTTATAGCAACTGTGATTTTAAACTAATTATGTCGCAAGATATTTCATTTGTACTTTACTACTTTTGTAAACTTAAACTTGTTGTCGATCCGTTTGGTGAACTAAACTTTGCAAGTCATGCACGTTTCAAATGAATGCGACATAATTTTGGTCAAACGCGTCTCATATAGGAACTATGACCACGCAACGGGACCTAAGTAGCGGCGCCGTCTATGACGATTTGGTCGGGTCGCTACACATTAAATGTCTTTACAACGATAATCGTTACATATATGTCTCGTTTAAAAATCATTAAGCTAGTAGTCTTGTTTTTACATATGTAGTTCATTGTTAATATACTTAATGATATGTTTACTTATCATAGTATCATGTTAACTATATATATATATATATCCATATATATGTCATCATATAGTTTTTACAAGTTTTAACGTTCGTGAATCACCCGTCAACTTGGGTGGTCAATTGTCTATATGAAACATATTTTAATTAATCAAGTCTTAACAAGTTTGATTTCTTAACATGTTGGAAACATTTAATCATGTAAATATCAATCTAAATTAATATATATAAACATGGAAAAGTTCGGGTCACTACACATACCTTGACAAGTTTGTCATTGTTTTCATTGATGACATACTTATTTACTCAAAGAATGACCAAGAACACGGTGAACATTTGAGAAAGGTGTTAGAAGTATCGAGGAAGGAAGAATTGTACGCTAAATTTTCAAAGTGTGCATTTTGGTTGGAAGAAGTTCAATTCCTCGGTCACATAGTGAACAAAAAAGGTATTAAGGTGGATCCGGCAAAGATAGAAACTGTTGAAAAGTGGGAAACCCCGGAAACTCCGAAACACATACGCCAGTTTTTAGGACTAGCTGGTTACTACAGAAGGTTCATCCAAGACTTTTCCAGAATAGCAAAACCCTTGACTGCATTAACGCATAAAGGGAAGAAATTTGAATGGAAGGATGAACAAGAGAAAGCGTTTCAGTTATTGAAGAAAAAGCTAACTACGGCACCTATATTGTCATTGCCTGAAGGGAATGATGATTTTGTGATTTATTGTGACGCATCAAAGCAAGGTCTCGGTTGTGTATTAATGCAACGAACGAAGGTGATTGCTTATGCATCTAGACAATTGAAAATTCACGAGCAAAATTATACGACGCATGATTTGGAATTAGGCGCGGTTGTTTTTGCATTAAAGACTTGGAGGCACTACTTATATGGGGTCAAAAGTATTATATATACCGACCACAAAAGTCTTCAACACATATTTAATCAGAAACAAATGAATATGAGGCAGCGTAGGTGGATTGAATTGTTGAATGATTACGACTTTGAGATTCGTTACCACCCGGGGAAGGCAAATGTGGTAGCCGATGCCTTGAGCAGGAAGGACAGAGAACCCATTCGAGTAAAATCTATGAATATAATGATTCATAATAACCTTACTACTCAAATAAAGGAGGCGCAACAAGGAGTTTTAAAAGAAGGAAATTTAAAGGATGAAATACCCAAAGGATCGGAGCAGCATCTTAATATTCGGGAAGACGGAACCCGGTATAGGGCTGAAAGGATTTGGGTACCAAAATTTGGAGATATGAGAGAAATGGTACTTAGAGAAGCTCATAAAACCAGATACTCAATACATCCTGGAACGGGGAAGATGTACAAGGATCTCAAGAAACATTTTTGGTGGCCGGGTATGAAAGCCGATGTTGCTAAATACGTAGGAGAATGTTTGACGTATTCTATGGTCAAAGCTGAGCATCAGAAACCATCAGGTCTACTTCAACAACCCGAAATCCCAGAATGGAAATGGGAAAACATTACCATGGATTTCATCACTAAATTGCCAAGGACTGCAAGTGGTTTTGATACTATTTGGGTAATAGTTGATCGTCTCACCAAATCAGCACACTTCCTGCCAATAAGAGAAGATGACAAGATGGAGAAGTTAGCACGACTGTATTTGAAGGAAGTCGTCTCCAGACATGGAATACCAATCTCTATTATCTCTGATAGGGATGGCAGATTTATTTCAAGATTCTGACAGACATTACAGCAAGCATTAGGAACTCGTCTAGACATGAGTACTGCCTATCATCCACAAACTGATGGGCAGAGTGAAAGGACGATACAAATGCTTGAAGACATGCTACGAGCATGTGTTATTGATTTCGGAAACAGTTGGGATCGACATCTACCGTTAGCAGAATTTTCCTACAACAACAGCTACCATTCAAGCATTGAGATGGCGCCGTTTGAAGAACTTTATGGTAGAAAGTGCAGGTCTCCGATTTGTTGGAGTGAAGTGGGGGATAGACAGATTACGGGTCCAGAGATTATACAAGAAACTACCGAGAAGATCATCCAAATTCAACAACGGTTGAAAACCGCCCAAATTCGACAAAAGAGCTACGCTGACATTAAAAGAAAAGATATAGAATTTGAAATTGGAGAGATGTTCATGCTTAAAGTTGCACCTTGGAAAGGCGTTGTTCGATTTGGTAAACGAGGAAAATTAAATCCAAGGTATATTGGACCATTCAAGATTATTGATCGTGTCGGACCAGTAGCTTACCGACTTGAGTTACCTCAACAACTCGCGGCTGTACATAACACTTTCCACGTCTCGAATTTGAAGAAATGTTTTGTTAAAGAAGATCTCACTATTCCGTTAGATGAAATCCAAATCAACGAAAAACTCCAATTCATCGAAGAACCCGTCGAAATAATGGATCGTGAGGTTAAAAGACTTAAGCAAAACAAGATACCAATTGTTAAGGTTCGATGGAATGCTCGTAGAGGACCCGAGTTCACCTGGGAGTGTGAAGATTAGATGAAGAAGAAATACCCGCATCTATTTCCAGAAGATTCGTCAACACCTTCAACAGCTTAAAATTTCGGGACGAAATTTATTTAACGGGTAGGTACTGTAGTGACCCGAACTTTTCCATGTTTATATATATTAATTGAGATTGATATTTACATGATTAAATGTTTCCAACATGTTAAGCAATCAAACTTGTTAAGACTTGATTAATTGAAATATGTTTCATATAGACAATTGACCACCCAAGTTGACCGGCGATTCACGAACGTTAAAACTTGTAAAAACGACATGACGATATATATATGGATATACATATGGTTAACATGAGATTATGATAAGTAAGTATCTCCATAAGTATATTAACAATGAGTTATATACATATAAACAAGACTACTAACTTAAGGATTTCGAAACGAGACATATATGTAACGATTATCGTTGTAACGACATTTAAATGTATATATATCATATTAAGATATATTAATATATCATAATATCATGATAATATAATAATTTAACATCTCATTAGATATAATAAACAATGGGTTAACAACATTAATTGAGATCGTTAACTTAAAGGTTTCAAAACAACACTTACATGTAACGACTAACGAAGACTTAACGACTCAGTTAAAATGTATATACATGTAGTGTATTTAGATGTATTAAAATACTTTTGGAAGACTTCAAGACATATATCAAAATACTCATACTTAACGAAAATGGTTACAGTTACTTTCCCATTCTTTTCTTTCATCAAGAATTCTAGTCGTATTCTTACCCGTATTATACACAGCTTCAAAACGTACTTACTATGGGTATATACCAATAGGAACTAGCATGAGATTCCACTCTTGATTATGTCATGTATGACTAATCAATTTTAACTTCTACCATGAGCTAGTCAACTAACTAGAACTCCTTTTAACCCCACTCACCACTCACCAATTACCACTCATCATTCACTCCATTTCACTTCCAATTCTCTTTCTAATTCTCTCTCAACACACACACACTATTATGAACGTATTTTTCTAGTAGTTAATCATCATCTTCATCAAAAATCACTTCAAGAATCAAGCTATAATCATCATAGGAAGAACACTTCAAGAACACTTCAAAAATCCCTTCAAGTTTACTAATTTACTTCCAAGCTTTCTAATCCATTCCAAGTAATCATCTAAGATCAAGAAACCTTTGTTATATACAGTAGTTTATCTTTCTTATTCAAGGTAATATTCATATTCAAACTTTGATTCAATTTCTATAACTATAAACTATCTTAATTCGAGTAAAAATCTTACTTGAACTTGTTTTTGTGTCATGATCCTACTTCAAGAACTTTCAAGCCATCCAAGATCCTTTGAAGCTAGATCATTTCTTGTCACTTCCAGTAGGTTTACCTACTAAACTTGAGGTAGTAATGATGTTCATAACATCATTCGATTCATATATATAAAACTATCTTATTCGAAGGTTTAAACTCGTAATAACTAGAACATAGTTTAGTTAATTCTAAACTTGTTCGCAAACAAAAGTTAATCCTTCTAACTTGACTTTTAAAATCAACTAAACACATGTTCTATATCTATATGATATGCTAACTTAATTATTTAAAACCTGGAAACACGAAAAACACCGTAAAACCGGATTTACGCCGTCGTAGTAACACCGCGGGCTGTTTTGGGTTAGTTAATTAAAAACTATGATAAACTTTGATTTAAAAGTTTTTTTTCTGAGAAAATGATTTTTATTATGAACATGAAACTATATCCAAAAATTATGGTTAAACTCAAAGTGGAAGTATGTTTTCTAAAATGGTCATCGAGGCGTCGTTCTTTCGACTGAAATGACTACCTTTACAAAAATGACTTGTAACTTATTTTTCCGACTATAAACCTATACTTTTTTTGTTTAGATTCACAAAATAGAGTTCAATATGAAACCATAGCAATTTGATTCACTCAAAACGGATTTAAAATGAAGAAGTTATGGGTAAAACAAGATTGGATAATTTTTCTCATTTTAGCTACGTGAAAATTGGTAACAAATCTATTCCAACCATAACTTAATCAACTTGTATTGTATATTATGTAATCTTGAGATACCATAGACACGTATACAATGTTTCGACCTATCATGTCGACACATCTATATATATTTCGGAACAACCATAGACACTCTATATGTGAATGTTGGAGTTAGCTATACAGGGTTGAGGTTGATTCCAAAATATATATAGTTTGAGTTGTGATCAATACTGAGATACGTATACACTGGGTCGTGGATTGATTCAAGATAATATTTATCGATTTATTTCTGTACATCTAACTGTGGACAACTAGTTGTAGGTTACTAACGAGGACAGCTGACTTAATAAACTTAAAACATCAAAATATATTAAAAGTGTTGTAAATATATTTTGAACATACTTTGATATATATGTATATATTATTATAGGTTCGTGAATCAACCAGTGGCCAAGTCTTACTTCCCGACGAAGTAAAAATCTGTGAAAGTGAGTTATAGTCCCACTTTTAAAATCTAATATTTTTGGGATGAGAATACATGCAGGTTTTATAAATGATTTACAAAATAGACACAAGTACGTGAAACTACATTCTATGGTTGAATTATCGAAATCGAATATGCCCCTTTTTTATTAAGTCCGGTAATCTAAGAATTAGGGAACAGACACCCTAATTGACGCGAATCCTAAAGATAGATCTATTGGGCCTAACAAACCCCATCCAAAGTACCGGATGCTTTAGTACTTCGAAATTTATATCATATCCGAAGGGTGTCCCGGAATGATAGGGGATATTCTTATATATGCATCTTGTTAATGTCGGTTACCAGGTGTTCACCATATGAATGATTTTTATCTCTATGTATGGGATGTGTATTGAAATATGAAATCTTGTGGTCTATTGTTACGATTTGATATATATAGGTTAAACCTATAACTCACCAACATTTTTGTTGACGTTTAAAGCATGTTTATTCTCAGGTGAATACTAAGAGCTTCCGCTGTTGCATACTAAAATAAGGACAAGATTTGGAGTCCATGTTTGTATGATATTGTGTAAAAACTGCATTCAAGAAACTGATTTCGATGTAACATATTTGTATTGTAAACCATTATGTAATGGTCGTGTGTAAACAGGATATTTTATATTATCATTATTTGATAATCTACGTAAAGCTTTTTAAACCTTTATTTATGAAATAAAGGTTATGGTTTGTTTTAAAAATGAATGCAGTCTTTGAAAAACGTCTCATATAGAGGTCAAAACCTCGCAACGAAATCAATTAATATGGAACGTTTTTAATCAATAAGAACGGGACATTTCAAACTATGCCTATAAATATAATATAATATATATATAATTATAATAAAATTATATATATATATATATTATATATTATAAAAATTCGGCGGCTATACTGTTGCAAAGCTGAAAGACAGCTGGAACTGACGGCCATGCGATCGCATGGCCTGGAGGAAGAAATCCCATGCGATCGCATGGCAAGCTGGGACAGGCCTCACCTATAAATCTCGCATGTTTTGGACGTAAAAAAACACACCTTTTTCTAACTTCTTTCTCTTATCTAATGTACCAAGTATCACTCCAATTAGTAATCTCAATTTGTAATTTTAATTTTAAGTTAGTGATAATAATAAGGTTGGGTTAGTCGAATGTTTTAAGGTCTTGTAAGTCGGAACTCTGTCCGTATAACGCTACGCTATTAATACCCACTATAAGTTATGTTTATGTTATTTTCATTAATGTCTCATAGCTAAGTTATTATTATGCTTATCTAAGCCGAAGTAATCATGATGTTGGGCTAAAATATTTAAAATTGGGTAATTGGGCTTTGTACCATAATTGGGGTTTGGACAAAAGAAGGACACTTGTGGAAATTAGACTATGGGCTATTAATGGGCTTTATATTTGTTTAACTAAATGAGAGTTTGTTAATTTTAATATAAATTTGACGTACCTATAAATAACCATATACACTCGATCGGACACGATGGGCGGGATATTTATATGTACGAATAATCGTTCATTTAACCGGACACGGGAATGGATTAATAGTCTATGGAATTATTAAAACAGGGGTGGAATTATGTACAAGGACACTTGGCATAATTGATAACAAAGTATTAAAACCTTGTGTTACACGCAGTCGATATCCTGGTCTAATTATTAAACAAAGTATGAAGACCTTGTTACAGTTTAAGTCCCCAATTAGTTGGAATATTTGACTTCGAATATAAGGATAATTTGATGAGGATACTCGCACTTTATATTTATGACTGATGGACTGTTATGGACAAAAACCAGACGGACATATTGAATAATCCAGGACAAAGGACAATTAACCCATGGGAATAAACTAAAATCAACACGTCAAACATCATGATTACGGAAGTTTAAATAAGCATAATTCCTTTATTTTCATGTTTAATTGCACTTCTAATTATCGCTCTTTTATTTATTGTCATTGTATTTAATTGCATTTAATTATCGTACTTTTTAATTTTCGCACTTTTATTTATCGCAATTTCATTATCATTATTTACTTTACGCTTTAAATTAAGTCTTTTATTTATTTAATATTTTACATTAGGTTTTAACTGCGACTAAAGTTTTAAAAATCGACAAACCGGTCATTAAACGGTAAAAACTCCCTTTTTATAATAAGTATATTTTTGTATTTTTATAAGTTAAACTAATATAGCGTTAAGCTTGTTTAAAAGATTCCCTGTGGAGCGAACCGGACTTACTAAAAACTACACTACTGTACGATTAGGTACACTGCCTATAAGCGTTGTAGCAAGGTTTACGTATATCCATTCTATAAATAAATAAATATCTTGTGTAAAATTGTATCGTATTTAATAGTTTTTTTGTTGTAAAAATAATACTATTTCCTAGTACACCTCGCACACATCAGAAACCCCGAAAACTCAGAAACACATACGTGTAAAATCTATGAATATAATGATTCACACTAACCTTACTACTCAAATAAAGGAGGCTCAACAAGGAGTTTTAAAAGAGAGAAACTTAAAGGATGAAATACCCAAAGGATCAGAGAAGCATCTTAATATTCGAGAAGACGGAACTCGGTATAGGGCTGAAAGAATTTGGGTACCAAAAATTTGGAGATATGAGAGAAATGGTACTTAGAGAAGCTCATAAAACCAGATACTCAATACATCCTGGAATGGGGAAGACGTACAAGGATCTCAAAAAACACTTTTGGTGGCCGGGTATGAAAGCCGATGTTGCTAAATACGTAGGAGAATGTTTGACGTGTTCTAAGATTAAAGCTGAGCATCAGAAACCATCAGGTCTATTTCAACAACCCGAAATCCCGGAATGGAAATAGAAAAACATTACCATGGATTTCATCACTAAATTGCCAACGACTACAAGTGGTTTTGATACTATTTGGGTAATAGTTGATCGTCTCACCAAATCAGCACACTTCCTGCCAATAAGAGAAGATGACAAAATGGAGAAGTTAGCACGACTGTATTTGAAGGAAGTCGTCTCCAGACATGAAATACCAATCTCTATTATCTCTGATAGGGATGGCAGATTTATTTCAAGATTCTGGCAGACATTACAGCAAGCATTAGGAACTTGTCTAGACATGAGTACTGCCTATCATCCACAAACTGATGGGCAGAGCGAAAGGACGATACAAACGCTTGAAGACATGCTACGAGCATGTGTTATTGATTTCGGAAAGAGTTGGGATCGATATCTACCGTTAGCAGAATTTTCCTACAACAACAGCAACCATTCAAGCATTGAGATGGCACTGTTTGAAGCACTTTATGGTAGAAAGTTGTAGTGACCCGAACTTTTCCATGTTTATATATATATTAAATGAAATTGTTATTTACATGATTAAGTGTTTCCAACATGTTAAGCAATCAAACTTGTTAAGACTTGATTAATTGAAATAGGTTTCATATAGACAATTGACCACCCAAGTTGACTGGTGATTCACGAACGTTAAAACTTGTAAAAACTATATGATGATATATATATGGATATATATATATATATATATATATATATATATATATATATATATATATATATATATATATATATATATATATATATATATATATATAGTTAACATGATATTATGATAAGTAAACATATCATTAAGTATATTAACAATGAACTACATATGTAAAAGCAAGACTACTAACTTAATGATTTTGAAACGAGACATATATGTAACGATTATCGTTGTAACGACATTTAATGTATATATATCATATTAAAAGATATTCATACATCATATTATCATGATAATATAATAATTTAAAATCTCATTTGATATTATAAACATTAGTTTAACAACATTTAACAAGATCGTTAACCTAAAGGTTTCAAAACAACACTTACATGTAACGACTAACGATGACTTAACGACTCAGTTAAAATGTATATACATGTAGTGTTTTAATATGTATTCATACACTTTTGAAAGACTTCAAGACACTTATCAAAATACTTCTACTTAACAAAAATGCTTACAATTACATCCTCATTCAGTTTCATCAATAATTCTACTCGTATGCACCCGTATTCGTACTCGTACAATACACAGCTTTTAGATGTATGTACTATTGGTATATACACTCAAATGATCAGCTCTTAGTAGCCCATGTGAGTCACCTAACACATGTGGGAACCATAATTTGGCAACTAGCATGAAATATCTCATAAAATTTCAAAAATATGAGTAATCATTCATGACTTATTTACATGAAAACAAAATTACATATCCTTTATATCTAATCCATATACCAATGACCAAAAACACCTACAAACACTTTCATTCTTCAATTTTCTTCATCTAATTGATCTCTCTCAAGTTCTATCTTCAAGTTCTAAGTGTTCTTCATAAATTCTACAAGTTGTAGTTTCATAAAATCAAGAATACTTCCAAGTTTGCTAACTTACTTCCAATCTTGTAGAGTGATCATCCAACCTCAAGAAATCTTTCTTATTTATAGTAATATATCTTTTTAATATAAGGTAATACTCATATTGAAAATTTGATTCAATTTCTATAACTATAACAACCTTATTTCGAGTGGAAATCTTACTTGAACTTGTTTTCGTGTCATGATTCTACTTCAAGAACTTTCAAGCCATCCAAGATCATTTGAAGCTAGATCCATTTGTCGCTTTTCCAGTAGGTTTATCCACAAAACTTGAGGTAGTAATGATGTTCATAACATCATTCGATTCATACATATAAAGCTATCTTATTCGAAGGTTTAAACTTGAAATCACTAGAACATAGTTTAGTTAATTCTAAACTTGTTCGCAAACAAAAGTTAATTCTTCTAACTTGACTTTTAAAATCAACTAAACATATGTTCTATATCTATATGATATGCTAACTTAATGATTTAAAACCCGAAAACACGAAAAACACCGTAAAACTGGACATACGCCGTCGTAGTAACACCGCGGGCTGTTTTGGGTTTGATAATTAAAAACTATGATAAACTTTGATTTAAAAGTTGTTCTTCTGGGAAAATGATTTTTCTTATGAACATGAAACTATATCCAAAAATAATGATTAAACTCAAAGTGGAAGTATGTTTTTCAAAATGGTCATCAAGACGTCGTTCTTTCGACTGAAATGACTACCTCTTACAAAAATGACTTGTAACTTATATTTATGACTATAAACCTATACTTTTTCTGTTTAGATTCATAAAATAGAGTTCAATATGAAACCATAGCAATTTGATTCACTCAAAATGGATTTAAAATGAAGAAGTTATGGGTAAAACAAGATTGGATATTTTTTGATTTTTGTAGCTACGGGAAATATTAACAATTCTATACAAATCATATCCTAGCTAACTTATATTGTATTATTCATGTATTATAATATATTATGTAATCTTGGGATACCATAGACACGTATGCAAATGTTTTGACATATCATATCGACCCATGTATATATATTATTTGGAACAACCATAGACACTCTATATGCAGTAATGTTGGAGTTAGCTATACAGGGTTGAGGTTGATTCCAAATATATATATACTTTGAGTTGTGATCTAGCCTGAGACGTGTATACACTGGGTCGTGGATTGATTCAAGATAATATATATCGATTTATTTCTGTACATCTAACTGTGGATAACTAGTTGTAGGTTACTAATGAGGACAGCTGACTTAATAAACTTAAAACATCAAAATGTATTAAAAGTGTTGTAAATATATTTTGAACATACTTTGATATATATGTACATATTTGTTATAGGTTCGTGAATCGACCAGTGGCCAAGTCTTACTTCCCGACGAAGTAAAAATCTGTGAAAGTGAGTTATAGTCCCACTTTTGAAATATAATATTTTGGGATGAGAATACATGCAGTTTTATAAATGTTTTCCGAAATAGACACAAGTAATTGAAACTACATTATGTGGGTGAATGATCGAAGCCGAATATGCCCCTTTTGCTTGGTAGCCTAAGAATTAGTAAACCGATCTACTAATTGACGCGAATCCTAAAGATAGATCTATTGGGCCTAACGAACCCCATCCAAAGTACCGGATGCTTTAGTACTTCGAATTCGTTTTTATCATGTCCGAAGGATTTCCCGGAATGATAGGGGATATTCTTATATGCATCTTGTTAATGTCGGTTACCAGGTGTTCACCATATGAATGAATTTTATCTCTATGCATGGGATGTATATTGAAATATGAAATCTTGTGGTCTATTATTATGATTTGATAATATATAGGTTAAACCTATAACTCACCAACATTTTTGTTGACGTTTTAAGCAAGTTTATTCTCAGGTGATTATTAAGAGCTTCCGCTGTCACATACTTAAATAAGGACGAGATTTGGAGTCCATGCTTGTATGATATTGTGTAAAAACTGCATTCAAGAAACTTATTTCGTTGTAACATATTTGTATTGTAAACCATTATGTAATGGCCGTATGTAAATAGGATATTTTAGATTATCATTATTTGATAATCTACGTAAATCTTTTTAAACCTTTATTGATGAAATAAAGGTTATGGTTTATTTTAAAATGAATGCAGTCTTTGAAAAACGTCTCATATAGAGGTCAAAACCTCGCAATGAAATCAATTAATATGGAATGTTTTTAATCAATAAGAACGAGACATTTCAGTTGGTATCCGAGCGTTGGTCTTAGAGAACCAGAATTTTGCATTAGTGTGTCTTATCGAGTTTGTTAGGATGCATTAGTGAGTCTGGACTTCGACCGTGTTTACTTGAAAAATGATTGCTTAACAAATTTTGTTGGAAACTATATATTTTTAACATGTGAATATTATGTGATATATTAATCTCTTAACGTGTTTGATATTATGTGATAGATGTCTACCTCTAGAACAAGCCCCATTGACTCACCTAATAATAATGAAGAGTCAAATGTAAATTGGAATGTGGACTGATTCACAAGTTCCCGAAGAGGAACCGGAAGAAGAGTCGGAACCGGAAGAAGAATTGGAACCGGAAGAAGAAATAGAACCAGTGGGGGAAATAATGAAACGGTTAAGTAGAAGAAAATCCTCAAACCAACTGACCAAAGTTAATTACGGTCAATGGTGTTTCCGCCAAGCAAGTAAAGTATTGGGTGGATTACCAATTCTCCGATGAATCGGATCCCGACAAGGATTTCGATGATGTTATAGAAATTACCCCAACACAATTTAATAAGGCAAAAGAGAACAATAAGGGAAAGGGCATAAAAATAGAGAAATTTGATTCCAAACCCGATGAACTTTATATGTATCGTCAACACCCGTATTTCTTAAGTTGTGACAATAACCCGGGAACCTCTAAACCACCAGGTTTTTCTAAACCAATGTGGAAAACGACGGCTCGTATTAGGGGAACATCATATATCCCTAGAAACTTGGCAAAATGAACCAAAACCGAAGAAGAAGAAACGAGCGAGTCAGAATAAGATAGTTGTATTCGTGTGGTGTAATATATGTAATATAGTGTGCTTTTGCTTTATAATATATATAAAAATTGCGTGTATTAATAAGTATTTTTTTATGAATCTAACTCTTGTCTATTTTACAGTATAAAAACACAAAATGGATAGACAACCCAATATTTTAAGAGACCTACCCGGAGACATGATTGATGAAATCTTGTCTAGAGTTGGTCAGAATTCCTCGGCACAACTATTTAAGGCGAGATCAGTTTGTAAGACATTCGAAGAACGTTCCAAGAATGCCTTGGTTTATAAAAGGCTTTCGTTTGAAAGATGGGGGATATCACATTGGGAAATCCATAAGTTACGATGTGTTTACTTTGACGCATATATTGCGGGGAACCCAAATGTTATTTTACGCAACGGGTTAAGAAATTATTTTGACTCAATATATCCGAATATATGACTTCATGATTTAGAAAAAGCGGCAAACATGCAACATAAAGAAGCATGTTATGCTTACGGGTTAGTAATGTTCGCTTCTCACCAAAGTGAGAACAAGAACATCGGGCTACAACTATTAAGCAAAACGTTCCCACAAGTGACGGAGTCAGTAATTGGGGTAAGAAATGAGGTTTTTAGGTTATTACGAGACTGTTGGTCGTTACGTAACCTTCATCCTTTTGATGACGTTACAACACATTGTCTTACTATCGGTCACAACGGTTATGTTCCACAAAACCAAGGATGGGAAGTGGTATTAGTAAAACCAGAATGCATGACTTGTTTCTGGACGTATGAATTACATGTCTTTATTGCCTTTGCTGAACGCCTTATTTATTAACTAGAATTATCTTCGCAACTACTTTGTATCAAAGTTTTATGTGCTATATTTCATGCTATATGTAAAATAGCGGTATTGTAAGTTTTCAAGTTATTGTATAAAGGTTTGGATATGATATTTTTTTTTTTTTTGTGATTAGTTTTTCATATAGAATTGTAGTAGTTGAAATGGTATGTTAGCTACTAAGTATGAACTTAACGGGTAGGTACTACCCGAATTAAAGAGTATAAAACGCTAATATGAAGAAAGAGCTTTTATAAATAAGTTCATATTACGCTACGAAATACTATTGACTACTCTTGATATTCTATATGATTAACTCGTTTCTTTTGGCTATTTTTGAAGGAAATGGCAATAACTACTCGACATACCGTGAGTATGAAAGAAGAGGAGTTTCGTACCTTTCTTGCTGCAAACATAGCCGCAGTACAGGCTGCGCTACATACCAACAATAACGCTGAATCTAGCAATGCAGCTAACGGCGCAAGAAATTATGTAGGATGCACCTACAAAGAATTCACTGCCTGCAAACCTTTGGAATTTGATGGAACCGAAGGACCAATTGGATTGAAACGGTGGACCGAGAAAGTCGAATCGGTATTTGCCATAAGTAAGTGTACTGAAGAGGACAAAGTTAAGTACGCTACGCATACCTTCACAGGTGTTGCGTTAACGCGGTGGAACACCTATCTTGAATAGGTAGGACAAAATGCTGCTTACGCACTACCGTGGTCGGCATTCAAGCAATTGATGAACGAGCAGTACCGTCCTAGAAACGAAGTCAATAAACTCAAGGCAGAACTTAGAGAGTTACGAACACAAGGGTTCGACGTTACCACATATGAACGACGATTCACAGAGTTGTGCCTATTGTACCCGGGAGCATTCGAAGATGAAGAAGAGAAGATCGACGCGTTTGTAAAAGGGTTACCAGTAAGGATTCAAGAAGATGTAAGTTCACACGAGCCCGCTTCTATACAAAAGGCAAGTCGAATGGCTCATAAACTCATAAATCAGATTGAGGGAAGAATTAAATAGCAGGCGGCCGAAGAAACCAACAAGAAACAACTCAAGAGGAAGTGGGAGGAAAACGGTGACAAGAGTCACCAGTACAACAACAATAACAATTACAACCACAATCGCAACAACCGCAACAACAATCGGAACAATAACCGCAATCCTAACAATAACTACAACAAACATCCCAACAACAACAACAACCGTTTCAACAACAATAGCAATCCCAACAACAACCTCAATAACAACAACGGCAACAAAAATCAAAAATAGCCATGTCATAGGTGTGAAGAAAATCACCAGGGGTTTTGCACGACATTTTGCAATAGGTGTAAAAGAAATGGTCATAGCGCGACAAAGTGTGAGGTCTACGGACCAAAGTTTAACAGAACTAAGGAAGCAAATAATGCCGGAACAAGTAATGCCGAAATGAATAGTATCAGAGCAAGTAATACCAACACTGTTTGTTATAAATGTGGAAAACTGTGCCACATTATTAGAAATTGCCCGAATCAGGAGAATACTAATGGGCAGGGCCGTGGAAGAGTTTTCAATATTAATGCGGCAGAAGCACATGAAGACCCGGAGCTTGTTACATGTACGTTTCTTATTGATGATAAATCTGCTTATGTTTTATTTGATTCGGGTGCGGATAGAAGCTATATGAGTAGAGAATTTTGTGCTAAATTAAGTTGTCCATTGACGCCTTTGGATAGTAAATTTTTACTCTAATTAGCAAATGGTAAATTAATTTCAGCAGATAATATATGTCGGAATCGAGAAATTAAACTGGTTAGCGAAACATTTAAGATTGACATGAAACCAGTAGAGTTAGGGAGTTTTGATGTGATAATCGATATGGACTGGTTGAAAGAAGTGAAAGCAGAGATCGTTTGTTACAAAAATGCAATTCGTATTATACGAGAAACAGGAAAACCCTTAATGGTGTACGGAGAAAAGAGCAACGCAAAGTTAAATCTTATTAGTAACCTGAAGGCATAAAAACTAATAAGAAAAGGTTGCTATGCTTGCTAGCACACGTCGAGAAAGTAAATTCTGAAGAAAAGAACATCAATGATATTCCCGTCGCAAAAGAATTTCTCGATGTATTTTCGAAAGAATTACTGGGACTACCTCCACACCGATCCTTGGAATTTCAAATAGACCTTGTACCGGGAGCTGCACCAATAGATCGTGCTCCATACAGACTCGTACCTAGCGAAATGAAGGAACTTCAGATCCCATTACAAGAACTTTTAGAGCGTGGTTTCATTCGACCAAGCACATCACCGTGGGGAGCTCCTGTTTTGTTTGTCAAGAAGAAAGATGGTACATTCAGGTTGTGTATCGACTACCGAGAGTTTAAAAAACTTACCATCAAGAACCGCTACCCACTACCGAGAATCGACAACTTATTTGATCAACTACAAGGCTCGTCTGTTTATTCAAAGATTGACTTACGTTCCGGGTATCATCAAATGCGGGTGAAAGAAGATGATATTCCAAAGATTGCTTTCAGAACACGTTACGGTCATTACGAGTTTATGGTCATACCGTTTGGTTTAACTAATGCACCAGCTGTGTTCATGGACCTTATGAACCGAGTGTGTGGACCATACCTTGATAAGTTTGTCATTGTTTTCATTGATGACATACATATTTACTCAAAGAATGACCAAGAACACGGTGAACATTTGAGAAAGGTGTTAGAAGTATTGAGGAAGGAAGAATTGTACGCTAAGTTTTCAAAGTGTGCATTTTGGTTGAAAGAAGATCAATTCCTCGGTCACATAGTGAACAAAGAAGGTATTAAGGTGGATCCGGCAAAGATAGAAACTGTTGAAAAGTGGGAAACCCCGAAAACTCCGAAACACATACGCCAGTTTTTAGGACTAGCTGGTTACTACAGAAGGTTCATCCAAGACTTTTCCAGAATAGCAAAAACCTAGACTGCATTAACGCATAAAGGGAAGAAATTTGAATGGAAGGATGAACAAGAGAAAGCGTTTCAGTTATTGAAGAAAAATTTAACTACGACACCTATATTGTCATTACCTGAAGGGAATAATGATTTTGTGATATATTGTGATGCCTCAAAGCAAGGTCTCGGTTGTGTATTAATGCAACGAACGAAAGTAATTGCTTATGCGTCTAGACAATTGAAGATTCACGAACAAAATTATACGCGCGGTTGTTTTTGCATTAAAGACTTGGAGGCACTACTTATATGGGGTCAAAAGTATTATATATACCGACCACAAAAGTCTTCAACACATATTTAATCAGAAACAACTGAATATGAGGTAGCGTATGTAGTGACCCAAACTTTTCCATGTTTATATATATTAATTGAGATTGATATTTACATGATTAAATGTTTTCAACATGTTAAGCAATCAAACTTGTTAAGACTTGATTAATTGAAATATGTTTCATATAGACAATTGACCACCCAAGTTGACCGGTGATTCACGAACGTTAAAACTTGTAAAAACTATATGATGACATATATATGGATATATATATAGTTAACATGATACTATGATAAGTAAACATATCATTAAGTATATTAACAATGAACTACATATGTAAAAAAAAGACTACTAACTTAATGATTTTTAAACGAGACATATATGTAACGATTATCGTTGTAAAGACATTTAATGTATATATATCATATTAAGAGATATTCATACATGATAATATCATGATAATATAATAATTTAAAATCTCATTTGATATTATAAACATTGGATTAACAACATTTAACAAGATCGTTAACCTAAAGGTTTCAAAACAACACTTACATGTAACGACTAACGATGACTTAACGACTCAGTTAAAATGTATATACATGTAGTGTTTTAATATGTATTTATACACTTTTGAAAGACTTCAATACACTTATCAAAATACTTCTACTTAACAAAAATGCTTACAATTACATCCTCGTTCAGTTTCATCAACAATTCTACTCGTATGCACCCGTATTCGTACTCGTACAATACACAGCTTTTAGATGTATGTACTATTGGTATATACACTCCAATGATAAGCTCTTAGCAGCCCATGTGAGTCACCTAACACATGTGGGAACCATCATTTGGCAACTAGCATGAAATATCTCATAAAATTACAAAAATATGAGTAATCATTCATGACTTATTTACATGAAAACAAAATTACATATCCTTTATATATAATCCATATACCAACGACCAAAAACACCTACAAACACTTTCATTCTTCAATTTTCTTCATCTAATTGATCACTCTCAAGTTCTATCTTCAAGTTCTAAGTGTTCTTCATATATTCTACAAGTTCTAGTTACATAAAATCAAGAATACTTTCAAGTTTGCTAGCTCACTTCCAATCTTGTAAGGTGATCATCCAACCTCAAGAAATCTTTGTTTCTTACAGTAGGTTATCATTCTAATACAAGGTAATAATCATATTCAAACTTTGGTTCAATTTCTATAACTATAACAATCTTATTTCAAGTGATGATCTTACTTGAAATTGTTTTCGTGTCATGATTATGCTTCAAGAACTTCGAGCCATCCAAGGATCCGTTGAAGTTAGATCCATTTTTCACTTTTCCAGTATGTTTATCCAAGGAACTTAAGGTAGTAATGATGTTCATAACATCATTCAATTCATACATATAAAGCTATCTTATTCGAAGGTTTAAACTTGTAATCACTAGAACATAGTTTAGTTAATTCTAAACTTGTTCACAAACAAAAGTTAATCCTTCTAACTTGACTTTTAAAATCAAATAAACACATGTTCTATATCTGTATGATATGCTAACTTAATGACTTAAAACCTGGAGACACGAAAAACACCGTAAAACCGGATTTACGCCGTCGTAGTAACACCGCGGGCTGTTTTGGGTTAGTTAATTAAAAACTATGATAAACTTTGATTTAAAAGTTGTTATTCTGAGAAAATGATTTTTATTATGAACATGAAACTATATCCAAAAATTATGGTTAAACTCAAAGTGGAAGTATGTTTTCTAAAATGGTCATCTAGACGTCGTTCTTTCGACTGAAATGACTACCTTTACAAAAACGACTTGTAACTTATTTTTCCGACTATAAACCTATACTTTTTCTGTTTAGATTCATAAAATAGAGTTCAATATGAAACCATAGCAATTTGATTCATTCAAAACGGATTTAAAATGAAGAAGTTATGGGTAAAACAAGATTGGATAATTTTTCTCATTTTAGCTACGTGAAAAGTTGTAACAAATCTATTCCAACCATAACTTAATCAACTTGTATTGTATATTATATAATCTTGAGATACCATAGACACGTATACAATGTTTCGACCTATCATGTCGACACATCTATATATATTTCGGAACAACCATAGACACTCTATAGGTGAATGTTGGAGTTAGCTATACAGGGTTGAGGTTGATTCCAAAATATATATAGTTTGAGTTGTGATCAATACTGAGATACGTATACACTGGGTCGTGGATTGATTCAAGATAATATTTATCGATTTATTTCTGTACATCTAACTGTGGACAACTAGTTGTAGGTTACTAACGAGGACAGCTGACTTAATAAACTTAAAACATCAAAATATATTAAAAGTGTTGTAAATATATTTTGAACATACTTTGATATATATATATATATTGTTATAGGTTCGTGAATCAACCAGTGGCCAAGTCTTACTTCCCGACGAAGTAAAAATCTGTGAAAGTGAGTTATAGTCCCACTTTTAAAATCTAATATTTTTAGGATGAGAATACATGCAGGTTTTATAAATGATTTACAAAATAGACACAAGTACATGAAACTACATTCTATGGTTGAATTATCGAAATCGAATATGCCCCTTTTTATTAAGTCTGGTAATCTAAGAATTAGGGAACAGACACCCTAATTGACGTGAATCCTAAAGATAGATCTATCGGGCCCAACAAGCCCCATCCAAAGTACCGGATGCTTTAGTACTTCGAAATTTATATCATATCCGAAGGGTGTCCCGGAATGATGGGGATATTCTTGTATATGCATCTTGTTAATGTCGGTTACCAGGTGTTCACCATATGAATGATTTTTATCTCTATGTATGGGATGTGTATTGAAATATGAAATCTTGTGGTCTATTATTATGATTTGATATATATAGGTTAAACCTATAACTCACCAACATTTTTGTTGACGTTTTAAGCATGTTTATTCTCAGGTGATTATTAAGAGCTTCCGCTGTCGTATACTTAAATAAGGACGAGATTTGGAGTCCATGCTTGTATGATATTGTGTAAAAACTGCATTCAAGAAACTTATTTTGTTGTAACATATTTGTATTGTAAACCATTATGTAATGGTCGTGTGTAAACAGGATATTTTAGATTATCATTATTTGATAATCTACGTAAAGCTTTTTAAAACTTTAATGATGAAATAAAGGTAATGGTTTGTTTTAAAATGAATGCAGTCTTTGAAAAACGTCTCATATAGAGGTCAAAACCTCGCAACGAAATCAATTAATATGGAACGTTTTTAATCAATAAGAACGGGACATTTCAGTTGGTATCAGAGCGTTGGTCTTAGAGAACCGGAATTTTGCATTAGTGTGTCTTATCGAGTTTGTTAGGATGCATTAGTGAGTCTGGACTTCGACCGTGTTTACTTGAAAAATGATTTCTTAACAAATTTTGTTGGAAACTATATATTTTTAACATGTGAATATTATGTGATATATTAATCTCTTAACGCGTTTGATATTATGTGATAGATGTCTACCTCTAGAACAAGTCCCATTGACTCACCTAATAATAATGAAGAGTCAAATGTAAATTGGAATGATTCGTGGACTGATTCACAAGTTCCCGAAGAGGAACCGGAAGAAGAGTCGGAACCAGAAGAAGAATCGGAACCGGAAGAAGAATCGGAACCGGATGAAGAAATAGAACCGGTGGGGGAAATAATAAAACAGTTAAGTAAGAGAAAATCCTCAACCAACCGACCAAGGTTAATTATGGTCAATGGTGTTTCCGCCAAGGAAGCAAAATATTGGGAGGATTACCAATTCTCCGATGAATCGGATTCCGACGAGAATTCCGATAATGTTATAGAAATTACCCCAACTGAATTTAAAAAGGCAAAAGAAAATAATAAGGGAAAGGGCATAAAAATAGAGAAATCTAATTCCAACCCCGATGAACTTTATATGTATCGTCAACCCCCGAAGTCCTTAAGTTGTAACAATGACCCGGGAACCTCTAAACCACCAGGTTTTTCTTAACCAATGTGGATAACGACGGCTCGTATTAGGGGAACATCATATATCCCTAGAAACTTGACAAAACAAACCAAAACCGAAGAAGAAGAAACAAGCGAGTCGGAATAAGATAGCTTTATTCGTGTGGTGTAATATATGTAATATAGTGTGCTTATGCTTTATGATATATGTAAAAATTGCTTGTATTAATAAGTATTTTTTTTTATGAATCTAACTCTTGTCTATTTTACAGTATAAAAACACAAAATGGATAGACAACCCAATATTTTAAGAGACCTACCCGGAGACATGATTGATGAAATCTTGTCTAGAGTCGGTCAGAATTCTTCGGCACAACTATTTAAGGCTAGATCAGTTTGTAAGACATTCGAAGAACGTTCCAAGAATGCCTTAGTTTATAAAAGGCTTTCGTTCGAAAGATGGGGGATATCACATTGGGAAATCCATAAGTTACGATGTGTTTACTTTGACGCATATATTGCGGGGAATCCAAATGCTATTTTACGCAATGGGTTAAGAAATTATTTTGACTCAATATATCCGAATATTGGACTTCGTGATTTAGAAAAAGCGGCTAACATGCAACATAAAGAAGCATGTTATGCTTACGGATTAGTAATGTTCGCTTCTCACCAAAGTGAGAACAAGAACATCGGGCTACAACTATTAAACAAAACGTTCCCACAAGTGACGGAGTCGGTAATTGGGGTAAGAAATGAGGTTTTTAGATTGTTACGGGACTGTTGGACATTACGTAACCCTCGTCCCTTTGACGACGTTACAACACGCTGTCTTATCAACGGCCATAATGGTTATGTTCCACAAGACCAAGGATGGAAAGTAATCCTAGTAAAACCAGAATGCATGACTTGTTTCTGGACGTATGAATTACGTGTCCTTATTGCCTTTGCTGAACGACTTGTGTACTAGCTAGAATTATCTTCACAACTATCTTGTATCAAAGTTATTGTGTGCTATATTTCATGCTTTATGTAAAATAAGCAGTATTGTAAGTTTGTAAAATATTGTATAAAAGTTTGAACGCGAAATATTATTATAATCAGTTTTTCATATAGAATTGTAGTAGTTGAATTGTATATTAGCTACTAAGTATGAACTTAACGGGTAGGTACTACCCGAATTTAAACTTATAAAATGCTAATATGAAGAAAAAGCTTTTATAAATGAGTTCATATTATGCTACGAAATACTATTAACTACTCTTAATATTCTGTATGATTAACTTGTTCCATTTGACTATTTTGAAGGAAATGGTACCGACTACTCGACACACCGTGAATATGAATGAAGAGGAATTCCGTACTTTTCTAGCTTCAAACATAGCCGCAGTACAGGCTGCGCTACATACCAACAATAACCTTGGATCTAGCAGTACAGGAAATCGTGTAGGATGCACCTACAAAGAATTCACTGCCTGCAAACCTTTGGAATTTAATGGAACCGAAGGACCGATCGGATTTAAACGGTGGACCGAGAAGGTCGAATCGGTGTTTGCCATAAGTAAGTGTACTGAAGAGGACAAAGTGAAGTACGCTACGCATACCTTCACAGGTTCTGCGTTAACATGGTGGAATACCTATCTAGAGCAAGTGGGACAAGACGATGCGTACGCACTACCGTGGTCAGCATTCAAGCACTTGATGAACGAGAAGTACCGTCCCAGAACCGAGGTCAATAAGCTCAAGACAGAACTTAGAGGGTTACGAACCCAAGGATTTGATATTACCACGTATGAAAGACGATTCACAGAATTGTGCCTATTGTGTCCGGGAGCGTTCGAAGATGAGGAAGAGAAGATCGACGCGTTTGTGAAAGGATTACCGGAAAGAATCCAAGAAGATATAAGTTCACACGAGCCCGCCTCCATACAACAGGCATGTAGAATGGCTCACAAACTTGTGAACCAGATTGAAGAAAGAATTAAATAACAGACTGCCGAAGAGGCCAATGTGAAGCAAGTCAAAAGAAAGTGGGAGGAAAACGGTGATAAGAATCACCAATATAACAACAACAACAATTACAACAATAATCGCAACAATTATCCCAACAATCGCAACATCAATCGCAATTACAACAAACGGCCCAACAACAACAACAACAACATCAACTACAACAATCATCCCAACAACAATAATAACCGCAACAACAACAACAATCAGAAGCAGCTATGCCAAAGGTGTGAAAAGTATCACTCGGGATTCTGCACCAAATTTTGCAATAAGTGTAAAAGAAATGCTCATAGCGCGGCGAAGTGTGAGGTCTACGGACTAGGGGTTAATAGAACGAAAGGAACAAATGGTGTCGGAACGAGTAATGGTGGAGCAAGTAGTGTCGGAGCAAGTTATGCCAATGTAGTTTGTTATAAATGTGGAAAACCGGGCCACATTATTAGAAATTGCCCGAACCAGGAGAACACGAATGGACAAGGTCGCGGAAGAGTTTTCAATATTAATGCGGCAGAGGCACAGGAAGACCCGGAGCTTGTTACGGGTACGTTTCTTATTGACAATAAATCTGCTTACGTTTTATTTAATTCGGGTGCGGATAGAAGCTATATGAGTAGAGATTTTTGTGCTAAATTAAGTTGTCCATTGACGCCTTTGGATAGTAAATTTTTACTCGAATTAGCAAATGGTAAATTAATTTTAGCAGATAATATATGTCGGAATCGAGAAATTAAACTGGTTAGCGAAACATTTAAGATTGACTTGATACCAGTAGAGTTAGGGAGTTTTGATGTGATAATCGGTATAGACTGGTTGAAAGAAGTGAAAGCAGAGATCGTTTGTTACAAAAATGCAATTCGCATTATACGAGAAAAAGGAAAACCCTTAATGGTGTACGGAGAAAAGGGCAACACGAAGCTACATCTTATTAGTAATTTGAAGGCACAAAAACTAATAAGAAAAGGTTGCTATGCTGTTCTAGCACACGTCGAGAAAGTACAAACTGAAGAAAAGAGCATCAATGATGTTCCCATTGCAAAAGAATTTCCCGATGTATTTCCGAAAGAATTACCGGGATTACCCCCACATCGATCCGTTGAATTTCAAATAGATCTTGTACCAGGAGCTGCACCAATAGCTCGTGCTCCTTACAGACTCGCACCCAGCGAGATGAAAGAACTGCAAAGCCAATTACAAGAACTTTTAGAGCGTGGTTTCATTCGACCAAGCACATCACCGTGGGGAGCTCCTGTTTTGTTTGTCAAGAAGAAAGATGGTACATACAGGTTGTGTATCGACTACCGAGAGTTGAACAAACTTACTATCAAGAACCGCTACCCACTACCGAGAATCGACGACTTAGTTGATCAACTACAAGGCTCATCTGTTTATTCAAAGATTGACTTACGTTCCGGGTATCATCAAATGAGGGTGAAAGAAGATGATATTCCAAAGACTGCTTTCAGAACACGTTACGGTCATTACGAGTTTATGGTCATGCCGTTTGGTTTAACTAATGCACCAGCTGTGTTCATGGACCTTATGAACCGAGTGTGTGGACCATACCTTGACAAGTTTGTCATTGTTTTCATTGATGACATACTTATTTACTCAAAGAATGACCAAGAACACGATAAACATTTGAGAAAGGTGTTAGAAGTATTGAGGAAGGAAGAATTGTACGCTAAGTTTTCAAAGTGTGCATTTTGGTTGGAAGAAGTTCAATTCCTCGGTCACATAGTGAACAAAGAAGGTATTAAGGTGGATCGGGCAAAGATAGAAACTGTTGAAAAGTGGGAAACCCCGAAAACTCCAAAACACATACGCCAGTTTTTAGGACTAGCTGGTTACTACAGAAGGTTCATCCAAGACTTTTCCAGAATAGCAAAACCCTTGACTGCATTAACGCATAAAGGGAAGAAATTTGAATGGAATGATGAACAAGAGAAAGCGTTTCAGTTATTGAAGAAAAAGCTAACTACGGCACCTATATTATCATTGCCTGAAGGGAATGATGATTTTGTGATTTATTGTGACGCATCAAAGCAAGGTCTCGATTGTGTATAAATGCAACGAACGAAGGTGATTGCTTATGCGTCTAGACAATTGAAGATTCACGAACAAAATTATACGACGCATGATGTGGAATTAGGCGCGGTTGTTTTTGCATTAAAGACTTAGAGGCACTACTTATATGGGGTCAAAAGTATTATATATACCGACCACAAAAGTCTTCAACACATATTTAATCAGAAACAACTGAATATGAGGCAGCGTAGGTGGATTGAATTGTTGAATGATTACGACTTTGAGATTCGTTACCACCCGGGGAAGGCCAGAGAACCCATTCGAGTAAAATCTATGAATATAATGATTCATAATAACCTTACTACTCAAATAAAGGAGGCGCAACAAGGAGTTTTAAAAGAGGGAAATTTAAAGGATGAAATACCCAAGGGATCGGAGAAGCATCTTAATATTCGGGAAGACGGAACCCGGTATAGGGCTGAAAGGATTTGGGTACCAATATTTGGAGATATGAGAGAAATGGTACTTAGAGAAGCTCATAAAACCAGATACTCAATACATCCTGGAACGGGGAAGATGTACAAGGATCTCAAGAAACATTTTTGGTGGCCGGGTATGAAAGCCAATGTTGCTAAATATGTAGGAGAATGTTTGACGTGTTCTAAGGTCAAAGCTGAGCATCAGAAACCATCAGGTCTACTTCAACAACCCGAAATCCCGGAATGGAAATGGGAAAACATTACCATGGATTTCATCACTAAATTGCCAAGGACTGCAAGTGGTTTTGATACTATTTGGGTAATAGTTGATCGTCTCACCAAATCAGCACACTTCCTGCCAATAAGAGAAGATGACAAGATGGAGAAGTTAGCACGACTGTATTTGAAGGAAGTCATCTCCAGACATGGAATACCAATCTCTATTATCTCTGATAGG
This sequence comes from Rutidosis leptorrhynchoides, assembly GCF_046630445.1. Taxonomy (NCBI): domain Eukaryota; kingdom Viridiplantae; phylum Streptophyta; class Magnoliopsida; order Asterales; family Asteraceae; genus Rutidosis; species Rutidosis leptorrhynchoides. The sequence goes on along the minus strand of NC_092341.1, from coordinate 83,724,718 downwards.
GATGGTAGATTTATTTCAAGATTCTGGCAGACATTACAGCAAGCATTAGGAACACGTCTAGACATGAGTACTGCCTATCATCCACAAACTGATGGGCAGAGCGAAAGGACGATACAAACGCTTGAAGACATGCTACGAGCATGTGTTATTGATTTCGGAAACAGTTGGGATCGACATCTACCGTTAGCAGAATTTTCCTACAACAACAGCTACCATTCAAGCATTGAGATGGCGCCGTTTGAAGCACTTTATGGTAGAAAGTGCAGGTCTCCAATTTGTTGGAGTGAAGTGGGGGATAGATAGATTACGGGTCCGGAGATTATACAAGAAACTACCGAGAAGATCATCCAAATTCAACAACGGTTGAAAACCGCCCAAAGTCGACAAAAGAGCTACGCTGACATTAAAAGAAAAGATATAGAATTTGAAATTGGAGAGATGGTCATGCTTAAAGTTGCACCTTGGAAAGGCGTTGTTCGATTTGGTAAACGAGGGAAATTAAATCCAAGGTATATTGGACCATTCAAGATTATTGATCGTGTCGGACCAGTAGCTTACTGACTTGAGTTACCTCAACAACTCGCGGCTGTACATAACACTTTCCACGTCTCGAATTTGAAGAAATGTTTTGCTAAAGAAGATCTCACTATTCCGTTAGATGAAATCCAAATCAACGAAAAACTTCAATTCATCGAAGAACCCGTCGAAATAATGGATCGTGAGGTTAAAAGACTTAAGCAAAACAAGATACCAATTGTTAAGGTTCGATGGAATGCATGTAGAGGACCCGAGTTCACCTGGGAGCGTGAAGATCAGATGAAGAAGAAATACCCGCATCTATTTCTAGAAGATTCGTCAACACCTTCAACTGTTTAAAATTTCGGGACGAAATTTATTTAACGGGTAGGTACTGTAGTGACCCAAACTTTTCCATGTTTATATATATTAATTGAGATTGATATTTACATGATTAAATGTTTTCAACATGTTAAGCAATCAAACTTGTTAAGACTTGATTAATTGAAATATGTTTCATATAGACAATTGACCACCCAAGTTGACCGGTGATTCACGAACGTTAAAACTTGTAAAAACTATATGATGACATATATATGGATATATATATAGTTAACATGATACTATGATAAGTAAACATATCATTAAGTATATTAACAATGAACTACATATGTAAAAACAAGACTACTAACTTAATGATTTTTAAACGAGACATATATGTAACGATTATCGTTGTAACGACATTTAATGTATATATATCATATTAAGAGATATTCATACATGATAATATCATGATAATATAATAATTTAAAATCTCATTTGATATTATAAACATTGGATTAACAACATTTAACAAGATCGTTAACCTAAAGGTTTCAAAACAACACTTACATGTAACGACTAACGATGACTTAACGACTCAGTTAAAATGTATATACATGCAGTGTTTTAATATGTATTTATACACTTTTGAAAGACTTCAATACACTTATCAAAATACTTCTACTTAACAAAAATGCTTACAATTACATCCTCGTTCAGTTTCATCAACAATTCTACTCGTATGCACCCGTATTCGTACTCGTACAATACACAGCTTTTAGATGTATGTACTATTGGTATATACACTCCAATGATCAGCTCTTAGCAGCCCATGTGAGTCACCTAACACATTTGGGAACCATCATTTGGCTACTAGCATGAAATATCTCATAAAATTACAAAAATATGAGTAATCATTCATGACTTATTTACATGAAAACAAAATTACATATCCTTTATATCTAATCCATATACCAACGACCAAAAACACCTACAAACACTTTCATTCTTCAATTTTCTTCATCTAATTGATCTCTCTCAAGTTCTATCTTCAAGTTCTAAGTGTTCTTCATATATTCTACAAGTTCTAGTTACATAAAATCAAGAATACTTTCAAGTTTGCTAGCTCACTTCCAATCTTGTAAGGTGATCATCCAACCTCAAGAAATCTTTGTTTCTTACAGTAGGTTATCATTCTAATACAAGGTAATAATCATATTCAAACTTTGGTTCAATTTCTATAACTATAACAATCTTATTTCAAGTGATGATCTTACTTGAACTTGTTTTCGTGCCATGATTCTGCTTCAAGAACTTCGAGCCATCCAAGGATCCGTTGAAGCTAGATCCATTTTTCACTTTTCCAGTTGGTTTATCCAAGGAACTTAAGGTAGTAATGATGTTCATAACATCATTCAATTCATACATATAAAGCTATCTTATTCGAAGGTTTAAACTTGTAATCACTAGAACATAGTTTAGTTAATTCTAAACTTGTTCACAAACAAAAGTTAATCCTTCTAACTTGACTTTTAAAATCAACTAAACACATGTTCTATATCTATATGATATGTTAACTTAATGATTTAAAACCTGGAGACACGAAAAATACCGTAAAACCGGATTTACGCAGTCGTAGTAACACCGCGGGCTGTTTTGGGTTAGTTAATTAAAAACTATGATAAACTTTGATTTAAAAGTTGTTATTCTTAGAAAATGATTTTTATTATGAACATGAAACTATATCCAAAAATTATGGTTAAACTCAAAGTGGAAGTATGTTTTCTAAAATGGTCATCTAGACGTCGTTCTTTCGACTGAAATGACTACCTTTACAAAAACGAATAGTAACTTATTTTTCCGACTATAAACCTATACTTTTTCTGTTTAGATTCATAAAATAGAGTTCAATATGAAACCATAGCAATTTGATTCACTCAAAACGGATTTAAAATGAAGAAGTTATGGGTAAAACAAGATTGGATAATTTTTCTCATTTTAGCTACGTGAAAATTTGTAACAAATCTATTCCAACCATAACTTAATCAACTTGTATTGTATATTATGTAATCTTGAGATACCATAGACACGTATACAATGTTTCGACCTATCATGTCGACACATCTATATATATTTCGGAACAACCATAGACACTCTATATGTGAATGTTGGAGTTAGCTATACAGGGTTGAGGTTGATTCCAAAATATATATAGTTTGAGTTGTGATCAATACTGAGATACGTATACACTGGGTCGTGGATTGATTCAAGATAATATTTATCGATTTATTTCTGTACATCTAACTGTGGACAACTAGTTGTAGGTTACTAACGAGGACAGCTGACTTAATAAACTTAAAACATCAAAATATATTAAAAGTGTTGTAAATATATTTTGAACATACTTTGATATATTTGTATATATTGTTATAGGTTCGTGAATCAACCAGTGGCCAAGTCTTACTTCCCGACGAAGTAAAAATCTGTGAAAGTGAGTTATAGTCCCACTTTATAAATGATTTACAAAATAGACACAAGTACGTGAAACTACATTCTATGGTTGAATTATCGAAATCGAATATGCCCCTTTTTATTAAGTCTGGTAATCTAAGAATTAGGGAACATACACCCTAATTGACGCGAATCCTAAAGATAGATCTATCGGGCCCAACAAGCCCCATCCAAAGTACCGGATGCTTTAGTACTTCGAAATTTATATCATATCCGAAGGGTGTCCCGGAATGATGGGGATATTCTTATATATGCATCTTGTTAATGTCGGTTACCAGGTGTTCACCATATGAATGATTTTTATCTCTATGTATGGGATGTGTATTGAAATATGAAATCTTGTGGTCTATTATTATGATTTGATATATATAGGTTAAACCTATAACTCACCAACATTTTTTTTGACGTTTTAAGCATGTTTATTCTCAGGTGATTATTAAGAGCTTCCGCTGTCGCATACTTAAATAAGGACGAGATTTGGAGTCCATGCTTGTATGATATTGTGTAAAAACTGCATTCAAGAAACTTATTTTGTTGTAACATATTTGTATTGTAAACCATTATGTAATGGTCGTGTGTAAACAGGATATTTTAGATTATCATTATTTGATAATCTACGTAAAGCTTTTTAAACCTTTATTGATGAAATAAAGGTTATGGTTTGTTTTAAAATGAATGCAGTCTTTGAAAAACGTCTCATATAGAGGTCAAAACCTCGCAACGAAATCAATTAATATGGAACGTTTTTAATCAATAAGAACGGGACATTTCAGCGTAGGTGGATTGAATTGTTGAATGATTATGACTTTGAGATTCGTTACCACCCGGGGAAGGCAAATGTGGTAGCCGACGCCTTGAGCAGGAAGGACAGAGAACCCATTCGAGTAAAATCTATGAATATAATGATTCACAATAACCTTACTACTCAAATAAAGGAGGCGCAACAAGGAGTTTTAAAAGAGGGAAATTTAAAGGATGAAATACCCAAAGGATCGGAGAAGCATCTTAATATTCGGGAAGACGGAACCCGATATAGGGCTGAAAGGATTTGGGTACCAAAATTTGGAGATATGAGAGAAATGGTACTTAGAGAAGCTCATAAAACCAGATACTCAATACATCCTAGAATGGGGAAGATGTACAAGGATCTCAAGAAACATTTTTGGTGGCAGGGTATGAAAGCCGATATTGCTAAATACGTAGGAGAATGTTTGACGTGTTCTAAGGTCAAAGCTGACCATCAGAAACTATCAGGTCTACTTCAACAACCCGAAATCCCGGAATGGAAATGGGAAAACATTACCGTGTATTTCATCACTAAATTGCCAAGGACTGCAAGTGGTTTTGATACTATTTGGGTAATAGTTGATCGTCTCACCAAATCAGCACACTTCCTGCCAATAAGAGAAGATGACAAGATGGAGAAGTTAGCACGATTGTATTTGAAGGAAGTCGTCTCCAGACATGGAATACCAATCTCTATTATCTCTGATAGGGATGGCAGATTTATTTCAAGATTCTGGCAGACATTATAGAAAGCATTAGGAACTCGTCTAGACATCAGTACTACCTATCATCCACAAACTGATGGGCAGAGCGAAAGGACGATACAAACGCTTGAGGAAATGCTACGAGCATGTGTTATTGATTTCGGAAACAGTTGGGATCGACATCTACCGTTAGCAGAATTTTCCTACAACAACAGCTACCATTCAAGCATTGAGATGGCGCCGTTTGAAGCACTTTATGGTAGAAAGTTCAGGTCTCCGGTTTTTTGGAGTGAAGTGGGGGATAGACAGATTACGGGTCCGGAGATAATACAAGAAACTTCCGAGAATATCATCCAAATTCAACAACGGTTGAAAACCGCCTAAAGTCGACAAAATAGCTAAGCTGACATTAAAAGAAAAGATATAGAATTTGAAATTGGAGAGATGGTCATGCTTAAAGTTGCACCTTGGAAAGGTGTTGTTCGATTTGGTAAACGAGGGAAATTAAATCCAAGGTATATTGGACCATTCAAGATTATTGATCGTGTCGGACCAGTAGCTTACCGACTTGAGTTACCTCAACAACTCGCGGCTGTACATAACACTTTTCACGTCTCGAATTTGAAGAAATGTTTTGCTAAAGAAGATCTCACTATTCCATTAGATGAAATCCAAATCAACGAAAAACTTCAATTCATCGAAGAACCCGTCGAAATAATGGATCGTGAGGTTAAAAGACTTAAGCAAAACAAGACACCAATTGTTAAGGTTCGATGGAATGCTCGTAGAGGACCCGAGTTCACCTGGGAACGAAAATATTAGATGAAGAAGAAATACCCGCATTTATTTCCAGAAGATATGTCAACACCTCCAACTGCTTAAAATTTCGGGACGAAATTTATTTAACGGGTAGGTACTGTAGTGACCCGAACTTTTCCATGTTTATATATATATTAAATGAAATTGTTATTTACATGATTAAGTGTTTCCAACATGTTAAGCAATCAAACTTGTTAAGACTTGATTAATTGAAATAGGTTTCATATAGACAATTGACCACCCAAGTTGACCGGCGAATCACGAACGTTAAAACTTGTAAAAACTATATGATGACATATATATGGATATATATATATAGTTAACATGATATTATGATAAGTAAACATATCATTAAGTATATTAACAATGAACTACATATGTAAATGCAAGACTACTAACTTAATGATTTTGAAACGAGACATATATGTAACGATTATTGTTGTAATGACATTTAATGTATATATATCATATTAAGAGATATTCATACATCATATTATCTTGATAATATAATAATTTAAAATCTCATTTGATATTATAAACATTGGGTTAACAACATTTAACAAGATCGTTAACCTAAAGGTTTCAAAACAACACTTACCTGTAACGACTAACGATGACTTAACGACTCAGTTAAAATGTATATACATATAGTGTTTTAATATGTATTCATACACTTTTGAAATATTACAAGACACTTATCAAAATACTTCTACTTAACAAAAATGCTTACAATTACTTCCTCATTCTATTTCATCAACAATTCTACTCGTATGCACCCGTATTCGTACTCGTACAATACACAGCTTTTAGATGTATGTACTATTGGTATATACACTCCAATGATCATCTCTTAACAGCCCATGTGAGTCACCTAACACATGTGGGAACCATCATTTGGCAACTAGCATGAAATATCTCATAAAATTACAATAATATGAGTAATCATTCATGACTTATTTACATGAAAACAAAATTACATATCCTTTATATCTAATCCATACACCAACGACCAAAAACACCTTTAAACACTTTCATTCTTCAATTTTCTTCATCTAATTGATCTCTCTCAAGTTCTATCTTCAAGTTCTAAGTGTTCTTCATAAATTCTACAAGTTCTAGTTTCATAAAATCAAGAATACTTCCAAGTTTTCTAGCTTACTTCCAATCTTGTAGAGTGATCATCCAACCTCAAGAAATCTTTCTTATTTACAGTAAGATATCTTTCTAATATAAGGTAATACTCATATTCAAACTTTGATTCAATTTCTATAACTATAACAACCTTATTTCGAGTGGAAATCTTACTTGAACTTGTTTTCGTGTCATGATTCTACTTCAAGAACTTTCAAGCCATCCAAGATCATTTGAAGCTAGATACATTTGTCTCTTTTCCAGTAGGTTTATCTACAAAACTTGAGGTAGTAATGATGTTCATAACATCATTCGATTCATACATATAAAGCTATCTTATTCGAAGGTTTAAACTTGAAATCACTAGAACATAGTTTAGTTAATTCTATACTTGTTCGCAAACAAAAGTTAATCCTTCTAACTTGACTTTTAAAATCAACTAAACACATGTTATATATCTATATGATATGCTAACTTAATGATTTAAAACCTTGAAACACGAAAAACACCGTAAAACTGGACATACGCCGTCGTAGTAGCACCGCGGGCTGTTTTGGGTTTGATAATTAAAAACTATGATAAACTTTGATTTAAAAGTTGGTCTTCCGGGAAAATTATTTTTCTTATGAACATGAAACTATATCCAAAAATCATGGTTAAACTTAAAGTGGAAGTATGTTTTTCAAAATGGTCATCAAGACGTCGTTCTTTCGACTGAAATGACTACCTCTTACAAAAATGACTTGTAACTTATATTTCTGACTATAAACCTATACTTTTTCTGTTTAAATTCATAAAATAGAGTTCAATATGAAACATAGCAATTTGATTCACTCAAAACGGATTTAAAATGAAGAAGTTATGGGTAAAACAAGATTGGATATTTTTTGATTTTTGTAGCTACGGGAAATATTAACAATTCTATACAAATCATATCCTATCTAACTTATATTTTATTATTCATGTATTCTAATATATTATGTAATCTTAGGATACCATAGACACGTATGCAAATATTTTGACATATCATATCGACGGATGTATATATATTATTTGGAACAACCATAGACACTCTATATGCAGTAATGTTGGAGTTAGCTATACAGGGTTGAGGTTGATTCCAAAAATATATATACTTTGAGTTGTGATCTAGCCTGAGACGTGTATAACTGGGTCGTGGATTAATTCAAGATAATATATATCGATTTATTTCTGTACATTTAACTGTGGACAACTAGTTGTAGGTTACTAACGAGGACAGCTGACTTAATAAACTTAAAACATCAAAATATATTAAAAGTGTTGTAAATATATTTTGAACATACTTTGATATATATGTACATATTTGTTATAGGTTCGTGAATCGACCAGTGGCCAAGTCTTACTTCCCGACTAAGTAAAAATCTGTGAAAGTGTGACGACCCGGAAAAAATTTTTTGACCAAATTTAAACTCAATCTTTATATGGTTTTGATACGATAAGCAAAGTCTGTAATATTGAAGTTTCAAAAACTTGAAACTGTGTTTATGTATATATTTAACCTTTGACTATTACCGACGATTCATGAACAATTAGTTACAGATAAACATATATATATATATATATATATATATATATATATATATATATATATATATATATATATATATATATATATATATATATATAATTTATAAATATTAAATATCTGATAAAAGATATTATGTAAAAATATATATTACATACCTATTAAATATTACATTAAATTATTAATTACAACTCTAAAATATAAATTTGCTATACCAATTTTGTTATTACTTTAATTATTATTATTAACATTAATATTATTATGAATATTAATAGAATTTTAATTTTTTTTATTATAAATACAATTATCAATTATTATTATTAAATATTATTATTAATATTAAGTAGCATATTACATATACAAACGATATATAGATACTGATATACATACTTAAACATAGATACAGAGATATAAAGATATACATATATATATATACAGATACAAATACAGATATATAAATATATATATATATATATATATATATATATATATATATATATATATATATATATATATATATATATATATACAAGTATATTTATACGGTTAATTATATGTATACATGAAACTATTATTATGTTATCAATCATTTTCAATTGCTGTAGGTGATTGATTCTTTGTGTAATTGGTAGTACAAATCTGTGATTAATTATAAGAGTAATTCCAAAAGCTGTTAGCCATTGATGTCACTTACAATTTTTTTTTCTAAATATCTATACGAACGATTTAGCTGTCGATTGCCTTTTGATACAAAACAAATGCAAACAATTCCAATACTGTGTTAATATCTATATTACGTGCTATTTAACACCTAAAGCAAAAGCAATTCAAGAAGAGAGAAAACAGAAAATCAAACAAATCACTACATCTCATAAATTAAACCAAAATAAAGAAAAGGAAACAGAAATATTACAATACATATTCATATGATCCCCATCACCATAGCAACCATCACCAACCGGTCACCTCTATCTCCTCTATCCCTCTCTTGCTCTTGCTGTTTTAGACGTGAACAAACACCATGATAACCACCTTAAGTCCATCACGTAAACAATCACGATCACCTTCATTTTGTTGGTTTTGCAACTCAATCAAACCGACACTTTAACACCATCATCAGGTAATCACATCTCTTCTGTGTTAAGCCGTAATATCAAACCCATCAACCATGTCCTCTACTGCTGTTTTCTCGATCAAACATCACCCATTTATGTATTTTGTTTCTTGACTAAAATCACCACACTTCACACCAAACAACCTTGAACAACCTTCAATCGTACCACCCTTAAACCGACACTTGCTACATCACCTTGTGACCACCTCGTATACACTAATTTTTTTTTACGATTTCTTCTTTGTTTGAACCATACCCAAAACCAAACCCAGCTACTTCTGTTTTTGCGACTCCTGTTGCTTTGTTTTCCTCTAAGTGAGTAAGATACTTTGTTTTCCTCTAATGGAGTAAGATACCGAAGGATAGTGATATATATGTTTAAAATTGTAATAAGATATCAACTTAGATATATGGGATTAAGTTATATAGCGGTATCAATTAATCAAGTGGAATCTATTGAATTGGAATGGCCGACAAACTACCAAATGAATGACCCACTCGATCAAAAAGAAAACCAATTTAATTAATTGCTGGAGCCATAACAAATCAAGAAATGTTTTTTTTTTCTCTTCTTTCGAATAAACATAATGGAAGGAAGGGTCCAGTTGGGAGCGTACCTTTGGATTCCAATTCAACATGTACTACAGCTGCAAAAGTCGAAATTAATAATGTTGATTACATGAAAAGTTGATGGTGATCGTTAGAATAATGAAAAGTGATCAAGTTGCTGCATGTTTATTTAAATATTGCAACTTTAAAGTGATTAGGCTGTTATTTTCCTCTTTATTCTGGCCGACAAAACAAGAATATGAACCAGATCCGTGCTGTAGCTATTGTAGGAAAACAGATTAAATAAAAAATAAGGGAAGGCAGTTGTTATATTCATAAATTGTTTAGTTGGGCCACGACCTTTGAATTAGCATGTTGGGCCGAGTGGGTCAGTTGAAATCTTAGGATTAGATAATTGATAGGCATTTCATAATTAAAGGGTGTTATGGACTGCTTGTTGGAACCAGGAATGACTACTGATATGATAATACATAAAATAATAGGAGATGATGTCATTAGGATAATGGTTATGGTACAAAAGATGAAGATTACGATTAAGATGGTGATTTTGGAAGAATGATGATGAGGATAAACGAATTGTTAATAATGATGGTGAAAACATATACGAGTGTGATGATCAAGGTTAGGACTATGATTATGTTATGGTATGATTATAGTTATGATTAGGATATGGTTATTAATATGATGATACATATGATGATGAGGAGAAGAAGAAAGAACAGTTAGCTTATGTTGAAGAAGAAATACAATAATCGACTTAAAGGGTTTTTAGACATCTAGCTGTGTTATAAACCAAGAAATATGGAACAGCTTAGTTGGTTAGGTGTGTTGTTGGTTAAGCGAGAGGTCTCGGAGCCTGGACGACGACAGTTTATTTTTTTTAGCTTGTTTCCTTCAAAGGTAGTTTTATTACTATTTTTAGTATATTATAATTATACCTATATAAATTAGAATTATTGTTATTGTTATTGTTATTATTATTATTTATATCATTTTTAATATTAAAATTATTACTACTATTATTATTATTAAAAGAACCATTATTTTTAAAATTTTATTTTTATTAAAATTTCATTATCATTATTACATTAGTATAACAAATAATTATTTTTTTTGTATATAAAAATATACTTATATTATAATTAAGTTAATATCACATATAAACATTTCTATTATGTATATACAAAATAAATACATACATAACATGTAATTTAAGGAACAATATATATATTAGAATTTAGTACAAATTATATATATACTACAACACTAAATATATAAATAATATATAATTAAATAGATGGGATTATTTGATTTTCATTATATGTTTTAATATATATAACTGGTATAGGTTCGTGAATCTGAGGCCAACCCTGCATTGTTCAATATAGTCATATGTATTTTTACTACAAAATACATTAGGTGAGTTTCATTACTCCCTTTTTATATATATTTTTGGGCTGAGAATACATGCGCTGTTTTATAAATGTTTTACGAAATAGGCACAAGTACTAAAACTAATTCTATGTGGGTTTAAACCAGAAATATACCCTTAGCTTGGTAACATTAAACTACTTGTCTATGTACAGTAGGCGCGAATCCTAAAGATAGATCTATTGGGCCTGACAAACCCCATCCTGACTATAGGATGCTTTAGTACTTCGAGGCTATTTTAAACACAACTGATCTGGTGTACTTCAGAGGGTAAAACATGAACGTTAAGGCTTGTTACCGGATGCCTACAACTTATAGAATACTTTTATACACTTGCGAGTGTACATATATTTATAAACGGAAATCTTGTGGTCTATTAATATATTGAAATGATTATTATGATAAACCTATGAACTCACCAACCTTTTGGTTGACACTTTTAAGCATGTTTATTCTCAGGTACGAATTAATTCTTCCGCTGTGCATTTGCTCATTTTAAGGACATTACTTGGAGTCGGTCATCGCAATGGGACCAGATGTTGATGACTTCGTCCAGGTGGATAAGGACGGGTCGTTTCAGTTGGTATCAGAGCGGTGGTCGTAGCAAACCAGGTCTTGCATTAGTGTGTCTAACTAGTAGTTGTTAGGATGAATTAATGAGTCTGGACTTCGACCTAGTAGTTGTTAGGTTATGTTAATGAGTCTAGACTTGAACCGTGTCTGCATGTCAAAAGTTTTGCTTATCATTTCTAGTCGGAAATCATCTTCTTATCATCCTTAGGAAATTACCTGTTTATCATTCTTAGTCTAGACATGTCTTACTGCCTCTATTGCATAGACAGTGTATAGATAAATTCATATCTTAGCGTATCTGTTATTGTTACCTTTGCCTGACAGCTTCCATAGATTTCTCCGTAACTTAAGGGATTTTAGTATTATATATGCATATGTAAATTATGTATTGCAGTGTACTAATCTACATCCTATAATCTATTTCTTATCGAAAATCCCTCAGCTGATCGTACGAGATGAATCCCTCAACTAGTTCGAATTCCTCAGATTCCGACAGCTATTCCGATATGGAGTTTCACCTAAGCTCCAAAAGCGGTGTCACCAGAATGAATCAATCAATCAGCTATCCCCAATTCATCTGATGCATTCATAGTCGACTTAATCAATGGAGACGCGAAGAAGGTGATCCTTTCTACCAATCAAATTACCCTCTTGGCGGTGAACCTGAAGCAATTACCGGCGAACCTGTTCGAGATATTATTTTCTCACTCATTTCCCGAATATCTCGCCACGATTATATTCTATCTAAAATTCTAAACCTCATTCATCCACTCGTCCGAACCGACAATCACCCAGGAATAATAGAAAAAGTCAACGAATTTCGCGCTCGAGTAATCAATTGGGAGAATATGGTGCAAAATTTACCAGCTTCAGCAACATCACCGGCACCAACAGTACCATCAGTAACAGCACCAGTACCATCAACAATCCATGCCTCAACATCTCATTCTGTACCTCGAGAATAATCTTCATTTTACACTTTGTTCTACATCGATTAATTTTCGTTCTACGAATCGTTCTATATCATTTATCTTCACGGAACATGGCGATTATGTAATCTCTAAAGTCTTAGAGATTAGCTATTCTAGCTCAAACCGAAAATCAAATGAGATTAATATCATATTAACTCATTAAATCCATGATTACATCTGAAGAAAATATATATGTATAAATGTTTTCATAAAGATTGTAATTAAAAATTCTTTCGTACAAACTGTTAATGTTGAAAATATTTTAACGGGTAGGTAATACCCGAGGAATATTTAGATTTCACATTAATAAGTATACTGTACATTCTTCCAAATCTAATTCAATAGTCATTTACGATCATATTTACAACCACCGATATACGTAACAGTTCACCACAGAATAACCATTTTCATTCAATTTCATATTTGGATTTTGACCTATCAGAATCCAACAAGTGGCATAGTGAAGAAAAACATTTGACAAAATAAAATTTGTTAGAAACAAACGAACTAACTAATTGAAATATTGTTAAGAATTCACGCTAACAGAATCCTAGCTAACTGTTCCTAGCTAACTGTTAATACCTTATTACATTTTATTTATCGCAATTTAATTATCGCAATTTTATTTATCGTCATTTAAATTCTGTTATTTACTTTACGCATTTAATTTATTGTCATTTAATTTCTGTTATTTATTTTATACAATTTAAATATCGGGACACGTATACAAGGTTTTGACATATCATATCGACGCATCTATATATATTATTTGGAATCACCATAGACACTTTATATGCAGTAATGATCGATTACTTAGTTTGATATATTCTGACCTATCGTATTACTTAGGTTGGAGTCTAGATCACTCTTGATCTTCTTCATTCGTGTACTTGTTATATCTTCAATGCACTCTAAGGTGAACTTCATAGCCCCACTTTTTTTATATTTCATAACTGTTTTACAACTTTTGGGGTGAGACACATGCTTGCTTTTATAAATGTTTTATGAAATGGATACAAGTACTAAAACTAATTCTACGTGGGTTTGAATCAAAAATCCCCTAGCTTGGTAACTTTAACTATTGGTTTATGAACTGGTAGGCGCGAATCCTAAAGGTAGATCTATCGGGTTTTACACCCCCACCCAGGATGCTGCACTAGACATTAGAGCTAGTGGTCGGGTGTTTAGTACTTTGAGGTTAACGGAACGCACTTGATTCGGTGCACATATTATTATAACACAGGGGTAATCACTATTATTTGTTAAGGCTAGTTACCGGGTGCCCGCAACTTATAGAATACTTTTGTACACTGCGATGTATGGTTATTTATGAAACTAAATCTTGTGTTCTAAAACTTTGGTTATTATTTATAAACCTATGAAATTCACTCAACCATTTGGTTGACACTTTTAAGCATGGTTTGTCTCAGGTACTTAGATATTATGCTTCCGCTGTAGAACTTTGTTGATACTTAGAAGTCAAGCCATGCACTGGGACTAGAGTTAACATTTGCGTCAATGTTGATTTTGACGGGGTGTTACAGTTGGTATCAGAGCGGTGGTTGTAGGGAACTAGGTAGTCCTAATGTGGTCAACCCTGAATAATAAGGTGCATTAGAGTCTAGTCTACAGCCGACCTATAGCTTTAGAATATTATCACTTACATCAAACGATCATATCCATATCTCTCTTATATTCAGACTCCGGGAGGAACTCCCATTTGTGATTCAAAGTATTTTTTAACTCACGCGAGTTTTTTTTATAAGACCACCTTGGTTAGTGAAACCATGGGATGTCACTCCTAACTTCTGTCGTCTATCACAATCATGTACCTAACATTCTTGTTATAATATGTACCTTTGTGCATTGGTTGCTCACCATAAAAACGTCATTATTGACTTATACAAATTCTCGATAATTCAAAGACATTCTTATGTCATCATTTATATATATCACTCTTAGAAATTTTGTCTTCTCGTGCTATCCTTAGCACGCTGTATTAGAATCATCATTTATCACATATCCTAACCTTATGGGGTAATATTGAAATGAAAGTATGAATTAGTGCAATATAATGGTGTCTGGCCAACGGGATTATATTACAGTGATTCATATAAAAATTCCAATGTTGCGACATAAGGAATAGAAAGTGAATCAAGGAAAATTCTCACGCTATTCGTTCCAAAATCCTAATGTTATTACATGAAGGATAATCACCATCTTTAAAGATATACGAAGAACTCGTTTTAACCAAACTGTCTAGCTCATACTCATTAACAATTTCCCATATGACATAAAGGTTGTGAACAGAGGAACCCTGAAATTCTACATTCATTTTTTTCTTAAACGGAATATCTCTTTATCCTTGATAATTAATAATCACTTGTTGTATCCGGATTCACTCTGTTATTACACTTTTGGTGTAGATTTTCATATGACTTTCATAAACCTATTTCCTTTGAACCCTCAAATGTCGATCTTACAACACCATGTTCACTATTACATTTTCTATTCTGAGATGGTAAATATCTCACAGGCATAATCCTTTTAATAATAGAACCTTCCTACGGGCATTGTTTTGATTACCATAGTCAAGAAACTTTCGTGCTTGTGCATTTATTTATAGTAGATTACTTGGCACCATGCAGGTAATGATGTCATACTCAAATAATAATCGATCACTGTCAATTCGAAAATCAAAGGTGAAATACACCATCTTAAGTTCCTCCATTTCCCCCTGGGTTACGGCTTGAGCTAAACTCATTAAATATGAAATCTGCTATAACAATTGAAATAATTCCATCATACTCTAACGTATCCTCTTCTCGGGCCAATTAAGGCTGAATTCAAATGATCACTACATAGTCGAAAGTAACTACTTTAGCATGTCTTTATACTTGTCTATGTCACTGTAGGATTATTCATACCGAGTTCTCGAACTCTCACTATCACTCGAATGATTCAAAGTTGCAGATCTTATTTGATACTCTTTCTTACGTAACTCTAATTCCTAACTCATTCAGAGAGATTACTCATTTGATGATAATCACACCATCATCCTTCTTACTTTAATGTTAGTCATACCGGTTCGGAATTTTGCAAAATCAATGGGTGATAAATTCTCATCCTCATACTCTACCATTCATATCTCGCTTGTCAGCAACAGCTTCACACATGAACATTTTGGTTCAAGAACTTATGCCCTGATAACAGTCAATTCATTAGTTTTCATTACCTCGTAACCTTTGTTGCTCAACTGTCACCCGATAGTCAAAGGTCCTCCACTCGATCTTCAATCAATATTTCTCAAACACATAACCTCTGAAATACAAATATCCTATTTTCCAAAATTTCTTACACATTATTTTGCTTTCATATTATTTCAAAACTTATAAAAATTACTTTCACTTATGCGATTTATAAAATCATATATATTATATAAATAAATTTACCTTTACATATTTTAACTAGTACATATCAAATTATACTTTCACTTTTATGAATCAATTCTTTTACATTTTAACTAATTCAAAAATTATTTGACTTAAAATAGTACACGATGTGGATAACTCTAATTTTACTAAGAACTTCGTTCCTTTTTACAATGTCACCTGAACGACTCGAACTTCTATAAAAATTTGCATTGCTTGTTTATATAAAAATTTTTGTTTCTCGTATTATTCTACACCACATATTAATTACAATTCCTCTCGCCCTCCTAAACTTATCATTAAGTTCATCAATAAAAACTCTCTGTTCTCATCAACTTTTCCATTTTAAGGTTGACCGTTTAGAAGTTTCTACTTTCGAACGGCTAAACCACAACACCCTCGTAAACGTCAATTCTATGATTTAATATCTTTTTGGCACAAGAAAGCATTTTTGGAGATTTTCTCACCTGGTGTAAACTATTCCCTATAACCAATGATTCTCATTTATTCTCATCCACACTTAAACCCATAAGTGAGAATGAATCCTAGATCGACTCGCCGTCTGTGCGAGGACGTCCCTCTCATTAAGTGATCACACCTTTCGTACGGTTCCCTTTCGAAAACGTAATATAAATTATTTTAATCTATGATCCTCGCTATCCTCCCTGAAGGGGATAACTTAAACCTTTATGACATTGATGTGTCTGTTCTTCCTTCATTGACTGCAACTAGGTGTCATCCTTGTCGGATTTCAACATTTGTAACTGAAATCATAATCATATAGCTATACTCTGTAAATGTGATTTAAAAAAAAAAATATTTCTTTCCAACGATAAGTTCACATGTATTATAGTGAACTAAACGATATCTTTTCTCTCTGACCATTCTGAGGGCATTTTAGTTATGGCTTACTTTGCATATAAGCCTGATTAGTGATTCTTCAGCTGGCATCTCGTCTCATTTATTCACATTAGACATCATGTTTATGGTTACCTTCCGGAATTAAAAATTTGTACAAACACATGCCATGCATCAAACTACATGGTCGTAATCTCCACGTACTCCTACCTGTTTGTCTGCCCTGGTATTGTGGCATAAACACTCGAGGTTTTGAGCCTAGTAATGTTCATGCCGCATTTCATGCACCTAGCTTACTGAAAAGCTTGTATGGCATCATCATCTCTTTTGAGGAAACTTAGTCAGATGACACTCTTGTTATTCCTTTGAATGGCCTTCGCATTGATAATAAAATGCACATCATAGAAGAAGCTGTAGAAGTTATGGATCGTAAGATTCAAATGCATGAAACAGAACAATATTCTTATATTAAAATCCATTGGAATTCACGACATGGCCTCGAGTATACCTGGGAACGTGAAGACCAAATGAAATGAAAAATATTCCCATCTCTCTCTTCTCAACCGCTGATGCATCCGAGAAGTCTACCTAAAACTTCGGGACGAAGTTTCCATTAACAGGGGGATACTATAACAACCCTCACTTTTCCACTTCTGAATTGACTAAAATGCCCCTAGGGTTTCTGCATGCTTATTAATATCAATATTAATAAGTAATTACTCTACTTTAATACAACGTTGACTAAATATTTATTTTTGGGCAACACATTATATTAATTAAAGTATATATATTATTTATATAATTAACTTTAGTTAATATTACAAGTATTAAAACTAATGTGTGACTACCTGTTAGTAAATTCTTACATATAACATTTTTATTCAATGAATTGTCTCGGTTTTCCAAACCAACGATTAGATTATTGAGATTTCTCAATCCGAATTATTTTTAATACGATATTTCAATGTCGTATGAGTTAATAAAATATTCCTATATTTTTTTTTCATTGGATCCCTATCCTTCTCGTGTATTAAATTCACGTGACGTTCTGTTTATCGGATCGAGTTTCTTTTATTTGTTCGGGTCAAATTATGTATTCAAGTTTTAATGGTTGGACCATTCCTAGCCCGTTTCGGGCAAAGGATAGCCCAAGTGACTCAAGGATTTTCTTTTCTTATCTTTAATTAATTTATCAGTTCATTTAAATTTACATTAATAAGATAAATTTGATTATGAATAAAAAATATATATCAATAATAAACAAATTATTAATTGTTGTTATCTCGGTCCAAGTACCGACGCCCAAAGGCTTATATATTACATTTAGCCATGTTTTTTTTTTAAATTTAAATTAAAGAAATATTAAATTCATTTAGATAAGATTGTATTATATAAATATATTAAAAAAAAATGTATATGGGACTCCCTTTTGTCGGCCGAGCCCTTGAGGTATAAGCCACAAAATATTTTTATTTTTTTATTTTTATTTTTGCAAATTCCATGTATTTAGTGTTATCTCTCATTATCAAACCTAATCACAAAATTATCTCTTTTCTCTCCTCTTTTTCTCTCTTTTGGCCGCCACTTTCACCATCACCTTCATCATCTAGTTTTGATCTCATATTCATAATCATCCATCATCATTCAAATTGATTACTATATTCGGGTTCCTTGCGACACGATCTACACATCTATCTATTCCGTTTTTGATTTGAGGTAGTAATAAAACTCCATCATTTTCAATTCTTCATAATTTTTATGTTATTATGTTTGTATGTATAGTTATAGTGCTTGGATTTAATTGTGGTGTTGTTTGAATAATTAAAATATGTTAAAAACGCGTTCTTTCGATTATTATTAAATTGGACAGAACTGAAATCGCTGATTTCGGGGATCGTGCCACATTTTTATGATGAAACTAACTTACTCATCGTGATCCTCATGAAGAGTAGTGCAATTTACATATAAGATTTGCGTTAAACGAATGTGTAGAACTCAAGATATGAATTCTTAAAGTTTATATAAAATTATATATAAATACATATAATCCCAGCTGATATAGCCTCAAAAAACGTGATGTTTTTGGGCTGATTGAACGTCACCATCATGTCGGGATCGATGATGCGACTCAAATATATATAAAGAACGTTAAAATCGGATGAACGGTTAGTAAGTTAGGATTAGAACAAGTTTTGGAGTAAATAAAAATATACGAATTTGATCAGATCCGACCTCGCGATGCGTGCGACCCGAACTCAGAAATCTGGGTTGACGGTTGCGTACGTGTCGAAAAATTAATAAATTTGGACTCATGATTCATGTCGTTTGCAATTTTTATGAATTAGTTATGATTTTTCAAAGTTTATAAAAATAAATTTTCTTAAAATAATGCTGATTGAGAAAATGAGTTTTTGTCGAAATCGTGTCGTTCACCACGGTCATTTAAAAGCTGTAAAAATCTTCAAATAAATCCAGTAGTATCTTGATAGCAAGGGGAAGCTATTGGTTCTACTCGTTTTCCAAACCGAGTCCCGAGTGTCGTTTTAAAAATTTTCAAAGTCGGTCACCTGAGCGCACTGGTACATTTTTCTGAAATGCTGAAAAATCAGAAACTTAAAATATCAAAATCTTATCGATCGTCGAGGCCATTTGAATACTAATTAGGTTCTGAAATAAATCATGTTATAACTTTGTCGTAAGGATATACGTTTGGTTTTGCCCGTTTGTCAAGCCAAGGTCCGTGAATTTTTATAAAAATAGTCAAAGTAGGTCACTTGGTCATATTTATACTTTTTTTGAAAAGCTGAAACAAAATCATTGAAATGTCGAAACGGCATCGGTTGCCACGAGTTGCTCAAATCGAGTTGGCTCCTGAAAATTTTTGTGTAGTCTCTTTGTGGTAAAAGGAAGTACTTGGTGTTAACCGTTTGTCAAATCAGGTCCCACTAATTTTTATAAAAATTTCCAAAATGGACACTTTAGCCATTTTTACAATATATTAAAGTTTGTAATTTTTTTTTTTTTCCAGTCATTCAACTACCAAAGTTAATATTATGACAATATTATTATGAAATAAGTATGAATAAGTTTTAAAGATTTTTTTTTTAGTCTTGTTGACTTTCAACGCTGATTGTTCACTTTTGGGTTGACTTTTCAGTTGACTTTCTCATTTGACTTTTGTTTGACTTAAGTGGACTTTCTAAATAAAGAAACTTTTAAAAATAGAAACTTACTGTAAAAAGAAACTTACCTAAAATAGAATATTTTTAAAATTGAAAACTTACTAAAAATAGAAAGTACACGTAATACTTATTCAAATGTTTTGTCACATAATTTCAAAGCCACTTCAAGCACTAGGACTATCATACAATGACATAACCTAAGTTTGATATATTCTGACCTATCATATTACTTAGGTTGGAGTCTAGATCACTCTTGATCTTCTTCATTCGTGTACTTGTTATATCTTCAATGCACTCTAAGGTGAACTTCATAGCCCTACTTTTTAATATTTCATAACTGTTTTACAACTTTTGGGGTGAGACACATGCTTGCTTTTATAACTGTTTTATGAAATGGATACATGTACTAAAACTAATTCTACGTGGGTTTGAATCAAAAATCTCCTAGCTTGGTAACTTTAACTATTGGTTTATGAACTGGTAGGCGCGAATCCTAAAGGTAGATCTATCGGGTTTTACACCCCCACCCAGGATGCTGCACTAGACATTAGAGCTAGTGGGCGGGTATTTAGTACTTTGAGGTTAACAGAACACAATTGATTCGGTGCACACATTATTATAACACAGGGGTAATCACTATTATTTGTTAAGGCTAGTTACCGGGTGCCCGCAATTTATAGAATACTTTTGTACACTGCGATGTATGGTTATTTATGAAACTAAATCTTGTGTTCTAAAACTTTGGTTATTATTTATAAACCTATGAACTTCACTCAACCATTTGGTTGACACTTTTAAGCATGTTTTGTCTCAGGTACATAGATATTATGCTTCCGCTGTAGAACTTTATTGATACTTAGAAGTCAAGCCATGCACTGGGACCAGAGTTAACATTTGCGTCAATGTTGATTTTGACGGGGTGTTACATATATACACTCCAATGATCAGCTCTTAGCAGCCCATGTGAGTCACCTAACACATGTGGGAACCATCATTTGGCAACTAGCATGAAATATCTCATAAAATTACAAAAATATTAGTAATCATTCATGACTTATTTACATGTAAACAAAATCACACATCCTTTATATCTAATCCATATACCAACGACCAAAAACACCTACAAACACTTTTATTCTTCAATTTTCTTCATCTAATTGATCTCTCTCAAGTTCTATCTTCAAGTTTTAAGTGTTCTTCATAAATTCTATAAATTCTAGTTTCATAAAATCAAGAATATTTCCAAGTTTGCTAGCTTACTTCCAATCTTGTAAAGTGATCATCCAACCTCAAGAAATCTTTCTTATTTATAGTAAGATATCTTTCTAATATAAGGTAATACTCATATTCAAAATTTGATTCAATTTCTATAACTATAACAATCTTATTTCGATTGGAAATCTTACTTGAACTTGTTTTCGTGTCATGATTCTGCTTCAAGAACTTTCAATCCATCCAAGGATTCTTTGAAGCTAGATATATTTTTCTCAATTCCAGTAGGTTTATCCACAAAACCAGAGGTAGTAATGATGTTCATAACATCATTCGATTCATATATATAAAACTACCTTATTCGAAGGTTTAAACTTGAAATCACTAGAACATAGTTTAGTTAATTCTAAACTTGTTTTCAAACAAAAGTTAATCCTTCTAACTTGACTTTTAAAATCAACTAAACACATGTTCTATATCTATATGATATGCTAACTTAATGATTTAAAACCTGGAAACACGAAAAACACCGTAAAACCGGACATACGCCGTCGTAGTAACACCGCGGGCTGTTTGGGGTTTGATAATTAAAAACTATGATAAACTTTGATTTAAAATTTTTTCTTCTGGGAAATGATTTTTATTATGAACATGAAACTATATCCAAAAATCATGGTTAAACTCAAAGTGGAAGTATGTTTTTCAAAATGGTCATCAAGACGTCGTTCTTTCGACTGAAATGACTACCTCTTACAAAAATGACTTGTAACTTATATTTCCGACTATAGACCTATACTTTTTCTGTTTAGATTCATAAAATAGAGTTCAATATGAAACCATAGCAATTTGATTCACTCAAAACGGATTTAAAACGAAGAAGTTATGAGTAAAACAAGATTGTATATTTTTGATTGTTGTAGCTACGGGAAATATTGTAACAAATCTATATTAATCATATCCTAGCTAACTTATATTGTATTATATATGTATTATAATATATTATGTAATCTTGGGATACCATAGACACGTATGCAAATGTTTTGACATATCAAATCGACCCATCTATATATATTATTTGGAACAACCATTGACTCTCTATATGCAGTAATGTTAGAGTTAGCTATACAGGGTTGAGGTTGATTCCAAAAATATATATACTTTGAGTTGTGATCTAGCTTGAGACGTGTATACACTGAGTCATGGATTGGGTCAAGATAATATATATCAATTTATTTTCTGTACATCTAACTACGGACAACTAGTTGTAGATTACTAACGAGGACATCTGACTTAATAAACTTAAAACATTAAAACGTATTAAAAATGTTGTAAATATATATTGAAAATACTTTGATATATATGTACATATTTGTTATAGGTTCGTGAATCGACCAGCGGCCAAGTCTTACTTCCCGACGAAGTAAAAATCTGTGAAAGTGAGTTATAGTCCCACTTTTAAAATCTAATATTTTGGGATGAGAATACATGCAGTTTTATAAATGTTTTACGAAATAGACACAAGTAAATGAAACAACATTGGGCCTAACGAACCCCATCCAAAGTACCGGATGCTTTAGTACTTCGAATTCGTTTTTATCATGTCCAAAGGATTTCCCGAAATGATAGGGGATATTCTTATATGCATCTTGTTAATGTCAGTTACCAGGTGCTCACCATATGAATGATTTTTATCTCTATGTATGGGATGTATATTGAAATATGAAATTTTGTGATCTATTATTATGATTTGATAATATATAGGTTAAACCTATAACTCACCAACATTTTTGTTGACGTTTTAAGCATGTTTATTCTCAGGTGATTATTAAGAGCTTCCGCTGTTGCATACTAAATAAGGACAAGATTTGGAGTCCATGCTTGTATGATATTATGTAAAAACTGCATTCAAGAAACTTATTTTTGATGTAATATATTCTTATTGTAAACCATTATGTAATGGTCGTGTATAAACGGTATATTTTAGATTATCATTATTTGATAATCTACGTAATGCTTTTTAAACCTTTATAGATAAAATAAAGGTTATAGTTGTTTTAAAAATGAATGCAGTCTTTGAAAAACGTCTCATATAGAGGTCAAAACCTCGCAACGAAATCAATTAATATGGAACATTTATAATCAATATGAACGGGACATTTCAGACGCTGGATTCTATTGGCCTACAATTTTCAAAGACGCGCACCTTCTTTGTAAATTCTATGATGCTTGTCAAACGACCGAAAAAATAAGTCAATGTGATGAAATGCCACAAAATGTCATTCAAGTATGTGAAGTATTTGACATTTGGGGTATTGACTTTATGGGTCCATTTCCGAAATCTCATAATAATCTCTACATTCTCGTTGCCATAGATTATGTATCTAAATGGGTGGAAGCACAAGCTCTCCCAACTAACGATGTACGAGTTGTAGTCAACTTCTTAAAACGTCTTTTTGCAAGGTTTGGAACACCGAAAGCTTTAATAAGTGATCGGGGTACTCATTTTTGTAACAATCAACTTAAAGAAAGTTCTTAAAAGATATGGAGTAACTCATAAAATCTCAACCGCTTATCATCCACAAACAAGTGGACAAGTTGAAAATACTAACCGAGCTTTAAAACGTATTCTAGAGAAAACTGTAGGATCGAATTCGAAGGAATGGTCCATAAAATTGGAGGATGCACTCTGGGCTTTTAGAACAGCCTATAAAATCCCAATTGAACCACACCTTTTAAACTCATTTACAGAAAAGCATGTCATCTTCCAGTAGAAATTGAGCACAAAGCATTTTGGGCTTTGAAGACATGTAATCTTGATTTACATGAAGCCGGACGTTTACGATTAAGTAAACTAAACGAATTAGAAGAATTAAGACATGAAGCATACGAAAATTCATTAATCTATAAGGAAAGAACGAAGAAATGGCATGATAAAAGAATCAGAAGTTCAAAAGAATTTAAAAAAGGAGACAGAGTTCTTCTTTTCAATTCACGATTTAAGATATTTCCTGGAAAATTGAAATTAAGATGGTCTGGACCATTCATAGTCAAAAGAGTTTTCCCTTACGGAACAATAGAGTTAATAAATTCAAATGGAATTGAATTTAAAGTTAATGGTCACAGAGTTAAACATTACATACCTGGTCCGATGGAAGTTGACAATGAAGTCAATCATAATTTCATAACCTAAGAAAACCCTCAGAATGAAAACATAAATATGTTATCAACAACATATGAAAAACCAAAATTGGAAGACGGGGAAGCTTCAAATTGGAGTGATGAAGAAGAATTCCTATACAAACCCCCCATTCCAAGAAATGAAGAAAAATGTGAACAAGAAGTTCAAGTAGAAGTGAAAGAACCAAGAAAAGATCACCCGGAAAAGGTTAACAACCCAACTCTATTTACTAAAGTAGGAGACCCAGGTGAATTTATCATGTCTTGCTTGCTTAACTATGGTGCTATGTATAATGGACTCGCAGATTTAGGAGCAAGTGCAAATGTTATGCCTCTTTCCTTATATAAAAGATTAGGTGTGGGTAAATTAAGACCAACCAGAATAGGTATTCAATTATTTGATCAAACCATTAAACACCCGGTTGGAATAGCAAACAATTTACTTATTAAAGTGGGAAGTTTGACCTTTGTTGCAAACTTCATAGTTATTAATATGGAGGAAGACCTTGATATTCCTCTAATTTTAGGTCGCCCATTATTAGCAACCACCGAGGCATTCATTGATGTAAGAGAAGGTAGAATGACACTTAGGGATGGTGACAAATCGGTCACCTTTGTGAACCGAAAGTTTAGATCTCCACCAACCAAAATTGTTAAACCAATAAAAATGCCTAAGTGTGGGGAAGATGAAGCAACAACCAATGATGACCTGATAACAAAGAACCCCGTTGTTGATACGAAATTAGATGAACCCGTTTTCAATAGTTTAACGAAGAAACTTTATAAACGGATTCAAGATGCTAGGATTAAGGGGAACTTTAAGTTATGTAACCGATTAATATCCAATTTGTCGCCTAAAGAAAAGGCATTGTTAGTTGAATTTGTGAAAGTTACAGAGGAAATCAACAATTGGCTTGAAGTAAAAGTCAGAGATATACAAGTTGTTGATAGTCCAATTAAAAAGGAAGTTAATCACAATTTCGACACCACAACTAACTAAGTGTGGGGAGAATCAAGTCTTTTAAGGATAATATATATTTCTGTTAGAATTAGATATTCTGTTTTCGTGTAGTTTTTGAGAATGGAATCCGAATGGTCTTTCCCTAGCAGACCCTAAAGAACTCGTCTTCTCCTCCCATTCTGAATTTTTATTTTTTTTAGGTTTTACGAGATGAAGAATTCCTTTGATTTGAACCATGGTCTAATGCTACACGCTTTGATTACTAAACGTAATAATGACACACTCCCGAGTGACCTGGTGTCAGTAATAAGAGGCAGATGCGACGAAGTAAAGAAAGAACTAAGGAAAGATCATCATAAGACACATTTTGGTAAAGGAAAATCAAAATCCGCAACAAAAAGAAGAGCACGACACCTTGAAAGATGTCATAAATGCGGGAAATGGTCACACGAAGGTAAATGTTCGAACAATCAACCATATTCAAATACCGAATTTGTTACTCTATGCAGAGAAGGACCGTTCATATGTTTAGAAGAAAAGTTATTGAAGAATCGAGGTTACGCTTATGTAGCTATGGAAAACCAAATCACACGACTCTCTTATGAGTCAGCTAAAGTAGGTCTCTGAGAATTCTTTCTCATAGGTAAGTTTGTACAGTTTTTATTTTATTTTATTTTTTTAACCTTTTGATAATAAACGCTGAATCGTTCGTTATAAAGTATTAAATTGGTATTTAATAAAATTAGGTATGCGAAACCGAAATTATTAATATCATACAAAAATTTATTACATCACTGCAAAATTTACCGTTTATTCTTAAGGTATAAATATCTTTAATCAATCAACTCAAAATATTTCAAAAATTCGTCAGGAGTAAAACTAGGTTATGGAACCGAAATTACTTTACCGAAAAAAGGGGGGTATATTTTTGATAATATTTGATTGATTAAAGTGGGATAAAAGACCAAAAAGATTTTTAATTTTAATTTTTACCATGTTTTTAAAATTAATATTGTAAATTTTTAGAACCAATATATTTAAGTTTTTTTTAAATATTTTAAAAATTAATATTTTTAATATAAGTTTGTAAAATTAATGTATAAAAATATTAATAATATTAATATGAATTTTTAATATTATGCATTTTAAATTTAAGTTTGGTGTGATTTTAAAAACAAAAATTTACTTTATTTCACTAAGCTAAAAATATGATTTTTAAAATTCGTCATGAGTTGAAGACTAGGTCATTGAACCGAAATTGCTTTACTCGAGGACGGGACGAGAAATTTTATTATCATTATTTTTAATCTTATTGATCTAAAGTATGCCAAAAACATTAAAAAAAAAGCCAATATGTTTGGAAACTTTGGTAAAATTTACTCATTTTTCTATGCTACTCACCCTCAATAATTTAAATTGCTACTGATTTCTTGCAAATAAGGGCATTGCAAGATCTTAAGTGTGGGAAGGGGTTAAATTCTTTAGGATTTTTAATTTTTTTTTAATTTAAACACTTGGTTACCATTAAAAATACTAGTAACGCAGTAGTTGTATTAGAATCTAGTGCTCTCTGATAATAAAGAACAACCCTAGTCTTATATACTGACTACCCAATTCTAGTAAAATTTTTCAAAAGTTTCAAATAAATGAATTCAAAATCATGTTTATACATATTTATGAACAATAAAACTAGGTGTTAACACCGAAATTATTGTTACCTCGGAAAGGACATAAATTGAGAAACAACCTAAAATGTTAGAATTCATTTAAAATGGAATAGAGGAAAATAAAAAGGCAAAGAAAAGAAAAAAAAAAAGCCAAGTGTGGGAAAAATTTACCAAATTATTTAGAACATATATCACATATTTTTGTACAAATAATTGAAGATACTTTTGTTTTGGACAATTTTATCAGTTTTACCCAATTTCTTATAATATATTTGAAAGAAAGATGATCTACACGATGAATCAATTCCATCATTAAAAGGAAGTAAAGTCTTACGAAAAAGACATGCGCTTCTTGATTTAGGTCAGGAAGTTGTCATCCAGACCAGTTGTAGAGTCTACGAAAAACCTTGAAAAGTTTTCTCGAAAATCAACTGGAAATCCACGGACCTCGGCATCAAACAGGGTCACCATGTGGTCAGACTTATCCTGGCCATGAGAGGATCTGTCTCGTAAAATGGGAAGGGCGCCGTGCAAATTAGATTGATAAGACTAAAGAATCAGACTCCCAGAAAGGATAATCTCCTTAAAGATCAAAAATCAGCTTTTAAGCCTGATATTACTCAATTCTTGAAATTGACCTTAAAGATTGAGAATTACAAACTCATAGAATTCGATGATATCTAAACTCGAGCTTAAACGAGAAAATATTTTGATCAAAATTACAAACCGATTTGTTTTCTGAAAACCTATTTTTCAATACGTTCATTACCGTTGAACGTAAAATCCTAAGAATTCACCAAAATTCATTAGGTTACCTGAACTAAATCGGGTGTCAACCGTAAGAACGGTGGTTGCATAGCATGGTCGAAGACAGGACCTTGTGCCAGACCGAAAAAATTATAGGGTGATCTTTACTATTGCTCCTACAAAGAATAGTAATTGCATCCGACACGTTATAGACCATAATCAAAAGCATATCATTAGACATTGCTTTAACGGTTTCTTGTTCATCGCTTTCCTTTACAACCGGACGGTAGTTTACCGAAAGGTAATATACGGAGCAAGTATACTGGACGTGTTGTTTTCCTAATACAAGGTTAGCAAGTGGGTTACACAAAACCATAAGTTTTGAGCTAAAATTTTCAAATCTGAAACCCACAAAACCCACAAAAATAATTTGCAAACACCGGTGAAGGGTTATTCCGGAAAACTTATCTAGGGTAAAAGCTAGATTGAATTTTCAAAAAGATCAAATGTTTTCATAAAGATCCAATTTCCTAAAGGATCTAAATTTTTATAGTCATGTGGGACTGTAAACCACATCGTTACTACCATTGTTCATACCGCCGTATTAAAATCACAGATGTACAAAGTGTGAAGAATAAAGAAGTGATTCTAGTAAAGTTATATTCAAGTTCTATATTGCTTAAGGACAAGCAATGCTCAAGTGTGGGAATATTTGATAATGCTAAAAATGAACATATATTTCATAGCATTATCCTTCAAGAAAGACAAGCTTTTAGTTGCAATTGTTCTATTTACAAGTGATATTCGTTTAAATAATAAAAGGTGAAGGCAAAATACAGATTTGACGAATTGAAGACGCAAACGACCAAAAAGCTAAAAAGTACAAAGTACAATTAAAATGGTTCAAATTATTGATGAGAAACGTCTAAAAATTACAAGAGTACGAGCCACAAAATGCAAAGTACAAGATATTAAATAGTACGAAAGGACGTTCGAAAATCCGGAACCAGGACATGAACCAACTATCAACGCGCGACGCAACGGAGCTAAAATTACAAATCAACTATGCACATAAATATAATATAATATATATATATATATATATATAATTATATAAAATTATATATATATTATATATATTAAATAAATATGTCAACAAGCTAGGAGCCAAAAAGTATGTGACCAGGAAATGACAGCCATGCGATCGCATGGCCAGAAGGCACAAAACTCATGCGACCGCATGAGTTCCTGTAGCCCGCCATATTCTTTAAATACAACGAATTCTGGCCGAATTTTATCATATAATTCAATCTCTCTTACTCTCAAATATATTTATATTTTAATTTTAATTTTAATTTTAATTTTAATTTAAGATTAATAATAATAAGGTTATGTTAGCGAATGTTGTAAGTGTGTAAGTCGAAATTCTGTCCGTGTAAAGCTACGCTATTATTAATCATTGTAAGTTATGTTCAACCTTTTTAAATTAATGTCTCGTAGCTAAGTTATTAATATGCTTATTTAAGCCAAAGTAATCGTGATGTTGGGCTAAATAATAAAGACGAGGTTATTGGGCATTGTACCGTAATTGAGGTTTGGACAAAAGAACGACACTTGTGGAAATTAGACTATGGGCTATTAATGGGCTTTATATTAACTATATGATACCTCGTTAATTTAATATATAGACTTATAATTTGACGTATTTATATATAACCATATATGCTTGACTTGTAGTGACCCGAACTTTTCCATGTTTATATATATTAAATGAAATTGTTATTTACATGATTAAGTGTTTCCAACATGTTAAGCAATCAAACTTGTTTAGACTTGATTAATTGAAATAGGTTTCATATAGACAATTGACCACCCAAGTTGACCGGTGATTCACGAACGTTAAAACTTGTAAAAACTATATGATGACATATATATGATTATATATATAGTTAACAAGATATTATGATAAGTAAGTATCTCATTAGTTATTTTAACAATGTGTTATATACATAAAATTGAGTTTATTGAATTAAGAAACTCGAAATGATATATATATAACGATTATCGTTATAACAACGTCTTACTAAATACATATGAATCATATTAAGATATTGATACACTATGTTCAATCATGATAAATGATAAGTAAACATGTCATTAAGTGTATTAACAATGAACTACATATGTAAAAACAAGACTACTAACTTAATGATTTCGAAACGAGACATATATGTAACGATTATCGTTGTAACAACATTTAACTGTATATATACCATACTTAACAAGACACTTATCAAAATACTTCTACTTAACAAAAATGCTTACAATTACATCCTCGTTCAGTTTCATCAACAATTCTACTCCTATGCACCCTAATTCGTACTCGTACAATACACATCTTTTAGATGTGTGTACTATTGGTATATACACTCCAATGATCAGCTCTTAGCAGCCCATGTGAGTTACCTAACACATGTGGGAACCATCATTTGGCAACTAGCATTAAATATCTCATAAAATTACAAAAATATTAGTAATCATTCATGACGTATTTACATGTAAACAAAATTACACATCCTTTATATCTAATCCATATACCAACGACTAAAAACAACTATAAACACTTTAATTCTTCAATTTTTTTAGTTTAATTGATTTCTTTCAAGTTCTGTCTTCAAGTTCTAAGTGTTATTCATAAATTCTATAAGTTCTAGTTTCATAAAATCAAGAATACTTCCAAGTTTGCTAGCTTACTTCCAATCTTGTAAAGTGATCCACCAACCTCAAGAAATCTTTCTTATTTACAGTAAGATATCTTTCTAATATAAGGTAATAATCATATTCAAACTTTGATTCAATTTCTATAACTATAACAATCTTATTTCGAGTGGAAATCTTACTTGAACTTGTTTTCGTGTCATGATTCTGCTTCAAGAACTTTCAAGCCATCCAAGGATCCTTTGAAGCTAGATCTATTTTTATTATTTCCAGTAGGTTTATCCATAAAACTTGAGGTAGTAATGATGTTCATAACATCATTCGATTCATATATATAAAACTACCTTATTCGAAGATTTAAACTTGAAATCACTAGAACATAGTTTAGTTAATTCTATACTTGTTCGCTAACAAAAGTTAATCCTTCTAACTTGACTTTTAAAATCAACTAAACACATGTTCTATATCTATATGATATGCTAAATTAATGATTTAAAACCTGGAAGCACGAAAAACACCGTAAAACCGGATATACGCCGTCGTAGTAACATTGCGGTCTGTTTTGGGTTTGATAATTAAAAACTATGATAAACTTTGATTTAAAAGTTGTTATTCTGGGAAAATGATTTTTCTTATGAACATGAAACTATATCCAAAAATCATGGTTAAACTCAAAGTGGAAGTATGTTTTTCAAAATGGTCATCAAGACGTCGTTCTTTCGACTGAAATGACTACCTCTTACAAAAATGACTTGTAACTTATATTTTCGACTATAAACCTATACATTTTCTGTTTAGATTCATAAAATAGAGTTCAATATGAAACCATAGCAACTTGATTCACTCAAACCGGATTTAAAACGAAGAAGTTATGGGTAAAACAAGATTGAATATTTTTTGATTGTTGTAGCTACGGGAAATATTGTAACAATTCTATACAAATCATATCTTAGCTAACTTATATTGTATTATACATGTATTCTAAAATATTATGTAATCTTGGAATACCATAGACACGTATGCAAATGTTTTTGACATATCATATCGACCCATCTATATATATTATTTGGAACAACCATAGACACTCTATATGCAGTAATGTTGGAGTTAGCTATACAGGGTTGAGGTTGATTCCAAAAATATATATACTTTGAGTTGTGATCTAGCCTGACACATGTATACATCGATTTATTTCTGTACATCTAACTGTGGACAACTAGTTGTAGGTTACTAATGAGGACAACTGACTTAATAAACTTAAAATAGTAAAACGTATTAAAAATGTTGAAAATGTATTTTGAACATACTTTGATATATATGTACATATTTGTTATAGGTTCGTGAATCGACCAGTGGCCAAGTCTTACTTCCCGACGAAGTAAAAATCTGTGAAAGTGAGTTATAGTCCCACTTTTAAAATCTAATATTTTGGGATGAGAATACATGCAGTTTTATAAATGTTTTACGAAATAGACACAAGTAAATGAAACTATATTATATGGGTGAATGATCGAAGCCAAATATGCCCCTTTTGCTTGGTAGCCTAAGAATTAGTAAACCGATCTACTAATTGACGTGAATCCTAAAGATAGATCTATTGGGCCTAACGAACCCCATACAAAGTACCGGATGCTTTAGTACTTCGAATTCGTTTTTATCATGTTCGAAGAATTTCCCGGAATGATAGGGGATATTATTATATGCATTTTGTTAAGGTCGGTTACTAGGTGTTTTTACCATATGAATGATTTTTATCTCTATGTATGGGATGCATATTGAAATATGAAATCTTGTGGTCTATTATTAGGATTTGATAATATATAGGTTAAACCTATAACTCACCAACATTTTTGTTGAGGTTTTAAGCATGTTTATTCTCAGGTGATTATTAAGAGCTTCCGCTGTTGCATACTAAAATAAGGACAAGATTTGGAGTCCATGCTTGTATGATATTATGTAAAAACTGCATTCAAGAAACTTATTTTTGATGTAATATATTCTTATTCTAAACCATTATGTAATGGTCTTGTGTAAACGGTATATTTTAGATTATCATTATTTGATAATCTACGTAATGCTTTTTAAACCTTTATCGATAAAATAAAGGCTATGATTGTTTTAAAAATGAATGCAGTCTTTGAAAAATGTCTCATATAGAGGTCAAAACCTTGCGACGAAATCAATTAATATGGAACGTTTATAATCAATATGAATGGGACATTTCATGACTGGGTACGGTGGGCGGGATATCTATAAATACCAATAATTTTTCATTTGACCGGACACGGGGATGGATTAATAATCAATAGACTTGTTGAAACTTTTAACAAAGTAATAAAACCTTGGATTACATGCAGTCGATAACCTGGTGTATTCATTAAACAAAGTATTAAGACCTTGTTACAATTCGAATCCCCAATTAGTTGGAATATTTGACTTCGGGTATAAGGATAATTTGACGAAGACTCTCGCACTTTATATTTATGACTGATGGATTATTATGGACAAAACCATATGGAAATATCGAATAATCCAGGACAAAGGACAATTAACCCATGGTAATAAACTAAAATCAACACGTCGAACATCATGATTATGGAAGGTTAAATAAGCATAATTCCTTTATTTCATATTTTATCGCACTTTTATTTACTGTCATTTTATTTATTGCACTTTTAATTATCATACTTTTTAATTATCGCAATTTTATTTATCGTACTTTTATTTATCGCACTTTAATTATTGTCATTTACTTTACGCTCTAAATTAAGTTATATTTATATTTTACATTAGGTTTTAACTGCGACTTAAGACATAAAATCGACAAACCGGTCATTAAATGGTAAAAACCCGCTTTTTATAATAATATAATACTACTTATATATATATATATATATATATATATATATATATATATATATATATATATATATATATATATATATATATATACAAATATAGTTTTTAAAATATAGCGTTAAACTTGGCTAGTTCCCTGTGGACGAACCGAACTTACTAAAAACTACACTACTGTACGATTAGGTACACTGCCTATAAGTATTGTAGCAAAGTTTTGGTATATCCATTCTATAAATAAATAAATAACCAGTATAAAATTGTATCGTATTTAATAATATTTTGCAATAAAAATATAACTATTTCGTATACACCTCTGCACACATCAGTGCCTCAAACAGTGCCATCTTAATACTCGAGTGGTAACTGTTGTTGTAGGAAAATTCTGCTAATGGCAGATGTCGATCCCAACTGTTTCCAAAATCAATAACACATGCTCGTAGCATGTCTTCAAGAGTCTGTATCGATCTTTAACTCTGCCCATCGGTTTGTGGATGGTAAGCAGTATTCATATCTAGATGAGTTCCCAATGCTTGTTGTAACGTTTGCCATTACCTTGAAACAAATCTACCATCCCTATCAGAGATAATAGAGATTGGTATTCCGTGTCTAGAGACGACTTCCTTCAAGTATAGTCGTGCTAACTTTTCCATTTTATCGTCTTCTTGCATTGGTAGAAAGTGTGTTGATTTGGTGAGACGATCGACTATTACCCAAATAGTATCATAACCACTAGCAGTCCTTGGCAATTTAGTAATGAAATCCATGGTAATGTTTTCCCATTTCCATTCCGGAATTTCGGGTTGTTGAAGTAGACCTGATGGTTTCTAATGTTCAGCTTTAACTTTAGAACAAGTTAAGCATTCTCCTACATATGTAGCAATATTAGTTTTCATACCCGGCCACCAAACATGTTTCTTGAGATCTTTGTACATCTTTTCCGCTCCGGGATGTATTGAATATCTGGTTTTATGTGCTTCCTTAAGTACCATTTCTCTCACATCTCCAAACTTTGGTACCCAAATTATTTCAGCCCTATACCTGGTTCCGTCTTCCCGAATATTAAGATGTTTTTCCGATCCTTTGGGTATTTCATTCTTTAGATTCCCTTCTTTTAAAACTCCCTGTTGCGCCTCCTTTATTTGAGCAGTAAGGTTAGTATGAATAATTATATTCATAGCTTTTAACCGCATAGGTTCTCTGTCCTTTCTGCTCAATGTAGTGACCCAAACTTTTCCATGTTTATATATATTAAATGAAATTGATATTTATATGATTAAGTGTTTCCAACATGTTAAGCAATCAAACTTGTTAAGACTTGATTAATTGAAATAGGTTTTATATAGACAATTGACCACCCAAGTTGACCGGTGATTCACGAACGTTAAAACTTGTAAAAACTATATGATGTCATATATATGGATATATATATAGTTAGCATGGTATTATGATAAGTAAACATATCATTAAGTATATTAACAATGAACTACATAGGTAAAAACAAGACTACTAACTTAAGGATTTCGAACGAGACATATATGTAACGATTATCGTTGTAATGACATTTAAATGTATATATATCATATTAAGATATATTAATATATCATAATATCATGATAATATAATAATTTAACATCTCATTAGATATAATAAACAATGGGTTAACAACATTAAATGAGATCGTTAACTTAAAGGTTTCAAAACAACACTTACATGTAACGACTAACGATGACTTAACGACTCAGTTAAAATGTATATACATGTAGTGTATTTAGATGTATTTATATACTTTTGGAAGACTTCAAGACATATATCAAAACACTCATACTTAACGAAAATGGTTACAGTTACATTCCCATTCTTTTTTCATCAAGAATTCTAGTCGTATTCATACCCGTATTATACACAGCTACTAGACGTACTTACTATGGGTATATACCAATAGGAACTAGCATGGGATTCCACTCTTGATTATGTCATGCATGACTAATCAATTTTAACTTCTACCATGAACTAGTCAACTAACTAGAACTCCTTTTAACCCCACTCACCACTCACCACTTACCACTCATCATTCACTCCATTTCACTTCCAATTCTCTTTCTAATTCTCTCTCAACACACACACACACACACATACACATACACACACACACACACACTCTCATGAACGACTTTTTCCAGTAGCTAATCATCATCTTCATCAAAAATTACTTCAAGAATCAAGCTATAATCATCTTAGGAAGAACACTTCAAGAACACTTCGAAAATCCTTTCAAGTTTACTAGTTTACTTTCAAGCTTTCTAATCCATTCCAAGTAATCATCTAAGATCAAGAAACCTTTGTTATTTACAGTAGGTTATCTTTATTATTCAAGGTAATATTCATATTCAAACTTTGATTCAATTTCTATAACTATAAACTATCTTAATTTGAGTAAAAATCTTACTTGAACTTGTTTTGTGTCATGATCCTACTTCAAGAACATTCAAGCCATCCAAGCTCCTTTGAAGCTAGATCATTTCTTATCACTTCCAGTAGGTTTACCTACAAAGCTTGAGGTAGTAATGATGTTCATAACATCACTCGTTTCATATATATAAAACTATCTTATTCGAAGGTTTAAACTCGTAATCACTAGAACATAGTTTAGTTAATTATAAACTTGTTCACAAACAAAAGTTAATCCTTCTAACTTGAATTTTAAAATCAACTAAACACATGTTCTATATCTATATGATATGCTAACTTAATGATTTAAAACCGAAAAACACGAAAAACACCGTAAAACTGGATATACGCCGTCGTAGTAACACCGCGGGCTGTTTTGAGTTAGTTAATTAAAAACTATGATTATCTTTGATTTAAAAGTTGTTCTTCTGGGAAAATGATTTTTCTTATGAACATGAAACTATATCCAAAAATCATGGTTAAACTCAAAGTGGAAGTATGTTTTTCAAAATGGTCATCTAGACGTCGTTATTTCGACTGAAATGACTACCTTTAAAAAAATGACTTGTAACCTGTATTTCCTACTATAAACTTATACTTTTTCTATTTAGATTCATAAACTTAAGTTCAATATGAAACCATATCAACTTGAAACACTCAAAATGGATTTAAAACGAAGAAGTTATGGGTAAAACAAGATTGGATATTTTTGCTTGTTGTAGCTACGGGAAATATTGTAACAACTCTATACAAATCATATCTTAGATAACTTATATTGTATTATACATGTATTCTAATATATTATGTAATCTTGGAATACCATAGACACGTATGCAAATGTTTTGACATATCATATCGACCCATCTATATATATTATTTGGAACAACCATAGACACTCTATATACAGTAATGTTGGAGTTAGCTATACAGGGTTGAGGTTGATTCCAAAAATATATATACTTTGAGTTGTGATCTAGCCTGAGACGTGTAAACACTGGGTCGTGGATTGATTCAAGATAATATATATCGATTTATTTCTGTACATCTAACTGTGGACAACTAGTTGTAGGTTACTAATGAGGACAGCTGACTTAATAAACTTAAAACAGTAAAACGTATTAAAAATGTTGAAAATGTATTTTGAACATACTTTGATATATATGTACATATTTGTTATAGGTTCGTGAATCGACCAGTGGCCAAGTCTTACTTCCCGATGAAGTAAAAATCTGTGAAAGTGAGTTATAGTCCCACTTTTAAAAATCTAATATTTTGGGATGAGAATACATGTAATTTTATAAATGTTTTATGAAATAGACACAAGTAAATGAAACTACATTATATGGGTGAATGATCGAAGCCGAATATGTCCCTTTTTAGCTTGGTAGCCTAAGAATTTGGGAACAGACCCCCAAATTGACGCGAATCCTAAAGATAGATCTATCGAGCACAACAAGCCCCATTCTGGAATTTGGAATGCGTTAGTACTTCGATTTTATCATGTCCGATGGGTGTCCCGGAATGATGGGGATATTCTATATGCATCTTGTTAATGTCGGTTACCAGGTGTTCACCATATGAATGATTTTTATCTCTATGTATGTGATGTATATTGAAATATGAAATCTTGTGGTCTATTACTTTGATTTGATAATATATAGGTTAAACCTATAACTCACCAACATTTTTGTTGACGTTTTAAGCATGTTTATTCTCAGGTGATTATTAAGAGCTTTCGCTGTTGCATACTAAAATAAGGACAAGATTTGGAGTCCATGCTTGTATGATATTATGTAAAAACTACATTCAAGAAACTTATTTTTAATGTAATATATTCTTATTGTAAACCATTATGTAATGGTCGTGTGTAAATGGTATATTTTAGATTATCATTTTTTGATAATCTACGTAATGCTTTTTAAACCTTTATCGATAAAATAAAGGTTATGGTTGTTTTAAAAATGAATGCAGTGTTTGAAAAACGTCTCATATAGAGGTCAAAACCTCACGACGAAATCAATTAATATGGAACGTTTATAATCAATATGAATGGGACATTTCACTCAAGGAGTCGGCTACCACATTTGCCTTTCCCGGGTTGTAACGAATCTCAAAGTCGTAATCATTAAACAATTCAATCCATCTACGCTGCCTCATGTTTAGTTGTTTCTGATCAAATATATGTTGGAGACTTTTGTGGTCGGTATATATAATACTTTTGACCACATATAAGTAGTGCCTCCAAGTCTTTAATGCAAAAACAACAGCACCCAATTCCAAATCATGAGTCGTATAATTCTGTTCATAGACCTTCAATTGTCTAGACACATAAGCAATTACTTTCTTTCATTGCATTAATACACAACCAAGACCTTGCTTTGATGCGTCACAATAGATCATAAAATCATCACTCCCTTCAGGCAGTGACAATATATGTGCCGTAGTTAACTTTTTCTTCAACAATTGAAACGCTTTCTCTTGCTCATCCTTCCATTCAAATTTCTTCCCTTTATGAGTTAATGCAGTCAATGGTTTTGCTATTTTAGAAAAATCTTGGATGAATCTTCTGTAGTAACCAGCCAATCCTAAAAATTGGCGTATTTGTGTCGGAGTTTTTGGGGTTTCCCATTTCTCAACGGTTTCAATCTTTGCCGGATCAACATGAATACCTTCTTTGCTCACTATGTGATCGAGGAATTGGACTTCTTTCAACCAAAATGTAGACTTTGAAAACTTTGCGTACAGTTTTTCTTTTCTTAACAATTCTAGCACTTTTCTCAAATGTTCTTTGTGCTCTTGATCATTCTTTGAGTAAATAAGTATGTCATTGATGAAGACAATGACAAACTTGTCAAGATATGGTCCACACACTCGGTTCATGAGGTCCATGAACACAGCTGGTGTGTTAGTCAATCCAAATGGCATAACCATAAACTCATAATGACCGTAATGCGTTCTGAAAGCAGTCTTCAGAATGTCATCCTCCTTCAATTACATTTTATGATAACCGGAACGTAAATCGATCTTCGAATAAACTGACAAACCTTGCAGTTAAACGAATAAGTCATCGATCCTCGGTAGCGGATAACGGTTCTTGATGGTAAGTTTGTTCAACTCTCTGTAGTCGATACACAACCTGAATGTACCATCCTTCTTTTTGACAAACAAAACAGAAGCTCCCCATGGTGATGTGCTTGGTCGAATGAAACCACGCTCTAAAAGTTCCTGTAATTAGCTCTGGAGTTCCTTCATTTTGCTGGGTGCGAGTCTGTATGGAGCACGAGCTATTGGTGCAGCTCCTAGTACAAGGTCTATTTGAAATTCAACAGATCGGTGTAGAGGTAGTCCCGGTAATTCTTTTGGAAATACATCGGGAAATTCTTTTGCGACGGGAACATCATTGACGTGTGCTAGAACAGCATAGCAACCTTTTCTTATTAGCTTTTTAGCCTTCAAATTACTAATAAGATTTAGCATCGCGTTGCTCTTTTCTCCGTACACCATTAAGGGTTTTCTCTTTTCACACATAATGCGAATCGCATTTTTGTAACAAACGATCTCTGCTTTCACCTCTTTCAACCAGTCCATGCCAATTATCACATCGAAACTGTCTAACTCTACTGGTATCAAATCAATCTTAAACGTTTCGCTAACCAGTTTAATTTCTCGGTTCTGACATATTTTATCTGCTGTAATTAATTTACCGTTTGCTAATTCGAGTAAAATTTATTATCCAAAGGCGTTATTGGACAACTTAATTTGGCACTAAAATCTCTACTCATATAGCTTCTATCGGCACCCAAATTAAATAAAACATAAGCAGGTTTATCGTCAATAAGAAACGTACCCGTAACAAGCTCCGGGTCTTCCTGCGCTTCTACCGTATTAATGTTAAAGACTCTTCCACGGCCTTTCCAATTATTATTCCCTTAGTTTAGTCATGCCTTGCTGAAATGGCCCTGCTTTCCGCATCCGTAACAAATATTAGGATTATTTTTTTTATTACTTTTATAGACCTTCAGTCCAAAGATGTCACATTTTGTTGCACCAGGACCGCTTCTGTT
Organism: Rutidosis leptorrhynchoides; assembly: GCF_046630445.1. Classification (NCBI taxonomy): domain Eukaryota; kingdom Viridiplantae; phylum Streptophyta; class Magnoliopsida; order Asterales; family Asteraceae; genus Rutidosis; species Rutidosis leptorrhynchoides. The sequence goes on along the minus strand of NC_092341.1, from coordinate 83,684,380 downwards.
ACACTTGGTACACACTACAACACATAACTTCTCCAGGTGGTATCCATCACATCTTTTGCATTGAACCTTCTGATTTTGGTTGCCATTTTTGTTATTGAGATAGTTGTTGGGATTGTTGTTGCTGCGGTTGTTATTGTTGTTGGGATGTTTGTTGTTGCGTTTGTTGGTGCGAAAAATGGTGCGATTGTAGTTGTGATTGTTGTGTTGATTGTTGAAGCGATAGTTACGGTTGTTGTGTTGGTGACCCTTGTCACTGTTTTCTTCCCATTTTCTTTTGACTTGCTTCATTTTGGTTTCTTCGGCCGCCTACTCTTTAATTCTTCCTTCAATTTGGTTTATAAGTTTGTGAACCATTCGGCTTGCCTTTTGCATTGAAGTGGGCGCGCTCGCACTCACATCATCCCGAATTCTCTCTGGTAGCCCCTTTACAAACGCATCGATCTGCTCTTCTTCATATTCGAACACTTTTGGACACAATAAACACAACTCGGTGAATCGTCGTTCTTATGTGGTGATATCGAATCCCTGCATTCGTAATTCTCTAAGCTCTGTCTTGAGCTTATTGACTTCGTTTCTGGGACGGTACAGCTCGTTCATCAAATGTTCGAATGCTGACCACGGTAGTGCGTAAGCAGCATCTTGTCCCACTTGTTCGAGATAGGTGTTCCACCATGTTAACGCAGTACCTGTGAAGGTATGCGTGGCGTACTTTACCTTGTCTTCTTCAGCACATTTGCTTATAGAAAACACAGATTCAACCTTCTCGGTCCATTGTTTCAGTCCAACTGGTCCTTCAGTTCCATCGAATTCCAGAGATTTACAGGAAGTGAAAGCCTTGTAGGAGCATCCTACACGGTTTCATGTGGAGTTAACTCCACTGTTAGACCCTAAGTTATTGTTGTTGTTTTGCATTGCAGCCTGTACTACGGCTATGTTTGCAGCAAGGAATGCACGGAAATCTTCTTCGCTCATATTCAAGTTCTGTCGAGTAGTCGGTGCCATTTCCTTCAAAAATAGCCAAAAGAGTTAAGTTAATCATATAGAATATTAGGAGTAGTCAATAGTATTTCGTAGCATAATATGAACTTATTTATAAAATCCTTTTCTTCATATTAGCGTTTTATAATTTTTAGTTCGGGTAGTACCTACCCGTTAAGTTCATACTTAGTAGCTAATATACAATTCAACTACTACAAATCTATATGAAAAACTGATTACAATAACATTACGTTCAAACTTTTATACAATATTCTACAAACGTACAATATCGCTATTTTACATATAGCATGAAATATAGCACATAATAACTTGGATACAAGGCAATTGTGAAGACAATTCTAGTTAAGCGCAAGTCGTTCAGCAAAAGCAATAAAGACACGTAATTCATAGGTCCAGAAACAAGTCATGCATTCTGGTTTTACTAATATTATTTCCTATCGTTGGTTATGTGGAAAATAACCGTTTGTGGCCGTTGGCTAGACAACATTTTGTAACGTCGTCAAAAGGACGGGGGTTACATAATACCCAACAACCCCGTAACAATCTAAAAACCTTATTTCTCACCCCAACTACTGGATCCGTCACCCGTGGAAATGTTTTATTTAGAAGTTGCAACCTGATGTTCTTTTTCTCAATTTGGTGAGAAGCGAACATTACTAACCCGTAAACATAACATGCTTCTTTAAGTTGCATGTTTGAAGCTCTTTCTAATGCACTAAGTCCTATGTTGGGATATGTGGAGTCAAATTATGCTTTCAACCCGTAGCGTAAAATTGCATTTGGGTTTTGATGTGGTAGCACGGGGTTACAAAATAGTGTATTTTTAAGGCGGAATGCTACAAATTATGACAAGTTTTAATTATTTATTTATCGAGTGGGATATACCTAAACCTTGCTACAACACAATAGGCAGTGTACCTAGTCGCGAAGTAGTATAGTTTTTAGTAAGTCCGGTTCGTTCCATAGGGAGACGGGCTTATGAAACACTTTATTTTTATATAACAATATATAAATATAAATATAAAAAGGGGGGTTTTACCGTTTAATGACCGGTTTGTCGATTTTATATTTTAAAGTCACAATTAAAAGCTAATGCAAAATATTAAAAATAACTAAAAACTTAATTTAAAGAGTAAAGTAAATGACGATAATTAAAATGACAGAAATTAAAGTGCGAAAATTAAAAGTGCAATTAAATATGAAATAAAAGAAATTAAATATGAAATAAAAGAATTATGCTTATTTAAACTTCCGTAATCATGATGTTTGACGTGTTGATTTTAGTTTTATGCCCATGGGTTAATTGTCCTTTGTCCTGGATTATTTAATATGTCCGTCTGGTTTTTGTCCATAACAGTCCATCAGTCATAAATATAAAGTGCGAGTGTCCTCGTCAAATTATCCTTATACCCGAAGTTAAATATTCCAACTAATTGGGGATTCGAATTGTAACAAGGTTTTAATACTTTGTTTAATGAATACACCAGGTTATCGACTGCGTGTAAACCAAGGTTTTACTACTTTGTTAGCAATTACACCAATTACCCTTGAATGTAATTTCACCCATGTTTTAATTATCCTAGTGGCTATTAATCCATTCCCGTTTTCGGTTAAATGAACGATTATTCGTACATATAAATACCCCGCCCATCGTGTCCGATCGAGTGTATATGGTAATTTATAGGGACGCCCAATTGTAAATCTTTTTATTAACATTAACAAACTATCATTTAGTTAAACAAATATAAAGCCCATTAATAGCTCATAGTCTAATTTCCACAAGTGTCGTTCTTTTGTCCAAACCCCAATTATGGTACAAAGTCCAATTACCCAATTTTAGTAATTAGCCCAACATCATGATTACTTCGGCTCGAATAAGCATAATAATAACTTAGTTACGAGACATTAATTTAAAAAGAAGAACATAGCTTACATTGATTATTTATCGCGTAGTGTTACACGGACAGAGCTCCGACTTTAAAACCCGTAAAATAACCTTTACATAACCCGAACTAATCTAATATAAAACTACACTATACTATATATATTATATATATATTTATTTATTACAGAGTATTATTATTATTATGTGTGTGGTGTCTTTTAAAACGAACGAAAACTGGCAAATTTATAGACCAGGCCTGATTCTGATCCTCATGCGACTCGCATGGGAAATAGGCATAAATCCATGCGAGTCGCATGGCCATCAGAATCCAGCTCAATCATTTTTGTTTTCTTGTTCGTCGACATAATTTAAAATAAATATAAATATATAAATAATTAATATAATTATTTATATATTATATTTTATTCTTGTGCATAGTAGACTAGATATTTTTGGTCCGTTGCGTCGGGCGTTTCTTCTTGGCTCGGGTCCCGGTTCCGGATTTTCGAACGTCCTTGCGTACTATTTTATATCGTGTACTTTGCGTTCCGCAACTTGTACTCTTATCATTTTTAGACGTTCTTCATCAATAATTTGAACCACTTTAATTGTATCTTGTACATTTGAGCATTTTGGACCTTTCCGTCTTCAATTCTTCGTTTTCGCCTTTTGTCTTCGCACTTATTAAATATAAATGAATATTACTTGAATATGGAACAATTACAACTAAAATCCTGTCTTTCTTGGGGGATAATGCTATGAAATATATGTTCCTTTTTAACCTTATCAATATCCCCACACTTGAGCGTTGCTTGTCCTCAAGCAATACAGTCTTGAAATAATATAATACATCACACGAATCACTTCTTTATTCTTCACACTTTGTACATCAGTGATTTTGATAGAGCGGTATAAACAATGATAGTAATGATAGAACCATAGTTAAAGGTGGGTGTGTCATCCACAGTTGCCTTGGGTTTAGGTCAACGACACTTGCAATCAAATAGCCGATTTACTTTCGGTTTCCAAAGCAAAGTGCACATTTGAAAGGCGGTTTACAGTCCCACATGACTATAAAAATTGTAGATCCTTAAGGAAATAGGATCTTTATGAAAACATTTGATCTTTTGAAAATTCATTCTAGCTTTTACCCTAGATAAGTTTTCTGATTTAATCCACCATCTGTGTTGCAAAATATATTTGTGGATCAATATTTTGGCTTAAAACTTTTAGGTTCGTGTAATCCACTGCTATCCCGGTATCGGAAGCACACATCCAGTTTACTTGTTCCGTATATTACCTTTCGGTAAACTACCGTCCGGTTGTAAAGGAAAGCGATGAACAAGAAACTGTTAAGGCAATGTCTAATGACATGCATTTGTTCATGGTCTAATTAACGTGTCGGATGCTAGAACTATCCTTGGTAGGAGCAATAGTAAAGATCATCCTTTGATTTTTCGGTCTGGCACAAGGTCCTGTCTTCGACCATGCTATGCAACCACCGTTCTTACGGTTGACACACGATTTGGTTCAGGTGACCTAATGAATTATAGGTGAATTCCTAGGATTTTACGTTCAATAGTAATGAACGCATTGAAAATAGGTTTTCAGAAAACAAATCGGTCTGTAATTTTGATCAAAATATTTTCTCGTTCAAGCTCGAGTTTAGATATCATCGAATTCCATGAGTTTGTAATTCTCAATCTTTAAGGTCAATCTCAAGGATTGAGTAATATCAGGCTTAAAAGCTGATTTTTAATCTTTAAGGAGATTATCCTTTCTGGGGATCTGATTCATTAGTCTTATCAAGCTAATTTGCACGGTGCCTCCCCATTGTACGAGATAAATCCTTCTCATGGTTAGGATAAATCTGACCACTTGGCGACCCTGTTTGATGCTGAGGTCCGTGGATTTCCAGCTGATTTTAGAAATGACTTTTCTAGATTTTTCGTCAACCTACAGCTGGTCTGGACGACAACTTCTTGACCTAAATCAAGAAGCGCGTGTCTTTTTCGGAAGACTTTACTTCCTTTTAATTATGGAATTGATTCATCGTGTAGATCCATCTTTTCTTACAGTAAATCGGGTAAAACAGTTAATTTAGTCCAAAACAAAAATACCTGCAATAACTTTACAGAAACATATGATAGATAGTTTTTAATAACTTGGTATATTCTCCCCACACTTAGTTTCTTTCTTTGCCTTGTTATTTTCCTTTATTCCATTTTAAATGAATTCAAGCGTTTTAGGTTGTTTCTCAATTTATGTCCTTTTAGAGGTAACGATAATTTCGGTATTAACACCTAGTTTTCACCGTTCATAAATATATATAAACATGATTTTAAATTCATTTAGTTGAAAATTTTTCAAATTTTCATAAAATTTGGCAAATAAACCAAGTGTAAACCCGAGAGAATTTATAACCCTTCCCCACACTTGAGATCATGCAATGCCCTCATTTGCATGAAATCAGACTCTAATTATAAATTCATGAGGGTGATTAGTGTAGAAAAGTGATTAAGAATACCTAGTTTGTACTTACAAGGCTCGTCGAATGATAGATGGCGCGCCTCATCGTTCCTTCCTTTTTGTTTTATCACACATGTTTTTCTTCAAAAATGGTTGCTTTTCTGAACTGTTTGCTAATTTTTTTTTTTTTAAAATACATATTTTACCCTAACTTATCATGCATGGTTATTAACGAGTTATGCACTAACCCGAACCCCTATTTTAACGTTAAGTGGGGTTAGACTTCCCCACACTTAGCTGACGACATGTGAAATCGGTGGAATAAGTTCCACGAATTAAAATAGTGAGCCAGTTATTTGCATCTCGGGTGGTGTATAATATATCAATGGGTTTAAAGTTTAGACTCACCCGATCGTCACTACTTAATTCTTTTTTAAGTGTAGCTTTTAGTAAATGGATATGTCTCTTTTCTGGTTCTTGGTCAAATGGATCGATATACACCGACATACTTATATCTATAGGGTGGACAATTTCTAATTTTTACTTCCGTTTATTCTCGAGATCAAAGGTTTCACCTCTATTACCCAATTGGGTAAAATCCGAAGTGTCATTATCTATTACAGCTCGTGGTTCATCTTCTGTAGATGACTCGTCTATTGAGAATATTGGGTTGGAAGGTTGTGGAATGGTGAAGTTTGGTTTGGTCTCGGGGGTAAAATTTTTAACGTTATCGTTTTCCCTAGAGTACCAAATTGTTACCCTTATTTCTTCTTCATCATCCATTGATGGATTGATGATTTCGTCGGTAGAGGCTAATGTGTCGATATGTTGTGAAATTGGTAAGACTGAATAAAAAGTATCATCGGGATAGTTGGTGATTTCGGAACTCTCGAATTCATCAAAATTCGATGATTTGAGATTTTCTTGCACAATACTCCTCAGATCAACAGGTATGTAATCTGATAGAGTTTCAGCTTGCCTATTTACAAACTCTCTCATTTGTTCCTTTTGAGCATCAAGTTCTTCGAGTTTGATTTTCATATTGTCTAAAGAATTTTCGGACACGTAATTTTCCTCGTCTTCTGGTTGTTGGATATATTCTTGGGAATAATCCCAGTTTGAATTGCGTTCTTCATAATCGTTCCATTCAGGTTCTGTGGGTACGTAATTTTCCATAGGAACGTAATAGTAACATTCCCATGTCGAGTGATAATCTCCACAGATTTCACAACCAGTTATTGTTTCGTCGTTCGCGATCCAAGATTGACTGACCGAATTGTCATTAACACTCGTTTGAGAGTATTGATTTAATTGATTTTGGAGTTCAAAAAGAGTTTCCAAGGCCTTGTTTTCAAAATTTTCCATTTTATTGCGATGGCCAAATTTTAGCTACAATGTGATGCATTCACGAATTATCCTATTAGTTATAAAAATAAAAAAACTTATATAAGTTGTCCAATTAATAGACTTTTCTGATTTTGCCCACGTTTCGAATAGCCAAAAGATGCAGCAGGTAACCAGGACCCTTTAAATCGGAAGCCCACAACTAGCCACTAACAAATCCAACTATTACTACGAACCAGAAAAATGTCAACGTCCATTAATTTAACCGCTTAAATAATTTTTCTTTCCGTTTTGAGAATTAGATAAGAAGTAGAGAAAATTCTAGGTCCTAAAAACTAGAGCGTCGAGAAATAAGAAAGAAATAGATTGCGCGTCGAAAAACGTCGAAAAATAAAAATAAGAAAGAAAAACGTCGAAACTTAAAAGTCTAAAAACTAAATCTAAAAAGTTGCGCCTAAAAGTCTAAAGGTAAATGCAATTCTAAAGGAAAAACGGCAATTACGTTATTTAGGCACTAAAATCTATTTAAAACTAAAGCGAAAAACGGCGTCGCAAAATTCTAAAGCAACTAAATCTTAATCTAAAGAAAAAGCACTTAAGAGATTTTACGACAAAGCCTAAAAATCTAAAAATAAAAATAACAACAGCAAAAACTATGACTAAAAACTAAGTACGAACGATAAAAATACGAAAATTACGCTAAAAACGATTAAAAGGTACAAAAATAGAAATAAGTTTAAAATTGATAAAAATATAATTTTTATATTATATTATATTAAAGTATTAAGTTTTATATATAATAAAACTAAATATAAGTAAATATAAATTAAATAAACTTAAAACTTAAATATAATAATAATAATAAACTAGGGTTTATAAATAATAATAATATAATACACCGTATTAAATGCGAAAATAGGGTAAAACCTGGCCTGTCAGTTGACCTCATGCGACTCGCATGGGTTTAGGCAGGGGGTCATGCGAGTCGCATGACCTGTTTGGCCAGTTCAGATGACAGTTCAAATAAAGGTTCAATTCGTTTTATTTTATATTTATATTATATTTTCTGTTTTAATATATATAACATAAAATATATATAATTTAAATAAAAACTTAATATTTTTAAAACTAAAATAAAAAGAAAATACTTTATAATTTTATAAATATATAAAAAAAACTTAAAAATAGATTTAAAAATATATTTTTTTTTTTTTCGGTTTTTACAATTTTAAATTTTTTTTTTTTTTTTAGTTTTTTAATTTTTTAGGATTTTATATTGTTTTTCTAAAAATAAAATATAAATATATTTATAAAATAAAAATATAGAGTTTTGCCGACTTCCCCGGCAGCGGCGCCAAAAACTTGATGTGGTAGCACGGGGTTACAAAATAGTGTATTTTTAAGGCGGAATGCTACAAATTATGACAAGTTTTAATTATTTATTTATCGAGTGGGATATACCTAAACCTTGCTACAACACAATAGGCAGTGTACCTAGTCGCGAAGTAGTATAGTTTTTAGTAAGTCCGGTTCGTTCCACAGGGAGACGGGCTTATGAAACACTTTATTTTTATATAACAATATATAAATATAAATATAAAAAGGGGGGTTTTACCGTTTAATGACCGGTTTGTCGATTTTATATTTTAAAGTCACAATTAAAAGCTAATGCAAAATATTAAAAATAACTAAAAACTTAATTTAAAGAGTAAAGTAAATGACGATAATTAAAATGACAGAAATTAAAGTGCGAAAATTAAAAGTGCAATTAAATATGAAATAAAAGAAATTAAATATGAAATAAAAGAATTATGCTTATTTAAACTTCCGTAATCATGATGTTTGACGTGTTGATTTTAGTTTTATGCCCATGGGTTAATTGTCCTTTGTCCTGGATTATTTAATATGTCCGTCTGGTTTTTGTCCATAACAGTCCATCAGTCATAAATATAAAGTGCGAGTGTCCTCGTCAAATTATCCTTATACCCGAAGTTAAATATTCCAACTAATTGGGGATTCGAATTGTAACAAGGTTTTAATACTTTGTTTAATGAATACACCAGGTTATCGACTGCGTGTAAACCAAGGTTTTACTACTTTGTTAGCAATTACACCAATTACCCTTGAATGTAATTTCACCCCTGTTTTAATTATTCTAGTGGCTATTAATCCATTCCCGTTTTCGGTTAAATGAACGATTATTCGTACATATAAATACCCCGCCCATCGTGTCCGATCGAGTGTATATGGTAATTTATAGGGACGCCCAATTGTAAATCTTTATATTAACATTAACAAACTATCATTTAGTTAAACAAATATAAAGCCCATTAATAGCTCATAGTCTAATTTCCACAAGTGTCGTTCTTTTGTCCAAACCCCAATTATGGTACAAAGTCCAATTACCCAATTTTAGTAATTAGCCCAACATCATGATTACTTCGGCTCGAATAAGCATAATAATAACTTAGTTACGAGACATTAATTTAAAAAGAAGAATATAGCTTACATTGATTATTTATCGCGTAGTGTTACACGGACAGAGCTCCGACTTTAAAACCCGTAAAATAACCTTTACATAACCCGAACTAATCTAATATAAAACTACACTATACTATATATATTATATATATATTTATTTATTACAGAGTATTATTATTATTATGTGTGTGGTGTCTTTTAAAACGAACGAAAACTGGCAAATTTATAGACCAGGCCTGATTCTGATCCTCATGCGACTCGCATGGGAAATAGGCATAAATCCATGCGAGTCGCATGGCCATCAGAATCCAGCTCAATCATTTTTGTTTTCTTGTTCGTCGACATAATTTAAAATAAATATAAATATATAAATAATTAATATAATTATTTATATATTATATTTTATTCTTGTGCATAGTAGACTAGATATTTTTGGTCCGTTGCGTCGGGCGTTTCTTCTTGGCTCGGGTCCCGGTTCCGGATTTTCGAACGTCCTTGCGTACTATTTTATATCGTGTACTTTGCGTTCCGCAACTTGTACTCTTATCATTTTTAGACGTTCTTCATCAATAATTTGAACCACTTTAATTGTATCTTGTACATTTGAGCATTTTGGACCTTTCCGTCTTCAATTCTTCGTTTTCGCCTTTTGTCTTCGCACTTATTAAATATAAATGAATATTACTTGAATATGGAACAATTACAACTAAAATCCTGTCTTTCTTGGGGGATAATGCTATGAAATATATGTTCCTTTTTAACCTTATCAGGTTTCCTGCACTCAAAGCCTTAAAGAAAACACGGCGTAACTTAGGGTCTCCCCAATGTGATATACACCATCTATCGAAGGAAAGCCTTTTATAAACCAAGGCATGCCTGGAATGCCTTTCAAATGCTTTTCAAACTAATTTCGCCCTAAAAATTGAGCCGATGAATCCTGACCGACTCTAGACAAAATTTCATCAAGCATTTCCGGTGGTAGGTCTTCTAAAATATTTGGTCGTTTATCCTTAACGTCCATTTTGTACTTTATACTGTAAAAGAGACGAAAAATTAGATCTTGTAAAGGATGATAGAATACAAACATTACAAGCAATTTTTACATACATCATAAAAGTACAAACACACTGCAATACATATATTGCATGGAATGGTAAGAATAATTGACTTCAACTCTTTATTCCGAGTCACTTGTTTCTTCTTCTTCAGACTCGGTTCGTTTTGCTAATTTTCTAGGGATAAATGGTGCTCCTCTAATACGAGCCATCCTTTTCACAAATGGTCTAGAAAAACCTGGTGGCTTAGATGTTCCCGGGTTATAGTGAAAGTTTAAGAAATACGGGTGTTTACAATATATCCCATCGGGATATTTCATGTTAACATAGAGTTCATCTGTTTTGAACTCGAGTTTTTCTATTTTGATTGCTTTTCCCTTATTATTTTCTTTTGCCTTATTAAATTGAGCTGGGTAATTTCTATAACATCATCAGAATCCTCGTCGGGATCCGATTCATCGAAAAATTGGTAATCTTCCCAATATTTTTCCTCCTCAGCGGAGACACCACAAACCATTTTTAACTTTGGTCCATTAATTGATGATTTTCTTTTATTTAACCATTTTTCTGTTGTTATTAATATTTCTTCCTCCGGGACCTCTTCTTTTTCCAGTTCCTCTTCTTCTGGTTCCTCTTCTTTCGGTTCTTCTTCTTCCGGTTCTTCTTCTTCTGGTTCTTCTTCTCCCGGTTCCTCATCGGGAATTTGTGAATCTTCCCAAAATACTGAAAGGACCCGTTCATACCGATTATAAACGATTCACAATAGTTGATTTCATTGCGATATATTTGACCTCTAAATGATACATTTTACAAACACTGCATTCGTTTTTAAAAGACAAACTTTCATCACATCGAAAGTTGACGGCATGCATACCATTTCATAATACATCCAACTATAATTGACTTAATAATAACCTTGATGAACTCAACGACTCGAATGCAACGTGTTTTGAAATATGCCATGAATGACTTCAACTAATATCTCTAAAATGAGCAAATGCAGAGCGAAAGATTTCTTTAATACCTGTGAATAAACATGCTTTCAAATGTCAACTAAAAGGTTGGTGAGTTCATAAGTTTATTGTAAACAATAAAATTCATCATTTGGATAGACCACAAGATTCAAATACAGTACACCTATCTCGTGTACGAAATCATTTTTCATAAATCTTAGTAACCGTACACATATCTCGTGTACAAAATATAATACACATAACCTGTGGATAAAAATCATTCTCTCGATACATAACATTCACTTTGCTTTCATTCGTTGCTTGGTAACCGACCTTAACATTTAATGCGCATCATAAATATCCCCAAAATAAACAGAACTTTCAGTCTGTAATCAATATATAATCTTCAAAGTACTAAACACCACGCCCACTAGCTCTTCCGTCTAGTGAACATTCTGGGTGGGGGTGTTAAACTCGGTAGCTACCTTTAGGATTTGCGTGAATTAGTGCCATACCCGTTTCTAATTCTTAGGTTACCAAGCAATAATAATCAAGGGGAAAATATTCACAACAATTAGTGGCAATTATCACGTTCAACTAATTCAATCATAATCCACAGAACTACTGTCTGCATAATAATTCATTCGAGGAATGTTTTGCTTGTGTCTATCTCGTCAAACATTTATAAAAGCATCTTAGTCCAAAAATATAGATTTCAAAGGCATTTAATAAAGCAATGGTAAAAATAGCGCATGTATTCTCAGTCCCAAAAATGTAAAGAGTAAAAGGGAATCAAATGAACTCACAATACGATATTTTGTAGTAAAAATATGCATACGACAGAACTGAACAATGCAAGGTTATCCTCGGATTCACAAACCTATATCAATTATATATATTAACTCATGTAATCACAATCGAATAAGTTATATATTAATATTAGTAATATATGTATTATTTCAATTGTTGTATATATTTCTATATATATACTTTTATATATGTTTCCTAAAAGTATTTTTAATAAATAATTTTTATTTGGTAAAATAATATTAATAATAATAAAAAATAATAATCTTAAAATAATGATAATAATATGTAAAAAATCATTATAATGATGATGATGATAATAATAATAATAATAATAATAATAATAATAATAATAATAATAATAATAATAATAATAATAAGTTATATTATTTTTATAATAAAAACAATAATATTGATAATAATACTTAAGACTAATAATACTTGATAATAATAATATTAAAGTTAATAATGGTAATAATAATAATAATAATAATAATAATAATAATAATAATAATAATAATAATAATAATAATAATAATAATAATGATAAAAATAATGATAATAATGATAATAACAATGATATTAATGCTAATAATACTTACTTTAATAATAATAATGATATTATTGACAATAATAATAATAATAATACTTATAATACTTAATGCTAATAATTATTAATGATAATAATAATAATATTAATCATATACCTATAATAATTAATAATAATAACAATAATATTAATAATAAAAATAATAAAATGTGACTACATTCAAAATCAAGCTTTAAAAAAAAAAAAAATGCCTCAGCCTAGGCTCGAACTCGAGACCTCTCGATTATACCCAATACTCCTTAACCATTCTTCCGTTATCATATATCTGATTTATTTCCCACACATATTTTTATAAACCGTATTAATTCGGTTTCCCTTTTCCCCTTTCATCTTCACGGCCCAACTACCCAATTCCCACTCATCCCAAAACAGAAAACTGACCCATACCGGCCCAATAACAAGTAAATCAAGTCCAAAAAAAAAATGAATCGTATGATCTCTCGTTCCTTGCTAGAACCGGCGACAGGAACAAAAAAAAAAATTCAATAACAGGTCACGACCTATGTTTGGTTCTTCATCATAACCTTCAGTGAATCATCATCATTAAATCATCATCGTGCTTCAACTGTTCATCGTCTTCTTCGTTTTTATTATTTACATAAAATCATGGTTTCATTTTGGGTGGTTCTTTTACGACTGAATCAACAAATATAGCGGCAGTGAATTGGTGAGGTTTATGGTGTTTCTTGGATGCAAAACAGTAGCAACACAGAAGAAACAAAAGAGGTATTGCAGCAGCGAAACAGTGATGGTGAGAGTGGGTGTTTACGACTAATAAGAGGAGAGGAGAGATGGAGATGGTGAGTTGGAAGTGGTGGTGATCGAGTAGTATAAAATGGTTGAAACAGAAAAACATAATAGTAAGTGGGTTTGTCCGGTTGGTAGCATTAAACATCCATGAAAGGAAGTGCAGCAGCAGCAAGTTAAGCAACGATGAGGTTGGGTCTATGTTGATCGAATGAAACAGAAACATAAATAAGCAGGAAGTGGTTGTTTATTTGGTTTAATAAAAAAATGTAGCAATAAATAGAAAATGGTGATGGCGGTTGTGGTGATGGTTCACGGTCGTGATGGAGTGGAGGAGGGTGAATGGTTGTTCTCGGGTGTTCGATGGTGGAAGGTGAAACTGTGAAGGTGGGTTTGGGTGTTCGACAACAAAAAGAAAAATGAAAGGGTGGTGGTGAACTGTGGTGATATGGGTGTTCGAAAGAAAACCGATACAAACATATTATGGTTTTGTTGATAGTGGCTCGATGATGGTGGTCGTCCAATCTTTACGAAGGTGATGGTTTGATTCGGTTGAAGATGGTGAAGAAGAAGGATTGTTGATTAGTGATGTTGGGTTCCTGATTCATCAAGCATACATATATATAATTTAATAATTAATAATAATAATAATAATAATAATAATAATAATAATAATAATAATAATAATAATTATATAATATTAAATCTACTTTATAGTCTTTGTGAATTGAAAAGAAACGAACTATTACTGTATAGTAGCCTTAATCATTGTAATTACTCTGCCGACAGTTTATCACGGATGGCTATATCGGCTCCGTTGTAAATCAGTGGCGGATAAGTGTCTTCAGAAAAATCCCATATTTTTAAATTAACTATATTTATTTATTTTGGTCATTATGGTATAAAATTCGATCATGAATTATTAAATAAAAATTACATTAATTATTTACTCCCAACCCCAAGTAAAATATAAAATTTTTTAAAATTAAACAAATAGTTCATAATTATATTTATTGTAAGCCTATAGTTTATATAACTCATTTTCGGATCACTGTTTATTTTAAAATCACATAAGTTCATATTTAGACCTGTTTAATATCGATCAAAACATCATACGAGCATTACAATCATTTAATATTTATCTTTAATATACTTTATTTATATATAGAGATATATTTTAAATAATAATTCTTATAATATCCTATTTTTTATTTTATTAATTTTTTTTAATAACAACAACATATAATACTTCAAATTATATATCGAATTATTATTTATATATACATACACACATATATATTTACAATTAATTGTTCGTGAATCGTCGAGAGCAGTCGAAGGGTAAATGAATACATGAACACAGTTCAAAAGTTTTTGAGACTTAACATTACAGACTTTGCTTATCGTGTCGAAATCATAATAAGATTAAGTTTAAATTTGATCGGAAATTTCCGGGTCGTCACAAATACATTCGACTCTTCATTGTTATTAGGTGAGTCGCTAGGATTTGTACTAGAAGTAGACATCTATCACACAATAGCAAACACGTTAATGGATTAATATATCACCTAATATTTACATGTAAAAATATATAGTTTCCAACAAACGTGTTAAGCAATGGTTTTTTTTAAAACACGGTCGAAGTCCAGACTCACTAATGCATCCTAACAAACTCAATAAGACATACTAATGCAAATTTATGGTTCTCTAAGACCAACCCTCGGATACCAACTGAAATGTCCCATTCATAACATTTATAAACGTTTCATATTAATTGATTTCGTTGCGAGGTTTTGACCTCTATATGAGACGTTTAACAAAGACTGCATTCGTTTTTAAAACAAACCATAACCTTTATTTTATTGATAAAGGTTTAAAACTATAACGTAGATTATCAAGTAATGATAATCTATAAGACAACGTTTTACACACGACCATTACATGATGGTTTACAATAATATTACACATCGATTTAAATCTCCGAATGCAGTTTTTTAAACAATATATTACAAGCATGTTGACTCCAATTCTTGTCCTTAAATTAGCATGCAACAGCGAAAGCTCTTCATAATCACCTGAGAATAAACATGCTTTAACCGTCAACAAAAATGCTGGTGAGTTATAGGTTTAACCTATATATTTTTCAAATCGTAATAATAGGCCACAAGATTTCCTTTCTCATAAATAGCCAACTGTATAAAAATCATTCATATGTTTGAACACATGGTAACCGACATTAACAAAATGCATCTAGAATATCCCCAAAATAGAACCACTCGTCTGTAGAAAAAAATCGAAGTACTAAAGCAGTTCAAATTCTCTGACGGGGGCGTGTCAAAGCCCGCAGATCTACCTTTAGGATTCGCGTCAATTAGTAGCAATTATAATAAACACTAATTCATGGGCTATCAAGTTCAACAAGGGCGATATCCGATATAGCAAATCAACATAGAATGTAGTTTCAATTACTTGTGCCTATTTTGTAAAACATTTATAAAACTGCATGTATTCTCATCCCAAAAAGATATTAGACAATAAAAGTGGGACTATAACTCACTTTCACAGATTTCTAATTCGTCGAGAATTAGACTTGGCCACGGGTCGATTCACGAACTTATAACAAATATATACATATATATCAAAGTATGATCGAAATATATTTACAACATTTTTTATTACGTTTTAATGATTTAAGTTTGTTATGTTAACAGTCCAACGTTAGTAGTCCACAATTAGTTGTCCACAGTTAGTAGTACAGAAATAAATCGATATATTATCTCGAATCAATCCACGACCCAGTGTATACAAGTCTCAGACTCGATCACAACTCAAAGTATATATATTATTCTGGAATCAACCTTAACCCTGTATAGCTAACTCGAGCATTACCGCATATAGAGTGTCTATGGTTGTTCCAAATAATATATATAGATGACGTCGATATGATATGTCAAAACATTGTATACATGTCTATGGTCTATCAAGATTACATAATATATGTTAGAATACATGTATAATTCAATATAAGTTAGTTAAGTTATGGTTAGTATAGATTTGTTATAAAGTTTCACGTAGCTAAAACAAGCAAAAATATCCAATTTTGTTTTACCCATAACTTCTTCGTTTTAAATCCGTTTTGAGTGAATCAAGTTGCTATGGTTTCATAATGAACTGAAAATTATGAAACTAAACAGAAAAAGTATAAGTTTATGGTCAAAAATACAGGTTACAAGTCATTTTTGAAAGAGGTAGTCATTTCCGTCGAAAGAACGACATCTTGATGACCAACTTGAAAAACAAACTTCCACTTTGAGTTTAACCATGATTTTTGGATATAGTTTCATGTTCATAAGAAATATCATTTTCCCAGAAGAACAACTTTTAATTCAAAGGTTATCATAGTTTTTAATTATTCAACCCAAAACAGCCCCCGGTTTAACAACGACGGCGTATGTCCGATTTTAGGATGTTCTTCGTGTTTTCAAGTTTTAAATCATTAAGTTAGCATATCATATAGATATAGAACATGTGTTTAGTTGATTTTAAAAGTTATGTTAGAAGGATTAACTTTATTTTCGAACAAGTTTAGAATTAACTAAACTATGTTCTAGTGATTACAAGTTTAAATCTTCGAATAAGATAGTTATATATATATGAATCGAATGATGTTATGAACATCATTACTACCTCAAAATTAGTTGGTAAACCTACTGAAAATGACAAGAAATGATCTAGAGCTTCAAAGGATCTTGGATGGTTTGATCTTAGATGATTGATTGGAATGGATTAGAAAGCTTCGAAGTAAACTAGTAAACTTAAAAGTGTTATTGAAGTGTTCTTGAGTAGTTGTTTTGTAGGTTGATCAAAGGTTGGATTTATGAGCTAGATTGATGTAGATTTTGATGAATATGATAAACACTTAGAACATCACCATGGAACAAGAGAGAGATCAAATGGATGAAAGAAAATTGAAAAATGAAAGTGTATGTGTGTGTGCTCAAATTCATGAATGAGCATGTCCATATATGCAAGTTGTAATTTGATTTTTAGTGTAATAATTCATGCTAGTTGCCAAATTATGGTTTCACATGTTTGTTGACTAAATGAAGGCTGCTACGATCAGATTTTTATTGGTACAGATCAATAGTAAATACGTCTAAAACAAACATACAATACGAGTACTTCTACTATACGTATACGAGTAGAATTGTTGATGAAAATGAATGAGAATGTAATTGTAAGCATTTTTGTTAAGTAGAATTACTTTGATATGTGTCATGAAGTCTTTCAAAAGTGTACTAATACATCTTAATACACCATATGTATATGCATTTTAACTGAGTGGTTAAGTCATCATTAGTCGTTACATGTACATGTTGTTTCGGAACCTTTAAGTTATCGATTTCGTTAAATATAATTAATCCCATTGTTATTAATTCTAATGAGATGTTAATTTGTTACATTATCATGATGTACTAATGTATCTTAATATGATATATAAATATTAAGACGTTATTACAACGATAATCGTTACGTATAGATATCGTTTTGAATTTCTTAAGTTAGTAGTCTTGTTTTATGTATAAGGTTCATTGTTAATATACATAATTAGATACTTAATTATCATTTCATCATGTTAAACATATATATATGTTCATATATATAATATCATGTCATATACATGTTATAACGTTCGTGAATCATCGAACAAACTGGGTGGTCAAACGATAACACAAAATCCGTTTCAGTTAATCAAGTCTTAACAAGTTTGATTGCTTAACATGTTGGAAACATTTATTCATGTAAATATTAATCTCAAATAATATATAATCATGAAAAAGTTCGGGTCACTACATGTAGATGGATTTGAAACATGCCAAAGTAATCTTGAAAGTGGAATTACAACTAAATGGCCGAAAAAGTTTATAATTGTGGGACGTGCTCTTTTCTTTTATTTTAACGAAATAATCATAACAATAATTAAATGGAACATAATTATAAAACCATGGGAATTGGTTTAGTTGATTATGATATGATTATGATTAGGATTAAGTTAAGGATTTTGAATAAATTAATGATAATGATACAAGATGATTATTATGATCAGGTGATGAAACGATTAGGTTGATGATAGAAAGATGATGATATCGATATGACTATGATTAGGATTTTAGGTGATCATGATGATTTAAATGGCGATGATGATATCAGGTTATGTTAAAGGATGCTGTTAGAATATGATGTACTTAATGATGACAATTAACGATAAAGATGATAAAAAGGAAACATAAAATAATGAATATGGTGATGAAGATGTTGAAATGGGTTTTGAAATTTAATGTGAAGAAGAAAACTGTTAATACTGGTTAAATTTGGGAGTTAAATCAGAAAAATATAATAGCTTGGATGGTTAGGGGTGTTTGCGCTTAAACAAGAGGTCTTGAATTCAATACTAGGTTGGGACCATTTTTTTTCAGAAGCTGCACTCCTTGAAAGCTTGGGCCACGATTTAATTTTGCTGTTGGGCCAAACTGAAACTTGGGCCAACTAGTTTGTTTGTGGACTTGCAACATTGGGTTATATAGAATTAAGATAGGAATAAATCAGAAAAATGGATTGGCTTGGATGATCAAGGGAGTTGTTGGGTTAGCGGGAGGTTGCGGGTTCAAACTTGGACTTGGGCATTTTTTTAAGGGCTACTTCTTTGAGGTAGTTTACTTATTATTATTATTATTATTATTATTATTATTATTATTATTATTATTATTATTATTATTATTATTATTATTATTATTATTATTATTATTATTATTATTATAAAAATAATACATTTTATTATTATTATTATCATTAATATTATTATTACTATCATTTTTATAACTATTATTATCATTATTAATATTAATACTATTATTAACATTAATATATTTATTAACAAGTATTATTATTAAGTTTTACTAGTATTAAGGATTTTTATCAAAATTAGTATTTTTATTGTAAAAATAATACAACCTTTTTATTTTTACTTTCATTATTAAAATTTTTATATATTTTATTATTATTATTATTTTTATTACCATAACTATATTAGTATTTTATAATAAATAATAATTATCTATCTAAAGTAAATAAAGTAAATATATTATTGAAGAAACTTATAAATTATTAAATATAAAGATTACGTCACTAAGAACAATACATAATTTGTTCGATTACCATTATATGAGTTAATATATATATAAATGATATAGGTTCGTGAATCCGAGGCCAACCCTGCATTGTTCAGTTCCGTCATATGAATATTTTTACTACAAAATATCGTATCGTGAGTTCATTTGATTCCCATTTACTCTTTACATTTTTGGGACTGAGAATACATGCACTGTTTTTACAACTGTTTTATTAAATGCCTTTGAAATCTATATTTTTGGACTGAGAATATATGAGATGCGTTTATAAATGTTTGACGAGATAGACACAAAAAAAACATTCCTCGAATGAATTATTATACAGACAGAAGTTCTGTTGATTATTATTGAATTAGTTGGACGTTATAATTGCCACTAATTGATGTGAATATTTTCCTCTGATTATTATAGCTTGGTAACCTAAGAATTAGGAAACGGGTATGGCCCCTAATTCACGCGAATCCTAAAGGTAGCTACCGGGTTTAACACCCCCACCCAGAATGTTCACTAGACAGAAGAGCTAGTGGGTGTGGTGTTTAGTACTTCGAGGTTTATATATTATTACAGACTGAAAGTTCTGTTTATTTTGGGGATATTTATGATGCGCATTAAATGTTAAGGTCGGTTACCAAGCATCGAAAGCAATGAAAGCAAAGTGAATGTTATATATCAAGAGAATGCTTTTATACACAGGTTATGTGTATGATATTTTGTATACGAGAAATGTGTACGGTTATACAAGATTTATGAAAAATGATTTCGTACACGAGATATGTGTGTACTGTATTTAAAAGATATCGCATGTACAGTACAGGTGGGTATAGGATTCGGGCCCATTTGTACCATGCACATTTAAATCTTGTGGTCTATAAAAATTATGAATTTTATTGTTTATGATAAACATATGAACTCACCAACCTTTTGGTTGACACTTTTAAGCATGTTTATTCTCAGGTATTAAAGAAATCTTCTGCTGTGCATTTGCTCATTTTAGAGATATTACTTGGAGTCACTTATGGCATATTTCAAAAGACGTTGCATTCAAGTCTTTGAGTTCAACAAGATTATTATTAAGTCATTTATAGTTTGGATATATTATGAAATGGTATGCATGCCGTCAACTTTCGATGTAGTGAAAGTATGTCTTTTAAAAACATGCAATGTTTGTAAAATATATCATATATAGGTCAAATACCTCGCAATGAAATCAATTGATATGAAACGTTTATAATCGATATGAACGGGTCGTTAAAGTAACCCCAGCTCAAAATTTTACCCTTGGAATACTTCTTAGTTATCTTTCCCTTTTCATAGAAACTGACAAACTTTGGCTCGAGTTCTGGCTTATTCATCTGATCAGGGTTAACAATGTTCTGTTTCCACCAACTCTGACGGATCTCGTCTTCTTCAACGTTTCTGTTAACTTTAACCCTATCATGTTTGAACCACTTATTAATCTCATTCCATACCTCGGCTTTAGCTTGCTCGGCTCGGAGTTTCTTCTTCTTCAGCTCAGTCTCTTTTCTTTCTTTCTCAACTAGCAGTTTCTCATGTCGGATTCTCTTATTCCTTTCCATTAACACATCAACTTCCTTGATTTGCTCCTTGTATACCTCCTTGCCTCTTCTAATTCATTCAACCTCTTTGTTTTCACCTTACTACTCAAATTGAAAAAGTCACTTAAAGTATTGAGTGACGGATTCGAGTAGGGCTCGAGCGAAGGTATAACAATGTCAACTTCTTCTTCTTCTTCTTCTTCATCTTCATTCTCAGATTCTGTCACCAATTCATCTTCGGATTCAACAATCACATCCTCTTTCACATTATCCTTACCAACAGAATCTTCACTCTTTTCATCCGCAAACAAATTATCAAAATTACTTAAGTCAATATTTTGGATTGATTCGGGAGGGACATTAGCAGCTGGCTCTTCTTGTGGAGCTTTGACTTCAGCTTCAACTGTCTCTGCATCCTCTGTATCATTTTCACTGTCGTATGCCAGAGCTGCAAGCTGTTCCACTGGGAAATCACTTAGAGGCACTTTCCCGTTTTCTGCATCATCAAAAATATTTGAATAATTCATATAATATTCAGCAGTAAAGACCTCACCAAATTCATTAAAGCTTCTAATAGGTATCACTAACGGTATTTCAAAAGAGGGTCCTCCAGTTCTAGCATCTTCTTCATCATCTTTCTCGTCATCACCACCCAAATCAGAGGAATATTCTTCTCCTCTATCCTTAATTAACTTTGTTTTACCAGAGGTAAGTAATTCGATCTTATTGTTCATCTCTTTCAACTTCTCCTTGTTCTCACTCTTAATCGCCAATATCTTCTTCTTCAACTTCTCCGTCATACCCTTCTGACGATTCATTTGATTCCATAATCTCTTGTTTTCTCTACTAATGACTCAATCTTTGCTTCACTGATCCTCTTCTCCTCAGTGGCTTGATTCTCTAGATTGGTTATTTTTGTGATCAAAGATGTGACGACCCGGAGATTTTCGACCAAATTTAATCTTAATCTTTATATGTTTCCGACACGATACGCAAAGTCCGTGATGTTACGTCTCAAAATTTTTTGAACTGTTTCATATATTCAATTGACCTTCGACTGCTCTCGACGATTCACGAACCCTTAATTTTAAATTGATATGTGTGTATGTATATATAAATAAAAATTCGAAATATAATTTGAGGTATTATATGTTGTTGTTATTAAAAATTAATAAAATAAAAATAGGATATTATAATAATTATTATTTAAAATATATCTTTATATATAAATAAAGTGTATTAAAAATAAAAATTAAATGATTGTAATACTCGTTTGATGATCCGATTGATATTAAGCAAGTTAAAAAGAAACTTATGTAATTTTAAAATAAACGGTGATCCGAAAATGAATTCTGTAAATTTTAGGCTTACTAAAATGGTATTTAGGATCTAGTTATTTAATTTTAACACTTTTTATATTTCATCCATAAATGAGAGGGACAGTTGATGTAATTTTTATTTAATAAATTAATGATCGAATTTTATACCATAATGACCAAAATAAATAATTATAGTTAATTTAAAATTTTGGGATTTTTCCAAAGACTTTTATCCGTCACTGATTAACAACGGAGCCCGATATAGCCATTCATGTTAAACTGTCGGCAGAAATAAATTGGAATGAAGGCTGCTAATAATGCTAGGCATGTGTAATATTTTCTTCTTATTATTATAATAATATAGTACTTAGATATTTATTTAAATATGTGATATATAGATATACATATAGGCTTATGATTGATCAACTTATATAACTACACCTTTTCTATCTTCTATGAGACTAACCATCACCTTCCTCTTTGTTATTGCTCCATCAACCACAGCCTAACCACCCTCACTCCATCGTGAGTGGTCATCGTATCCACCAAGTCAATCACCATAACACCACCTGGAACAACCATTAACAACCACCTTACACAACCCATCGATCCACCTAGCTTGATCATCTTCGGACAATCATGAATCCCTCACCACCTTCGGTATATTCTTTTCTATTTTTCTCATTCGATTTACAACAAAATCATAACCCACTTGTTCAATGTTGTCACCCGTTATCTCAACCATCTTCACTTTCTCAACAAAAACCATAACCATACTCACCGGTCACCACCACAAACCACCCATGACCACCGTAGACCACCACTATCGGTTAACCCATTATGTGAAACCCACTTCACCACCTTTGTTTGATTCACCACTGATCACTCTCGATCACAACACACGGTTATCATCGAACCCAAATTAAATATTGCAACGGCTACACTTTGTTTTTGTTCTCCTGTTATAACTCAGTACATCACAAAACAATCATCATATGACTACTATGCTACTGCTACTTTCCTTCATATCTATCATCTGTTTCGGGTTGAACTAAAAGTAGGAACAACATCACAATTCACCATGGATCACCACCACAGCTGCTATACCTCTTTCTTTTCTGATTTATCAACCAAATCAGGCTACTCGATACCTTACTTACCATTGCTCTAGTGTTAAATTCATCAAACCCACTTGGTTTAATAATATTTTTTGCTGGACTTGTTTTAATTTTCTTTTTACTTGGGCCGTGATTTGTTGGGTCGTTTGATTGTGTGGGCTTTTAATGAACCAATAATGTATCAACCCAAGAACCAAGTTATTCTATGGTGTTGTTTTGCTGTTTACTGTTTTCAAACGAGACTCATACACAACGCAATGGTTCTTGAATTAAGTTTACATGCTAATGATGATAACCGTAAAAGGTTATGGTGACCAAAGAAGATGTGATAAATATCATGTTGATAAGTCAAGATGATGATTTATTTACACATTTTTGATCCATTACAAATCCACATACAACTTTGGTTACTCTCTTCTTTTTATGTCCAAAACAACTAACTATAAACCTGCAATTCGATTGTTGGTTGTTCCTACTCTTGATCAAAAACACGACCCAAACCAAATCAATTTTTGTTTTGCTATTTCTGTGTCAATTAAACGCGAAGAAGATTGATGGTGGAACAGTGATAACGATTGAATAGAATGATGATGATAATTAGTTTAAGATGATAGATAATCATAGGTGGTGAAGTGATGAACAATGAAAATGGTGAAGTACGAATGATTATGAATATGGGGATGATACATGATGATGATGGTTTGATAATGATAAAATGGTTAAAAAGAATTAAGTTGAAATAAAACAGAAGTAAATGACCAGCGTAATGGTTAGCGGTGGTGTTGTTTAAGCGAGAAGTCTCGGGTTCGAGCCTAGGCGGTGTCATTTTGTTTTTAAATCCGGTTCTTTCAAAGGTAGCATTATATTTTATTTCATTATTAGTATTAGTTTTATTTTATTATTGTTATTATTATTATTTTCATTATTAGTATTAGTGAAAGTATAATTACTATTATTAATATCATTTAACCTATTATTATCATAAGTATTATTAATATCATTATTATTATCATTAACATTATAATTATTATTCTATTAGTATTATTATTATTGTATCAGTTTTACTATTAAAATTATAATATAACATTATTGTTAAAGTTGTTATTCTTATTAAAATTATCATTTTTATTAAGATTTATATTATTATTATAACTAATAATATTATTAAAACTACCTTTTTATTTAAAAATTTCATTATCATTATTATTATTATATTATTATAACAAATAAATATTTTGTATATAAAAATATACTCATACTAAAATTATATTAATATTACCTATGATTATATATTAAAAATATTAACATTTCTATTATGTATACACAAAATAAATACATATATCATGCAATTTAAGATATGGAATATATTAGAACTTAGTACAAATTATATATAAACTACAACATTAAATATACCAATACTATATAATTAATAGATGGAATTATTTTATTTTTATTATATTTTTTAATATATATACAAATGACATAGGTTCGTGAATCCGAGGCTAACCCTGCATTGTTTAGTTGTTCAATGCCGTCATATGTATTTTTACTACAAAATACAGAATTGTGAGTTCATTTGATTCCCTTTTACTCTTTATATTTTGGGACTGAGAATGCATGCGCTATTTTACAACTGCTTTATTAATTGCTTTTGAAATATATTTGGAACTGCGAATACATGAAATGCTTTTATAAATGTTTGACGAGATAGACACAACCAAAACATTCCTCGAATGAATAATTATGCAGACAGAAGTTCTGTGGATTATTATTGAATTAGTTGAATGTGATAATTGCCACTAATTGTTGTGAATATTTTTCCCCTGATTATTATTGCTTGGTAACCTAAGAATTAGAATCGGGTATGGCCCTAATTCACGCGAATCCTAAAGGTAGCTATCGGGTTTAACACCCCCACCCAGAATGTTCACTAGACGAAAGAGCTAGTGGGCGTGGTGTTTAGTACTTCGAGGTTTATATATTATACAGACGAGATGTTCTATTTTGGAGATATTATTGATGCGCATTATATGTTAAGGTCGGTTACCAAGCCAAGCTATGAAAGCAAAGTGAATGTTATGCATCAAGAGAATGATTTTATACACAGGTTATGTGTATGTTATTTTTGTGCACCAGATATGTGTACGGTTATTTAAAAATCACGAGGCAACCTACGGGGGAGAAAAGGATACGAACCTACTCTGCTAAGCATTATGAAAATGGTTTTGTACACGAGATAGGTGTACTGTATTTAAATCTTGTGGTCTATCAAAATGATGAATTTTATTGTTTTATGATAAACCTATGAACTCACCAACCCTTTTGGTTAACACTTGAAAGCATGTTTATTCTCAGGTATGAAAGAAATCTTCCGCTGTGCATTTGCTCATTTTAGAGACATTATTTGGAGTCGATCATCGCAATGGGACCAGATGTTATTGACTTCGTCCAGATGGATTAGGACCGGGTATGACAAAAGACAACAGTAGATTTTGTTGTGTCTTAAATTTGGATGACGTGACCTGAGGTGTTGTGGTGGCGGGTCTTGGTGAGGTAACAGCGGCTCTAGCGTCCTTCATGAAACTGGAAGGTTGTCTCTGAGCTTGTTGTTTAGAACCTCCCAGAGATGACCTCTGAGATGAGTCATAATTGTGTTTAGTTCTCTTCACCTTCTTCATGGGTTGTTCGAAAGTCATTGGTTCTTTCCCTTTCCTCTTTCTTTGGATCAAACCATCATTAACATCAACATTATCATCATTTCCTATTTGAGCTTCACCAGTTGCTCTTTGAGTATCACCTCTACTTTCCTCCTCATCAGTACTTCAAAGTTAGAGTTGAAATTGTCATTTCTCCAAGCATTACCAGCTGGACATCGATAATTCTCCTTGATGAGATGGCAAACAAGATTTCTGTTAAAATCAGGTTTCAAACCCTCGTTTCTTGTTTCCTCCATTCTCCGAAAAGTTATCGAATTTATTGGTTTAAGGTGAATTATATCCTCTTCAAGCTTTGGTAAATCTGGTGCAGCGTCATTTATAATCATTTGAAGAAAACGAGCATAGATAAGATATCAGTGAGTAGAACTGAAAAGATTTGCTTTGAAGTAGTAGAAGACGAATCCTGAGAAATCGTATGGAGCCCTTAGGACAAGTGCCACAAACATACTCTGCACTTTCTCGTTCAACTTATCAAACCCAGCTTTGCGTCCACTCTGTAAAGACCCGTCCTAATCCATCCGGACGAAGTCCATATCGATTATAAACAATTCACAACAGTTGATTACATCGCGAGGTATTTGACCTCTATATGATACATTTACAAACATTGCATTCGTTTTTGAAAAGACAATCTTTCATTACATCGAAAGTTGACGACATGCATACCATTTCATAATACATCTAACTATAATTGACTTAATAATAATCTTGATGAACTCAACGACTCGAATGCAACGTCTTTTAAAATATGCTATGAATGACTCCAAGTAATGTCTCTAATATGAGCTAATGCACAGCGGAAGATTTCTTTCATACCTGAGAATAAACATGCTTTAAAGTGTCAACCAAAAGGTTGGTGAGTTCATTAGTTTAATATAAATAATCATTTCATAATTTTAATAGACCACAAGATTTCATATTTCCATTTCTCATAAACATACGTCCCATGCATAGAGACAAAAAATATCATTCATATGGATTGAACACCTGGTAACCGACATTCACAATATGCATATATGAATATCCCCATCATTCCGGGATCCTCCTTCGGACATGATATAAATTTCGAAGTACTAAAGCATCCGGTACTTTGGATGGGGCTTGTTGGGCCCGATAGATCTATCTTTAAAGTTCGCGTCAACTAGGGTGTCTGTTCCCTAATTCTTAGATTACCAGACTTAATAAAAAGGGGCATATTCGATTTCGATAATTCAACCATATAATTTAGTTTCGATACTTGTGTCCATTTCGTAAAACAGTTATAAAAACAGCGCATGTATTCTCAGTCCCAAAATATATATTGCGAAAGCATTTAAAAAGGGATTAATGAAACTCACCATACTGTATTTTGTAGTAAAAATACATATAACATCATTGAATAAGTGTAAGGTTGGCCTCGGATTCACGAACCTCCAAGAAGTAGCCCTTAAAAATAATGCCCAAGTCGCGGCTTGAACCCGCGACGTCCCGCTAACCCGATAACAACCTAAACCATTATCATCATCGTTGCCATCATCATGACATCATCATTAACATCTTGTCCATCATCACATCGACTCCAAAATCATTATAATTCACGTTCTTAATAATCTCACCCAATCATCATCCGATTTTCATTTTATCATAGAATCACCAACGTCTCAATATTTCGTCATCATCATCTAGCATTATTATAATCATCTATCTTGATCATTATCTAAACATCATCATCTTTTTCACATATCATCCTAATTTCTATCATCCTTTCGATCATCATCAATATATCATTTTATCATCAACTTAAACTACCACCATCATTATCACTAACATCATCTTTTTGTCACCATCCCTTCTTTGTAAAAAAAAAAAGAACCCCATTATTTTGAATCCCACTTAATATTTCAATCTTAAAGAGTCCAAGAACCATTCTAGTTCCCATTTTAAATGTCACTTTCTACAATTCCAAGTTTTCACCTAATACCCATGTCAAACGTCATTATGAATACTATGTCCACCATTATAGTATGTTCTCCTAAAAAGTCATTTTCTAAAGTCATATATGTGATCCATTTGTCGGCCATGAAGTATTATTTTATTCCACATGTATTTGCTAGTACATACACTTTCTAATGATATTCTATAAACAAATTGGACAGAACTTTAAATTGAGAACATGTCCTACCATTTTTAATTTCGTTATTGCTAGGCTAAACAGAAAAGATAAGACGGCTGCAGCAACAGTAAGTAATCCGTAGTAGTGGTGTAGTTTAGTGGTGGTTTTTGGTGGTGTGAGATGTGTGTGTCAGATCACGAATAGGAACAACACAGCAGCAGCCATAGCTGCTTTGGACTACTGTTATTGAGCAGTACAGCGACTAGAATATATGTAACAGTAAGGGTAATTAGCGATGTAGCATTAGAGAAAAATTTGCAGCAATCATTTTATAACACGAGATAGTATAGCAGCAGCAAATCGATTGAAATAAAAGCATAACAATTCGAACAGTAGCTTGTTGTGATCTTGTGAGATGATTAAATTAAGAACGGCTGTTTCAAAAAGGGTTTTTGGTGATTGAGTTATTCGAACAAAACAGAAAACGAAAGGAACGAAATAGAATATAATAACGTGTATTTTTGTCAGGTTAACCCACTTATGAACCTTTATAATATAATACCCATTTCCTTCCAAATGACTTTTCTTTTGTCTACCATTTCCTCATCTACAATAAATAATTCACAAGTGGTTCTATAGTTTGTTTAAAGGCAATAGAAAGGAGAAAGAAAAACGCTGAGCAGAAACAAAAAATTAAAACGTAGTAATCATGACTTAAATGGGTTGAAGGAGTAGAGATGGATCCCGGTGTTTGTGATTTGATTTGATGGTTGTGGTTGTTTGGTGATCTTAAGACTAGAACAATGTGATGGTAGCTGGAATAGTGTAACGGTTATAATCAGGAGGGTGTTTGGATTGTGGCTCGTTAGAAACAAAGTACAGGAAGGATACGGTTTCAAATAGCAATCGAGCCATAAGTTGTAATCCTTGATGATGTAAAGATGATGGTAGTTGTTGTGGTTTGGTTCTCGAATAAGAAAAGAAAATAAACATATATATATATATATATATATATATATAAACCGGTAGTAGTAGCAGCATTTTAAGGTGGTGTCGATTCAAATAGTTTGTGTTGGGTTACGAAAAGATGTAACAACATCGGTCGACTTTGGTGGCGTGTTTGGTTGCTCACTGTGATTATGACTTTGGTGATGTTTCAACGAAAGTGATGAAGTGATGGTGGTTAATGGGTGTTGTAGGTGGTGATTTTTAATCAAAGGTGGTGAGTAGGGTGATGAAATACATGTATGCTTGATAAGAAAATTAAGGTGTTTTGAAATGGGTTTTAATCGAGTAGTATAGGAGTAGAATGATTATGATTTCTTTCTTTGTTTTGGTAACAACAGAACCCAAACAATAATGGTAGTAAATAACTTAGAGACAGGTGATAGTGCTAATCAAAAATAGGAAACTTACATAACTTGTAGACGGTTGTTCGAAGGTGGTGGTTTTGAGGTTCACGAAGAGAGAAAACAAGAAGAAGAGTGCTTGGTGAGGTGGTGGTATATAAGAGAGAAGATATAGATTGATTCAGTTCTTGTGGATATATTATATCTATAAGTCTATATAGAATAAGATAGTAGTGGGACAAAAACAGTAATATAAAGGAAAATATTTCAACTTTAATATTCTAAAACGTGTAAAATTTAACGAATAACAACACAGTAATTCAATTACCAATCAATTTAAAATAGTAAGCAGCCCTATTATTTGTCATTTAACTACCGACAGTTTTAATAGGCATAGTATTTCGTACTCCGAGGATAATCAGTGGCGGATAAAAGTTCTCGAAAAAAAATTCCAAATTTTTAAATTAAATATCTTTATTTATTTTGGTCATAATGGTATAAAATTCGATCATAAATTTTTAAATAAAAAAATTACATCGATTGTCCCTCTCATTTATGGGTGAAATATAAAAAGTGTTGAAATTAAAAAATTAGATCCTAAGTATACTTTTAATAAGCCTATAAATTATATAACTCATTTTCGGATCACCTTTTATTTTAAAATAATATAAGTCCGAATTAAACTTCTCTAAATAATAATCAAAACGTCCAACGAGTATTACAATCATTAAATATTTATTTTTAATATAGTTATATATATATATATATATATATATATATATATATATATATATATATATATATATATATATATATATATATATATATATATATATATATATATATATATATATATATATATATAGGTTTGTTTTAAATGATAATAATTATTATATTTTGTTTTATTTTACATAGATAAATTTTGGTAACAACAACATACAATATTTAAAATTATATTTCTAACTATTATTTATATATATATATATATATATATATATATATATATATATATATATATATATACACACACATATCAAGTTATAATTAATTGTTCGTGAATCGTTGGACATAGTCAATGGTCGATTGAATACATGCACACAATTCAAAAATTTTGAGACTCGATTTAACAGACTTTGCTTATCGTATCGAAATGCTATAAAGATTAAGTTTAAATTTGGTCGGAAATTCTCGGGTCATCACAGTACCTACCCGTTAAAGAAATTTCGTCCCGAAATTTGAGTGAGGTGGTCATGGTTAACAATAAAAATGTTTTTATGATGAATATGAGTTGATAAATAGAGTTTTATTATCATTGAGTAATATGGATAAAATGATTCGATTAATCGAAGCGTATGAGTGAAGTGATCACAAAAGATCGAGATAAAGAAATGGAGATTTTCCATAACTTTTGACGTAGTCGTGATTGAACTTAGAAAATAAGGTGCGCCTTAACTTTAGACGTTGTTTTGGTTGAATTCCGGAATTCAAGGAATTTGAAGAAAATCTTCGAAATCTAAAAGATTTGATTCTTCGGCGAGTAAGGAAATTAAGATCTCTATAATTAATGCGGAAATCTGCCTTGATTTCTTTGTCTGGTATTTTCACTATAAATGTACTTCTTCCGTTCCATTACTTTCACCATTCCTATACTTTCTTCCTCTATTCCTACTTCTAAAATATTGTGGAAATGCTCCATCCAGTTCTGATTCTTG
Source organism: Rutidosis leptorrhynchoides (assembly GCF_046630445.1). Classification (NCBI taxonomy): domain Eukaryota; kingdom Viridiplantae; phylum Streptophyta; class Magnoliopsida; order Asterales; family Asteraceae; genus Rutidosis; species Rutidosis leptorrhynchoides. Next base: position 83,652,979 of record NC_092341.1, on the reverse strand, counting down.
ATATTTTCCTATCTATGTATCTGTCATCCTTTTTTTCAATTTTCCACTAGAAAATCTGTTTACTTTTACTATTGCCTTGGGGAATACTATTCTTAATTATACCGTGTCTTTATATTGCAATTCATATTAATATCCACGGTTTGTAACTTCTGTGTTGTTATTGGGTTTTATATCTTCCCTTATATTTCAATGTCACTGCTTCTGTCTCCTATAATTATTGTCATCCACAGTTAATGCGCTTTCTTATTTGTTGCGATTTATACCCCCTTTCTATTTCGGAGCTTCATGATTTTGTTTACTTTTCGCAAGTAACGGTCCAGAATTCATAGGTATGGAGTTTCGAATTATCATAATATACAAGGTAGAAAGGGAAAAAATAGTAGCACGATTTATTTTGTCAAATTACCTGAATCACTGAGAATAGAATTATCAAGAATATATTTTCTTGATATGTTCAGAAGTTAAGCAGAATGAAAGAGTTATGTAACATGGCACGTGATGACGTTAGGATCTGTGAATCATCACGTCCCATTAGAAACTCAGCATGACTTACTGTAATATAATCACGTTGATCAAGTGTCATTATATTATACTAACTCATGCATCAGTTCCCAACACTACTTCAAAAACATTCATATTTTAAGCTCGAAAGTTTACAGAATATAGAAACTAACAGTTTCTATATGATGTATCACTGATAGCACGAAGAGATTATTGATTTCAGATAAGAATAGTTATGAAAATATCTTCAGAAATATGGAGGATATTTATAATGAAAGATACGATAATATCTTGGAATATCTAAGATCAGAGAATGATGGAGACTATTGTCTGCAAGGGTTTAGAGTAACGAACAAGATATTCGGTAAAGACTTCAGCAGACATTGAATCTTTTAGATTCTTTGAAGTCAAACTTATTCTTTGTGATTTGTCCACGGCTTTCTTCATAGTTTCACATAATCTGCCTTTCGGTACTAAATTTTCTCTTGAATGTTTCCAATATACTGATACATAGGAAGCACGAAGAGGTATATAATTTCGGACGAGAATATTTTTGAAAATATCCTCAGAAATACCGAAGATATTGATGATGATATTTTGGAATTTCTAAGTTCGATGGTTGATGGAGAAAGATTTTCCGCAAGATTTTAACATGACTTCGGAGCAATATATTCTCTAAAGATTTCATCGGATTCAGAATTACTTGGATTCTTTGAATATAGGGTTTGGTCCTTGTATTTGTCCTTGGTCTCATTCGTGGTTAGCTCAATCCGTTTTTCAGTTCCAACTTTTCTGAGCTTTTCCAACATACTATTCTTTATCATCAAACTTCTGATGATTAAGGTCGTTTACGGTTGCCTATGGTTTCTGCTGCTTCATTCAACTTTTTCAACATTCATAGTATTGATTTGTGACTGAGTGTTTTTCAGAATTTCAGAATAAGAGATCATAATTCTAAGAGATAAATGTCATACATATAACTGTTGATGTAGATATGATGTGAGTTTTCAAAGTACTGATTGCTGATTCCCGGTAATTGGTATGGCAGTTCTCGTTACAAGATGCGGATGAGTATATGATAGGGTTTCAATGAATAAATATAATGATTTGTCAGAGAGATCTAAGCCAAGAAGCAACGAGGTTGTTGGTACGTTTGCTGGTAATATGGTGGAATATAAAAAGAATTCTCCGGTATCAAAAGGGTAATCGTATATATATCAGGATTATAGTAAGGTTACTTCGAATGAAAAGTCGAAGTTGACTTGCTGGAGCTGTGACAAAATTGGCTACTTTGAAAAGGGATCGCAAAATTATTATTATTTTTTTTTATAAATGCCAAAGGATCTAACGCGGCTACGTGTTAAACTTTTACTCAGTTGCCGAGAGTTTCTCAGGTGCATAACTATATGCATAAATCTTTCCTTCCGTAGATAAAGTGCGGTTGATTCATCCTATCGATTGAGGTGTTTTCAAGAATCATGAAAGGTTTGAACGCAGATTGTAATCGTCAAGATACAAATGGGGTTTAAGATGAAATCAAGTGGCAAACTTGAAGAATTGTTTAGTTTCATATGTTATAATCAATATTTTAATTCATTTTTAATTGTCTAATGTTGATAGTTCTTAGTTGATAATCTACAGTTAGCAGTTAAATAATTTAATACATAATATTTGAATTAATTAATACATATCGTGATCCGTGTACAGGTCTCAGACTCGATCACAACTCAAATTACATATATTATTTGAGAATCAACCTCAACCCTGTATAGAGAACTCGATTATTACTGCATATAGAGTGTCTATGGTGATTCCAAATAATATATATAGATGCGTCGATATGATATGTCAAAACCTTGTATACATGTCCCGATATTTAAAGTGCGTAAAATAAATAACAGAATTTAAATGACTATAAATTAAATGCGTAAAGTAAATAACAGAAATTAAATGACGATAAATAAAATTGCGATAATTAAATTGGATAAATAAACTGCGATAAATAAAATATAATCAGTTAGTTAGGAACAGTTAGCGTGGATTCTTAACAAAATTCCTCGTAGTTAATTTGTTTGTTTCTAACAAATTTTATTTTGTCAAATGTTTTCTTCATTATACCACTTGTTGAATTCTAATAAATCAAAATTCAAATATGAATTTGGATGAATATGGTTATTCTGTGGTGAACGGATTTATTTATCTGTGGCTGTAAGTAGGATAGTAAATGACTGTTGAATCAGATTCGAAGAATGTACAGTGTAACTTATTAATGTGAAATCTTAAATATTCCTCGAGTATTACCTACCCGTTAAAATATTTTCACAATTACACTTTGTACGAAAGAATTTTTAATTACAATCTTTATGAAAACATATATACATATATATTTACTTCAGATGTAATCGTGAATTCATTGAGTTAATACGATATTAAACTCATTTGGTTTACCGTTAGAACTAGAATACATAATCTCTAAAACATTTAGAGATTACTTAATCGTCATGAAGAACGAAGATAATCGATGTATAACGATACGTAGAACGATGATTATGCTCGAGGTACAGAATGAGATGTTGAGGCATGGATTGTTGATGGTACTGGTGTTGTTACTGATGGTACTGTTGGTTCCGATGATGTTGCTGAAGCTGGTACATTTTGTACTACATTTTCCAAATTGATTACTCGAGCGCGAAGCTCGTTGACTTCTTCTATGGTTCCGGGATGATTGTCGGTCAGAACGAGTGGATGAATAAGGTTTAGAATTGTGGATAGAATATAATCGTTTTGAGATACTCTGGAAATGAGGATGAAAATGGTCTTTCGAATAGGTTCGCCGGTAAGTGTTTCAGGTTCTTCGCCAAGAGGTGAATTCGGTTGACGGAAAGTATCACCTTCTTCTTGTCTCCAATGATTAAGTAGACTACGAACCCATCAAATGAATTGGTTAATTCATTCTGGTGACTCTGCTTTCGGAGCTTAGTTGAAACTCCATATCGGAATAGCTGTCGGAATCCAAGGAATTCGAATTGGTTGAGGGATTCATCTCGTACGATCAGTTGAAGGATTTTCGATAAGAAATAGATTATAGGATGTAGATTAGTACCCTGCAATACATAATTTATATATGCATATATAATACTAAAATCCCATAAGTTACGGAGGAATCTACAGAAAATGTCAGGCAAAGTTTACAATAACAGATACGCTAAGATATGAATTAGCAGATATGTTAAGATATGAATTTTGTCTATACACTAATGATGCAATCAATGCAATAAGATGTGTCTAGACTAAGGATGATAAGCAAGTGATTCTCTAAGAATGATAAGCAGGTAATTTTCGACAAGAAATGATAAGCAAAACTTTTGACTTTCGGACACGGTCGAAGTCCAGACTTACTAATGCATCCTAACGTCTATCAGTTAGACACACTAATGCAAGACCCAGTTCGCTAAGACCACCGCTCTGATACCAACTGTAAAGACCCATCCTAATCCATCCGGACGAAGTCCATATCGATTATAAACAATTCACAACAGTTGATTACATCGCGAGGTATTTGACCTCTATATGATACATTTACAAACATTGCATTCGTTTTTGAAAAGACAATCTTTCATTACATCGAAAGTTGACGACATGCATACCATTTCATAATACATCTAACTATAATTGACTTAATAATAATCTTGATGAACTCAACGACTCGAATGCAACATCTTTTGAAATATACTATGAATGACTCCAAGTAATGTCTCTAATATGAGCTAATGCACAGCGGAAGATTTCTTTCATACCTGAGAATAAACATGCTTTAAAGTGTCAACCAAAAGGTTGGTGAGTTCATTAGTTTAATATAAATAATCATTTCATAATTTTAATAGACCACAAGATTTCATATTTCCATTTCTCATAAACATACGTCCCATGCATAGAGACAAAAAATATCATTCATATGGATTGAACACCTGGTAATCGACATTCACAATATGCATATATGAATATCCCCATCATTCCGGGATCCTCCTTCGGACATGATATAAATTTCGAAGTACTAAAGCATCCGGTACTTTGGATGGGGCTTGTTGGGCCCGATAGATCTATCTTTAGAGTTCGCGTCAACTAGGGTGTCTGTTCCCTAATTCTTAGATTACCAGACTTAATAAAAAGGGGCATATTCGATTTCGATAATTCAACCATATAATGTAGTTTCGATACTTGTGTCCATTTCGTAAAACAGTTATAAAAACAGCGCATGTATTCTCAGTCCCAAAATATATATCGCGAAAGCATTTAAAAAGGGATTAATGAAACTCACCATACTGTATTTTGTAGTAAAAATACATATAACATCATTGAATAAGTGTAAGGTTGGCCTCGGATTCACGAACCTCCAAGAAGTAGCCCTTAAAAATAATGCCCAAGTCGCGGCTTGAACCCGCGACGTCCCGCTAACCCGATAACAACCTAAACCATTATCATCATCGTTGCCATCATCATGACATCATCATTAACATCTTGTCCATCATCACATCGAGTCCAAAATCATTATAATTCACGTTCTTAATAATCTCACCCAATCATTATCCGATTATCATTTTATCATAGAATCACCAACGTCTCAATATTTCGTCATCATCATCTAGCATTATTATAATCATCTATCTTGATCATTATCTAAACATCATCATCTTTTTCACATATCATCCTAATTTCTATCATCCTTTCGATCATCATCAATATATCATTTTATCATCAACTTAAACTACCACCATCATTATCACTAACATCATCTTTTTGTCACCATCCCTTCTTTGTAAAAAAAAAAGAACCCGATTATTTTTAATCCCACTTAATATTTCAATCTTAAAGAGTCCAAGAACCATTCTAGTTCCCATTTTAAACGTCACTTTCTACAATTCCAAGTTTTCACCTAATACCCATGTCAAACGTCATTATGAATACTATGTCCACCATTATAGTATGTTCTCCTAAAAAGTCATTTTCTAAAGTCATATATGTGATCCATTTGTCGGTCATGAAGTATTATTTTATTCCACATGTATTTGCTAGTACATACACTATCTAATGATATTCTATAACCAAATTGGACAGAACTTTAAATTGAGAACATGTCCTACCATTTTTAATTTCGTTATTGCTAGGCTAAACAGAAAAGATAAGACGGCTGCAGCAACAGTAAGTAATCCGTAGTAGTGGTGTAGTTTAGTGGTGGTTTTTGGTGGTGTGAGATGTGTGTGTCAGATCACGAATAGGAACAACACAGCAGCAGCCATAGCTGCTTTGGACTACTGTTATTGAGCAGTACAGCGACTAGAATATATGTAACAGCAAGGGTAATTAGCGATGTAGCATTAGAGAAAAATTTGCAGCAATCATCTTATAACACGAGATAGTATAGCAGCAGCAAATCGATTGAAATAAAAGTATAACAATTCAAACAGTAGCTTGTTGTGATCTTGTGAGATGATTAAATTAAGAACGGCTGTTTCAAAAAGGGTTTTTGGTGATTGAGTTATTCGAACAAAACAGAAAACGAAAGGAACGAAATAGAATATAATCACGTGTATTTTTGTCAGGTTAACCCACTTATGAACCTTTATAATGTAATACCCATTTCCTTCCAAATGACTTTTCTTTTGTCTGCCATTTCTTCATCTACAATAAATAATTCACAAGTGGTTCTATAGTTTGTTTAAAGGCAATAGAAAGGAGAAAGAAAAACACTGAGCAGAAGCAAAAAATTAAAACATAGTAATCATGACTTAAATGGGTTGAAGGAGTAGAGATGGATCCCGATGTTTGTAATTTGATTTGATGGTTGTGGTTGTTTGGTGATCTTAAGACTAGAACAATGTGATGGTAGCTGGAATAGTGTAACGGTTATAATCAGGAGGGTGTTTGGATTGTGGCTCGTTAGAAACAAAGTACAGGAAGGATACGGTTTCAAATAGCAATCGAGCCATACGTTGTAATCCTTGATGATGTAAAGATGATGGTAGTTGTTTTGGTTTGGTTCTCGAATAAGAAAAGAAAATAAACATATATATATATATATATATATATATATATATATATATATATATATATATATATATATATATATATATATATATATATATATATATATATATATATATATATATATATATATATATATATATATATATATATATATATATATAAACTGGTAGTAGTAGCAGCATTTTAAGGTGGTGTCGATTCAAATAGTTTGTGTTGGGTTACGAAAAGATGTAACAACATCGGTCGACTTTGGTGGCATGTTTGGTTGCTCACTGTGATTATGACTTTGGTGATGTTTCAACGAAAGTGATGAAGTGATGGTGGTTAATGGGTGTTGTAGGTGGTGATTTTTGATCAAAGGTGGTGAGTAGGGTGATGAAATACATGTATGCTTGATAAGAAAATTAAGGTGTTTTGAAATGGGTTTTAATCGAGTAGTATAGGAGTAGAATGATTATGATTTCTTTCTTTGTTTTGGTAACAACAGAACCCAAACAATAATGGTAGTAAATAACTTGGAGAAAGGTGATAGTGGTAATCAAAAATAGGAAACTTACATAACTTGAAGACGGTTGTTTGAAGGTGGTGGTTTTGAGGTTCACGAAGAGAGAAAACAAGAAGAAGAGTGCTTGGTGAGGTGGTGGTATATAAGAGAGAAGATATAGATTGATTTAGTTCTTGTGGATATATTATATCTATAAGTCTGTATAGAATAAGATAGTAGTAGGACAATAACAGTAATATAAAGGAAAATATTTCAACTTTAATATTCTAAAACGTGTAAAATTTAACGAATAACAACACAGTAATTCAATTACCAATCAATTTAAAATAGTAAGCAGCCCTATTATTTGTCATTTAACTACCGACAGTTTTAATAGGCATAGTATTTCGTACTCCGAGGATAATCAGTGACGGATAAAAGTTCTCGAAAAAAAATTCCAAATTTTTAAATTAAATATCTTTATTTATTTTGGTCATAATGGTATAAAATTTGATCATAAATTTTTAAATAAAAAAATTACATCGATTGTCCCTCTCATTTATGGGTGAAATATAAAAAGTGTTGAAATTAAAAAATTAGATCCTAAGTATAATTTTAGTAAGCCTATAAATTATATAACTCATTTTCGGATCACCTTTTATTTTAAAATAATATAAGTTCGAATTAAACTTCTCTAAATAATAATCGAAACGTCCAACGAGTATTACAATCATTAAATATTTATTTTTAATATACTTTTATATATATATATATATATATATATATATATATATATATATATATATATATATATATATATATATATATATATATATATATATATATATATATATATATATATATATATATATATATATATATATATAGATATGTTTTAAATGATAATAATTATTATATTTTGTTTTATTTTACATAGATAAATTTTGGTAACAACAACATACAATATTTAAAATTATATTTCTAACTATTATATATATATATATATATATATATATATATATATATATATATATATATATATATATATATATATATATATATATATATATATATACATACACATATCAAGTTATAATTAATTGTTCGTGAATCGTTGGACATAGTCAATGGTCGATTGAATACATGCACACAATTCAAAAATTTTGAGACTCGATTTAACAGACTTTGCTTATCGTATCGAAATGCTATAAAGATTAAGTTTAAATTTGGTCGGAAATTCCCGGTTCATCACACACTCAAGCAATGCATGATCACATGAGCAAGATATCGAAACTGTAGAGGCAGAAGTGTCTTCATCAGTTCAGACTTACCAGCAATGTAGCCAGAATAGGCGCATCTCTTAAAGCATCCGTGAATTCTCTCATGATTGATTGTCTTATGGGAGCAGTTCTATCATAACCCGTCCTTAACCATAAGAACGCGTTAGATAACGTATGATTTCATTGCGAGGTATTGACCTCTATATGAGACATTTTTGAAAGAAAACTGCATATATTATACATTACAAACCATAACCATTATTTTTGTTACAAGCTTAAGACAATAAAAAGAAGATTAACGTTTAGCGATAATCTTCGACTTACAAACTTTACAAATGATGACAACAACACGGTTTCTAGCATATTTTACAATACAACATCTCGGATATGCAGTTTTATTTTTGACACAAACATGCGTACGCAAGATCCTGGTTAGATCCAACATGATGCAGCGGAAGCTTTAGAAATCACCTGAGAATAGACATGTTTTAAAAAGGTCAACATAAAGTTGGTGAGATATAGGTTTAATGCCGGCAGCAATATATATATAGACCACAAGATTTCGTATATAAACAGTTTAATAAAAGTATTCTAAGTGGTTGAGCACTTGGTAACCATACTTAACATTTTCACGTCGCATATTCCCTTTAATATGAAATCTTACTACACCGTACCAAGTGTAGTCACAAAACGAAGTACTGTGCAACCGTTGAATACTGGTCGTCCAGTCCGGTTGGGGTTGTCAGGCCCGATAGATCTATCAACAGGATTCGCGTTTACAATACCGCTGTAAATATTAGTTACCAAGCTACAGGGAAGTATGCCAGTGGTACAACTCAACGTAGAACATATTTTTCAGTTACTTGTGTCCATATCGTAAAACATAAAATACATGTATTCTCATCCCGAAATATTTAGAGTTTAAAAGTGGGACTATATACTCACTCTTGTCTTGATGATATATATAATTTGACTCGGTCTTCCGGTTGATATCACGAACCTATCCATATATAATATATCAATATGTTTTCATTTTAAAACAAACGTTATATATATATATACTTGTTATACTTTTAATATTTTGAATATTTCCTTAGTCCGTAGTTAGCAGTTCGTTGTTAGTAATTCAATTTTAATGGTTCATTTTTAGATGTTTAATATACCCGCAATGAAATAAATAAAACCCCCAACGAAATAAATAAAACCCCATCGTATATGTATTGGTCGAGATTAATCTTGACCCATGGTACCGGTGTTGTCAAATGACGTGTTGCGTACATAAAGTACCGGTGTTGTCAAATGACGTGTTGCGTACAATCATGGGATCTTATGATTAATCTTCTCGTGTTGTTTACGGGTGATCCTGAACCATATAAAATTGAATTATAAGTACATATATATAAAATATCATGTTATCTTAGAAGTATGTGATTTTATGTAAATTTTTCCAATGAATCCCGAAGTCATTTAAGTCTTGGATAACCAATTTTGTTTCGGTCATAGTTTCTTCGTTACAAGTCCGTTTTCGTTGATTCAAATTGCCATCTTCTTGGATCGAGTTCTTCTTTAAGACTATGAACTGTAAATACCTTGGTTTGTATTCAAAATCATACGGCATAAGTGAAAGTTTAGTGAAACATATGAAGTTAAACATTTTGTTACAACAAAATCATTTAATGACCATTTTTCCAAAAATACTTATACTTTGAAAAACCAAGTTTTACCTTGTTAAATTAACATATAAATAAGTTATGTTACATGTCTTGAAGTATTTTAAAAGTTAAGTTAGAAGGATCTATTTAGTTTGCAAACAAGTTTGAAAACATTCAAACTATGTTCTTGTTGTTAAACTTGTATACCACAAAATATGATAGCTATATATATATGAATCGAATAAGGTTATGAACATAGATTCTACCTCAAGTTCCTTGGATAAGTTTGCTGTAAAAGAGGAGTAAGAAGCTAGAATCAAAAGGGTGATAGAAGTGGATGAAAGATTGGAAGTAAGTTGGTGTTCTTGGAGGGTTTTCTTGAAGTGTTTTTGTATGGTTTTCTTATGGTGTTTTAGTATGGTTTTTGAAGCTAGATCTTCTTGGAAACTTTGCTGAATTGATTAAGGGTTTTAAGGCTATGGAAGAGTGTGTGTTTTGCTAAGAGATTTGAAGTTGAAATGAACTAAAATGATGATACATATAGATAAAAAAAAACGTGACCATGGGGGTCCTCATGGACAAAATTTCAAGTTATAATTTTATGTATCTAGTCCTAATTGCTTCCAAGTTCAATTACCTAGCCCTCATGGCATGAATAATGGCTGGTTAGGTGGTGATTTTGATGTGTATTTACTATTAGTAAATACGTATAGGAGCTTGGTATGATACGAGTACAATACTCTAGGTATACGTATAGAAATTTTGTGAAAAATGGAATGAGGATTCAAATATAGCTATCTTTTGTGAATACACTTATATGGTTTTATGTATTTAAGTCTTTAAAAGTGATTAAATACATTACTTATACAATATATGTATAAACATTATATGTCTTAAGTATTTATGTCAAATAACGTTACGTATAGTTATCGTTTTGAAAACTTAAGTTAGTAGTTTCAAAATACACATATAACTTGTTGTTATTAATACAAAATGAGATATTAAAACATTTATTAATCATGTTAAATATGTATATATACATTTATATACACAACGTATAATTATCATATATTGTATAGTTCGTGATATCATCGGTCAAACTAGACGGTCAAACGTTGTGTAAAACTCTTTTCGGAAATATAAGTCTCGACAATTTGGATTGCTTATCATGTTGGCAAGGTTTAATTTATGTAAATATTAATCTTATAAGTATAGTATGATCGAAAAAGTGCGGGTCGTTACATTACCTCCCCGTTAAATAAATTTCGTCCCGAAATTTTAAAATTGTACCTATTTTGCGTTATCGAGAAACAAGTGTGGATACTTTTGTTTCATTTGATCCTCTCGTTCCCACGTAAACTCGGGACCTTTTCTAGCATTCCAACGAACCTTAACAATCGGTATATTGCTCTGTTTGAGCTGTTTAACTTCACGGTCCATGATTTCGATTGGTTCTTCGACGAATTGTAGTTTCTCGTCGACATGGATTTCTTCAAGAGGAATGGTGAGGTCTTCCTTTGCAAGACACTTCTTCAGGTTTGAGACGTGAAAGGTATTATGTACTCCAGCGAGTTGTTGCGGTAACTCGAGTCGATAAGCTACCGGTCCAATGCGTTCGATGATCTTGAACGGGCCTACGTACCTTGGGTTCAGTTTACCCCTTTTGCCGAAACGTATTACACCTTTCCAAGGTGACACCTTTAGCATAACCATGTCCCCGACCTGAAACTCTAATGGTTTCCTTCGAACATCGGCGTAGCTCTTTTGGCGACTGCGGGCTGTTTTTAATCTCTCCTTGATTTGCACTATCTTCTCAGTCGTTTCATGTATGATCTCGGGACCAGTTAATTGTCGATCTCCTACTTCATTCCAACAGATAGGAGATCTACACTTCCTTCCATACAATGCTTCGAATGGCGCAGCTCCAATGCTCGCATGATAACTATTATTATACGAGAATTCTGCTAACGGTAGATATTTATCCCATCCGTTTCCAAAATCGATCACACATGCCCTGAGCATGTCTTCGAGAGTCTGAATCGTTCTCTCACTCTGTCCATCGGTTTGTGGATGATATGCGGTACTCATATCCAACCGAGTTCCTAGTGCCTCCTGTAGTGATTGCCAAAACTTTGAGGTAAATCTACTATCACGATCGGATATAATGGAAATAGGTATTCCATGCCTTGAAACAACTTCCTTTATATACAATCGTAATAGTTTCTCCATTCTATCCGTTTCCTTTATAGGCAAGAAATGTGCAGACTTGGTGAGACGATCAACAATCACCCAAATGGTGTCGTATCCCCAGGCAGTCTTTGGTAACTTCGTGATGAAATCCATGGTAATACCATCCCATTTCCATTCTGGGATTTCTGGTTGTTGAAGTAACCCTGACGGCTTCTGGTGTTCTGCTTTGACTTTGGAACAAGTTAAACATTCCCCAACATATGTTGCAACGTCTGTCTTCAAATTAGGCCACCACTAATGCGTCTTAAGATCTTGATACATCTTTCCAACTCCAGGATGTATCGAGTATCTTGTCTTATGTGCCTCGTTCAATATTAACTTCCTTAATCCACCCAACTTCGGTACCCAAATACGATTTGCAAAATATCGAATTCCATCTTCCCGTATAACGAGTTGCTTCTCATACTTCTTCATTATTTCATTCTTTATGTTTTCTTTATTGAGTGCTTCTTGTTGAACTTCTTTGATTTGTGAGTTGAGATTCATGCGAATTTTTATGTTCATCGCTCGTACTCGAATTGGTTCTCGTTCCTTTCTGCTTAAAGCATCGGCCACCACGTTCGCCTTTCCGGGATGATAACGAATTTCACAATCATAGTCGTTTATTAACTCGACCCACCTACGTTGCCTCATGTTCAATTGTTTCTGATCAAAAATATGTTGAAGGCTTTTATGATCAGTAAACACAGTGAATTTAACCCCATACAAGTAGTGTCTCCACATCTTCAATGCAAACACGACTGCTCCCAATTCTAGATCATGCGTCGTATAATTTCGCTCGTGAATCTTCAATTGTCGGGATGCAAATGCAATAACTTTCTTCCGTTGCATAAGAACACAACCAAAACCTTGTCGCGAAGCGTCACAATATATTTCAAAATCATCGTTCCCTTCAGGTAACGATAAAATAGGCGCCGTAGTTAACTTCTTCTTCAGTAATTGAAATGCGTTCTCCTGCTCCGAGGTCCATTCGTATTTCTTCCCTTTTTGTGTTAATGCTGTCAACGGCTTAGCTATTCGGGAAAAATCTTGAATAAACCTTCTATAATAACCGGCTAAACCCAAAAATTGGCGTATCTGTGTTGGTGTCTTAGGAGTCTCCCATTTTTCAATAGCTTCAGTTTTTGCTGGATCAACCTGAATTCCTTTGCTATTAACAACGTGACCAAGAAATTGCACTTCTTTCAACCAGAAAGCACACTTAGAAAATTTAGCGTATAGCTGTTCTTTTCTCAACAACTCTAATATCAACCTTAAATGCTGCTCATGCTCTTGCTCACTCTTGGAATAGATAAGAATATCATCAATGAAAACGATAACAAACTTATCCAAATACGGACTACAAACTCGATTCATGAGGTCCATGAATACAGCTGGCGCATTTGTCAACCCAAACGGCATGACCAAAAATTCGTAATGACCATAACGTGTTCGAAAAGCAGTTTTCGGAATGTCCTCTTCTTTGACACGTAGTTGATGATAGCCCGATCTTAGGTCGATTTTCGAATAAACACATGATCCCTGGAGTTGATCAAATAAGTCGTCAATTCTCGGTAGTGGATACCGATTTTTGATAGTTAACTTATTTAATTCACGATAATCTATGCACATCCTAAAAGATCCATCTTTCTTTTTAACAAATAGAATCGGAGCTCCCCACGGTGAAGTACTCGGTCGTATGAATCCACGGTCCAGTAATTCTTTTAACTGACTTTGAAGTTCTTTTAATTCGGACGGTGCAAGTCTATATGGAGCACGAGCCACTGGTGTAGCTCCTGGTACTAAATCTATTTGAAATTCTACCGATCTAAATGGAGGTAATCCCGGCAATTCTTCCGGAAAAACTTCAGGAAAATCTCTTGCCACAGGCACGTCGTTGATACACTTTTCTTTCTTTTCAACTTTATTAACATGTGCTAGAATAGCATAACATCCTTTTTTTAAACACTTCTTGGCTTTCAAACAGCTAATGAGTTTTAGCTTTGAATTACCCTTCTCTCCATAAATCATCACCGGTATTTTATCCTTACCAGGAATACGAATTGCCTTCTTGGCACAAACAACTTCCGCTCCTATTTTGGACATCCAGTCCATGCCGACTATTACATCAAAACCTCCTAATTCTACGGGTATTAAGTCGATTTTAAACGTTTCTCCGGCTAGATTTATTTCACAATCACGACAAATTTTATCGGCTTTAATTAGCTTACCATTAGCTAACTCAATCAAGTACTTAGCATCTAGAGGTAATGATGAACAATTCAATTTAGTGTAAAAATTTATACACACGTAACTTCTATCGGCGCCAGTATCAAATAAAATAGATGCTGATAAGTTATTAATGGTAAACGTACCCGTAACAAGCTCCGGGTCTTCTCGTGCCTCTCTAGCATTAATAACAAACGCTCTTCCACGTGCAGGTCCACCATTCTGATTCGGGCACTGGCTCTTATAGTGACCTTGTTTTCCACACCCAAAACAAGTAATGTTAGCCAAAGCAGTTCTATTTGCGTTGGTGGCAGGAGTCTTGCTACCGTTTGCATTTGTAACGAGAGCCTTACAATCTTCAGCAAGATGTCCCTGTCTATTGCATTTAGTGCACAACACACTACAGTAACCAAAATGATGTTTGTGACAACGGTTGCATAAAGGACTTTGTCCTTTGTAACCAAAGCCTGAACCGCTACCCGCACCTTTCGTGGTTTCTTGTTTCTTATAAGGTTGTTGTTGGTTACCTCGATCATAACCTCCATTCCACTTTTTCTTGTTCCCCAATACCTTCACCTCAGTATTGAATGCTTTCTTGTCCAAAATGACCTGATCCATTAGCTCGTTCGCCATGGTTATAGCTTCATGAATTGTTTTAGGTTTCGATGCTGTAACGTTTGCCTTGACCTTTTTGGGCAAACCACCTTTGTACATTTCAATCTTCCGTGCTTCGGTTGGAACCAATTCAGGACATAGTAAAACCAATTCCATGAATCGCTGATTGTAGTTGGTGATTTCAGTACCAACCACCTTCAAACTTCGTAACTCATCTTCTAACTTAATAACCTCATTCCTTGGACAATACTCGGTGATTATCATTGCTTTGAATTCTTCCCATGGAGTATCATAAGCTACATCTCCTCCTACCGCCTTCACATAATTCTTCCACCATGTGAGTGCACTATCTTGTAAAGTGCACGATGCAAACTTGGTCATGTCTTTTTCATCACAACCACTGATTTTAAACACAGTCTCCATTTTTTCTATCCATCGGGTTAAACCGATAGGTCCTTCCGTTCCGCTGAATGATGATGGCTTGCAAGCTTGAAACGTCTTGTAGGAGCATCCTACACGAGGATTTGGGTTAACTGCAGCAGCTCTTGCAGCTTCGACCCATAGCATTCTATCGTTCACTCGCTGGTTGATGAGTTCCTCGAGTTCTTGTTCCGTCATTCGATTCAATCGCGCCATTTCCTAATGAAAGAAAATAATTATTCACATGGAATATTATAGATGTAGTGTGTATTTATAGTACATTTATAGCTTGTTAATAATATGAACCAGGTATTATTATAAAAGCCTTTTCTTCTTATTAGCGTTTTATAATTATATCTTGGGTAGTACCTACCCGTTAATGTTCATACTTAATAGCTTAGTACAGAATCAATTACTACAATCTAAATAATACTTAACCATGGAAAATTATTGCATTTCATACTTCGCTATTTTACATATGCTTATCTTACATCAAACTTTAAGCAAACCACACTAATAATATTATACAAAACATTATATGATTCCATGGCTTAATACGGCAGTGCATCGTTCGGTCTATTTTCTAGGGCGTTTAGTTCCAATGAATGGCCTAACGCTTATCCTAGCTGTCTGCCTACGTTTTGGCTGAGGAGCCGAAGAACTAGATGCGGGGATAGCACTAATAGGAATAGCGGGAATAGGGGTGATAGTGTTGAGTGGAATTGGTGCTACGTCATTCTCACTAAGTTCGGGATTTGAATTTTCTAATTCATTCGCTTTTCGTTTCTTTCCTTGATCGAATTTTTCTTTCGTAATTTCTAGTATTTCTTCCTCGGGTTCACTTTCTTCTTCGGGTTCACTTTCCTCTTCGGGTTCACTTTCCTCCTCGGGTTCACTTTCCGATATTTCTATAGTTGGTTCATCCGGAAATTGTGAGTCTTCCCCTAAAATACCACTTTCGTCATCGGATATGTTAATGACTGAAACACAATCTGAAGGTTCTGATTCGGAGTCGCTGAATGTGATAATAAGTTTCGAGCCCGACATCTATCACACAACAACTAACCCATTAGTACTACATAATATTTACATATAAATTTTAACCAACAGTGATAAGCAATGGTTTTTTTTTTTTTAAATCAGACCCGGTCAAAGTCCAGACTTTACTAATGTATCCTAACGACTTCTCGGTTAGACACACTAATGCAAACCTGGTTCGCTAAGACCAACGCTCTGATACCACATGTCATAACCCGTCCTTAACCATAAGAACGCGTTAGATAACGTATGATTTCATTGCGAGGTATTGACCTCTATATGAGACATTTTTGAAAGAAAACTGCATATATTATACATTACAAACCATAACCATTATTTTTGTTACAAGCTTAAGACAATAAAAAGAAGATTAACGTTTAGCGATAATCTTCGACTTACAAACTTTACAAATGATGACAACAACATGGTTTCTAGCATATTTTACAATACAACATCTCGGATATGCAGTTTTATTTTTGACACAAACATGCGTACGCAAGATCCTGGTTAGATCCAACATGATGCAGCGGAAGCTTTAGAAATCACCTGAGAATAGACATGTTTTAAAAAGGTCAACATAAAGTTGGTGAGATATAGGTTTAATGCCGGCAGCAATATATATATAGACCACAAGATTTCGTATATAAACAGTTTAATAAAAGTATTCTAAGTGGTTGAGCACTTGGTAACCATACTTAACATTTTCACGTCGCATATTCCCTTTAATATGAAATCTTACTACACCGTACCAAGTGTAGTCACAAAACGAAGTACTGTGCAACCGTTGAATACTGGTCGTCCAGTCCGGTTGGGGTTGTCAGGCCCGATAGATCTATCAACAGGATTCGCGTTTACAATACCGCTGTAAATATTAGTTACCAAGCTACAGGGAAGTATGCCAGTGGTACAACTCAACGTAGAACATATTTTTCAGTTACTTGTGTCCATATCGTAAAACATAAAATACATGTATTCTCATCCCGAAATATTTAGAGTTTAAAAGTGGGACTATATACTCACTCTTGTCTTGATGATATATATACTCGGTCTTCCGGTTGATATCACGAACCTATCCATATATAATATATCAATATGTTTTCATTTTAAAACAAACGTTATATATATATATACTTGTTATACTTTTAATATTTTGAATATTTCCTTAGTCCGTAGTTAGCAGTTCGTTGTTAGTAATTCAATTTTAATGGTTCATTTTTAGATGTTTAATATACCCGCAATGAAATAAATAAAACCCCCAACGAAATAAATAAAACCCCATCGTATATGTATTGGTCGAGATTAATCTTGACCCATGGTACCGGTGTTGTCAAATGACGTGTTGCGTACATAAAGTACCGGTGTTGTCAAATGACGTGTTGCGTACAATCATGGGATCTTATGATTAATCTTCTCGTGTTGTTTACGGGTGATCCTGAACCATATAAAATTGAATTATAAGTACATATATATAAAATATCATGTTATCTTAGAAGTATGTGATTTTATGTAAATTTTTCCAATGAATCCCGAAGTCATTTAAGTCTTGGATAACCAATTTTGTTTCGGTCATAGTTTCTTCGTTACAAGTCCGTTTTCGTTGATTCAAATTGCCATATTCTTGGATCGAGTTCTTCTTTAAGACTATGAACTGTAAATACCTTGGTTTGTATTCAAAATCATACGGCATAAGTGAAAGTTTAGTGAAACATATGAAGTTAAACATTTTGTTACAACAAAATCATTTAATGACCATTTTTCCAAAAATACTTATACTTTGAAAAACCAAGTTTTACCTTGTTAAATTAACATATAAATAAGTTATGTTACATGTCTTGAAGTATTTTAAAAGTTAAGTTAGAAGGATCTATTTAGTTTGCAAACAAGTTTGAAAACATTCAAACTATGTTCTTGTTGTTAAACTTGTATACCACAAAATATGATAGCTATATATATATGAATCGAATAAGGTTATGAACATAGATTCTACCTCAAGTTCCTTGGATAAGTTTGCTGTAAAAGAGGAGTAAGAAGCTAGAATCAAAAGGGTGATAGAAGTGGATGAAAGATTGGAAGTAAGTTGGTGTTCTTGGAGGGTTTTCTTGAAGTGTTTTTGTATGGTTTTCTTATGGTGTTTTAGTATGGTTATTGAAGCTAGATCTTCTTGGAAACTTTGCTGAATTGATTAAGGGTTTTAAGGCTATGGAAGAGTGTGTGTTTTGCTAAGAGATTTGAAGTTGAAATGAACTAAAATGATGATACATATAGATAAAAAAAAATGTGACCATGGGGGTCCTCATGGACAAAATTTCAAGTTATAATTTTATGTATCTAGTCCTAATTGCTTCCAAGTTCAATTACCTAGCCCTCATGGCATGAATAATGGCTGGTTAGGTGGTGATTTTGATGTGTATTTACTATTAGTAAATACGTATAGGAGCTTGGTATGATACGAGTACAATACTCTAGGTATACGTATAGAAATTTTGTGAAAAATGGAATGAGGATTCAAATATAGCTATCTTTTGTGAATACACTTATATGGTTTTATGTATTTAAGTCTTTAAAAGTGATTAAATACATTACTTATACAATATATGTATAAACATTATATGTCTTAAGTATTTATGTCAAATAACGTTACGTATAGTTATCGTTTTGAAAACTTAAGTTAGTAGTTTCAAAATACACATATAACTTGTTGTTATTAATACAAAATGAGATATTAAAACATTTATTAATCATGTTAAATATGTATATATACATTTATATACACAACGTATAATTATCATATATTGTATAGTTCGTGATATCATCGGTCAAACTAGACGGTCAAACGTTGTGTAAAACTCTTTTCGGAAATATAAGTCTCGACAATTTGGATTGCTTATCATGTTGGCAAGGTTTAATTTATGTAAATATTAATCTTATAAGTATAGTATGATCGAAAAAGTGCGGGTCGTTACAAGTTCTCATCGTCAAAACACAAAATCTTCCTTATCACAGTCTTAGAGACAATGATCTCATACCCTTGAACGGTCTTGACTATCTTAGTCTCATCTTTCGATACATCAAGTGCCGCATTTCTCCATAATTCTCTTTGATGACAGTAGTAAGTTGTGCAATGAGTAGAAATAGCAGTATGTATCCTTGATCTCTGAAGAAAAGCTACAATCTCCTTAAAATGATCACCCCTCTCGAGAATAGTGTCATAGAGAGCGACTTGATTGTTCAGCTTACCCTTCTCTAGGATAATATCTTGTTGAGCAGGTGGGTTAACGGGATTAACTTGAGCATTTACTTGCTCCCCCTGAGCTTCTTGGTTAACAAATGGAACATTGACTTGTTGTTCTACCATTGATGATTTCTTAACAAACTGAAATAACAATAGAAATGTTAGAAATACAACCCACATATCATAAAACATCAAAGCATTTGCATCAAAGTGTCATAAACTTGTTAATAGGACAAACCGTGCGAGTGATACTGTCACACGTGCGGCTGAGGGATCAGACATGCGAGTAACATAGTCACTCGTGCCACTGTTGACACGTTTGAGTAGTAACATGGTTTCAGACAAGGTACACGGTTGAGGCAACATTTATAAGCGAGTGAGTCAACTATGTGGTAACTCGTGCGGTTAATCACACGTGTCAGCTCTGTTAAACGAGTGAGCAGCCAAAAGAAATCAAACGAGTGGGCTCAAGGTTCACACGGTTGATCATCAACCGCGTACTGACTCATGAGAGTCATGTCTCACGCGTGCGAGTGATGTCACTTGTGCATGTCTGATGAAACCGTTATTAAATGCATTATTTAAATCACTTAGATTACATGTTTGATCGTTTTAGGAGCTGATTTCCATCACAATAGCAAGTGTAGGTTCCGATTAACACAAAATAATAACAAATAACGATCAATACACACTTCAATTTGACAAAATTCAACTTATAAACCCTTAGGGTTTTGATACATTCAAACAATAAATTAACATACTAAAACTTGAGGAAATTATACCTAGATGATGGCGCTGTGGTCGGCTTAATGTGCTTAACAAATGCTGCGGTGGAAAACTGAATTGGTGATGATCGATTTTAGAGAGAAAAAGTGGAGTAGGTGCACAAGTGTGAGCTCATGTGCTCAGCATCCCCTATTTATACTCTCGTGATCAACCGTACGGTTGATCACATGATTCATCATCAACCGCGCGTCTCACATAATCACTCGTGCGTGTGACCTAGATGTCTTAGGACAATTCTAGAACAGGGTCATCCGTACGGTTAACCTCACACGTGTGGTTACTCGTACGGTTCACACATCAGTCGTGCGAGTGAGCCACTTAGGCAATTTCAAATTTTCAAATTTTCACTAACTTAGGATTTCGACTCGTTTAGAAATCTTAGAGCTAACTAGCACTTTCAATTTGAGTCATAAATCACTAATCCATCAAGAAATGATCATTAACACTTACGTATATCAAAAATCTTAACCACAACAAGGTTATTACTCTAAACATTATGGTTCACATGAGTAAGTCCTACATTGTAATGTCATCTTAAGTTCACTATTACCTTAAATCATTAAAATCCTTCAAATAATCACTAGCTCTACAAACTTCTATCTTGTGGATTTGGTTGCCAAAAATATCTTGATCTCGACAAGGTTCTTTCAGATGTTATTGTGCATTCAGAGGATAATCAGAAAACAAAAGAACGAATGAAATCTTTATAAATTTTCTGAGATATAATGTCATGCAACTAAAAATATGCAAATAAAAGACATTCTACCATGAAGTGCAACAACATGCAAAACCAAAATCTTTTTGTTGTTTTTACAGTTTTCAATGCAAGCTATTTAATAAACAGATAAGCAAGGTATACAAATCCACATTCTTTTTGTGAGCAAGATGATTAATAATTTAAAAATGGATCAGAACTGACATATTGAATCAACTTCTGTTGTTCATTCGTAATTATCCAGTCTATGTCTATTATCATGCAATTACTGATATCAATCCTCATTAAACATGAACATATTCTTTCGGGACACTTCGACAATCATGTTGGCATTAATTACTTGAACACTATAAAGCAGTGATTTTTTAGATCACGCTAAGTTCATTGATCCTTGATTCTTTCATCACTTATGATTGTGCATTTTTATTAGGTTGTCAATTCATTACGCGTATCTTTCCATTATCTCTTTCCGTGTACTTCATTCAAATTGAACAGGATGGTTCTCACGGCATTTTAAATAACCCTTTCAGCCTTTGGCTTCTACCAATGTGTTGACAATCTTCAATCTAGTTGGTTTGGCAGATCTTGGGATATATTGGATTATCCTAATAGGTGCATTATTTACCGCGGGGATTGGTCTACAGTTAAAGCAGACTTGCCTGATGACCAGTCGTCACACAAAATAAATCTCAAGGACCTTAACTTCTTTATGTTCAAGTTGACATGGAAAAAGGAATCAAAAGTTAAACTTTCATATATATGTTATTTAGAGTATATCTAGGTAAGTATCTTTCCAACTTACAGTCTTAATAGGTATAACTCTATATTGCAGACGACAAGAATCTTGATAGTTTAGTGTGAACGTCATGATTAAACAATTCAAGCTGCGCGGGGGCGTCACACTAAGAATGATCTGAGTTCTTTATGAGCACATCATGAATCAGCATTCTTCATACTTTCAGGACTTTGCCATCTTGATACGCCAATTATTTTTGACTTTGATTTTCTTTTGATATTTCTTTTTCAGCATATCACTATCTTTTGATATATTGATTTTGAACGCCATCATAAATGGATTTTCCATTGTTATGCATGAACTCTTGTTTATTTTTTGTGTGCTCAGATCACTCGAAGGTGTTCTCCCTTAAATGTTTGAACGGTCCGCAATAAGGAGTTATACTTTTCAACCTTAAGCGAGGAGGGACACTTACTTCGACATAAACTAATTTTCTCTGATATTTTCGGGGTTTAGTTTCGATTATAAAGTCTTAGGCCCTTGACAACGTGGTATGCACCAGCCAAACAGATAATCCTCAACCTTAAATCCACCCCCAACCTTTTCTAGTGATTATCAATTATGATAGGGGATTCCCACAATCGACTGTTGAGTTCCTCAACAATTATAATTAGATACAGTTTCGGAGATAATTAGGTGACTACCTTCAAACGCTACAGATCGATCATGACTTCTGAATCTTAGATGATCGTTATTCTTATTACGATTGTCTAATCCCAAGAATTCATAAGTCACATCTATCAGTACATCACACAACAGATAGATATAAACATTCAAATCAGTCCTTACTAATCAAATATATCAATTCTCATTACAGTAATTTCTTCATATCCCACATATTAATCAAAACAAGCTCATTTTCGGAATTTTTTTTTAACTTTTTAGGGTTTTCTGATGAGGCATTTTACACTTTTTAGATATTTTCTGTTGAAACATATACTCCCCCTAAAATACTAAAACATAAAATATTTTTGTCTTTTAGCATTTTAACAAAAGAAACAGAAAATAACTACAGACTAGCATGCAAACATGAAAGAAATCATGCATAGAAATGCAGACAGGAAGCAAAAATATGCAATACAGATAATAAGAAACTAAAATCTATATGTCATGCATCCTACATGCAAAGTCTAAAAGTTTGATTAACCCTCACAATCAACAATCCGAAATTACTTTGTCCCGATCAACAATGCCATTCATCTCTAAAAGTAGCAAGAACCTAGGTTTATCGAAAGCCTTAGTGAAAAGGTAAGCCCTCTGATCCTTAGTACCTATTCTCTTAACTTCAATTATCTTTTTCTCATGGCAATCTCTAAGAAAATGATATTTAACACCTATGTGTTTAGTCTTAGAATGTTGCACAGGATTCTTAGTAATTGCAATAGCAGCAGTATTATCAATATAAAGAGGAGAGAAAGAGATTCTTAGTCCATAATCGCGAAGTTGTTGTTGAATCCAAACAACTTGTGAATAGTAACTAGTAGCAGCGATATATTCAGCTTCACAAGTGGAAAGCGCAACTGCAGTTTGTTTCTTACATTGGCAGGTCACCAGCCTTTCACCTAAAAATTGACATCCTCCTGATGTAGATTTTTTGTTAATTTTGCAACCTACATAGTCTGAATCACTATATGCTACAAGATCAAACTTGTCTTCGTTCAAATACCAGATGCCGGGATTTGGAGAATGTAACAGATAACGAAGAATTCTTTTAGCAGCTGTAAGATGAACTGTATTCAGATTAACTTGATAACGAGCACACAGACATGTTGCGAACATAATATCCGGCCTAGATGCAGTGAGATACATGAGCGATCCGATTATTACTCGATAGTATGTAGGATCAACAGGCTCCCCATTACTGTCTAACGAAATACCATGATTCACAGCTAGCGGGGTTGACACGGGACGTTCTTGAGTCATACTAAAACATTCGAGTATATCATTTACATACTTTGCTTGATGAAGAAAAATTCCATTATCAGTCTGTTCGACTTGCAAACCAATAAAGTAGTGTAAGAGACCCAATTTGCTCATTTCAAATTCATCCTTCATAACCTGCTTGAACTCATCGACGAGTTCCTGCTTAGTAGAACTAAAAATAATGTCGTCTACATAGATCTGGACCAAAATAATATCATCATCTTTAACCTTCGTAAACAGAGTACAATCTACCGTGCCCATTTGATAACCTTTTTCAATCAGATAACTTGAAAAATGTCCATACCAAGCTCTCGGGGCTTGATGTAAACCATATAGGGCTCTTCGTAAATGGTAAACTTTGTCAGGATGAAGATGATCTTCAAAACCCGGTGGTTGACTGACATATACTCTTTCATTTAGCTTCCATAAAAAAATGCACTCTTGACATCCATTTGAAACACTTTGAACTTCATAAATGAAGCAAAAGTCAAGAAAATGCGAATAGCTTCCAATCTGGCAACAGGAGCAAAAACTTCATCATAATCGAATTCAGGATCTTGTTGATAACCTTTAGCAACTAATCTTGCTTTGTTACGGATAACATTTCCATCTTCGTCAAACTTGCACTTCCAAACCCATTTGAGATCAATTACTTTAGCACCATGTGGCTTAGTAACTAGCTTCCAAATATCTAAACGATGGAATTGCTGAATCTCTTCTTGCATAGCCATAACCCAATCAGCATGTTTCAAGGCTTCTTTTGTTGTCTTTGGCTCTATTCTAGAAATATGACATGAGTACTCGTAGTATGCAGCAACAGCTGCCATATGAGTATCAACTTGACCATCAAACTGAACTTTCCTTCTTGTTCTAACACATGCATTTGGATCTCCAATAATATTCTCTCTAGGATGAGCAGCTGTAGTTCTAGGAACTAGTTATGCGGGAACAGGTATCTCAGGTTGTGCGGGAATTGATTATCAGAACTCTCACTTGAAATATCAGATCCACATGTATCGTAAACTGGATCAATGTCTTGATCTGAATCTTGAACTGGTTCATCAACAGTGGGTAATGGAGTTGGAGTTGGAGTAGGTGCAGATACTTCTGGTTCATTCTGTAAATCAAACAGCATTTGTAACTCAACTTCATTCTTCGTCTGATCTGCAGCAAGATTGAATTAGTCAATTAGCTCATCATAGTTATAAATCTAAGGATGACTCTTCGAAGCATTCTTCATATGATTCCTCTGGACATAAACTTCAGACCATTCTTCAACACATCTTGTCTCATTGTTGAAAACTCGCTTATTAGGAGAAGTATACCCAAGAAATACTCCAGTAACCACTTTTGAATCAAACTTACTTCCTGGTTTTCTTTTCAAGATGGTACACGGTGCACCAAATGATTCTAGATGCATCAAAGATAGGTTCTCCTATGCAATAGCTCATAGCAAGTTTTACCCAGTCGTTTAACAATCAGAACTCGATTCATAGTGTAACACGCATTTGCAACAGCTTCACTCCAAAAATGAACAGGTAACGATGAATCTGCTAGCATTGTTCTAGCTGTCTTGATCAATAATCTATTCTTTTTTTCAGCAACACCATTCATCTGAGGAGCGTATGCAGAACTGAACTGCATATTGATACCTTTTTCAATACAGAAACCTGCAAGATACTGATTCTTGAATTCTGTACCATTGTCCAATGAATCTTTCTAACCTTTAGATTGAAACCTGTTTCTAATCGATTGATTAGCACTTTCAAGTTTTCAAAAGTATCGGACTTCTCTTTCAAAAACATTACCCAAGAAAATCTTGAATAATCATCAGTTACTACTAGACAATACTTACTTCCATCAATGCTTTCAAAACGAATTGGATCGAAAAGATCCATATGTAATAATTCAAGTGGAGCAGAGATTGGATTATACTTCACCAGCTTATGAGCTTTCTTGCTCTGCTTACCCTTCTTACACGGAACACATGTTCTTGGAATCTGAAAAGATCGAATATCAACACCTTATACAAGATTGTTGTGGACAAGGTGATTCATTTTCCAAAAACTTAAATGACCCATGCATTTGTACCATGTAATAGAATCTTGTTCAGTCACTTTAGAAACAAAAGCTTGATGATGTTCAGCATTTGAAGTAGCAACATTCATATCTAGCATGTATAAGTCGGCTTTTCTAGGAGCCTTCGTCAAAATTATTTCTGGAGGAATCACAAACTCTGGCTTCAAAATGTAGCTGAATTCGTCATCAAATGCTACATTGAAAGATTTTTCACATATTTGTGAAACCAACAACAAATTATTTGCAAGCTCTTGACAATAGTTCACTTTGTCGAAACTAACTTTTTCATTCTTCAATAAACCTTGAGCTGAAATGTGACCTCCTTTATCTCCAGCAAATGCTACATAACCTCCCTTAATTGGGTTTACATCCGAAAGAAGAGATAGCTATCCAGTCATATGTCTCGAATCGCCGCTATCCACTATCCAGGTGTTGTTTACAGGTACCCTGGTTCCCTGCACATCACATTAAGAGAATTAATTGATAATGGGAACCCATACCCTGACGGCAGTAGGTTGTCCATTAACACCCATACCTTGAAATTCCATCCATTTCCCGTTTGAGTCCGGTGGAATCTCATCATTAGAAACCGTAAACTTAGACAGTTTAGAAGTAGCAATATTGCTCTTCTGGTTTTTCACATTTTCCTCATTTTCAGAGCGATTCACTCGTGGTCTGATACAAGAAAAGTATTTTCGATGACTAACTTTTTTCGAAGGTGATCGTGCCTTTGGTTCAAAAGCTCTACTATGATTACTTGATTTGGAAACTCTTGCCTCAGTATCCTGTTTAAGATCCTTAATCTTCACATGAGAAATTAACCTATTGAAGTTCTTACTCTTATACTCTCCATAGACAACATTTGTCGTATGATTTTAACACGAACTTCATCATTAACAGGTGAGCCTATTTTATGAGCATAAGATGATCGGTGATCATCATATGTAAGGTAAATATTCTGTCTGGGTGATCTATATCTTCTAGGACAATTAGCAGCAATATGTCCAAAAATAGCACAATTAAAACATTGACGAAACTCCCTATGTCCTCTAAATTCATACACGTTATTAGAGTTTGAAGATGACGGATCTTGTGTTCTTACAAACACAGGAAAATCATTTGTTTTATTTCTTGGAACATGCTTAGGTGTAACAGGAGGAACTGGTCTATTAGCAAATCTAGGCTTTCTTAAAATTTTAACAGGACCTTTCGGTGTTCTAACTCTACTTGTCTTAGAGTTATCTCCTAACACAGTTTTCCTATCTTCCTCATGATCTAGAGCACCTTCAGCGGTATCATCAGAAGTTGTATTCTTAGTTGAGCTACATTTTTTATTCTTTTCAACATAATCTTCATAACTAGGAGGGATAGAATCTTCTGGTCGACCGTCAACTACGTTTGCATTAACAAACGTGTTCTGAAAAGGAGGAGATGTAGACTTATATCCATTGCCCTTGGTGTCATTAAGTTCCACCATTAATGCATTCCATTGCAACGCACTTGCCCAACATTTCATTTTAATTGAAATTGCTCCTAAATCAGCTTTAACGCATTCATTTTCTTTTTTTAGTTCATTAATTGTGTCAACACGTTTAATTAAAGCTTGATTTATGTCAAAGTTATAATATTTAAGATCGTGAAGTTATTTTTTATAAACTTTGATATGCTCTTTCAACTCGTTTTTAACCTTAGTGGTCACATGGTCTGCATGCCATTTTTCTTTCATCTCCGCATATGCATTTGTTAAATTATCTATTGTTATCTTAGATTCAGAGCATTTAACACATTCATTAATAGTAGATGGATCATAAGATACTTGTTGAGCATTATTTGATGAAGAAGTCTCAGCCATAAATGCAAAGTAATTTGTCTTCTTCCCATCATCGAGCTCATCTTCTGATTCTGATGAGTCTTTAAGGAACTCTGATGTATCAGCATCTTTACCCAAATGAATCTGTTCAAGTCTGTCCCAAATATCTTTAGCTCTAGTTAACCCAGAGACCTTCTCAAGATCACTTTTTGATAAGCACATCCTTAGTATTTCTACTACTTGCTTGTTCAATGCTTCAAAATCAGTTTGGTTAACTCAAGTAAGGTCAGCGTTATCTTCAATTTTTGAATCTGAAATTTTGTCTGAATCATCATCTTCTGAATATATCTTCACTCTCAAGATCTGAACCTTCACCCATAAGAACTAATATTTCCAGCTCAACGACAATCATTCTACCCCATTCGTTTAGTTCTTTATCAGCATCAACCAATGTTTCTTCACTTTTATCTGCTTCTTGACTTTCTTCAAACACTGAGGTATCACCATATTTATCCTTCCAAATGTTGAAGTAGTTGTCCTCTGACGATGTTGGTGAAACACTTCCAGACTCAGGTGTACGAGGAACTGAATCACGTACATTCTTGAATTTGTCTTTAACCTGTTTCTGAATCTTCTCTTTTCAAATTGTTCGAGACAATATTTCAGCTCTTTCAGCACGAGAAGTTAGCTTCTCAACTAAATTCTGATCAGTAACACAATCTGCTTCAGATTCAGTAATCTTTGCCATGTTAGCTTTAGGTTGTTGATCATCTACATTCAATTTGATAGACCAATCATCATAGTCTCCATGAATGACAACCAAAGCTTTGTTAGGAGTCTCAGCTATTTCTGGTTCATTTACTTTATCAGTAATGTAGATCTCACGCTTATTAGTTTGACTCTGAGAATTGAAGTTCTGATTCTTGAACGGATTACGATTACCCTGCTTCTTCTGTTTTGTGCACTGTCTTGAAAAATGACCTAATTCTCCACAGTTGTAACAAGTAACAGTATTCATATCAAATCCCAGTTTTGTATCTTTGGTCAGACTGATCGGTTTTCCAGTTCGCTCTTCGTAATCTCTTGCTCTTCTCACAAGATTTGCCATACCCCACATAATATCCATCTTTTCTGCTTCATCTCTATTAAGTTGATGATAATCTTCTGTTGTTAGATAAATGTTACCCACACGACCATCAAGATAACTATCATAAGAATTAACAAGGCTTGATAGTAAAGCTATATCTTCACTAATCTTTTCTTTCCCAACTTTCCTTATGTTTTCAATCTTAAGTGCAGAAAGAACATCTGATGCAGTCGGTGTAGATGACTCTGTAGTATTGGAAGTAGGCTGTGATTGAGTATTAAGAGAACATGGTGAAACTTGTGGTGGATACGGAGGTTGTTGCATAGGTGCACTGCTAACATTCAAACCATACATATTCTGATTGTTCGTAGCAAAAGCTGTTTGAAATGGTGCATGAGCTGGCTTAGGCGGTGTGTACCCATTTGGAAAATACATTTTCGTGTCTTGAACTTTTTAGACCTCTTGACTTTGTTTAACAACTCTAATTCTTCTTCCCGAAGTCTTGCAATAAATGAGTTCACTGTAGCAGTAGCAAGTTCTCCACTGGTTTTCATAGTTAATATGAAACCATTCAAGTCTAAAGGTAATGCTCCAGCTAGACATGTTACTTTGTCTTTCTCTTCAATGGTTACATCATGCTTATGTATTTCAGCTAGCAAATGATGATATCTTTAAACCAATTCTGTAATAGATTTTCCAACTTGCTAGTGAAAACGATCAAACTCAGCTTTCAAATCTAAACCTTTTCTAGTTCTGTAAGATGAATTCCATTCATTAAAAGTACGAAGTGCTTCCCATATCTTGAATGAGTTATCATGACACAGAAATTGATGGAAAATTGGACCATCAAGAGCACTTGTCAAGTTACAGTACATCTTCTTTTCTAAGTTATACTCTTCACGTTCTTCCGAAGGCATATTATGCAACGTAAACAATTCATTTGTAATAGGTGAACGTGGCCATTGAAAGTCGGTTTCAATGTACTTCCAAAGCTTCGTGTCCTGACCATCAGACCAAATCTTAAATCTCGACTTCCAAGTGGAATAGTTATCCATATTCATTAACCTCGAACATTTCGTACCACTTCCGAATTCACTCCCAGCAAGGAGTAATCGTTGAGTCATATTCGTAATACTCTGAACTAATGGTGTAGCTAACGCATAATTGTTTGAATTAAACATCTTGAAAAATTTTACCAAAGGTAAACCATGCGGTTCAGGATATCAATCGTACGTGTGAAAATCTCAACCGTACGTGTCACAACTCAAGCGTACTTGTCACTACTTAATCGTACGTGTCAAAACTCAAACAAAGTCTCAGACGTGCGAGTAAGGATCACCCGTGTGGTTACTCGTACGTGTCACTTTCAACTGCTTCACCACTCGTGTGATCAGACTGTAGTCACTTAACCTAACAAGGTTATACTAAACTGTGCGTGTAAGTTCACCAGTGATGTCAACCGTCTGGTC
The DNA here is from genome assembly GCF_046630445.1 of Rutidosis leptorrhynchoides. NCBI lineage: Eukaryota > Viridiplantae > Streptophyta > Magnoliopsida > Asterales > Asteraceae > Rutidosis > Rutidosis leptorrhynchoides. The sequence goes on along the minus strand of NC_092341.1, from coordinate 83,622,589 downwards.
AACCGCGCGAGTGAGCAAATTTTTTGCCCCACTCGTGTGAGCTGCTGTTCACCCTAATTTACTCAAAAACCCTAGAAATTGATGTTAAACCTTAATTTCTTCTTTCACAAGCTGGATTAGCACTAAACTAACATAAATACACTCTCTAATCACAATTATACACGTAAAAGTGATTCCTTTTTGATCAAAATCACTCTAAAACTCAAAAACCCAAAATAACAAACTCTTTAATCACCAAAAATCACTAGATGATCTTGAAATCACAACCAACGCTCTGATACCAATGATGAAACATGACTAGGAACTTCGAAATCAACAGGTTTAATTCACACAAAGGAAAAATTAGTGAATCAAACCATTCTAGTAAATATTGTGCTTTTTGGGATTAATATAGTCAAACCACAACAATGGATTGTGTGATTAGATTAACACCTAGAGCTATTATTCACCTCTTGAGTAATTTGGGTTGAGAGATAATCGGATAAGGCTACCAGATCTTAGTGATGTGTGTGTAATGAGAGCCTTAACCTAAAATGAAGAAAATAACACTTATATACCCCTGCTGTTGAGTTAACCGTGCGAGTCAGCCGTCACTCGTACGAGTGAGCTGCCTCAGTGTTAGGACCCCGAAGTTGTATAGTGGTAATTTGAAATAAGCTTTGAATGATGGTTCCTTAGAAGAGGGCTATATAAGGAACCTAAGTAGTCCTAATTAGATAGCCATTGCATTGTAACTGAGTTCTAGAAGCTGTGGAATGTAAATCTTGTTGATTCTCTCTCATACTGAATCTCCTGCACACTTACGGAATCTCATTCTAACTTGTATTTTCTTCTAAACTCAACATGATCTGACCTATCATTTGGTATCAGAGCTTCCAGGGAGTGATATTACATCACTAGATCGATCCAGAGATTGAAGATTACCGAATCTGAGCACTCTCGGTATATTAAATCATAATCGGTATAATCGAATCTGATAATCTGACGTTCAGATTCCTGTGATAAGTTCAGCGAAGGTGTATTAGGTTGATTAGAAAGAGTTTCAATCATCATTACAGCTTTTTAACATCAATTATGGAGAATCAAGTTGAGTTTTAGAGTTCGTGGCTAAAACTCTTAGTATTTATCAATTACAGGTTGATTCTATAGTTAAGTAAAGATTTAAGGTTTCAATTGTGATTGTAAGGTGTTTAATCACATTTCTGACGGTTTAATTTCATCAATTCTTCAAGTTTTGAAGATTTGATACACATTTGGTATCGTAACTGCCATACCGAATCTGCTTCAAAGCTATTAATTATCAATCAGTGTTGCAGATTGTGGTATGTTTTTGATTCTATCACATTCGGTTTGGTCATACGTTGCTAATTGGTGTGATTTGAGAAAGGATTCGTTTGAATTCTAAGTTTTCATATTTAGACTCGGTATTGTCAACTGCTACAGTTGATATTCGGTATCCTATACATTCGGTATCTTTGATATTTTTTGTCATACTAACTTGTTTCCTTGTGCAGCAAGGTTACAGAATCTAATTCAATTGAATTGAATTGTATTTGAATTCAAATTCATACAGAATCTGACTACCGAGTCAGATACCGAATCAGGATCTCGGTATCACTTAATTCATTGGTTTTAAGTGTTCTCAGGCTACAAGTCTTGTGGTTACTGAATCTATACTGAATCTGGGTATGTTACTTGTATTTTTGATCAGTTTCTGATACAGAATATGGTTTACTGAATCTACTATCGTACAGAATCTGTACCGAATCTGCTACAGTACCGAATCAGTTACCGAATCTGACATTTGTGTTAGATTGTTGTGTTTTTTCATCTTAGATTTGAGTAATACCGAATCTTTACCGAATCTACCTAATTTTCAAAATGTCTACTCAAGATACTTTGATCATTGGATCAGATTCCTGTCCTCTAGTGTTGTTTGATGGCAAGTACACGCAGTGGCTTCACCGTATCACTCAGTAAATAGACTACAAGGGTGAGAAAGCAAAGTACATATGGGATTCTCTGAGATATGGCCCAGTTGTAGATTATCATCCGGATACTGGTATGCCAATTCCAGTCTATGAACTTTCTAGTGATAAACGTGAGAGAGCTCAGGGTGACGTAGAGGCAAAGAACATTGTTATACAAGCTATCCCGTATGAGTTGTTAGAAAATGTTGATAGCAACACAACAGCAAAAAAAATGATATGAGATCAAACGACAGCAAGAAGGTTATGACATGTCAGATGTTACTAAACTAAATAAGGCTCTGGGATTTTATGAAGATTTCAAGCAGGAACCTGATGAACCACTCAAGGATACCTACTGTTGTTTCAATGGTGTTCTAAATGAGTTGAAAAGGTGCAAGGTCATAAAAGTAAATACTGAAGTCAACATTAAATTTCTCAAAAAGCTCAATGTTGATTAGCTTCCTTATGGAAGCATTGTTAGATCTACCAAACAGATTGACAAGTTGACTATTTATGAGCTTGTTGGAGTTCTTATGCATTACCAACTTGAAGTGTGAAAACTTGAAGAAGGAAGGAAAGAGTCATCTCCATGTGATCCACTTGCTCTCATTTCCAAAAAGAAGAGGAAATCATTTACGACTTCCAAAAGCTTGTCCAAGAAAGTGCTTGTTGAAGAATCAACTGATTCTGAAGAGTTGAATCTTTCTAATGTTGATGATTCTCACCTTGCATTAGTCAAGATGGCAGCCATGTTCACAAAAGCCTTGAACAAACACAAGTTCAAAGGCAAATCAAGCAATCAACGCAAGAACTCATCGTCTTCTTCGTACTACAAGAAAGCTGATCACTCAAAACAACAACAACGTGCTGATGATTTCAAGAAGGATGAATCAATCTGTTTCAATTGTGGCAAAGCTGGTCATTACTCTAGTGAGTGCAAGATGCCTAAGAAGAAGGATGCAGCTTACTACAAGAAGAAAATGTTGATGGCTAAGATTGTAGAAACTGGGGGAGAGCTGAAACTGGTTGATGATACTTGGTTTAACTGGACTGATGATTCAGATTTAGAGGTTGAACATGCAAATGTTTACAAGGTGACTAAGCTCATCAATGCTAAGGAAGCAACGGAGAATTCTGACTCAGCATCTGATGATGATGAGGTACAATCATCTGAAATTCTACCCGATTTTATAAAAGTGCAAAATGATATGATGAAGAATTTGGTCTCAATGTCAAAAGAAGTCAAAGGTTTAAAATATGAAAACAAGGTTTTAAAAGATAAAATCAAACTTTTTGAGACCAAACCATCTTCATCTAAATCTCAATCGAAATTGAAAAGATTGACTGTCCAACTCAGCTCCACGGAAACTGAGTTGGAAGATCTTAAAAAATCAATTCATCCGATTAAAGTCGAAAGGACAGATTATCGTCTAAAATCGGAACGACTTGCAGAAAATGTTCAATTTCTAGAAAAAGATCTTTCTGATTTGAAAACTCAACATGAACCCACCCGTTCAAAGCTAAACAAGAAAATTATTCAATTGGAAAACGCCATAATTTAAAAGGACTCTAAAATCTCTTCGTTGTCAAAAGAGTCTTTTCAAATTAAAGCTCAACTTGCTCCATATGAGGAAAAACTCTATCGAACAGATCAATCCAAAGCTATCATGAATATGGAACTTTTAAAATAAACGATTTTCATGAATAGACCAAAAATGATTCATGGTGAAAAGTGGGGGTTGGGTTATGAAGATCCTAAGATCTTAGATAATGCTTCCAAAAAGATTCCAGAATTATATCATTCTAATTACTTTCAAGCTGGTTTACCATCTCATTTTATGCATGCTTCTGATGCTGATTTTGATGATATTATTGTTAATCGCAAATCTAGGAAATACCATCAAATTAGGTTAATGTATGAGAAAATCAATGCTAAAATGGGTAAATCAAATCCTAATTTCTTGAAGGAACTTGTTAAAACTGAAAAGAATATGCAACGTGAAAATTATGTGCCTAAGTGTAGACTGGTTTATATCCCAACACTCGTGCTAGAGAAATACATTTTAATGCTTAAAAATGAAGTGTTTAACAAACCTAGTTCTAGCATTATTGCCATAGATGAGGTGTTTGATGAACCAAATTTTGATGTGAAACCAATTCTACCGGCTTTACCTGCATGTTCTGATAATGTTTTCCATGAAGACCTAGCACATGAACTAACTATCTTCTTTGAGACAGAATCCCTAGGTCAAACTGATTTAGATGTAAAGGTAGAACCTCGAAATGAACCAAATGTTGAAAACGTGATAGATTTTGACACAACAATTAATGAATTTTATGAAAACATACCTGTTGTACGAAACTTGAAACGTATATTAGGTATAGTTGAAAAGGAAAATGTTGATTTGCAACTTAAGTGTCAATCATTAGAACAAATGCTTGCTTTGTGTGATAAATTGCCTCCACTTCCTAAGAAAAAATGTACTTATGATTTTACGGAAGGTGAAGTGCTTGTTTCTACAGAGGAATTATGTCTTGAAATTAAGAGCTTAAAACAAAAAAATAATTCAACTGAAACCGGCTAACACACTTAAGAAATCATCTACTATTGAAACCAATGTGTCTGAATGTGTAGGTGGGATTCATAAAAAGGGGAAGGGAACAACAACATCTACTGATGCAAAACCCATTACTATTCTTAAAAACCTATTACGTTCTCAATTTGGTAAACGTGTTTCAAAAGTTGCACCTTCAACACAATTTGTTGTCAAGAGAGTTCATTCTCAAAATAGTTCTGTGTTAACTGAAAAGATTCCTATGATTCCAACGTCAAATCAATCAAAGGAAAATCTTTTAACGAAATTAGTCAAGTCAACACAACACACGAGTCCAAAACTTGATTTGAGTGAGTATGATGCAAAGGAACGTAAAATCAAATTGGAAATTTTGCAAAATCAATCATCTCATGTGTCAACTGAAAAGTTTGGATGTTTAACTAACAGAGGTGTTTTCGTGTCACAGGTCATAATCCAAATTTGACTTACAAGTCTGAATGGGTTCCTAAGTCCACGACTAAGAAAGTAGCAATCAAACCAAAGAAATCTGCTAGTCGACCTAGGAAATCATCTCATGTTTTTCGATTTTCGTCTGTGAACAAAACATCTACTTGGAATAAGTTGTGTGTTAAGACTTTTGATAACGATGTAAAACTTGATATTGCGTATGATGCTTCATGTAATGTGGTTTTAAATGATGCTTTATTGTCTAAATTGCATGATGCTTTACGTGATTATCTCATTGTTGATGCAAAGTTTATTGTTGGTACTAATCGTAGAGGACCCAAGAAACTTTGGGTACCTAAACTCTAGGAAATTAACGTTTACAGGGATTCGACATCTGTATTTGGTATATCGATTCCTTTTACTCTTTACACATGACGGGCAATAAATCCTTGCTTGTCAATTTCATTGACAAATTCCTAGGAACGGTTACTTTTGGAAATGATGAGATTGCAGCAATAACGGTTTATGAAGATTTTGTGAAAAATGGCATAATAATCAAACGGGTCTTATATGTTGATGGATTGGGGTGCAGTTTATTTAGTGTCAGCCAATTTTGTGACGGAGATTTCAAGGTTTTGTTTGAACGTCGTCAATGCTCGTTGCAATCCACCGATGGAAACGATCTCCTTGTTGGTAAACGTTGTGCTTCACTTTATACTATTGACCTCCATGATGCACCATCACATGGAACCATGTGTTTGGTCACTCGTTCAACAAAGGAAAATTCATGGTTATGGCATCACCGGATGTCTCACCTGAATTACAAGGGTATTAATCGACTCGTCTCTAAAGACTTAGTTGATGGTATTCCAAGCTTTCAATATGATAAGCATCATGTGCGATGTGTAAGCTAAAACGGACTAATCATCCGCTTAAGCAAAACCCCAGTACTTCATCGTCCTTGCAATTATTGCAAATGGACTTATGTGGACCCATGAGGATTTCTAGTCTTGGTGGCCGGAAACATGTGCTTGTCATTGTAGATGATTATACCCGATTTACATGGATTTTCCTTCTACGAACAAAGTTAGAAACCCCCGCCATTATCATTGAGTTCATTAAAAAGACTCAATGCTCTTTTAACAAACATGTTAAGAGTATTCGAACTGATAATGAGACGAAATTTAATGACCTGCTTGATAGTTATTTGAAAGACCAAGTGTGACGACCCGGAAATTTCTGACCAAATTTAAACTTTAATCTTTATATTATTCCGACACGATAAGCAAAGTTTGTTAAGTTAAATCTCAAGAATTTTAAACTGTGTTCATACATTCATTATAACCTCGACCAAATTCCGACGATTCACGAACCGTTATATATAAATAGATATGTATATGTATATATATATATATTATAACTTGAGAATATTAATAAAGATAAAAACGTATAATACTTTACATGAACATATTTGTTTCAATATGATTTTTGACGAAATTAAAAAAAATATATTAAATGATTGAATTATCAGAAACATTGAATTATGATTACAAGTCTCTGTTGAGAGATCCACTATGATTTGAGAAAATCTATTCCTCTTAACGATATTATGAATAATTTGTAAAGCTATTTATAAATAAAAAAAAAGTGTCATTTACGAAAGTTAGACAAAAGTTTGTGGAGAATTGGTTTCCATAATATTCTATTAATCTATTTTCAAACGTACAAAGACGTTTTCAGTTTAAAAAAAACTTTATTATTAAAACGTATATAACTTTTATAAATATCTAGAATCACTTTTGACAACTCATTACTTAACCAGTATAATAAATATAACGATATTTATATTTTATTTCATTAAATATATATAACGATATAAATTAATATTATATATATTTATACGCGTATTATACATACATAGTTTTTATACTTTTACTATACTTTAACTTTGCCATTACATTACTTTTACTTTACTTTAACTTTAATAATTCACTTTAATAATTCATACTTTAATTATTCACTTTAATAATTTATACTTTAATAATTCACATTAATAATTCATACTTTAATAATTCACTTTAATAATTCATACTTTAATAATTCACTTTAATAATTCATACTTTAATAATTTCACTTTAATAATTCATACTTTAATAATTCACTTTAATAATTCAAAAATCTATTATAAATAGAATTCAGTAGGTTTCATTATTTCATAGAAACTTGAAAATATATTTCTCTAAACTCTCTCAATCGATTTATATATATATAAATATATATATTTGCTCTGTATTATTTCAATATATTATTAGTATACATAAAATATTACGACGGAGTGCTGTCCGAGTGATTTCAAAATAGTTTTTTTGAATAAGTCGAAGCTAAGGAAATTATGGGTTATAGCTATGGAGATGATGGGTATGGTTCATGGGTATGCTCGTGAGGTCAATCTAGTGTTTATCATCTCCGTTGCGTCTACATACTTTCCTGCAATATTGAATCTCAATATTGATACGTTCGTGAATCCGAGGCCAACCTTGCACTAGTTAAATGACGTTATATGTATTTTTACTATGAAATACAGTGTGAGTTTCATTTGCTCCCTTTTATATATATTTTTAGGACTGAGAATACATGCGCTATTTTTATAAATGTTTTACGAAATAGGCACAAGTACTAAAACTAATTCTACGTGGGTTTAAATCAGAAATATACCCTTAGCTTGGTAACATTAAACTACTTGTCTATGTATGGTAGGCGCGAATCCTAAAGATAGATCTATTGGGCCTGACAAACCCCATCCTGACTATGGGATGCTTTAGTACTTCGAGGTTATTTTAAGCACACCTGATCTGGTGTACTTCAGAGGGTAAAACATGTACGTTAAGGCTTGTTACTGGGTGCCTACAGCTTATAGAATACTTTTATACACTTGCGAGTGTACATATATTTATAAACAGAAATCTTGTGGTCTATTAATATATTGAAATGATTGTTATGATAAACCTATGAACTCACCAACCTTTTGGTTGACACTTTAAAACATGTTTATTCTCAGGTATTAAAGAAATCTTCCGCTGTGCATTAGCTCATTTTAAGGATATTACTTGGAGTCATTCATGGCATATTTTGAAAGACGTTGTATTCGAGTCATTGAGTTCATCAAGATTATTATTAAGCCAATTATAGTTGGATGTATTATGAAATGGTGTGCATGCCGACAACTTTCATTGTAAAGAAAGTTTGTCTTTTAAAAACGAATGCAATGTTTGTAAAATGTATCATATAGAGGTCAAATACCTCGCGATGTAATCAACTATTGTGAATCGTTTATAATGTATATGAACGGGTCCTTTCAGTTGGTATCAGAGCGGTGGACTTAGCGAACCAGGTCTGCATTAGTGTGTCTGACTGATAGTCATTAGGATGCATTAGTGAGTCTGGACTTCGACCGTGTCTGCATGTCAAAAGTTTTGCTCATCATTTTTGTCGAAAATTAACTGCTTATCATTCTTAGTCTAGACACATCTTATTGCATTGATTGCATGAATAGTGTATAGACAAAATTCATATCTTAGCGTATCTGCTAAGTCATATCTTAGCGTATCTGTTACTGTAAACTTTGCCTGACATATTCCTTAAATTCCTCCGTAATCTACGAAACCTTTTGCTCTATATAATTAGAATACCACCCGATAGCCGGAAAATCATTTCATATCGAAAAATTCTTTATTCAATCGTACGAAATGGAATTCGTCATTAGTTCAAGTCCCTCGGATTCTGAAATGGAATCCCACTCAAGTTCCGAAAGCAGTGTGACCGGAATGGATCAACCAATTAGTCATCATCTATTCTGGATGAATTGGGGATGGGTTCGTAGCCTCCTTAATCATTGCAGACAAGAAGAAGGTGATCCCTTCCATCCACCACATTGCCCTCTTGGCGAAGAACCTGAAGCACTTACCGGCGAACCTATCCGAAACACCATTTTCTCTCTTATTTCTAGAGTATCTCGTCACGATTACATACTACACCAAATTCTAGATTTTATTTATCCGCTCGTCCGAACCGACAATCACCCCGGTGTAATAGAAGAAGTCAACGAGCTTCGCGCTCGGGTAGTGGCTTTGGAGAATATGGTGCAAAGATTGCAAACACCAGCAGCAGCACCAGTAGCATAAACAGTACCACCATCAGCAACACCAACAGTACCATCACCACCACCAACAACAACATCCACATCCCACACCACAACAGCATAATATGTATCTCAAACATCAACGTCATACGCCCTGTAAATATCCAGGAATATCAACAACAACAAACGATGAAGTATTAATTCATAAACTTCAATGAAGAGATATCTCTGCGGCAGTTATGTAATCTCCAAAATCTTAGAGATTATTTAATTCTGACCGTAAATCGGATAAGTGAACGGAGATGGTAGAGTAGAAACTTTGATCGAAAATGGTGTACGATTTACAAGCTAGAATTGTTTTACCAACAGCATCAACAGGACCGTAGCATCATCAACACAGTCAGTGCCGTCAGTATCGTCAGAATCAATAGCAACTGTAACATCACAAACTTTGTCAGTTCAAGAATCATTGTGGACATCATTACGAATCAACAACAAATATATTGTATCAACGAGTTATGAAGTATTAACTCATTTCCAATCGAAAGATTAATATGTATATTTTATATGTATAAATTTTTAAACCATAATAAATCTTCCCGTACTAAGCTATTATGTGTGAATCTTAACTACTCAGTTAATTCATATTACAAATATGCAATGATGTACGTCATTCGTCCGCAACTTAACCATCGTTAATTTCAATCTCTGTCTCAATTCAATAAAAATCCAATTCATAATAAATCAAGTGTATTATTCGAATATACGTTTGATTTTACACTATCATCATCGATGTACTCGAAACTTTTCAAATAACATCATTCATACCTTGCGAAGTTTACAAGAATTTCACGAAAACCTACAAATAACAAAGTAATGATTCATAATTTCAATATTATTGAAGAAATACTTATGCAATTTATAAAGTTTTAGGGATTACTCAATTCTAGTTCCAACCATAAAACAAATGAGTTTAATTTAATATTAACTCATTAAATCTATATTACATCTAAAGAAAATATACACATATATTTTCATAAAGACTGTAATAAACTTCTTTTGTACAAAATATTAATTGTGAATTTTTTTTAACGGATAGGTAATACCCGAGAGATATATAAATTCATAATTAATAGATTACATTTTTCGAAACTGATTCAGCAATCATCAACTATACTCCCTACTTTCACAACAATATCCATTCTTTCATATAAATCAAAACATTCATACTCATTCAAATTCAATTACATATTCTGATTTTGAAATCGCATAATTCAATTCGAAATATAACCAGTATCATCACTCTTAGATTCCTATATCTTTCAAAGCTATACTTTGACATCAAAACTGTGTTAGAACATCATATGTATTAACGATTACAATATATGCTCAAACCCTTCGAAATTCCTGAAGACACTTCAACTAAGGAACAATCGAGATGATGATCCAACCACATGTTACCCACAGTTATACACCTGAAAAACTCTCAAAACCCAAGTCATAGTTCGATACGTATCCGTGTTAGACCCTTTGGCATTTACTAGCTAAAATAACTTTTCAATTCTGTTTCAAAATAGACAGTTTTGTCACAGCTCCAGCAAGTCAACTTCGACTTCTCAATCAAAACAGTCTTATTATAACCTCGATAGATACGTTGCCCTTTCGCCAACGTTACCGGGGAATCGTTTATATTCACCACATTAGCAATAAACTTACAAATAACTTCACTGATCTTTGACTTTCCAAAAAAAAATCATTATAATTATCGAAACCCTATCATATACTCATTCGTACCTTATAAAAAGAATTGCCATACCAATTATTGAGAATCAGCAATCAGTATTTTGAAACCTCACAGCATGTCTACATCAACAATTACATATACACACAACGTCTATCTCCAAGACTTACATTCTTTGAATGAGAAATTTCTGAAAAACACCCTAAACTGCGAACCAGTTCTCAAAATTTTGAAAAATGCTGATGAAGCAGCAAAAACTGTAAACGACCTTAACCGTAAAAAGTTGGATGATAAAGGATAGTATATTGGCAAAGCTCAGAAAAAGAGAAGCTTTGGAATTGGAAAACGGATTGAGCAAAGTATGAAGGAGGCTGTGGACAAATCACAAAGGCTGAACCTGCCTTCAAAGAATCCAAATGATTCAGTACTTGCTGAAGTCATTAACGAATACCTTGCTCCTGACTCTAAACCCCTGCGGACAATATCCTTCATCATCCTCTGATATTAGACATTCTAATATATCATCGTATCTTTCATTATAAATATCATCCATACTTCTGAAGATATTTTTATAATTATTCTTATCTGAAATCATTTACCTCTTCGCACTATCTGGATTATATCATAAAAGAAACTATTTTAGTTTCTAAATTCTGAAACATTCGAGTTTAAAATAGGAATATTCTTGAAGAAGTGTTGGGAGCTGAAGCATGAGTTAGTATAATATAATGACACTTGATCAACGTGATTATATTACAGTAATTCATGCTGAGTTTCTAAATGGAACATTATGATTCACAGATCATAACGTCATCATGTGCTATGTTACACGACTCTTGTATTCTCTTTGATCTCTAAATATCAAGAAAATATTTCTTGATGATTCGGCCATTTCCGAGGTATTCTGGTAATTTGACAAGTCAAGATCGTGCTATTACAATTTCTTTCCTAGAACATTAACAATGTTCATTCCGAAATTTATATCTGCGAATTCTGGACCATTACAAGCGGTGCTTAATCGCAAGAAGAAGAAACGAAAGGATAAAGCTCCGAACTAGAAATGGGAGTATAAATCATAGCAAATAGAAGAGAGCATTAACTGTGGATGACAATGATTATAAAAGAAGCAAGGACTTTGAAATATAAGGGAAGATATAAAACCCAACAACAACCCAGAAATCACAAACCGTATATATCAATGCATATAGCAATATAAAGACACGGGAGAACTAAAAACACTATAAAACCAAGAGTATAGTAGAAGTAAATAGATTCTTCCAGAGGCAGATGAAAAAGAAGAGCGACAGATATGAAAGTGAGGAGTATATCAAGAATCAACACTGGATGAAGCATATTGACAAATACTTTAAAATATGAGTTGAGAAGGTGTGAGTTGTAAGAAAACAAATGAGGTGGATTTATAGTGAAATATCCGAAAGAGAAATCAAAATGGATTATCGCATTAATTCGAAGAGGATCATAATTTCCTTAATCGCCCAATAATCAAATCCAATATAGATTACAAAGATTTTCTTTTCAAAGATCAATCGTGATGACTTCAAAAGATACGACGAATCACTATTATCTTATTTCATTCATTTACGATAACATTACTAACACGCTTCGAGTAATCGAATTATTTTATCCATTCTTCTTGAACATGATACGACGAATCACTATTATCAAATTTCGGGGACGGAATTTCTTTAACGGGTAGGTACTGTGACGACCCGGAAATTTCCGACCAAATTTAAACTTTAATCTTTATATTATTCCGACACGATAAGCAAAGTTTGTTAAGTTAAATCTCAAGAATTTTAAACAGTGTTCATACATTCATTATAACCTCGACCAAATTCCGACGATTCACGAACCGTTATATATAAATAGATATGTATATGTATATATGTATATATATATATATATATATATATATATATATATATATATATATATATATATATATATATATATATATATTATAACTTGAGAATATTAATAAAGTATTAAACGTATAATACTTTATATGAACGTATTTGTTTCAATATGATTTTTGACGATATTAAAAAAAATATATTAAATGATTGAATTATGATTACAAGTCTCTGTTGAGAGATCCACTATGATTTGAGAAAATCTATTCCTCTTAACGATATTCAGAATAATTTGTAAAGCTATTTATAAATAAAAACAAAAAGTGTCATTTACGAAAGTTAGACAAAAGTTAGTGGAGAATTGGTTTCCATAATATTCTATTAATCTATTTTAAAACGTACAAAGACGTTTTCAGTTTAAAAAGAACTTTATTATTAAAACGTATATAACTTTTATAAATATCTAGAATCACTTTTGATAACTCATTACTTAACCAGTATAATAAATATAACGATATTTATATTTTATTTCATTAAATATATATAACGATTTAAATTAATATTATATATATTTATACGCGTATTATACATACATAGTTTTTATACTTTTACTATACTTTAACTTTACCATTACTTTACTTTTACTTTACTTTAACTTTAATAATTCAATTTAATAATTCATACTTTAATAATTCACTTTAATAATTCATACTTTAATAATTCACTTTAATAATTCATACTTTAATAATTCACTTTAATAATTCATACTTTAATAATTCACTTTAATAATTCATACTTTAATAATTCACTTTAATAATTCATACTTTAATAATTCACTTTAATAATTCAAAAATCTATTATAAATAGAATTCAGTAGGTTTCATTATTTCATAGAAATTTGAAAATATATTTCTCTAAACCCTCTCAATCGATTTATATATATAAATATATATATTTGCTCTGTATTATTTCAAGATATTATTAGTATACATAAAATATTACGACGGAGTGCTGTCCGAGTGATTTCAAAATAGTTTTTATGAATGAGTCGAAGCTAAGGAAATTATGGGTTATAGCTATGGAGGTGATGGGTATGGTTCATGGGTATGCTCGTGAGGTCAATCTAGTGTTTATCATCTCCGTTGCGTCTACGTACTTTCCTGCAATATTGAATCTCAATATTGATACGTTCGTGAATCCGAGGCCAACCTTGCACTTGTTAAATGACGTTATATGTATTTTTACTACGAAATAAATTATTGTGAGTTTCATTTGCTCCCTTTTATATATATTTTTGGGACTGAGAATACATGCGCTGTTTTTATAAATGTTTTACGAAATAGGCACAAGTACTAAAACTAATTCCACGTGGGTTTAAACCAGAAATATACCCTTAGCTTGGTAACATTAAACTACTTGTCTATGTACGGTAGGCACGAATCCTAAAGATAGATCTATTGGTCCTGACAAACCACATCCTAACTATGGGATGCTTTAGTACTTCGAGGTTATTTTAAACACACCTGATCTGGTGTACTTCAGAGGGTAAAACATGAACGTTAAGGCTTGTTACCGGGTGCCTACAACTTATAGAATACTTTTATACACTTGCGAGTGTACATATATTTATAAACAGAAATCTTGTGGTCTATTAATATATTAAAATGATTGTTATGATAAACCTATGAACTCCCCAACCTTTTGGTTGACACTTTAAAGCATGTTTATTCTCAGGTATTAAAGAAATCTTCCGCTGTGCATTAGCTCATTTTAAGGATATTACTTGGAGTCATTCATGGCATATTTTGAAAGACGTTGCATTCGAGTCATTGAGTTCATCAAGATTATTATTAAGCCAATTACAGTTGGATGTATTATGAAATGGTGTGCATGCCATCAATTTTCGTTGTAAAGAAAGTTTGTCTTTTAAAAACGAATGCAATGTTTGTAAAATGTATCATATAGAGGTCAAATACCTCGCGATGTAATCAACTATTGTGAATCATTTATAATGTATATGAATGGGTCCTTTCACCAAGGCATTGAACATCAGTTCTCTGATGTACGAACCCCTCAACAGAATGGAGTAGTCGAACGACATAATCGTACGTTGTGCGAAGCAGCTCGAACTGAAATGTCCCGTTCTTATTGATTAAAAACGTTCCATATTAATTGATTTCGTTGCGAGGTTTTGACCTCTATATGAGACATTTTTCAAAGACTGCATTCATTTTTAAAACAAACCATAACCTTTATTTCATAAATAAAGGTTTAAAAAGCTTTACGTAGATTATCAAATAATGATAATCTAAAATATCCTGTTTACACGCGACCATTACATAATGGTTTACAATACAAATATGTCACAACGAAATAAGTTTCTTGATTGCAGTTTTTACACAATATCATACAAACATGGACTCCAAATCTTGTCCTTATTTTAGTATGCAACAGCGGAAGCTCTTAGTATTCACCTGAGAATAAACATGCTTTAAACGTCAACAAAAATGTTGGTGAGTTATAGGTTTAACCTATATATATCAAATCGTAACAATAGACCACAAGATTTCATATTTCAATACACATCCCATACATAGAGATAAAAATCATTCATATGGTGAACACCTGGTAACCGACATTAACAAGATGCATATATAAGAATATCCCCATCCTTCCGGGACACCCTTCGGATATGATATAAATTTCAAAGTACTAAAGCATCCGGTAATTTGGATGGGGTTTGTTAGGCTCAATAGATCTATCTTTAGGATTTACGTCAATTAGGGTGTCTGTTCCCTAATTCTTAGATTACCAGACATAATAAAAAGGGGCATATTTATTTTGATAATTCAACCACAGAATGTAGTTTCACGTACTTGTGTCTATTTTGTAAATCATTTATTAAACCTGCATGTATTCTCATCCCAAAAATATTAGATTTTAAAAGTGGGACTATAACTCACTTTCACAGATTTTTACTTCGTCGGGAAGTAAGACTTGGCCACTGGTTGATTCACGAACCTATAACAATATATACATATATATCAAAGTATTTTCAAAATATATTTTCAATACTTTTAATATATTTTGATGTTTTAAGTTTATTAAGTCAGCTGTCCTCGTTAGTAACCTACAACTAGTTGTCCACAGTTAGATGTACAGAAATAAATCGATAAATATTATCTTGAATCAATCCACGACCCAGTGTATACGTATCTCAGTATTGATCACAACTCAAACTATATATATTTTGGAATCAACCTCAACCCTGTATAGCTAACTCCAACATTTACATATAGAGTGTCTATGGTTGTTCCGAAATATATATTGATGTGTCGACATGATAGGTCGAAACATTGTATACGTGTCTATGGTATCTCAAGATTACATAATATACAATACAAGTTGATTAAGTTATGGTTGGAATAGATTTGTTACCAATTTTCACGTAGCTAAAATGAGAAAAATTATCCAATCTTGTTTTACCCATAACTTCTTCATTTTAAATCCGTTTTGAGTGAATCAAATTGCTATGGTTTCATATTGAACTCTATTTTATGAATCTAAACATAAAAAGTATAGGTTTATAGTCAAAAAAATAAGTTACAAGTCATTTTTGTAAAGGTAGTCATTTCAGTCGAAAGAACGACGTCTAGATGACCATTTTAGAAAACATACTTTCACTTTGAGTTTAACCAAAATTTTTGGATATAGTTTCATGTTCATAATAAAAATTATTTTCCCAGAATAACAACTTTTAAATCAAAGTTTATCATAGTTTTTAATTAACTAACCCAAAACAGCCCGCGGTGTTACTACGACGGCGTAAATCCGATTTTACGGTGTTTTTCGTGTTTCCAGATTTTAAATCATTAAGTTAGCATATCATATAGATATAGACCATGTGTTTAGTTGATTTTAAAAGTCAAGTTAGAAGGATTAACTTTTATTTGCGAACAAGTTTAGAATTAACTAAACTATGTTCTAGTGATTACAAGTTTAAACCTTCGAATAAGATAGCTTTATATGTATGAATCGAATGATGTTATGAACATCATTACTACCTCAAGTTCCTTGGATAAATCTACTGTAAATGAGAAAAATAGATCTAGCTTCAAAGGATCCTTGGATGGCTTGAAAGTTCTTGAAGCAGAATCATGACACGAAAACAATTTCAAGTAAGATTTCCACTCGAAATAAGATTGTTATAGTTATAGAAATTGAATTAAAGTTTGAATATGATTATTACCTTGTATTAGAAAGATAACCTACTATAAGTAACAAAGGTTTCTTGATTTTGGATGATTACTTGGAATGGATTTAGAAAACTTGGAAGTAAACTTGCAATCTTGGAAGTATTCTTGATTTTATGAAACTAGAACTTTTAGAATTTATGAAGAACACTTAGAACTTGAAGATAGAACTTGAGAGAGATCAATTAGATGAATAAAATTGAAGAATGAAAGTGTTTGTAGGTGTTTTTGGTCGTTGGTGTATGGATTAGATATAAAGGATATGAAATTTTGTTTTCATATAAATAAGTCATGAATGATTACTCATATTTTTGTAATTTTATGAGATATTTCATGCTAGTTTCCAAATGATGGTTCCCACATGTGTTAGGTGACTCACATGGGCTACTAAGAGCTGATCATTGGAGTGTATATACCAATAGTACATACATCTAAAAGCTGTGTATTGTACGAGTACGAATACGGGTGCATACGAGTAGAATTGTTGATGAAACTGAACGAGGATGTAATTGTAAGCATTTTTGTTAAGTAGAAGTATTTTGATAAGTGTCTTGAAGTCTTTCAAAAGTGTATGAATACATATTAAAACACTACATGTATATACATTTTAACTGAGTCGTTAAGTCATCGTTAGTCGTTACATGTAAATGTTGTTTTGAAACCTTTAGGTTAACGATCTTGTTGAATGTTGTTAACCCATTGTTTATTATAACAAATGAGATTTTAAATTGTTATATTATCATGATATTATGATATATAATATATCTTAGTATGATATATATACAGTTAAATGTCGTTACAACGATAATCGTTACATATATGTCTCGTTTCGAAATCATTAAGTTAGTAGTCTTATTTTTACATATGTATTTCATTCTTAATACACTTAATAATATATTTACTTATCATTTAAAATAATTAACCAAGTTTATCAATATCTTAATATGATTCATATGTACCTAGTAAGACGTTGTTATAACGATAATCATTATATATATCGTTTTCGAGTTTCTTAAATTAATAGTCTCATTTTTATGTATATAACTCATTGTTAAAATACCTAATGAGATACATACTTATAATAAAATTATGTTAACTATATATATAACCATATATATGTCATCGTATATTTTTTACAAGTTTTAACGTTCGTGAATCACCGGTCAACTTGGGTGGTCAATTGTCTATATGAAACCTATTTCAATTAATCAAGTCTTAACAAGTTTGATTGCTTAACATGTTGGAAACACTTAATCATGTAAATAACAATTTCATTTAATATATATATAAACATGAAAAAGTTCGGGTCACTACAGTACCTACCCGTTAAATAAATTTCATCCCGAAATTTTAAGCAGTTGGAGGTGTTGATGTATCTTCTGGAAATAAATGCGGGTATTTCTTCTTCATCTGATCTTCATGCTCCCAGGTGAACTCGGGTCCTCTACGAGCATTCCATCGAACCTTAACAATCGGTATCTTATTTTGTTTAAGTCTATTAACCTCACGATCCATTATTTCGACGGGTTCTTCAATGAATTGAAGTTTTTCATTGATTTGGATTTCGTCCAACGGAATAGTGAGATCTTCTTTAGCAAAACATTTCTTCAAATTTGAGACGTGGAAAGTGTTATGTACAGCCGCGAGTTGTTGAGGTAGCTCTAGTTGGTAAGCTACTGGTCCGACACGATCTATAATCTTGAATGGTCCAATGTACCTTGGATTTAGTTTCCCCCGTTTACCAAATTGAACAACGCCTTTCCAAGTTGAAACCTTAAGCATGACCATTTCTCCAATTTCAAACTCTATATCTTTTCTTTTACTATCCGTGTAGCTCTTTTGTCGACTCTGGGCGGTTTTCAATCTTTGTTGAATTTGGATGATTTTCTCGGTAGTTTCTTGTATTATCTCCGGACCTGTAATCTGTCTATCCCCCACTTCACTCCAACAAATCAGATACCTGCACTTTCTACCATAAAGTGCTTCAAACGGCGCTATCTCAATGCTTGAATGGTAGCTGTTGTTGTAGGAAAATTCTGCTAACGGTAGATGTCGATCCCAACTGTTTCTGAAATCAATAACACAAGCTCGTAGCATGTCTTCAAGCGTTTGTATCGTCCTTTCGCTCTGCCCATCAGTTTGTGGATGATAGGCAGTACTCATGTCTAGACGAGTTCCCAATGCTTGCTGTAATGTCTGCCAGAATCTTGTAATTAATCTGCCATCTCTATCAGAGATAATAGAGATTGGTATTCCATGTCTGGAGACGACTTCCTTCAAATACAGTCGTGCTAACTTCTCCATCTTGTCATCTTCTCTTATTGGCAGGAAGTGTGATGACTTGGTGAGACGATCAACTATTACCCATATAGTATCATAACCACTTGCAGTCCTTGGCAATTTAGTAATGAAATCCATGGTAATGTTTTCCCATTTCCATTCCGGGATTTCAGGTTGTTGTAGTAGACCTGATGGTTTCTGATGTTCAGCTTTGACCTTAGAACACGTCAAACATTCTCCTACATATTTAGCAATATCGGCTTTCATACCTGGCCACCAAAAATGTTTCTTAAGATCCTTGTACATCTTCCCCGTTGCAGGATGTATTGAGTATCTGGTTTTATGAACTTCTCTAAGTACCATTTCTCTCATATCTCCAAATTTTGGTACCCAAATTCTTTCAGCCCTATACCGAGTTCCGTCTTCCCGAATATTAAGATGCTTCTCCGATCCTTTGGGTATTTCATACTTTAAATTTCCCTCTTTTAAAACTCCTTGTTTCGCCTCCTTTATTTGAGTAGTAAGGTTAGTGTGAATCATTATATTCATAGATTTTACTCGAATGGGTTCTCTGTCCTTTCTGCTCAAGGCGTCGGCTACCACATTTGCCTTCCCCGGGTGATAACGAATCTCAAAGTCGTAATCATTCAACAATTCAATCCACCTACGCTGCCTCATATTCAGTTGTTTCTGATTAAATATGTGTTGAAGACTTTTGTGGTCGGTATATATAATACTTTTGACCCCATATAAGTAGTGCCTCCAAGTCTTTAATGCAAAAACAACCGCGCCTAATTCCAAATCATGCGTTGTATAATTTTGCTCGTGAATCTTCAATTGTCTAGACGCATAAGCAATCACCTTTGTCCGTTGCATTAATACACAACCGAGACCTTGCTTTGATGCATCACAATAAATCACAGAATCATCATTCCCTTCAGGCAATGACAATATAGGTGCCGTAGTTAGATTTTTCTTCAATAATTGGAACGCCTTCTCTTGTTCATCCTTCCATTCAAATTTCTTCCCTTTATGCGTTAATGCAGTCAAGGGTTTTGCTATTTTGGAGAAATCTTGGATGAATCTTCTGTAGTAACCAGCCAATCCTAAAAATTGACGTATATGCTTCGGAGTTTTTGGGGTTTTCCACTTTTCAACGGTTTCGATCTTTGTCGGGTCCACCTGGATACCTTCTTTGTTCACTATGTGACCGAGGAATTGAACTTCTTCCAACCAAAATGCACACTTTGAAAACTTAGCGTACAGTTTTTCTTTCCTCAATACTTCTAGAACTTTTCTCATATGTTCTTCGTGCTCTTGATCATTCTTTGAGTAAATAAGTATGTCATCGATGAAAACAATGACAAACTTGTCAAGATATAGCCCACACACTCGGTTCATAAGGTTCATGAACACAGCTGGTGCGTTAGTCAATCCAAACGGCATAACCATAAACTCGTAATGACCATAACGCGTCCTAAAAGCAGTTTTTGGAATATCATCCTCGTTTACTTGCATTTGATGATATCCAGAATGTAAATCGATCTTCGAATAAACCGACGAGCCTTGTAGTTGATCAAATAAGTCGTCAATTCTTGGCAGTGGATAACGGTTTTTGATGGTAAGTTTGTTCAACTCTCTGTAGTCAATACACAACCTAAATGTACCATCCTTCTTCTTGACAAACAAAACAGGAGCTCCCCATGGTGATGTGCTTGGTCGAATGAAACCACTTTCTAATAGTTCTTGCAGTTGGCTTTGCAGTTCTTTCATCTCGCTGAGTGCGAGTATATAAGGAGCACGAGCTATTGGTGCAGCTCCTGGTACAAGATCTATTTGAAATTCAACAGATCGATGTGGAGGTAGTCCCGGTAATTCTATCGGAAATACATCAGGAAATTCTTTTGCGACGGGAACATCATTGATGCTCTTTTCTTCAGTTTGTACTTTCTCGACGTGTGCTAGAACAGCATAGCAACCTTTTCTTATTAGTTTTTGTGCCTTCAAATTACTAATAAGATGTAGCTTCATGTTGCCCTTTTCTCCGTACACCATTAAGGGTTCTCCTTCTTCTCGTACAATGCGAATTGCATTTTTATAACATTCGATCTCTGCTTTCACCTTCTTCAGCTAGTCCATGCCAACTAATACATCAAAACTCCCTAACTCTACTGGTATCAAATCAATCTTAAATATTTCGCTACCCAGTTTAATTTCTCGATTTCGGCATATATTATCTGCTGAAATTAATTTACCGTTTGCTAATTCTAGTAAAAATTTACTATCCAACGGCGTCAATGGACAACTTAATTTAGCACAAAAATCTCTACTCATATAGCTTCTATCCGCACCTGAATCAAATAAAACGTAAGCAGATTTATTGTCAATAAGAAACGTACCCGTAACAAGCTCCGGGTCTTTCTGTGCCTCTGCCGCATTAATATTGAAAACTCTTCCGCGGCCTTGTCCATTCGTGTTATCCTGGTTCGGGAAATTTCTAATAATGTGGCCCGGTTTTCCACATTTATAACAAACTACATTGGCATAACTTGCTCCGACACTACTTGCTCCTCCATTACTCATTCCGACACCATTTGTTCCTTTCATTCTGTTAACCCCTGGTCCGTAGACCTCACACTTCGCCGCGCTATGACCATTTCTTTTACACTTGTTACAAAATTTGGTGCAGAACCCCGAGTGATACTTTTCACACCTTTGGCATAGCTGCTTCTGATTGTTGTTGTTGTTGTGGTTGTTATTGTTGTTGGGATGATTGTTGTAGTTGATGTTGTTGTTGTTGTTGTTGTTGTTGTTGGGCCGTTTGTTGTAGTTGCGATTGATGTTGCGATTGTTGGGATAATTGTTGCGATTATTATTGTAATTGCCGTTGTTGTTGTATTGGTGATTCTTATCACCGTTTTCCTCCCACTTTCTTTTGACTTGCTTCACATTGGCCTCTTTAGCCGTCTGTTCTTTAATTCTTTCTTCAATCTAGTTCACTAGTTTGTGAGCCATTCTACATGCCTGTTGTATGGAGGCGGGCTCGTGTGAACTTATATCTTCTTGGATTCTTTCCGTTAATCCTTTCACAAATGCGTCGATCTTCTCTTCCTCATCTTCGAACGCTCCCGGACACAATAGGCACAATTCTGTGAATCGTCTTTTGTACGTGATAATATCAAATCCTTGGGTTCGTAACCCTCTAAGTTCTGTCTTGAGCTTATTGACCTCGGTTCTGGGACGGTACTTCTCGTTCATCAAGTGCTTGAATGCTGACCACGGTAGTGCGTACGCATCATCTTGTCCCACTTGCTCTAGATAGGTATTCCACCATGTTAACGCAGAACCTGTGAAGGTATGCGTACGTACTTCACTTTGTCCTCTTCAGTACACTTACTTATGGCAAACACCGATTCGACCTTCTCGGTCCACCGTTTCAATCCGATCAGTCCTTCGGTTCCATCAAATTCCAAAGGTTTGCAGGCAGTGAATTCTTTGTAGGTGCATCCTACACGATTTCATGTACTGCTAGATCCAATGTTATTGTTGGTATGTAGCGCAGTCTTTACTGCGGCTATGTTTGAAGCTAGAAAAGTACAGAATTCCTCTTCATTCATATTCACGGTGTGTCGAGTAGTCGATGCCATTTCCTTCAAAATAGTCAAATGGAACAAGTTAATCATACAGAATATTAAGAGTAGTTAATAGTATTTCGTAGCATAATATGAACTCATTTATAAAAGCTTTTTCTTCATATTAGCGTTTTATAAGTTTAAATTCGGGTAGTACCTACCCGTTAAGTTCATACTTAGTAGCTAATATACAATTCAACTACTACAATTCTATATGAAAAACTGATTATAATAATATTTCGCGTTCAAACTTTTATACAATATTTTACAAACTTACAATACCGCTTATTTTACATAAAGCATGAAATATAGCACACAATAACTTTGATACAAGATAGTTGTGAAGATAATTCTAGCTAGTACACAAGTCGTTCAGTAAAGGCAATAAAGACACGTAATTCATACGTCCAGAAACAAGTCATGCATTCTGGTTTTACTAGGAATACTTCCCATCCTTGGTCTTGTGGAACATAACCGTTACGGCCGTTGATAAGAAAGCGTGTTGTAACGTCGTCAAAGGGACGAGGGTTACGTAATGACCAACAGTCTCGTAATAACCTAAAAACCTCATTTCTTACCCCAATTACCGACTCCATCACTTGTGGGAACGTTTTGTTTAATAGTTGTAGCCCGATGTTCTTTTTCTCACTTTGGTGAGAAGTGAACATTACTAACCCATAAGCATAGCATGCTTATTTATGTTACATGTTAGCCGCTTTTTCTAAATCATGAAGTCCTATATTCAGATACATTGAGTCAAAATAATTTCTTAACCCGTTGCATAAAATAGCATCTGGGTTCCCCGCAATATATGCGTCAAAGTAAACACATCGTAACTTATGGGTTTCCTAATGTGATATCCCCCATCTTTCAAACGAAAGTCTCTTATAAACCAAGACATTCTTGGAACGTTCTTCGAATGTCTTACAAACTGATTTCGCCGTAAATAGTTGTGCCAAAGAATTCTGACCGACTCTAGACAAGATTTCATCAATCATGTCTCCGGGTAGGTCTCTTAAAATATTAGGTTGTCTATCCATTTTGTGTTTTTATACTGTAAAATAGACAAGAGTTAGATTCATAAAAAAAAATACTTATTAATACAAGCAATTTTTACATATATCATAAAGCATAAGCACACTATATTACATATATTACACCACACGAATACAACTATCTTATTCCGACTCGCTCGTTTCTTCTTCTTCTTCGGTTTTGGTTCGTTTTGCCAAGTTTCTAGGGATATATGATGTTCCCCTAATACGAGCTGTCGTTTTTCACAACGGTTTAGAAAAACCTGGTGGTTTAGAGGTTCCCGGGTCATTGTTACAACTTAAGGGCTTCGGGGGTTGACGATACATATAAAGTTCATCGGGGTTGGAATTAGATTTCTCTATTTTTATGCCCTTTCCCTTATTATTTTCTTTTGCCGTTTTAAATTCAGTTGGGGTAATTTCTATAACATCATCGGAATTCTCATCGGAATCCGATTCATCGGAGAATTGGTAATCCTCCCAATATTTTGCTTCCTTGGTGAAAACACCATTGACCATAATTAACCTTGGTCGGTTGGTTGAGGATTTTCTTTTACTTAACCGTTTTATTATTTCCTCCACCGGTTCTATTTCCTCCTCCGGTTCCTCCTCTTCCGGTTCTGATTCTTCTTCCGATTCTTCTTCGGGAACTTGTGAATCAGTCCAATATATATTCGACTCTTCGTAATTATTAGGTGAGTCAATGGGATTTGTGCTAGAGGTAGACATCTATCACACAATATCAAACATGTTAAGAGATTAATATATCACATAATATATACATGTTAATAATATATAGTTTCTAACAAAAATGTTAAGCAATCATTTTTAAAGAATACACGGTCGAAGTCCAGACTCACTAATGCATCCTAACAAACTAGATAAGATACACTAATGCAAATTTTCTGGTTCTCTAAGACCAACGCTCGGATACCAACTGAAATGTCCCGTTCTTATTGGTTAAAAACGTTCCATATTAATTGATTTCGTTGCGAGGTTTTGACCTCTATATGAGACGTTTTTCAAAGACTGCATTCATTTTTAAAACAAACCATAACCTTTATTTCATAAATAAAGGTTTAAAAAGCTTTACGTAGATTATCAAATAATGATAATCTAAAATATCCTGTTTACACGCGACCATTACATAATGGTTTACAATACAAATATGTCACAACAAAATAAGTTTCTTGAATGCAGTTTTTACACAATGTCATACAAACATGGACTCCAAATCTTGTTCTTATTTTAGTATGCAACAGCGGAAGCTCTTAGTATTCACCTGAGAATAAACATGCTTTAAACGTCAACAAAAATGTTGGTGAGTTATAGATTTAACCTATATATATCAAATCGTAACAATAGACCACAAGATTTCATATTTCAATACAAATCCCATACATAGAGATAAAAATCATTCATATGGTGAACACCTGGTAACCGACATTAACAAGATGCATATATAAGAATATCCCCATCATTCCGGGACACCCTTAGGATATGATATAAATTTTGAAGTACTAAAGCATCTGGTACTTTGGATGGGGTTTGTTAGGCCCAATAGATCTATCTTTAGGATTCCCCGTCAATTAGGGTGTCTGTTCCCTAATTCTTAGATTACCAGACTTAATAAAAAGGGGCATATTCGATTTCGATAATTCAACCATAGAATGTAGTTTCACGTACTTGTGTCTATTTTGTAAATCATTTATTAAACCTGCATGTATTCTCATCCCAAAAATATTAGATTTTAAAAGTGGGACTATAACTCACTTTCACAGATTTTTACTTCGTCGGGAAGTAAGACTTGGCCACTGGTTGATTCACGAACCTATAACAATATATACATATATATATCAAAGTATGTTCAAAATATATTTTCAACACTTTTAATATATTTTGATGTTTTAAGTTTATTAAGTCAGCTGTCCTCGTTAGTAACCTACAACTAGTTGTCCACAGTTCGATGTACAGAAATAAATCGATAAATATTATCTTGAATCAATCCACGACCCAGTGTATACGTAGCTCAGTATTGATCACAACTCAAACTATATATATTTTGGAATCAACCTCAACCCTGTATAGCTAACTCCAACATTCACATATAGAGTGTCTATGGTTGTTCCGAAATATATATAGATGTGTCGACATGATAGGTTGAAACATTGTATACGTGTCTATGGTATCTCAAGATTACATAATATACAATACAAGTTGATTAAGTTATGGTTGGAATAGATTTGTTACCAATTTTCACGTAGCTAAAATGAGAAAAATTATCCAATCTTGTTTTACCCATAACTTCTTCATTTTAAATCCGTTTTGAGTGAATCAAACTGATATGGTTTCATATTGAACTCTATTTTATGAATCTAAACAGAAAAAGTATAGGTTTATAGTCTGAAAAATAATTTACAAGTCATTTTTGTAAAGGTAGTCATTTCAGTCGAAAGAACGACGTCTAGATGACCATTTTAGAAAACATACTTCCACTATGAGTTTAACCATAATTTTTGGATATAGTTTCATGTTCATAATAAAAATTATTTTCCCAGAATAACAACTTTTAAATCAAAGTTTATCATAGTTTTTAATTAACTAACCCAAAACAGCCCGCGGTGTTACTACGACGGCGTAAATCCGATTTTACGGTGTTTTTCGTGTTTCCAGGTTTTAAATCATTAAGTTAGAATATCATATAGATATAGAACATGTGTTTAGTTTATTTTAAGAGTCAAGTTATAAGGATTAACTTTTATTTGCGAACAAGTTTAGAATTAACTAAACTATGTTCTAGTGATTACAAGTTTAAACTTTCGAATAAGATAGCTTTATATGTATGAATCGAATGATGTTATGAACATCATTACTACCTCAAGTTCCTTGGATAAACCTACTTGAAATGAGAAAAATAGATCTAGCTTCAAAGGATCCTTGGATGGCTTGAAAGTTCTTGAAGCAGAATCATGACACGAAAATAATTTCAAGTAAGATTTCCACTCGAAATAAGATTGTTATAGTTATAGAAATTGAATTAAAGTTTGAATATGATTATTACCTTGTATTAGAAAGATAACCTACTGTAAGTAACAAAGGTTTCTTGATCTTGGATGATTACTTGGAATGGATTTAGAAAACTTGGAAGTAAACTTGCAATCTTGGAAGTATTCTTGATTTTATGAAACTAGAACTTTTGGAATTTATGAAGAACACTTAGAACTTGAAGATAGAACTTGAGAGAGATCAATTAGATGAAGAAAACTGAAGAATGAAAGTGTTTGTATGTGTTTTTGGTCGTTGATGTATGGATTAGATATAAAGGATATGAAATTTTGTTTTCATGTAAATAAGTCATGAATGATTACTCATATTTTTGTAATTTTATGAGATATTTCATGCTAGTTGCCAAATGATGGTTCCCACATGTGTTAGGTGACTCACATGGGCTGCTAAGAGCTGATCATTGGAGTGTATATACCAATAGTACATAGATCTAAAAGCTGTGTATTGTAAGAGTACGAATACGGGTGCATACGAGTAGAATTGTTGATGAAACTGAACGAGGATGTAATTGTGAGCATTTTTGTTAAGTAGAAGTATTTTGATAAGTGTCTTGAAGTCTTTCAAAAGTGTATGAATACATATTAAAACACTACATGTATATACATTTTAACTGAGTCGTTAAGTCATCGTTAGTCGTTACATGTAAATGTTGTTTTGAAACCTTTAGGTTAATGATCTTGTTGAATATTGTTAACCCATTGTTTATTATAACAAATGAGATGTTAAATTATTATATTATCATGATATTATGATATATAATATATCTTAGTATGATATATATACAGTTAAATGTCGTTACAACGATAATCGTTACATATATGTCTCGTTTCGAAATCATTAAGTTAGTAGTCTTATTTTTACATATGTATTTCATTGTTAATACATTTAATAATATATTTAATTATCATTTAACATAATTAACCAAGTGTATCAATATCTTAATATGATTCATATGAACCTAGTAAGACGTTGTTATAACGATAATCGTTATATATATCGTTTTCGAGTTTCTTAAATTAATAGTCTCATTTTTATGTATATAACTCATTGTTAAAATACCTAATGAGATACATACTTATAATAAAATCATGTTAACTATATATATAACCATATATATGTCATCGTATAGTTTTTACAAGTTTTAACGTTCGTGAATCACCGGTCAACTTGGGTGGTCAATTGTCTATATGAAACCTATTTCAATTAATCAAGTCTTAACAAGTTTGATTGCTTAACATGTTGGAAACACTTAATCATGTAAATAACAATTTCATTTAATATATATATATATATAAACATGAAAAAGTTTAGGTCACTACATGAACGATGCTTGCTTACTCCAAACTACCTCTGAAAATGTGGGGGGAAGCCATTTCTACTGCATGTTATACCCAAAATCACTGCATCATTAATAAACGTTTTGATAAAACTCCTTATGAGTTACTAAATGGTAGACGCCCGAATGTCAAATATTTTCGTGTCTTTGGTTGTATATGCTATGTGCTTAACGAATTTGATAGCATCGAAAAGTTTGATCCTCATGGCGATTAGGCCATATTTCTCGGTTATTCTTCGAACAAAGTTGCCTATCGTGTTTATCACAAACGGAAAAAGATGATCAAGGAAAGCATTAATGTAAGGTTCGGTGAGTTATCGGGAATGGCTTTTGAAAAACTCAATTCAAAACCCGATCCTAACCTGGCTATTACTTCTTCCACGCAAAACTCAATTTTCTTGAAGAACGGTGTTCCTACGGTAACAACAGAGGAACTGGATGTCTTGTTTGATAGTCTTTATGCTCCTCAACGGAATTCAAATGTTCAAACCGTACCGGTTACACCATCACAGTTAACTACTGTGGAGACTCAATCAAGTATTTTTGATGAAGAGACAACACCAACTGATTCACCTGTTGCTTCTTCATCCTCCCTCTCACCTCCAGATACAGATAATCAACCAATTCAAGATTCATCAGTTGATACAACTCCAGTTGTTTCTCTAGATACTCAATTGAATCCATTAGATGGTGTTACATCAGATCAAGCAGATCAAGGCTCAACGTCAACAACGGTTGATGTTCCAACAGATACCACATATGTACAACTTCTTCCACATAACAACCGATGGACTAAAAGTCATCCAATTGATCTTATCATTGGAGATGCATCTGCACCAGTCTCAACTAGAAGGGCAACTCGGAATATGTGTCTATACACTGCCTTTCTTAGTAAGATTGAACCAACAACAGTTACTCAAGCTTTACTAGATCCGAACTTGGAAGTAGCAATGCAAGAAGAGATCAGTCAATTTGATCGTTTGAAAGTATAGCGATTAGTTCCAAGACCAACGGGTCAACGACCAATAGGGGTTAAGTGGATTTTTAAGAACAAGAAGGATTCTGATGGAATTGTGATTCAAAATAAGGCCCGTCTTGTGGCCAAGGGATATCGACAACAAAAGGGTATTGATTATGATGAAATGTTTGCTCCGGTTGCTAGGATTGAGGCTATTCGTCTTTTCCTTGCATTTGCTTCTTATATGAAGTTCACGGTGTTTCAAATGGATGTCAAAAATGCTTTTCTGAACGGTCATCTTCAAGAGGAAGTTTATGTTGATCAACCTGAAGGCTTTGTCGATCCCATTCATCCAAACCACGTCTACTACTTGAAGAAAGCTTTATATGGTCTGAAGCAAGCAACGCGTTCATGATACGATGTAGCGACCCGACAAAATCATGTTTGACGGCGCTGTCTACGTAGGTCCCATTACATGGTCATAAGTCTTTAAGACAAAGTTTGACCGAAAATATGTCGCATTCATTTCATAAGTGTGGATGTTTCAAAGTTTACAAAAGTAGTTTCCATAACTAGTACATAACGATGTTTAAGTACAAACGAAACACGTGCGACACAGTTTATAGTAGTCAAAAGACACTCCACATATGCATGTATACTCGACATCCAAAGCAAGTATCAAAAGAATTAGCGGAAGCATGTATCACCTAATGTTCAAGGACCTGAGAAAAACATAGAAATCTGTCAACGAAAACGTTGGTGAAATCATAGGTTTAAGTAAGTAAGTGAGTAAAAGTAAGTCGAACCACAAGATTTACATCAATGATAAAATAGTAATACATTCTAAAAGTTAATATTCACGAGCACCCAATTATCAAGGCTTAACATTTCGTCCGTTGAACCCCATTAATAGTGATAGAACAACACTGTTTCTCGAAAATATATTTCATCTGTGGACGGTAGCGAACCGTCCGAGATGAGGGTTTGTCAAACCCATATGGCTATACAACATAAGTTCACGCCTAAACTTACACCCTGCAAGTGTAACTAATGATAATCGAATTGAGGATTTCGTTCTAAACTCGTATGTAGAATGTTTGTTTTCCTCTACTTGTGTTCACTTAGTTAAAAAGAAATGTTTATGTTTTCTCATCCCAAATGTAAGTTCAAAAGAGTAAAAGTGGGACTATGATCTCACCTTGAGTGCAAGAGTAAATAAGTACTTCGACAAGTAACGTGTGCAAAGAATAATGCTAGTCTTGACCTAAACAAATAGGTTGTATCAATAACGATAGTCACGATTGGTCAAAGATGTTCAATTAGTCCTATGGCTCGTTACGACTCGATTATGTAGCATGTGAATCAATTTGTCAAGTTTCATGCAAGATACAAGTATAGAAACAAGTTAGGAATGTTGCATAATCATTTGGTTAAGTTTGACAAAAAGTCAAACTTTGGTCAGTCAAAGACAACGAAAAAGTCAACACGTTCGGGTCGGGTCCAGAACTATTTTTTTGAGGTTTTTAATCATATATGAGCATGTTAGAACAAGTTACATGTGAATCGGAGGTGCATAGCATAGCAAACATTATTCAAAAATTGATAAAGTTGGACAGACCACTTTGGCGCGCCGCGCGGGTTTATGGCGCGCCGCGCCATTACCTGTACAGAGAAATCTGGCAGTTTTTAAGTTTTATGCACGAACCTAACTTCAAACAATCACCATTTATGACCCGCAAACAACCAAAACATGTATCTTATATCATCGGAAAGGTATTTTGACAAGGAAAACAACTAAACACATTTCAACAATCACATTTACTTTTACAACAACCAAAATCACATTCAAAGCTCCTCATTAAATGCATTCAAGTTCATAAATGAAATTTGATGATTCGGCAACCAATTTACATGAATGATATGCCATTTCGAAGGTGATCAAGCATACAATACAACCTAATACTTACAAATAACATTTCATGTCATTCAAAGCATTAAATGTTCACATTAAATTCTATCAAACCCTAACCAACAACATCAAAATCACTAATCATGTTTATGAAGTTTTCTAAAACAACCTACACATCAAATTGAAGCTAGTGATACTAGGAACACATTTAATACATGCATTTATAACTTTTAACAACATTCAAAGAACCAAATCACCAAATCTAACACACCAAAGTTCATACTCAAGCTAATTACTTCAAATAACGAAATCGAGCATATAAATCATATATTCATGTTAGACTTGAGCCATAGACACTAATTAACAACTTTATAACTTAAAAACATCAAGAACACAAAATCTAGTGATTTTAGAAAGTTACCCAAATGAGATGTAATCGGTATGGAATCGAAGAGGAAGTTGCAAGGATTCCAAATATGAAATTAGTTTAGATTGAAGCTTGCTAGATTTTGATTAGATGATGAATCTTTGAAATGGTGTTTGAGAGAATTTGTGAAAGTATTAGAGAAAAATGGAAAAGAAAAGAAATAATGAATGGAGGAGGAAGAGTGTTGACTCTTTGACCTAGTCACCTCTTTGCTCCTTTGTCAAACTTAGTCCCTCAACTTTGGAAACGGGTGCGTGAATTACCTAAACGAGATAATTTAAAACGCGTATTAACGGGAGATGTTATAAACATATAACGGAGTTTAAAATAGTATAACCGAAAAGTAAATGGAAAAAGGCGGGATGTTACATTACCTACTCCTTAAAAGAAATTTCGTCCCGAAATTTAAGTAGGCGTAGTAGTAGTTGTTGCTTCTTCGGAATCTTGCGTTTCCGGAACCGGGAACAAGTGAGGGTATTTCTTTTGCATTTGATCTTGCCTTTCCCAAGTAAACTCGGGTCCTCTTTTGGCATTCCAACAAACCTTGACAATCGGAATTCGGCTTTGTTTCAACGTCTTGACGGAGGTGTCCACAATTTCAACCGGTTCATCCACAAAATGGAGTTTGTCATCAATAGTAAGTTCCTCAAGAGGGATGACGATATCGGGTTCGGCAAGACACTTTTTCAAGTTAGATACATGGAAGGTAGGATGAACGGAGTTCAATTGAGGCGGAAGATCTAAACGATAAGCTACGGTTCCAATACGCTCCAAGATTTCGAAAGGACCAATATACCGCGGATTTAGCTTCCCGCGTTTCCCAAAACGGATTACACCTTTCCAAGGTGCGACTTTTAACATTACTCGGTCACCGACTTGAAATTCGAGGTCGTTGCGTCGTTTCTCGGTATAACTCTTTTGACGACTCCGGGCCGTCCGAAGCCTATCTCGGATTTGTACGATCTTCTCGGTGGTTTCGTGAATGAGTTCGGGTCCGGTGATTTGCACGTCGCCTACCTCGGCCAAACAAAGAGGTGAACGACATTTTTGGCCATATAGCACTTCAAAAGGTGCGGCTTTAATACTCGTGTGATAACTATTGTTGTAAGAGAACTCGGCGAGAGGTAAGTGCTTGTCCCAAGCTTTTCCAAAATCAACCACGCAAGCTCATAACATGTCCTCTAAGGTTTGAATTGTACGTTCGCTTTGTCCATCGGTTTGAGGATGATATGCGATGCTCATGTCTAAACGCGTTCCCAACGCTTCTTGCAAGGTACGCCAAAATCTAGAAACAAAACGGCCATCTCGGTCGGAGATAATCGATAAAGGTACACCGTGTCGGGCTACGATCTCCTTGATGTAAAGTTGTGCAAGTTTCTCCATTTTGTCCGTTTCTTTCATGGCAAGGAAGTGTGCGGAATTGGTGAGACGGTCAACAATAACCCAAATAGTATCATAACCGCCCGACGTTTTTGGTAGTTTGGTGATAAAATCCATCGTTATCCTTTCCCACTTCCATTGCGGGATTTCGGGTTGTTGAAGTAATCCGGACGGTCTTTGGTGTTCGGCTTTGACTTTGGAACATGTTAAACACTTGGAAACATAAGTAGCTACGTCCCTTTTGATGTTCGGCCACCAATATTGTTGTTTAAGGTCATGGTACATCTTATTGGCACCGGGGTGAATCGAGTATCGTGACTTATGGGCTTCATCTAAAATAAGACTTCGTAGGTCCCCATATCTAGGCACCCAAATCCTTCCGGCGAAATATCGAAGTCCGGTCTCCCTAACTTCGAATTGAGAGACGAGAATGTTCAAGAGCTCGTGTGAAATGTTTTCATCCTTGAGAGCCTCATCTTGGGCTACCCGAATTTGGCTATTAAGGTTGGTGTGAATGGTGATGTTTAAAGCTCGGACATGAAGAGGCACCGCCCTTTCTTTTCGACTTAAGGCATCGGCTACTACATTTGCCTTTCCGGGATGGTAACGAAGCTCGCAATCGTAATCGTTTAAGGTTTCAATCCACCTTCGTTGTCTCATGTTTAGTTGCTTTTGATCGAAAATGTGTTGGAGACTTTTGTGGTCGGTAAAGATAGTACTCTTGGTTCCATAAAGATAGTGTCTCCACATTTTAAGTGCAAAGACAACGGCTCCAAGTTCGAGATCATGCGTCGTGTAGTTTCGTTCATGAATTTTGAGTTGTCGAGAAGCATAAGCAATGACTTTCGTTCGTTGCATCAATACACACCCAAAACCATGTTTCGAGGCATCGCAATATACAACAAAGTCATCATTGCCTTCGGGAAGTGACAAGATAGGAGCGGTGGTTAGCTTCGTTTTCAAGATTTGGAATGCGGATTCATGTTCGGTTGCCCAAACGAATTTTCTTCCCTTATGAGTTAACGTGGTTAGAGGACGTGCAACCAAAGAAAAATCCTTGATGAATCTACGGTAGTATCCGGCGAGACCCAAGAATTGACGGA
This sequence comes from Rutidosis leptorrhynchoides, assembly GCF_046630445.1. Classification (NCBI taxonomy): domain Eukaryota; kingdom Viridiplantae; phylum Streptophyta; class Magnoliopsida; order Asterales; family Asteraceae; genus Rutidosis; species Rutidosis leptorrhynchoides. The sequence continues at coordinate 83,588,486 of NC_092341.1, read as the reverse complement.
TGTGAGTAGGAGTAGTAGGAGTCTCCCATTTACTAATGGCTTCGATTTTTGTTGGATCGACTTTAATACCTTGGTCACTTACAACATGACCAAGAAATTGAACTTCCTTTAACCAAAATTCACACTTGGAGAATTTGGCATAGAGTTGTTCTTGTCTTAAAAGTTCAAGCACAAGTCAGAGGTGTTCCTCGTGTTCTTCTTCGCTTTTTGAATAGACTAAAATATCATCGATGAACACGATAACGAATTTGTCAAGATACGGTTTGCACACGCGGTTCATAAGATCCATGAACACTGCCGGTGCGTTAGTGAGACCAAATGGCATTACAAGAAATTCATAACTACCATAATGAGTTCGGAAAGCAGTTTTGGAGACATCTTCCCCCTTAACCCTCAATTGATGATAACCCGAGCGGAGATCGATTTTTGAATATACACAAGACCCTTGTAATTGATCAAAGAGGTCATCGATGCGAGGAAGAGGATATCGATTCTTTACCGTCAATTTGTTTAGTTCACGATAGTCAATGCACATTCGTAGGGATCCGTCTTTCTTTTTAACAAACAAAATCGGAGCGCCCCAAGGTGAATGGCTAGGTTGGATAAAACCACGATCAAGTAGTTCTTGGATTTGACTTTGCAATTCTTGCATTTCGGATGGAGCGAGTCTATATGGTGCACGTGCTACGGGTGCGGTTCCCGGAATAAGATCGATTTGGAATTCAACCGGTCGATGAGGTGGAAGACCCGGCAGTTCATCGGGAAATACATCGGAATAGTCACTAACAATTGGCACATCATCGATGTGCTTCTCATCGGACTCGACTTTCTTAACGTGAGCAAGGATCGCAAAACAACCCTTACGGAGTAGTTTTATAACTTTAATACACGAAACGAGGTTGAGTCCGGTGCAACTCTTATCGCCATAGACGATCAAAGGTTCACCATTCTCGATAGGGATTCGGATTGCGTTAAGATCACAAAGGATGTGAGATTTTGTTTTGGCTAGCCAATTCATACCGATTATTACATCGAAGCTCCCTAGTTCCATGGGTATCAAGTCAATTTCAAACTCATTACCCAAAATGTTTAACGTACACCCCCGGTAATATGTGTCGGCACTCAATAGTTTTCCGTTGGCCACTTCAATGGTATAAGTGGTATCTAGTGGACGTGGTGGAGTATTAAAAGAATGAGTCAAAGTCTTGGATACAAAACTCTTATCGGCACCCGAATCGAATAAACAAGTAACATAAGTGTTGTTGAGAAGAAACGTACCCGTGACCAATTCATTATCATCTCGGGCATCCTCGGTGTTGATGTTGAAAGCTCGGCCGGGCGTATTGGGGTTATCTTTCCTTTTCGGGCATGCATTTCTATAATGGCCCGTTTGGCCACATTCGTAACAAGTGACCGTTTTTGGAGGATTGGGCCCTTTTCGAGCGATGGGGGCGGCGCTTGTGCAATTGTTGGCCTTATGACCAACTCCTTGGCACCGGTGGCAAATTAGCTTGCCGCATTCACCCAAGTGGTACTTGTGACATTTGTTGCAAAAAGGTTAAGTTCCGGCATAACCTTTCTTGCCGTCGTTGTTGAAATGCTTTTTGGTGAAGGTATTGTTGTTGTAGTTGCTTGATGGAGTGGCTTCCCATTTCGTTTTATTGCCACTCAATTTATCTTCGGCCTTAGGAGCCGGCACTACGATTTCATCAACTATTTCAATCAATTGGCGGGCCATGTTCAAAGCGGCTTGGTGATTAACGGGTTTGGATGACATCACTCCTTGTTTGATGCTTTTTGGAAGACCGTCCATATATAGTTCAACCCTTTGAGATTCGGGGTTCACGACATTAGGACACATCAAGGATAGTTCGGCGAAGCGTTGGTTGTAGGCCTTGAGATCGTTTCCGACCGCCTTCAAAGTTCTTAGCTCTTGTTCGAGCTTTCGGGTTTCTTCGCGAGGGAAATATTCAACAATCATCTTTTCCCTTAAATCGGCCCAAGAGAGGGCATGAGCTTCATCGGTACCCACCGATTGTATATAGGTGTTCCACCATGTGAGGGCGACACCAGCGAAAGTGTGTGAGGAGTATTTTACGTTGTCTTGGTCCCGACAACCGCTTATGCTAAAGACGGCTTCCGTTTGCTCAAACCATCGGGTGAGCACGACCGGTCCCCCGGTTCCATCAAAAGTGTGAGGTTTGCACCCCATGAAGAATTTGTAGGAGCACCCTTCGTTTGAGTTACTGGCTCCATTGTTATTGTTGTTGTGCTTGTTGTTATTGTTGGAGGAGTGATCGGCCATGGCCGCTTCCACGGCGGTGGCTATCATTCGTTGTAGAGCTTGTTCGGGAGTCTCATGGCGTGGCACACGACGAGGAGGCATTGTTCCTTCAAAACACAAGAATACCGTTGATTAGTATTTTCAATAATACTAATCATGATATGGAATAAGGATAGAGAGAAAAATTTTTCCTTGACTTGCCTTAAATTCTTTATGCCACAATATCGGAACGTTCATATGAGTCACCGTAATATAATCCCGAAAATTATGTTACCCTGATTCATATGTGCATTCGACATCATTTCACTAAGTCAAGGTGGCGCGTCAATCAAATTAAACAACGTGAGATTAAGATGAAATAAAAGTAGATGTGAGTAGAAATGTTCGAGTATAATGCACAAGTAGTCAAGTAATTCCTACTTCAAGTCTATATGCCGGTTGTAGTCTAGACTCACTAATGTACCCTATGACTCGGGGTTGACACCAGTGAACTCTAAATCCCTACAACCAACGCTCTGATACCATCTGTAGCGACCCGACAAAATCATGTTTGACGGCGCCGTCTACGTAGGTCCCATTACATGGTCATAAGTCTTTAAGACAAAGTTTGACCGAAAATATGTCGCATTCATTTCATAAGTGTGGATGTTTCAAAGTTTACAAAAGTAGTTTCCATAACTAGTACATAACGATGTTTAAGTACAAATGAAACACGTGCGACACAGTTTATAGTAGTCAAAAGACGCTCCACATATGCATGTATACTCGACATCCAAAGCAAGTATCAAAAGAATTAGCGGAAGCATGTATCACCTAATGTTCAAGGACCTGAGAAAAACATAGAAATCTGTCAACGAAAATGTAGGTGAAATCATAGGTTTAAGTAAGTAAGTGAGTAAAAGTAAGTCGAACCACAAGATTTACATCAATGATAAAATAGTAATACATTCTAAAAGTTAATATTCACGAGCACCCAATTATCAAGGCTTAACATTCCGTCCGTTGAACCCCATTAATAGTGCTAGAACAACACTGTTTCTCGAAAATATATTTCATCTGTGGACGGTAGCGAACAGTCCGAGATGAGGGTTTGTCAAACCCATATGGCCATACAACGTAAGTTCACGCCTACACTTACACCCTGCAAGTGTAACAAATGATAATTGAATTGAGGATTTCGTTCTAAACTCGTATGCAGAATGTTTGTTTTCCTCTACTTGTGTTCACTTAGTTAAAAAGAAATGTTTATGTTTTCTCATCCCAAATGTAAGTTCAAAAGAGTAAAAGTGGGACTATGATCTCACCTTGAGCGCAAGAGTAAATAAGTACTTCGACAAGTAACGTGTGCAAAGAACAATGCTAGTCTTGACCTAAACAAATAGGTTGTATCAATAACGATAGTCACGATTGGTCAAAGATGTTCAATTAGTCCTATGGCTCGTTACGACTCGATTATGTAGCATGTGAATCAATTTGTCAAGTTTCATTCAAGATACAAGTATAGAAACAAGTTAGGAATGTTGCATAATCATTTGGTTAAGTTTGACAAAAAGTCAAACTTTGGTCGGTCAAAGTCAACGAAAAAGTCAACACGTTCGGGTCGGGTCTCGAACTATTTTTCTGAGGTTTTTAATCATATATGAGCATGTTAGAACAAGTTACATGTGAATCGGAGGTGCATAGCATAGCAAACATTATTCGAAAATTGACAAAGTTGGACAGACCACTTTGGCGCGCCGCGCAGGTTTATGGCGCGCCGCCTCATTACCTGTACAGAGAAATCTGGCAGTGTTTAAGTTTTATGCACGAACTTAACTTCAAACAATCACCATTTATGACCCGGAAACAACCAAAACATGTATCTTATATCATCGGAAAGGTATTTTGACAAGGAAAACAACTAAACACATTTCAACAATCACATTTACTTTTACAACAACCAAAATCACATTCAAAGCTCCTCATTAAATGCATTCAAGTTCATAAATGAAATTTGATGATTCGGCAACCAATTTACATGAATGATATGCCTTTTCGAAGGTGATCAAGCATACAATACAACCTAATACTTACAAATAACATTTCATGTCATTCAAAGCATTAAATGTTCACATTAAATTCTATCAAACCCTAACCAACAACATCAAAATCACTAATCATGTTTATGAAGTTTTCTAAAACAACCTACACATCAAATTGAAGCTAGTGATACTAGAAACGCATTTAATACTTGCATTTATAACTTTTAACAACATTCAAACAACCAAATCACCAAATCAAACACACCAAAGTTCATACTCAAGCTAATTACTTCAAATAACGAAATCGAGCATATAAATCATATATTCATGTTAGACTTGAGCCATAGACACTAATTAACAACTTTATAACTTAAAAACATCAAGAACACAAAATCTAGTTATTTTAGAAAGTTACCCAAATGAGATGTAATCGGTATGGAATCGAAGAGGAAGTTACAAGGATTCCAAATATGAAATTAGTTTAGATTGAAGCTTGCTAGATTTTGATTAGATGATGAATCTTTGAAATGGTGTTTGAGAGAATTTGTGAAAGTATTAGAGATGAATCTTTGAAATGGTGTTTGAGAGAATTTGTGAAAGTATTAGAGAAAAGTGGAAAAGAAAAGAAATAATGAATGGAGGAGGAAGAGTGTCGACTCTTTGACCTAGTCACCTCTTTGCTCCTTTGTCAAACTTAGTCCCTCAACTTTGGAAACGGGTGCGTGAATTAACTAAACGAGATAATTTAAAACGCGTATTAACGGGAGATGTTATAAACATATAACGGAGTTTAAAATAGTATAACGGAAAAGTAAACGGAAAAAGGCGGGATGTTACATACGAGACCTTAACAAAGTATTTGCTGGATAATGGCTTCTCTCGTGGAACGATTGATACAACGCTATTCATCCATAAAAACCACGTCCTCAGCCTTATGCAAAGAATTTGGTGACCTTATGGCCAACAAATTCGAAATGAGCATGCTTGACCAGTTAAATTTCTTCTTGGGGTTACAAGTAAAACAATTACCAAATGGGATTTTTATTTGTCAAACAAAGTATATCAATGATATGCTAAAACGTTTTAAAATGAATGATTTAAAACCAATGACAACCCCGATGAGGACTTTACTGGATGCTGATGCAAATGGGGATCCCTTTGACGTTACGCTTTATCGAAGCATGGTTAGTTCTTTAATGTATCTTACTACAAGTCGACCAGACATTACACTTGCCGTAACTGTCTGTGCCCGCTTTCAGTCCAACCCTAAGAAATCCCACTCCAAAGCAGTTGTTAGGATTTTTAAGTACCTTAAAGGTATACCTAACCTTGGGATTTGGTATCCTCATGGATCCGATTTCAATCTCACTGCTTATACTGATGCGGATCATGGCGGTTGCCATGTTGATAGAAAAAGCACATCTGGATCAATTCAGATGTTGGGGAATAGGCTAGTTGGTTGGTCATCCAAAAAGCATAACTGTGTGTCTTTATCAACATCTGAGTCTGAGTACATTGCTGCAGCTCACTGTTGTTCACAAGTTTTGTGGATGCAAACTCAACTTTTGGACTATGGCTTTAAGATTTCTAAGACCCCAATTTATTGTGATTTACAAAGTGCTATTGCAATTACAAGCAACCCAGTCCAGCATTCTAAGACTAAACACATTGATATTCATTATCATTTCATTAAGGACCATGTAGAAAAAGGGGATGTAGAGTTATACTTTGTGCCTACCAAAGTGCAATTAGCTGACATGTTCACTAAGCCCTTAGATAAACTTAGGCTAAAGTTCTTGATCAAATAGATTGGCATGGTAGAGTATAGTGCTTGAAATTCCTTAGATCTGTTGGGACTTATACTTGGTATCTTGTGTTTAGGGGGAGTAGATACATTCTAGGGGGAGCAACTACTTCTTATACTTTAGATAACATCTTTCAAGGGGGAGCCTTACTTTTAGAATTCTGTTAACTTCCTGGGATTAAATTTCAATGGATACGAAAGGGGGAGGTCACTCATTGATATCATATTTCAAGGGGGAGTTAACTCATTTTCGTGGGAATATATCAAAATGGTGATTTACTTTCTTGTATATCACATTTTGAGGGGGAGAAAAAGGGAGAAAATGAAAAGAAAATTGTTTTTCAAAAGTGAATTTCATAAACTCTTTGTTTTTATCTGAAATAATTCACTAAGGCTTGTATACATCTTAGTATGCAACCCGTTTTAACAATTGGTATCACTGAAGATTTGTACTGTGTACATAATTCAAAATTTTTCTAAGTACAAATCTTGTTTTGATAAAATTCATAAAAATTGGAAAAGATAAAATCCAAAAAAATTTGAATTTAAATGAATAATTGCTAATTTAAGCATTATACCGAATCTGACAACCAACAGTACAGATTCGGTAAGTTCAAAATTTTCAACAATTATCTCAAAAATATTTTTCATCAAAAATGTGATAATCTTGAATGATTTTTGATAAAGATTTGTCAAAGTTTGAAGTGCAATGTGTCTAAATTTGAAAATGGACTGCATTCGGTACTTAAGGCCCATTCGGTAAAGCCCATTTCTTTAAAACATTCGGTATCTATAAATAACAGGGTCAAAGTCAAACTTTCTTTTACTTTTACCTAATTGCATACCGAATCTGATAAAACCTACCGAGTCTGCCTAATCTACCGAATCTGTCTCTCTGTATCTTTAAATCTTTGGTATATTCTTGTTTTAATTGAATTTAAGTATCACATGTTGTAGATATGAGATAATTGAACATTTATAAACCAGAAAATCAAGCAAATAACATGACTGTGACACTTAATTTTGAAGAATGTTGCTTATATCGACTCTGAGTCGTATTTCTTATTTCTTTGATTAAACTCATCTGATTTGATTGATTAACATGAAATCTTGTCAAATCCATGTTAAATTAGTTGATCTATCAATTGACCGAGTCGGATTACATGATTAATTGAGTATTTGATAGATTCTGTACATACCGAATGTGTTCTTACTACAGTACCGAGTCTGTTCAAGTCATTAGCATGTTTTTCTGATTTGTTTGAGTTGTTAATTGATTGTGACTATGTTTTTGCATGATATAAGACTGAATATGCATGTTTGGGTGATTATGTATGATTTTTGAAGATACCGAATCTGTTCTTGGCATTTTTACCGAGTCTGCAATTTGGTACTTTCAAAATTTGAGATTTTCAACTTGATAAATCTTGCATGCTTTATTTAAGTCTTTGGTTTGAAAACTCAAGCTTATTTGATTACAGAATCTCAAGTTTTCATGACTACCGAATCTGCTTGAATTGTACTTAAAATTGACTAAGTGTTGTTATAATTCTTTGTGTTATATAATTGACTTTTCATGATGATTTTGTACTGTAATGAATATCATATGAATGTCATGTTTGTCAATTACTTGTTCAAATCTGGAATAAATGATTTTTATAACTTAGAAAAATCATAAAAATTATAAAATTTGAAAAATACAAAGGACTTCAAAGGCAAATAAGAATAGAGATATGTGCTTTATGTTAAATATCTTGTGGTCTTCTATTTCTTATTTATACAGCTAAATGGAAAACAATCACTTCAACAATTCTGAAACCAACATTCCTTGCAATTACTGGACTGCAATACTAGAGAGGCATACACTGTGGCCTGCTCTAAGCTCAACTGTCAGTGTACCTGTGATAGATCTGGAGCTACTCAATAGAACCATTAAGTTTGTGGAAGCTACACAACCTACTGCTGCAAATCCAGAGGGTACACAAGCTGGAATTGAGTTTGAGCTAAGAGGAGTTCAAGGGATGAGGAGTATCACTAAGGCAGATATTAGGAGGATCTTCAGGCTTCCTCTTGTACAGAATGCTCCTGCTTTCCCAGCTACTCAGCAGATGATGTCATCAATCTTTGATCTTGGTTATGTTGGCGCAAACAATGTTTCATCGGCTAAGTTTCAAAATAAATACCTGCACTCAAGGTGGTATGTGATCTTCTCAATCATCAGCAGATGCTTACTGATGACCAAGAGTTGATCCGACAACCTAACTGTGCCAATGCTGAGATTGTTCTACTCTTTCACAAGAGTAGAGACTCCTGACTATGCAGAACTATTATAGGATTTGGTTCAGGCCCAAGTTGATAAGCCAAGGGGTTCATACATCCCTTGTGAAAGGTTTATCTGTATCTTTATCCATGATGCAATCATTGCTTGCAGAAATGCAAATATATTTATCCCAGGTACACATGGATTACAGCTGAAAAGATTTGGGGAGCTGAAGATGAATACCTCGATGGTATCTGACAATAAATTCACTGCACCGATTCTAAATTGGCTTGTGGGGCTAGCTGCACCCCAAGACGTTCGAATGCGTTCTTATTTTGAGGCTGTAGAAATACCTCTTCCGAACCCGGCACAACAAGAACAAGTTGAACCCGCCGCGGTTCCAGCCCCATAGGTTGTAGAGGAACCTGTAGTTCAACCACCTGGGCCAGCTAATCCTCCACGTAGGGTGATCCTCAAACATTCTAGGGCAGCACACCAAGCTCAACCCGTGAGGATCAGGGAACCTAGTTCACCTAGGATTGAACCAACCCTTTCAACAACACCCGAAGTGAGCAGTGACACTGATTCTTCAACAACTGAGTCATCTCCTGAACATTCTCCTAAGAGAACTCGTTTTATGCCTGATGAGATGATTCAGACTCCGCCAACCCAACGAGTAACTAGATCTAGGACTTCGACACCCATCGTCCACCAAACAGTTACTCCAACTATTGGTGATACGGACCAAGACCTAGAGCCAATTAGGTCACCCTCAACCATCTCCGTATCACATCCAATAATAACAGTAAGCCCTACGCTAAATGAAGCGCAAGCATCGGTAGGCAAGAGAGCTAAATGCAAGGATGGTAAAAATGTAGTGACCCGAACTTTTCCATGTTTATATATATTAATTGAGATTGATATTTACATGATTAAATGCTTCCAACATGTTAAGTAATCAAACTTGTTAAGACTTGATTAATTGAAATATGTTTCATATAGACAATTGACCACCCAAGTTGACCGGTGATTCACGAACGTTAAAACTTGTAAAAACTATATGATGACATATATATGGATATATATATAGTTAACATGATACTATGATAAGTAAACATATCATTAAGTATATTAACAATGAACTACATATGTAAAAACAAGACTACTAACTTAATGATTTTTAAACGAGACATATATGTAACGATTATCGTTGTAAAGACATTTAATGTATATATATCATATTAAGAGATATTCATACATGAAATATCATGATAATATAATAATTTAAAATCTCATTTGATATTATAAACATTGGGTTAACAACATTTAACAAGATCGTTAACCTAAAGGTTTCAAAACAACACTTACATGTAACGACTAACGATGACTTAACGACTCAGTTAAAATGTATATACATGTAGTGTTTTAATATGTATTTATACACTTTTGAAAGACTTCAATACACTTATCAAAATACTTCTACTTAACAAAAATGCTTACAATTACATCCTCGTTCAGTTTCATCAACAATTCTACTCGTATGCACCCGTATTCGTACTCGTACAATACACAGCTTTTAGATGTATGTACTATTGGTATATACACTCCAATGATCAGCTCTTAGCAGCCCATGTGAGTCACCTAACACATGTGGGAACCATCATTTGGCAACTAGCATGAAATATCTCATAAAATTACAAAAATATGAGTAATCATTCATGACTTATTTACATGAAAACAAAATTACATATCCTTTATATCTAATCCATACACCAACGACCAAAAACACCTACAAACACTTTCATTCTTCAATTTTATTCATCTAATTGATCTCTCTCAAGTTCTATCTTCAAGTTCTAAGTATTCTTCATATATTTTACAAGTTCTAGTTACATAAAATCAAGAATACTTTCAAGTTTGCTAGCTCACTTCCAATCTTGTAAGGTGATCATCCAACCTCAAGAAATCTTTGTTTCTTACAGTAGGTTATCATTCTAATACAAGGTAATAATCATATTCAAACTTTGGTTCAATTTCTATAACTATAACAATCTTATTTCAAGTGATGATCTTACTTGAACTTGTTTTCGTGTCATGATTCTGCTTCAAGAACTTCGAGCCATCCAAGGATCCATTGAAGCTCGATTCATTTTTCTCTTTTCCAGTAGGTTTATCCAAGGAACTTAAGGTAGTAATGATGTTCATAACATCATTCGATTCATACATATAAAGCTATCTTATTCGAAGGTTTAAACTTGTAATCACTAGAACATAGTTTAGTTAATTCTAAACTTGTTCGCAAACAAAAGTTAATCCTTCTAACTTGACTTTTAAAATCAACTAAACACATGTTCTATATCTATATGATATGCTAACTTAATGATTTAAAACCTGGAAACACGAAAAACACCGTAAAACTGGATTTACGCCGTCGTAGTAACACCGCGGGCTGTTTTGGGTTAGTTAATTAAAAACTATGATAAACTATGATTTAAAAATTGTTATTCTGAGAAAATGATTTTTATTATGAACATGGAACTATATCCAAAAATTATGGTTAAACTCAAAGTGGAAGTATGTTTTCTAAAATGGTCATCTAGATGTCGTTCTTTCGACTGAAATGACTATCTTTACAAAAACGACTTGTAACTTATTTTTTTGACTATAAACCTATACTTTTTCTGTTTAGATTCATAAAATAGAGTTCAATATGAAACCATAGCAATTTGATTCACTCAAAACGGATTTAAAATGAAGAAGTTATGGGTAAAACAAGATTGGATAATTTTTCTCATTTTAGCTACGTGAAAATTGGTAACAAATCTATTCCAACCATAACTTAATCAACTTGTATTGTATATTATGTAATCTTGAGATACCATAGACACGTATACAATGTTTCGACCTATCATGTCGACACATCTATATATATTTCGGAACAACCATAGACACTCTATATGTGAATGTTGGAGTTAGCTATACAGGGTTGAGGTTGATTCCAAAATATATATAGTTTGAGTTGTGATCAATACTGAGATACGTATACACTGGGTCGTGGATTGATTCAAGATAATATTTATCGATTTATTTCTGTACATCTAACTGTGGACAACTAGTTGTAGGTTACTAACGAGGACAGCTGACTTAATAAACTTAAAACATCAAAATATATTAAAAGTGTTATAAATATATTTTGAACATACTTTGATATATATGTATATATTGTTATAGGTTCGTGAATCAACCAGTGGCCAAGTCTTACTTCCCGACGAAGTAAAAATCTGTGAAAGTGAGTTATAGTCCCACTTTTAAAATCTAACATTTTTGGGATGAGAATACATGTAGGTTTTATAAATGATTTAAAAAATAGACACAAGTACGTGAAACTACATTCTATGGTTGAATTATCGAAATCGAATATGCCCCTTTTTATTAAGTCTGGTAATCTAAGAATTAGGGAACAGACACCCTAATTGACGCGAATCCTAAAGATAGATCTATCGGGCCCAACAAGCCCCATCCAAAGTACCGGATGCTTTAGTACTTCGAAATTTATATCATATCCGAAGGGTGTCCCGGAATGATGGGGATATTCTTATATATGCATCTTGTTAATGTCGGTTACCAGGTGTTCACCATATGAATGATTTTTATCTCTATGTATGGGATGTGTATTGAAATATGAAAACTTTTGGTCTATTATTATGATTTGATATATATAGGTTAAACCTATAACTCACCAACATTTTTGTTGATGTTTTAAGCATGTTTATTCTCAGGTGATTATTAAGAGCTTCCGCTATCGCATACTTAAATAAGGACGAGATTTGGAGTCCATGCTTGTATGATATTGTGTAAAAACTGCATTCAAGAAACTTATTTTGTTGTAACATATTTGTATTGTAAACCATTATGTAATGGTCGTGTGTAAACAGGATATTTTAGATTATCATTATTTGATAATCTACGTAAAGCTTTTTAAACCTTTATTGATGAAATAAAGGTTATGGTTTGTTTTAAAATGAATGCAGTCTTTGAAAAACGTCTCATATAGAGGTCAAAACCTCGCAACGAAATCAATTAATATGGAACGTTTTTAATCAATAAGAACGGGACATTTCAGTTGGTATCCGAGCGTTGGTCTTAGAGAACTAGAATTTTGCATTAGTGTGTCTTATCGAGTTTGTTAGGATGCATTAGTGAGTCTGGACTTCGACCGTGTTTACTTGAAAAATGATTGCTTAACAAATTTTGTTGGAAACTATATATTTTTAACATGTGAATATTATGTGATATATTAATCTCTTAACGTGTTTGATATTATGTGATAGATGTCTACCTCTAGAACAAGTCCCATTGACTCACCTAATAATAATGAAGAGTCAAATGTAAATTGGAATGATTCGTGGACTGATTCACAAGTTCCCGAAGAGGAACCGGAAGAAGAGTCAGAACCGGAAGAAGAATCGGAACCGGAAGAAGAATCGGAACCGGATGAAGAAATAGAACCGGTGGGGGAAATAATAAAACGATTAAGTAAAAGAAAATCCTCAACCAACCGACCAAGGTTAATTATGGTCAATGGTGTTTCCGCCAAGGAAGCAAAATATTGGGAGGATTACCAATTCTCCGATGAATCGGATTCCGACGAGAATTCCGATGATGTTATAGAAATTACCCCAACTGAATTTAAAAAGGCAAAAGAAAATAATAAGGGAAAGGGCATAAAAATAGAGAAATCTAATTCCAACCCCGATGAACTTTATATGTATCGTCAACCCCCGAAGTCCTTAAGTTGTAACAATGACCCGGGAACCTCTAAACCACCAGGTTTTTCTAAACCAATGTGGAAAACGACGGCTCATATTGGGGGAACATCATATATCCCTAGAAACTTGGCAAAACGAACCAAAACCGAAGAAGAAGAAACGAGCGAGTCGGAATAGGATAGTTGTATTCGTGTGGTGTAATATATGTAATATAGTGTGCTTATGCTTTATGATATATGTAAAAATTGCTTGTATTAATAAGTAATTTTTTTTATTAATCTAACTCTTGTCTATTTTACAGTTTAAAAACACAAAATGGATAGACAATCCAATATTTTAAGAGACCTACCCGGAGACATGATTGATGAAATCTTGTCTAGAGTCGGTCAGAATTCCTCGGCACAACTATTTAAGGCAAAATCAGTTTGTAAGACATTCGAAGAACGTTCCAAGAATGCCTTGGTTTATAAGAGACTTTCGTTTGAAAGATGGGGGATATCACATTGAGAAACCCATAAGTTACGATGTTTTTACTTTGACGCATATATTGCGGGGAACCCAAATGCTATTTTACGCAACGGGTTAAGAAATTATTTTGACTCAATGTATCCGAATATAGGACTTCATGATTTAGAAAAAGCGGCTAACATGCAACATAAAGAAGCATGCTATGCTTACGGGTTAGTAATGTTAGCTTCTCACCAAAGTGAGAAAAAGAACATCGGGCTACAACTATTAAACAAAACGTTCCCACAAGTGACGGAGTCGGTAATTGGGGTAAGAAATGAGGTTTTTAGATTGTTACGGGACTGTTGGACATTACGTAACCCTCGTCCCTTTGACGACGTTACAACACGCTGTCTTATCAACAGCCATAACGGTTATGTTCCACAAGACCAAGGATGGGAAGTAATCCTAGTAAAACCAGAATGCATGGCTTGTTTCTGGACGTATGAATTACGTGTCTTTATTGCCTTTGCTGAACGACTTGTGTACTAGCTAGAATTATCTTCACAACTATATCTTGTATCAAAGTTATTGTGCGTTATATTTCATGCTTTATGTAAAATAAGCGGTATTGTAAGTTTGTAAAATATTATATAAAAGTTTGAACGCGAAATATTATTTTAATCAGTTTTTCATATAGAATTGTAGTAGTTGAATTGTATATTAGCTACTAAGTATGAACTTAACGGGTAGGTACTACCCGAATTTAAACTTATAAAACGCTAATATGAAGAAAAAGCTTTTATAAATGAGTTCATATTATGCTACGAAATACTATTAACTACTCTTAATATTCTGTATGATTAACTTGTTCCATTTTGAAGGAAATGGCACCGACTACTCGACTCACCGTGAATATGAATGAAGAGGAATTCCGTACTTTTCTAGCTTCAAACATAGCCGCAGTACAGGCTGCGCTACATACCAACAATAACCTTGGATCTAGCAGTACAGGAAATCGTGTAGGATGTACCTACAAAGAATTCACTGCCTGCAAACCTTTGGAATTTGATGGAACCGAAGGACCGATCGGATTGAAACGTTGGACCGAGAAGGTCGAATCGGTGTTTGCCATAAGTAAGTATACTGAAGAGGACAAAGTGAAGTACGCTACGCATACCTTCACAGGTTCTGCGTTAACATGGTGGAATACCTATCTAGAGCAAGTGGGACAAGACGATGCGTATGCACTACCGTGGTCAGCATTCAAGCACTTGATGAACGAGAAGTACCGTCCCAGAACCGAGGTCAATAAGCTCAAGACAGAACTTAGAGGGTTACGAACCCAAGGATTTGATATTACCACGTACGAAAGACGATTCACAGAATTGTGCCTATTGTGTCCGGGAGCATTCGAAGATGAGGAAGAGAAGATCGACGCGTTTGTGAAAGGATTACCGGAAAGAATCCAAGAAGATATAAGTTCACACGAGCCCGCCTCCATACAACAGGCATGTAGAATGGCTCACAAACTAGTGAACCAGATTGAAGAAAGAATTAAAGAACAGACTGCTGAAGAGGCCAATGTGAAGCAAGTCAAAAGAAAGTGGGAGGAAAACGGTGATAAGAATCACCAATACAACAACAACAGCAATTACAACAATAATCGCAACAATTATCCCAACAATCGCAATATCAATCGCAACTACAACAAACGGCCCAACAACAACAACAACAACAACAACAACAGCAGCAACTACAACAATCATCCCAACAACAATAATAACCGCAACAACAACAACAACAACAACAATCAGAAGCAGCTATGCCAAAGGTGTGAAAAGTATCACTCGGGGTTCTGCACCAAATTTTGCAACAAGTGTAAAAGAAATGGTCATAGCGCAGCGAAGTGTGAGGTCTACGGACCAGGGGTTAATAGAACGAAAGGAACGAATGGTGTCAGAACGAGTAATGGCGGAGCAAGTAGTGTCGGAGCAAGTTATGGCAATGTAGTTTGTTATAAATGTGGAAAACTGGGCCACATTATTAGAAATTGCCCGAACCAGGAGAACACGAATGGACAAGGCCGCGGAAGAGTTTTCAATATTAATGCGGCAGAGGCACAGGAAGACCCGGAGCTTGTTACGGGTACATTTCTTATTGACAATAAATCTGCTTACGTTTTATTTGATTCGGGTGCGGATAGAAGCTATATGAGTAGAGATTTTTGTGCTAAATTAAGTTGTCCATTGACGCCTTTGGATAGTAAATTTTTACTCGAATTAGCAAATGGTAAATTAATTTCAGCAGATAATATATGTCGGAATCGAGAAATTAAACTGGTTAGTGAAACATTTAAGATTGACTTGATACCAGTAGAGTTAGGGAGTTTTGATTTGATAATCGGTATGGACTGGTTGAAAGAAGTGAAAGCAGAGATCGTTTGTTACAAAAATGCAATTCGCATTATACGAGAAAAAGGAAAACCCTTAATGGTGTACGGAGAAAAGGGCAACACGAAGCTACATCTTATTAGTAATTTGAAGGCACAAAAACTAATAAGAAAAGGTTGCTATGCTGTTCTAGCACACGTCGAGAAAGTACAAACTGAAGAAAAGAGCATCAATGATGTTCCCATTGCAAAAGAATTTCCCGATGTATTTCTGAAAGAATTACCGGGATTACCCCCACATCGATCCGTTGAATTTCAAATAGATCTTGTACCAGGAGCTGCACCAATAGCTCGTGCTCCTTACAGACTCGCACCCAGCGAGATGAAAGAACTGCAAAGCCAATTACAAGAACTTTTAGAGCGTGGTTTCATTCGACCAAGCACATCACCGTGGGGAGCTCCTGTTTTGTTTGTCAAGAAGAAAGATGGTACATTCAGGTTGTGTATCGACTACCGAGAGTTGAACAAACTTACCATCAAGAATCGCTACCCACTACCGAGAATCGATGACTTATTTGATCAACTACAAGGCTCGTCTGTTTATTCAAATATTGACTTACGTTCCGGGTATCATCAAATGCGGGTGAAAGAAGATGATATTCCAAAGACTGCTTTCAGAACACGTTACGGTCATTACGAGTTTATGGTCATGCCGTTTGGTTTAACTAATGCACCAGCTGTGTTCATGGACCTTATGAACCGAGTGTGTGGGCCATACCTTGACAAGTTTGTCATTGTTTTCATTGATGACATACTTATTTACTCAAAGAATGACCAAGAACACGGTGAACATTTGAGAAAGGTGTTAGAAGTATTGAGGAAGGAAGAATTGTACGCTAAGTTTTCAAAGTGTGCATTTTGGTTGGAAGAAGTTC
Source organism: Rutidosis leptorrhynchoides (assembly GCF_046630445.1). Classification (NCBI taxonomy): domain Eukaryota; kingdom Viridiplantae; phylum Streptophyta; class Magnoliopsida; order Asterales; family Asteraceae; genus Rutidosis; species Rutidosis leptorrhynchoides. Next base: position 83,571,574 of record NC_092341.1, on the reverse strand, counting down.
AATTCCTCGGTCACATAGTGAACAAAGAAGGTATTAATGTGGATCCGGCAAAGATAGAAACTGTTGAAAAGTGGGAAACCCCGAAAACTCTGAAACACATACGCCAGTTTTTAGGACTAGCTGGTTACTACAGAAGGTTCATCCAAGACTTTTCCAGAATAGCAAAACCCTTGACTGCATTAACGCATAAAGGGAAGAAATTTGAATGGAATGATGAACAAGAGAAAGCGTTTCAGTTATTGAAGAAAAAGCTAACTACGGCACCTATATTGTCATTTCCTGAAGGGAATGATGATTTTGTGATTTATTGTGATGTATCAAAGCAAGGTCTCGGTTATGTATTAATGCAATGAACGAAGGTGATTGCTTATGCGTCTAGACAATTGAAGATTCACGAACAAAATTATACGACGCATGATTTGGAATTAGGCGCGGTTGTTTTTGCATTAAAGACTTGGAGGCACTACTTATATGGGGTCAAAAGTATTATATATACCGACCACAAAAGTCTTCAACACATATTTAATCAGAAACAACTGAATATGAGGCAGCGTAGGTGGATTGAATTGTTGAATGATTACGACTTTGAGATTCGTTACCACCCGGGGAAGGCAAATGTGGTAGCCGAAGCCTTGAGCAGGAAGGACAGAGAACCCATTCGAGTAAAATCTATGAATATAATGATTCATAATAACCTTACTACTCAAATAAAGGAGGCGCAACAAGGAGTTTTAAAAAAGGGAAATTTAAAGGATGAAATACCCAAAGGATCGGAGAAGCATCTTAATATTCAGGAAGACAGAACCCGATATAGGGCTGAAAGGATTTGGGTACCAAAATTTGGAGATATGAGAGAAATGGTACTTAGAGAAGCTCATAAAACCAGATACTCAATACATCCTGGAACGGGGAAGATGTATAAGGATCTCAAGAAACATTTTTGGTGGCCGGGTATGAAAGCCGATGTTGCTAAATACGTAGGAGAATGTTTGACGTGTTCTAAGGTCAAAGCTGAGCTTCAGAAACCATCAGGTCTACTTCAACAACCCGAAATCCCGGAATGGAAATGGGAAAACATTACCATGGATTTCATCACTAAATTGCCAAGGACTGCAAGTGGTTTTGATACTATTTGGGTAATAGTTGATCGTCTCACCAAATCAGCACACTTCCTGCCAATAAGAGAAGATGACAAGATGGAGAAGTTAGCACGACTGTATTTGAAGGAAGTTATCTCCAGACATGGAATACCAATCTCTATTATCTCTGATAGGGATGGCAGATTTATTTCAAGATTCTGGCAGACATTACAGCAAGCATTAGGAACTCGTCTAGACATGAGTACTGCCTATCATCCACAAACTGATGGGCAGAGTGAAAGGACGATACAAACGCTTGAAGACATGCTACGAGCATGTGTTATGGATTTCGGAAACAGTTGGGATTGACATCTACCGTTAGCAGAATTTTCCTACAACAACAGCTACCATTCAAGCATTGAGATGGCGCCGTTTGAAGCACTTTATGGTAGAAAGTGCAGGTCTCCGATTTGTTGGAGTGAGGTGGGGGATAGACAGATTACGGGTCCGGAGATTATACAAGAAACTACCGAGAAGATCATCCAAATTCAACAACGGTTAAAAACCGCCCAAAGTCGACAAAAGAGCTACGCTGACATTAAAAGAAAAGATATAGAATTTGAAATTGGAGAGATGGTCATGCTTAAAGTTGCACCTTGGAAAGGCGTTGTTCGATTTGGTAAACGAGGGAAATTAAATCCAAGGTATATTGGACCATTCAAGATTATTGATCGTGTCGGACCAGTAGCTTACCGACTTGAGTTACCTCAACAACTCGCGGCTGTACATAACACTTTCCACGTCTCGAATTTGAAGAAATGTTTTGCTAAAGAAGATCTCACTATTCCGTTAGATGAAATCCAAATCAACGAAAAACTTCAATTCATCGAAGAACCCGAGTTCAAGATACCAATTGTTAAGGTTCGATGGAATGCTCGTAGAGGACCCGAGTTCACCTGGGAGCACGAAGATCAGATGAAGAAGAAATACCCGCATCTATTTCCAGAAGATTCGTCAACACCTTCAACAGCTTAAAATTTCGGGACAAAATTTATTTAACGGGTAGGTACTGTAGTGACCCGAACTTTTCCATGTTTATATATATTAATTGAGATTGATATTTACATGATTAAATGTTTCCAACATGTTAAGCAATCAAACTTGTTAAGACTTGATTAATTGAAATATGTTTCATATAGACAATTGACCACCCAAGTTGACCGGTGATTCACGAACGTTAAAACTTGTAAAAACTATATGATGACATATATATGGATATATATATAGTTAACATGATACTATGATAAGTAAACATATCATTAAGTATATTAACAATGAACTACATATGTAAAAACAAGACTACTAACTTAATGATTTTTAAACGAGACATATATGTAACGATTATCGTTGTAAAGACATTTAATGTATATATATCATATTAAGAGATATTCATACATGAAATATCATGATAATATAATAATTTAAAATCTCATTTGATATTATAAACATTGGGTTAACAACATTTAACAAGATCGTTAACCTAAAGGTTTCAAAACAACACTTACATGTAACGACTAACGATGACTTAACGACTCAGTTAAAATGTATATACATGTAGTGTTTTAATATGTATTTATACACTTTTGAAAGACTTCAATACACTTATCAAAATACTTCTAATTAACAAAAATGCTTACAATTACATCCTCGTTCAGTTTCATCAACAATTCTACTCGTATGCACCCGTATTCGTACTCGTACAATACACAGCTTTTAGATGTATGTACTATTGGTATATACACTCCAATGATCAGCTCTTAGCAGCCCATGTGAGTCACCTAACACATGTGAGAACCATCATTTGGCAACTAGTATGAAATATCTCATAAAATTACAAAAATATGAGTAATCATTCATGACTTATTTACATGAAAACAAAATTACATATCCTTTATATCTAATCCATACACCAACGACCAAAAACACCTACAAACACTTTCATTCTTCAATTTTATTCATCTAATTGATCTCTCTCAAGTTCTATCTTCAAGTTTTAAGTGTTCTTCATATATTTTACAAGTTCTAGTTACATAAAATCAAGAATACTTTCAAGTTTGCTAGCTCACTTCCAATCTTGTAAGGTGATCATCCAACCTCAAGAAATCTTTGTTTCTTACAGTAGGTTATCATTCTAATACAAGGTAATAATCATATTCAAACTTTGGTTCAATTTCTATAACTATAACAATCTTATTTCAAGTGATGATCTTACTTGAACTTGTTTTCGTGTCATGATTCTGCTTCAAGAACTTCGAGCCATCCAAGGATCCATTGAAGCTAGATCCATTTTTCTCTTTTCCAGTAGGTTTATCCAAAGAACTTAAGGTAGTAATGATGTTCATAACATCATTCGATTCATACATATAAAGCTATCTTATTCGAAGGTTTAAACTTGTAATCACTAGAACATAGTTTAGTTAATTCTAAACTTGTTCGCAAACAAAAGTTAATCCTTCTAACTTGACTTTTAAAATCAACTAAAAACATGTTCTATATCTATATGATATGCTAACTTAATGATTTAAAACCTGGAAACACGAAAAACACCGTAAAACTGGATTTACGCCGTCGTAGTAACACCGCGGGCTGTTTTGGGTTAGTTAATTAAAAACTATGATAAACTATGATTTAAAAATTGTTATTCTGAGAAAATGATTTTTATTATGAACATGGAACTATATCCAAAAATTATGGTTAAACTCAAAGTGGAAGTATGTTTTCTAAAATGGTCATCTAGACGTCGTTCTTTCGACTGAAATGACTATCTTTACAAAAACGACTTGTAACTTATTTTTTTGACTATAAACCTATACTTTTTCTGTTTAGATTCATAAAATAGAGTTCAATATGAAACCATAGCAATTTGATTCACTCAAAACGGATTTAAAATGAAGAAGTTATGGATAAAACAAGATTGGATAATTTTTCTCATTTTAGCTACGTGAAAATTGGTAACAAATCTATTCCAACCATAACTTAATCAACTTGTATTGTATATTATGTAATCTTGAGATACCATAGACACGTATACAATGTTTCGACCTATCATGTCGACACATCTATATATATTTCGGAACAACCATAGACACTCTATATGTGAATGTTGGAGTTAGCTATACAGGGTTGAGGTTGATTCCAAAATATATATAGTTTGAGTTGTGATCAATACTGAGATACGTATACACTGGGTCGTGGATTGATTCAAGATAATATTTATCAATTTATTTCTGTACATCTAACTGTGGACAACTAGTTGTAGGTTACTAACGAGGACAGCTGACTTAATAAACTTAAAACATCAAAATATATTAAAAGTGTTATAAATATATTTTGAACATACTTTGATATATATGTATATATTGTTATAGGTTCGTGAATCAACCAGTGGCCAAGTCTTACTTCCCGACGAAGTAAAAATCTGTGAAAGTGAGTTATAGTCCCACTTTTAAAATCTAATATTTTTGGGATGAGAATACATGCAGGTTTTATAAATGATTTACAAAATAGACACAAGTACGTGAAACTACATTCTATGGTTGAATTATCGAAATCGAATATGCCCCTTTTTATTAAGTCTGGTAATCTAAGAATTAGGGAACAGACACCCTAATTGACGCGAATCCTAAAGATAGATCTATCGGGCCCAACAAGCCCCATCCAAAGTACCGGATGCTTTAGTACTTCGAAATTTATATCATATCCGAAGGGTGTCCAGGAATGATGGGGATATTCTTATATATGCATCTTGTTAATGTCGGTTACCAGGTGTTCACCATATGAATGATTTTTATCTCTATGTATGGGATGTGTATTGAAATATGAAAACTTGTGGTCTATTATTATGATTTGATATATATAGGTTAAACCTATAACGCACCAACATTTTTGTTGACGTTTTAAGCATGTTTATTCTCAGGTGATTATTAAGAGCTTCCGCTGTCGCATACTTAAATAAGGACGAGATTTGGAGTCCATGCTTGGATGATATTGTGTAAAAACTGCATTCAAGAAACTTATTTTGTTGTAACATATTTGTATTGTAAACCATTATGTAATGGTCGTGTGTAAACAGGATATTTTAGATTATCATTATTTGATAATCTACGTAAAGCTTTTTAAACCTTTATTGATGAAATAAAGGTTATGGTTTGTTTTAAAATGAATGCAGTCTTTGAAAAACGTCTCATATAGAGGTCAAAACCTCGCAACAAAATCAATTAATATGGAACGTTTTTAATCAATAAGAACGGGACATTTCAAAAAAGACCACTAAGCCCATCCAATCTAAATAGGACTTAATAATAAATCCTACACAGCAAGATGCTTCGGCTTCTAAGGAAGTAAAGTCTTCCTCTAAAGTAAAGTCTGCGTTGACTCAATCTATTGAGGAAACTCAATCATTGAAGTACAGAACGGCCGAAGGGGAGCCAAAAAATCTTGAAAAGCCACCCTGCATATCAGCTGGAAATCCTCCTGTGCCTCAATGTACAACAGGGTCTCGAGCTCCAGCTTATCTTGATGAGGGGGATCTGCCGCGTCCCATGGAAACGAGTTAACATGATAATCCTTCGGGATATTAATCAGACTTCCAGCAGACTGATCCCTTGGTTCATGAAAGTGATCCATTGGTTCAAACCACTTCTCTTTTGGGTTCTGAAACTCAGGGTCTAGAGGAAGAGTCGTTAACTGAAAGAGATGTACCACCTCATGGTATATCAATGATTTTAGGAGTCGGAGATAGCAATATCTCTGCGAGATCTAAACCGAAGGGTAGTTCTACTACTTTGTCGGAGTCCCATGAGACTAAAGTCATGGAGGCGGATGCTTCGAAAGAAACTTCGTCGGTAACAACTCCGGTTGTTGCCCAACCTCCATCAGAAGGGGATATCACGAATCTGACTAGTAGTATGTACAGCACTACATATAAGAATAATACCGCACAAACATTTTTACCTGCCCTCACGACAAATCAAACACTTCCACCGACATCGCCTCTAACTGATGCTGCTGCTGCTGTTCCTATTGTCATTTTACCACCATCACCCTCGCATTCACCAAATTTCTATGATGCTTTGGAGCAAGAATATTTCAGTCGTATGTTTTCTCGAGTTAATCTTGATGTTCTTTGACGCACTTCGCTTTAAGAATTGTTTCACGCTCAAGTACGATATCCACTTACTTCCTGCTCTTCTCCAATAAGTCCTCACCGTGATAATGAGCATGACGATTCTGATCCTCTGAATAGTCATGAGGGGGAGATAGAAGTAGATGGAGATTATCTAACGGTAAACATTTCAACTAAGGATGGTGGTGTGAGGTCTTCATCAGCTTCTCAAGCTCAACAAGTTCAGACGGAATCAGAAATGGTTTCTACTAATGATGAAATTAATGATAAGGAGCCTGAGCAAGTTATAATTCCAATTGTACATTTAGAGGCTGATAGTGGACCGGTAGATGAGGATTTGAACCTGAGTGATTTCTATCTTGAAGAAACAGATGATGATGAGTTTGTCATTCTAAGCAAATTATCTTCAGTATCTTCAATCCCGGAAAATGTAGAGCTTGTAGATGAAGGGAATCCTGATCCAGTAACTGAAAGTGATGATGAAATGGATTCTTCTGATGACGATTAAGACAATCTTTATGTTAATCCAAATAATGATGATATCTTTGATCATATTGAAGATGATAATGTTCCAACTGATGATGCGACAAATCCTACTAATCATTCATCAAATTCTACACCTTCATCGAGTTCAAATCCAACAAATGCTAATGAAAGCTCAACTTCTAGTACATCTACATCAAGTGAAACAGTGAATTCCAGATTCAAATACAACCATGGTATATTCTTTAAGAATCGGGAACAAAGATTGTTATTGGGAGTTGAACATGATTTCATAACTTTACGAAACACATTCATCGAGGAGAATTCTTACAAGATCTTCCACATTAACAAAACACCAAGGAGTAAAAGATTTACTTATATAGGTTCACAATTTCTTCCAGCAAGTGAAAGAAATTGGTATGAGTTTATGTGGAAGAAACATATCGACAAAGATGAAGATGACTTGTGGCTTCAAAGAAAATATCGTATTTCAGAAGTGATGAATATTACTCAAGTCGGAGTAGAGATAAGCGAGAAAAAATACGTCATTAGTCAGTTCCACATTATTAGAGAAGATGAGAAGGAATACAAGTTCACAGAGGCAGATTTTCATAATCTAGATATGCTTGATATCATTCACAACTAAAACTACCTCCGTATCATCACCATTCGAACTTTTGCTAAGGCTCAAGCTTTGGAAGCTGTGAAAAGGTAGATGATGGAGCAATCGAACTAATGCGACGTGAAGATTTTCAAATTGGTCTCAAAGCTAATAGAAAAAGGATTCGAATAACCTGTCCGAATCAATACACAGAGGGACTACAGGATATGAGAATGTTTCAAATGCAATTCAAACCCGAACGGTTTGTATTTGTGAATTCTCAGAAAGAACAAGTGTTCATCTGCACTAAAGAGTTGAACAAATACTCAGATGGTACACTCAAGGCTGCACTGAAGTATCTTAAAATTCGTCAAAGCAAGTTTGATGACATTGACATGAAAATGGGTCTTGGAGAGTTTATAAAGCATATCAAAGATCGTCTGAAGCTCCTGATCCGTACAAGACAGTTTGAGATTCTTTGTGGCCAGAGAAAGAGAAGGTATTTCAAAGAAATGGATGAATATCCATTACATGAGGGAGATCCAAGAAAAGCGTGGGGCGTCTGGAAACCTTCTAAGCAAATTTCAGAAAATCAAGTAGAAGTTTCGAAACCAGATGGCACATGATGGAAACTAACTTTTGGACCTCTCAAGATTACTAAATACGATTATATTGTAAAGTTCACATTTAACACTAAGGGGAGATTGTTGGGACCCTGAAGTTGTATAGTGTTAATGAGAAATAAGCTTTGAATGATGGTTCCTTAGAAGAGGGCTATATAAGGTACCTAAGTAGTCCTAATTAGATAGCCATTGCATTGTAACTGAGTTCTAGAAGCTGTGGAATGTAAATCTAGTTGATTCTCTCTCATACCGAATCTCCTTCAGACTTACCGAATCTCATTCTAACTCGTCTTTTCTTCTAATCTCAACATGATCTGACCTATCACTCAGCCGTACGGGTGATCACTCACTCGTGTATGTATACTCGGATTAGATTTGTGACTCAGCTCAGCTCAACCGTGCGTATGAGCTTGTCAGCCGTACGAGTGAGACTTCACTCGTACGTCTGATAGAGTCTAATTATGTCAGACATCCTTATCGCGTTCCTGCAGTACCTGTAACCACATATAAACATAGATAGGATAATAACGAGCGATCATGGTAGCCCATAAACTATAGTACTATTCACAAACGTAAGCTAGATGTCTAGGAACTTACAGAAAATGCATCAACAATAAGTATGTGTATATACGAGTTCCTTGTGGTAGATGGATAGTGTATTCCATTAGGATTCACTATGGTGTGTGCAGTGCACGATACTACACTACTCATTGATTGAGGCCAAGAGCGTGTGTGGGATTGGTAAGTTACGGTCATTGACTCGGTGCGCTAACTTCATCCTGGGAGTAGTGTTATATCGGCATGGTATAACATTATGGGTAAATGAGTGTACCGATGGGAAATGAGAGTACCATTCCTTGTATTGTGTTTTAGGAAGTCAATATCGGTTTGCACGTATTCACAATGATTCAGGTTGTTGCGGTCATCCCATTTGTTAGAAATATGGATTGGGTAGGTGAATTTTCGGTTGTTGTGAATTCACTAAGGTTCAGGTTGTTTCGACCATCCTCCATATATGTTTAGGCTCGAGTTGTTTCAGCTATCTTTTATGTGATTGGTGATGCGATAGCCGTGTTTCGCTCACATGTTATTGAGGGTGTGACAATAGTCATTTTTGTACACCTTGGGATTAGCGTTGCCATAGCCGTTTTAGACGCTAGCGGATTTAGCCGTTTGCTTACAATTTTATGATAGTTGCGCATTAGCCATGTTTGCACACTACAAGGGATGTTAGGTGGTAAGTGTTATCTGCAAGGATTCACTTTTATTCGGTCTTCATCATGTTGGTTGTTGACCTTATTTTGGGACGTGGTTACTATTAGCATTGTACTTGGTGAGGGTACCCTAAATGGTTGATATCTCGGTAGAGATTGGTTGAGTTCTTCTGATGTGAGGGATTGAGCAAGTTTTAGTGCTCGAATTCGTGGATTTGATAAATCGCGGGTGATGACTTAGTGTTAAAGGTGATTCATTGAGAAGAATTGCCTAGAGAAGTTGGAAGAACACATGATGATTCCACGTATGCTAAGTGATCGTAGTAGACTTCGAATGTTGTGTGCATTGCATGTCTCAGAATGCGCGCAAGTGTGTATTTGGTAAATGGAATAATCTTCAAGATAATGATAAATGTGGTGGAAGTCGGATTAGAACGTATGTTTGAGAACCATAGAGTGTGGGTCCGGTCGGTTAGCTGACGGGGATTACGGGGACGTGATCGAATTTAAGTGGGGGAGAGTTGTAGCACCCTGAATTTTTAATACATCATAAAGTGTCACCAGAAAGTGTTCTCAGAAGTGCCACTAAAAGTGAACCGACACTTATGCATTTTCAGATTTTACATCAAAATCAAAATCAGGCAACTCCAGTCCCTGAACTGAAGAATAAAAAATTTGGTTGTCTGTAGAGCCGCGCCGCGGGTTTTAGGGGCGCGCAGCGACTAGCTCTTGATCAGATGCTTAGATTTTTGGAAAACGGCTGTTACCAATTTTGCCTTGGAGCCGCGCCGCTGGCCACATATGGACAGTTTTTGAGCCACAAAACTGATACAACCCCATCCACATCTTCATTTCACCTCATTTTCATCTGTTCCTATTATCCTTAAAACCCTAAAGAGAGGAAGAAACTTTAGAGAGTGAGCTTCATTTGAGGAAGAAGAAGAGTGAATCGGGTCAAGTCGCAAGAGTTAATGTTGTTCACCTCGTTCACAGCTACGTTTTGGTAATAGTGGTAAGTCTTGAATCCAAGTTTCTTTATTCATTATTATTGTTCAATTTAGAGTTTTGAACTTGCATGTTCTTGAGAAAACCCATTTAGCTCTTCAATGGAAGTTTGGAGCCAGTAATTTGTGTTGTTGACCCTTGTTGGTGGATTTTGGGTTGGTTGATGATTTAATCATGTTTAAGACTTGTATTTGGGTTTAATCACTACGTTTAGTGATTTTGGAAGTGTTAAAACCCATTTGAGTGTATTTAGAAGACTAATTTTGAAATGGGTCAAAATTAAGGTTTATGAGTCAATTGGGGAAGACGAGTATTAATACTTGTGTTTTGGTTGAATTAGCGTTATAAGACCATTTTTACTTGAGTTAAGTGATTATTGGTTAGTTTGGGCGTTGTCTGCACTTGGAAGTGTTTTTGGGTCGAAATTGCACTAAGTGTCAATTTGGATTGGTTTGTATTACACCCTAATTGTGTTGTTGTTATGTGTTAAATGGAATAGGTACTTTACATTGGCGATTGCAGATTTCGGTATTTCATCATCACGGCGCTAAGGTGAGTGTAAATATATTATATGCGTATGTATGCATAGGATGGGTGTGGGTCGGTAGAGATTCTTGCTCGGATTCACTTTACTTTTGATGGGATGATGGATTCTTGGAGTTTTGAGTCCATATTGTACGCTTATGCGTTTTGGGGTACCACCCTTGGGATAGTAAATCTTTGGAGTATACGCATTCACGTTGGTATGTTGGGCCAATCCCATCGATATTGATGATGTTGAGGAGATGAATCTCGGGTAGTTCGGATTCATGATGACTCGGGTAGTTCGGTCATCCTTATTGATGAGGTGGTGAATTTCAGATAGTGCGAATTCACTAAGGCACGGGTAGTTCGGCCAACCTCGGTTGTTAAGGTGATGAAGGTAGTGAATCTCGGGTAGTGTGAATTCACTAAGGCTCGGGATGTTCGGCCAACCTTCATATGTATAAGGTTAAGGGGTTAACCTTTGTGCTTTGGTCATAAATTGTGTATGCGTACATATATACTTATTGTTTGTTGTAGCTAATCTTGCGGATTTGGCTTGGTGGTATGTTAGGTATAGCTTGAAATATCCCGTTCTTATTGATTAAAAACGTTCCATATTAATTGATTTCGTTGCGAGGTTTTGACCTCTATATGAGATGTTTTTCAAAGACTGCATTCATTAAAACAAACCATAACCTTTATTTCATAAATAAAGGTTTAAAAAGCTTTACGTAGATTATCAAATAATGATAATCTAAAATATCCTATTTACACACGACCATTACATAATGGTTTACAATACAAATATGTTACATCGAAATCAGTTTCTTGAATGCAGTTTTTACACAATATCATACAAACATGGACTCCAAATCTTGTCCTTATTTTAGTATGCAACAGAGGAAGCTCTTAGTATTCACCTGAGAATAAACATACTTTAAACGTCAACAAAAATGTTGGTGAGTTATAGATTTAACCTATATATATCAAATCGTAACAATAGACCACAAGATTTCATATTTCAATACACATCCCATACATAGAGATAAAAATCATTCATATGGTGAACACCTGGTAACCGACATTAACAAGATGCATATATAAGAATATCCCTATCATTCCGGGACACCCTTCGGATATGATATAAATTTCGAAGTACTAAAGCATCCGGTACTTTGGATGGGGTTTGTTAGGCCCAATAGATCTATCTTTAGGATTCGCGTCAATTAGGGTGTCTGTTCCCTAATTCTTAGATTACCAGACTTAATAAAAAGGGGCATATTCGATTTTGATAATTCAACCATAGAATGTAGTTTCACGTACTTGTGTCTTTTTTGTAAATCATTTATAAAACCTGCATGTATTTTCATTCCAAAAATATTAGATTTTAAAAGTGGGACTATAACTCACTTTCACAGATTTTTACTTCGTCGGGAAGTAAGGTTTGGCCACTGGTTGATTCACAAACCTATAACAATATATACATATATATCAAAGTATGTTCAAAATATATTTACAACACTTTTAATATATTTTGATGTTTTAAGTTTATTAAGTCAGCTCTCCTCGTTAATAACCTACAACTAGTTGTCCACAGTTAGATGTATAGAAATAAATCGATAAATATTATCTTGAATCAATCCACGACCCAGTGTATACGTATCTCAGTATTGATCACAACTCAAACTATATATATTTTGGAATCAACCTCAACCCTGTATAGCTAACTCCAACATTCACATATAGAGTGTCTATGGTTGTTCTGAAATATATATAGATGTGTCGACATGATAGGTCAAAACATTGTATACGTTTCTATGGTATCTCAATATTACATAATATACAATACAAGTTGATTAAGTTATGGTTGGAATAGATTTGTTACCAATTTTCACGTAGCTAAAATGAGAAAAATTATCCAATCTTGTTTTACCCATAACTTCTTCATTTTAAATCCGTTTTGAGTGAATCAAACTGCTATGGTTTCATATTGAATTCTATTTTATGAATCTAAACAGAAAAAGTATATGTTTATAGTCAGAAAAATAATTTACAAGTCATTTTTGTAAAAGTAGTCATTTCAGTCGAAACAACGACGTCTAGATGACCATTTTAGAAAACATACTTCCGCTATGAGTTTAACCATAATTTTTGGATATAGTTTCATGTTCATAATAAAAATCATTTTCCCAGAATAACAACTTTTAAATCAAAGTTTATCATAGTTTTTAATTAACTAACCCAAAACAGCCCGCGGTGTTACTACGACGGCGTAAATTCGGTTTTACGGTGTTTTTCATGTTTTCAGGTTTTAAATCATTAAGTTAGCATATCATATAGATATAGAACATGTGTTTAGTTGATTTTAAAAATCAAGTTAGAAGGATTAACTTTTATTTGCGAACAAGTTTAGAATTAACTAAACTATGTTCTAGTGATTACAAGTATAAACCTTCGAATAAGATAGCTTTATATGTATGAATCGAATGATGTTATGAACATCATTACTACCCCAAGTTCCTTGGATAAACCTACTGGAAATGAGAAAAATAGATCTAGCTTCAAAGGATCCTTGGATGGCTTGAAAGTTCTTGAAGCAGAATCATGACACGAAAACAATTTCAAGTAAGATTTCCACTCGAAATAAGATTGTTATAGTTATAGAAATTGAATTAAAGTTTGAATATGATTATTAACTTGTATTAGAAAGATAACCTACTGTAAGTAACAAAGGTTTCTTGATCTTGGATGATTACTTGGAATGGATATAGAAAACTTGGAAGTAAACTTGCAATCTTGGAAGTATTCTTGATTTTATGAAACTAGAACTTTTGGAATTTATGAAGAACACTTAGAAATTGAAGATAGAACTTGAGAGAGATCAATTAGATGAAGAAAATTGAAGAATGAAAGTGTTTGTAGGTGTTTTTGTTCGTTGGTGTATGGATTAGATATAAAGGATATGTAATTTTGTTTTCATGTAAATAAGTCATGAATGATTACTCATATTTTTGTAATTTTATGAGATATTTCATGCTAGTTGCCAAATGATGGTTCCCACATGTGTTAGGTGACTCACATGGGCTGCTAAGATCTGATCATTGGAGTGTATATACCAATAGTACATACATCTAAAAGCTGTGTATTGTACGAGTACGAATACGGGTGCATACGAGTAGAATTGTTGATGAAACTGAACGAGGATGTAATTGTAAGCATTTTTGTTAAGTAGAAGTATTTTGATAAGTGTCTTGAAGTCTTTCAAAAGTGTATGAATACATATTAAAACACTACATGTATATACATTTTAACTGAGTCGTTAAGTCATCGTTAGTCGTTACATGTAAATGTTGTTTTGAAACCTTTAGGTTAACGATCTTGTTGAATGTTGTTAACCCATTATTTATTATAACAAATGATATGTTAAATTGTTATATTATCATGATATTATGATATATAATATATCTTAGTATGATATATATACAGTTAAATGTCGTTACAACGATAATCGTTACATATTTGTCTCGTTTCGAAATCATTAAGTTAGTAGTCTTATTTTTACATATGTATTTCATTGTTAATACACTTAATAATATATTTACTTATCATTTAACATAATTAACCAAGTGTATAAATATCTTAATATGATTCATATGCACCTAGTAAGACGTTGTTATAACGATAATCATTATATACATCGTTTTCGAGTTTCTTAAATTAATAGTCTCATTTTTATGTATATAACTCATTGTTAAAATACCTAATGAGATACATACTTATAATAAAATCATGTTAACTATATATATAACCATATATATGTCATCGTATAGTTTTTACAAGTTTTAACGTTCGTGAATCACCGGTCAACTTGGGTGGTCAATTGTCTATATGAAACCTATTTCAATTAATCAAGTCTTAACAAGTTTGATTGCTTAACATGTTGGAAACACTTAATCATGTAAATAACAATTTCATTTAATATATATATAAACATGGAAAAGTTTGGGTCACTACAGTACCTACCCGTTAAATAAATTTCGTCCCAAAATTTTAAGCAGTTGGAGGTGTTGACGTATCTTCTGGAAATAAATGCGGGTATTTCTTCTTCATCTGATCTTCACGCTCCCAGGTGAACTCGTGTCCTCTATGAGCATTCCATCGAACCTTAACAATTGGTATCATGTTTTGTTTAAGTCTCTTAACCTCACGATCCATTATTTCGACGGGTTCTTCAATGAATTGAAGTTTTTCATTGATTTAGATTTCGTCCAACGGAATAGTGAGATCTTCTTTAGCAAAACATTTCTTTAAATTTGAGACGTGGAAAGTGTTATGTACAGCCGCGAGTTGTTGAGGTAGCTCCAGTTGGTAAGCTACTAGTCCGACACGATCTATAATCTTGAATGGTCCAATGTACCTTGGATTTAGTTTCCCCCGTTTACCAAATCGAACAACGCCTTTCCAAGGTGAAACCTTAAGCATGACCATTTCTCCTATTTCAAACTCTATATCTTTTCTTTTACTGTCCGCGTAGCTCTATTGTCGACTCTGGGCGGTTTTCAATCTTTGTTGAATTTGGATGATTTTCTCGGTAGTTTCTTGTATTATCTCCGGACCCGTAATCTGTCTATCCCCCATTTCACTCCAACAAATCGGAGACCTGTACTTTCTACCATAAAGTGCTTCAAACGGCGCCATCTCAATGCTTGAATGGTAGCTGTTGTTGTAGGAAAATTCTGCTAATGGTAGATGTCGATCCCAACTGTTTCCGAAATCAATAACACAAGCTCGTAGCATGTCTTCAAGCGTTTGTATCGTCCTTTCGCTCTGCCCATCAGTTTGTGGATGATAGGCATTACTCATGTCTAGACGAGTTCCCAATGCTTGCTGTAATGTCTGCCAGAATCTTGAAATAAATCTGCCATCCCTATCAGAGATAATAGAGATTGGTATTCCATGTCTGGAGACGACTTCCTTCAAATACAGTCGTGCTAACTTCTCCATCTTGTCATCTTCTCTTATTGGCAGGAAGTGTGCTGACTTGGTGAGACGATCAACTATTACCCAAATAGTATCATAACCACTTGCAGTCCTTGGCAATTTAGTAATGAAATCCATGGTAATGTTTTCCCATTTCCATTCTGGGATTTCAGGTTATTGTAGTAGACCTGATGGTTTCTGATGTTCAGCTTTGATATTAGAACACGTCAAACATTCTCCTACATATTTAGCAATATCGACTTTCATACCTAGCCACCAAAAATGTTTGTTAAGATCCTTGTACATCTTCCCAGTTCCAGGATGTATTGAGTATCTGGTTTTATGAGCTTCTCTAAGTACCATTTCTCTCATATCTCCAAATTTTGGTACCCAAATTCTTTCAGCCCTATACCGGGTTCCGTCTTCCCGAATATTAAGACGCTTCTCCGATTCTTTGGGTATTTCATCCTTTAAATTTCTCTCTTTTAAAACTCCTTGTTGCGCCTCCTTTATTTGAGTAGTAAGGTTAGTGTGAATCATTATATTCATACATTTTACTCGAATGGGTTCTCTGTCCTTTCTGCTCAAGGCGTCGGCTACCACATTTGCCTTCCCCGGGTGGTAACGAATCTCAAAGTCGTAATCATTCAACAATTCAATCCACCTACGCTGCCTCATATTCATTTGTTTCTGATTAAATATGTGTTGAAGACTTTTGTGATCGGTATATATAATACTTTTGACCCATATAAGTAGTGCCTCCAAGTCTTTAATGCAAAAACAACCGCGCCTAATTCCAAATCATGCGTCGTATAATTTTGTTCGTGAATCTTCAATTGTCTAGACGCATAAGCAATCACCTTCGTTCGTTGCATTAATACACAACCGAGACCTTGCTTTGATGTGTCACAATAAATCATAAAATCATCATTCCCTTCATGCAATGACAATATAGGTGCCGTAGTTAGCTTTTTCTTCAATAACTGAAATGCTTTCTCTTGTTCATCCTTCCATTCAAATTTCTTCCCTTTATGCGTTAATGCAGTCAAGGGTTTTGCTATTCTGGAAAAGTCTTGGATGAACCTTCTGTAGTAACCAGCTAGTCCTAAAAACTGGCGTATGTGTTTCGGAGTTTTTGGAGTTTCCCACTTTTCAACAGTTTCTATCTTTGCCGGATCCACCTTAATTCCTTCTTTGTTCACTATGTAACCGAGGAATCGAACTTCTTCCAACCAAAATGCACACTTTGAAAACTTAGCGTACAGTTTTTCTTTCCTCAATACTTCTAGCACTTTTCTCAAATGTTCTTCATGCTCTTGATCATTCTTTGAGTAAATAAGTATGTCATCGATTAAAACAATGACAAACTTGTCAAGATATGGCCCACACACTCGGTTTATAAGGTCCATGAACACAGCTGGTGCGTTAGTCAATCCAAACGGCATAACCATAAACTCGTAATGACCATAACGCGTCCTAAAAGCAGTTTTTGGAATATCATCCTCCTTTACTCGCATTTGATGATATCCAGAATGTAAATCGATCTTCGAATAAACCGACGAGCCTTGTAGTTGATCAAATAAGTCGTCAATTCTCGAAAGTGGATAACGGTTTTTGATGGAAAGTTTGTTCAACTCTCGGTAGTCGATACACAACCTGAATGTACCATCTTTCTTCTTGACAAACAAAATAGGAGCTCCCCACGGTGATGTGCTTGGTCGAATGAAACCACGCTCTAAAAGTTCTTGTAATTGGCTTTGCAGTTCTTTCATCTCACTGGGTGCGAGTCTGTAAGGAGCACGAGCTTTTGGTGCAGCTCCTGGTACAAGATCTATTAGAAATTCAACGGATCGATGTGGGGGTAATCCCGGTAATTCTTTCAGAAATACATCGGGAAATTCTTTTGCGACGGGAACATCATTGATGCTCTTTTCTTCAGTTTGTACTTTCTCGACGTGTGCTAGAACATCATAGCAACCTTTTCTTATTAGTTTTTGTGCCTTCAAATTACTAATAAGATGTATCCGTACACCATTAAGGGTTTTCCTTTTTCTCGTATAATGCGAATTGCATTTTTGTAACAAACGATCTCTGCTTTCACCTTCTTCAGCCAGTCCATGCCAACTATTACATCAAAACTCCCTAACTCTACTGGTATCAAATCAATCTTAAATATTTCGCTAACCAGTTTAATTTCTCAATTCCGACATATATTATCTGCTGAAATTAATTTACCATTTGCTAATTCGAGTAAAAATTTACTATCCAAAGGCGTCAATGGACAACTTAATTTAGCACAAAAATCTCTACTCATATAGCTTCTATCCGCACCCGAATCAAATAAAACGTAAGCAGATTTATTATCAATAAGAAACGTACCCGTAACAAGCTCCGGGTCTTCCTGTGCCTCTGCCGCATTAATATTGAAAACTCTTCCTCGGCCTTGTCCATTCGTGTTCTCATGGTTCGGGCAATTTCTAATAATGTGGCCCGGTTTTCCACATTTATAACAAACTACATTGGCATAACTTGCTCCGACACTACTTGCTCCGCCATTACTCGTTCCGACACCATTTGTTCCTTTCGTTCTGTTAACCCCTGGTCCGTAGACCTCACACTTCGCCGCGCTATGACCATTTCTTTTACACTTGTTGCAAAATTTGGTGCAGAACCCCGAGGGATACTTTTCACACCTTTGGCATAGCTGCTTCTGATTGTTGTTGTTGTTGCGGTTATTATTGTTGTTAAGATGATTGTTGTAGTTGTTGTTGTTGTTGAGCCGTTTGTTGTAGTTGCGATTGATATTGCGATTGTTAGGATAGTTGTTGCGATTATTGTTGTAATTGCTGTTGTTGTTGTATTGGTGATTCTTATCTCCGTTTTCCTCCCACTTTCTTTTGACTTGCTTCAGATTGGCCTCTTCAGCAGTCTGTTCTTTAATTCTTTCTTCAATCTAGTTCACTAGTTTGTGAGCCATTCTACATGCCTGTTGTATGGAGGCGGGCGCGTGTGAACTTATATCTTCTTGGATTCTTTCCGGTAATCCTTTCACAAACGCGTCGATCTTCTCTTCCTCATCTTCGAACGCTCCCGGACACAATAGGCATAATACTGTGAATTGTCTTTCGTATGTGGTAATATCAAATCCTTGGGTTCGTAACCCTCTAAGTTCTGTCTTGAGTTTATTGACCTCGGTTCTGGGACGGTACTTCTCGTTCATCAAGTGCTTGAATGCTGACCACGGTAGTGCGTACGCATCATCTTGTCCCACTTGCTCTAGATAGGTATTCCACCATGTTAACGTAGAACCTGTGAAGGTATACGTAGCGTACTTCACTTTGTCCTCTTCAGTACACTTACTTATGGCAAACACCGATTCGACCTTCTCGGTCCGCCGTTTCAATTCGATCGGTCCTTCGGTTCCATCAAATTCTAAAGGTTTGCAGACAGTTAATTCTTTGTAGGTGCATCCTACACGATTTCCTGTACTACTAGATCCAAGGTTATTGTTGGTATGTAGCGCAGCATGTACTGCGGCTATGTTTGAAGCTAGAAAAGTACGGAATTCTTCTTCATTCATATTCGCGGTGTGTCGAGTAGTCGGTGCCATTTCCTTCAAAATAGTCAAATGGAACAAGTTAATCATACAGAATATTAAGAGTAGTTAACAGTATTTCGTAGCATAATATGAACTCATTTATAAAATCTTTTTCTTCATATTAGCGTTTTATAAGTTTAAATTCGGGTAGTACCTACCCGTTAAGTTCATACTTAGTAGCTAATATACAATTCAACTACTACAATTCTATATGAAAAACTGATTATAATAATATTTCGCGTTCAAACTTTTATACAATATTTTACAAACTTACAATACCGCTTATTTTACATAAAGCATGAAATATAGCACACAATAACTTTGATACAAGATAGTTGTGAAGATAATTCTAGCTAGTACACAAGTCGTTCAGCAAAGGCAATAAAGACACGTAATTCATACGTCCAGAAACAAGTCATGCATTCTGGTTTTACTAGGACTACTTCCCATCCTTGGTCTTGTGGAACATAACCGTTATGGCCGTTGATAAGACAGCGTGTTGTAACTTCGTCAAAAGGACGAGGGTTACGTAATGACCAACAGTCTCGTAATAACCTAAAAACCTCATTTCTTACCCCAATTACCGACTCCGTCACTTGTGGGAACGTTTTGTTTAATAGTTGTAGCCCAATGTTCTTGTTCTCACTTTGGTGAGAAGCGAATATTACTAACCCATAAGCATAACATGCTTCCTTATGTTGCATGTTAGCCGCTTTTTCTAAATCACGAAGTCCTATATTCGGATATATTGAGTCAAAATAATTTCTTAACCCGTTGCGTAAAATAGCATTTGGGTTCCCCGCAATATATGCGTCAAAGTAAACACATCGTAGCTTATGGATTTCCCAATGTGATATCCCCCATCTTTCGAACGAAAGCCTTTTATAAACCAAGGCATTTTTGGAACGTTCTTCGAATGTCTTACAAACTGATCTCACCTTAAATAGTTATGCCGAGGAATTCTGACCGACTCTAGACAAGATTTCATCAATCATGTCTCCGGGTAGGTCTCTTAAAATATTGGGTTGTCTATCCATTTTGTGTTTTTATACTGTAAAATAGACAAGAGTTAGATTCATAAAAAAATACTTATTAATACAAGCAATTTTTACATATATCATAAAGCATAAGCAAACTATATTACATATATTACACCACACGAATACAACTATCTTATTCTGACTCGCTCGTTTCTTCTTCTTCGGTTTTGGTTCATTTTGCCAAGTTTCTAGGGATATATGATGTTCCCCTAATACGAGCCGTCATTTTCCACATTGGTTTAGAAAAACCTGGTGGTTTAGAGGTTCCCGGGTTATTGTTACAACTTAAGAAATACGGGTGTTGATGATACATATAAAGTTCATCGGGTTTGGAATCAAATTTCTCTATTTTTATGCCCTTTCCCTTATTGTTCTCTTTTGCCTTATTAAATTGTGTTGGGGTAATTTCAATAACATCATCGGAATCCTTATCGGGATCCTATTCATCGGAGAATTGGTAATCCTCCCAATACTTTGCTTCCTTGACGGAGACACCATTGACCATAATTAACTTTGGTCGGTTGGTTGAGGATTTTCTTCTACTTAACCGTTTTATTATTTCCCCCACTGGTTCTATTTCTTCTTCCGGTTCCGATTCTTCTTCCGGTTCCGATTCTTCTTCCGGTTCCGACTCTTCTTCCGGTTCCTCTTCGGGAACTTGTGAATCAGTCCACGAATCATTCCAATTTACATTTGACTCTTCATTATTATTACGTGAGTCAATGGGACTTGTTCTAGAGGTAGACATCTATCACATAATATCAAACACGTTAAGAGATTAATATATCACATAATATTCACATGTTAAAAATATATAGTTTCCAACAAAATTTGTTAAGCAATCATTTTTCAAGTAAACACGGTCGAAGTCCAGACTCACTAATGCATCCTAACAATTCGATAAGACACACTAATGCAAAATTTTGGTTCTCTAAGACCAACTCTCGGATACCAACTGAAATGTCCCGTTCTTATTGATTAAAAACGTTCCATATTAATTGATTTCTTTGCGAGGTTTTGACCTCTATATGAGACGTTTTTCAAAGACTGCATTCATTTTTAAAACAAACCATAACCTTTATTTCATAAATAAAGGTCTAAAAAGCTTTACGTAGATTATCAAATAATGATAATCTAAAATATCCTGTTTACACATGACCATTACATAATGGTTTACAATACAAATATGTTACATCGAAATCAGTTTCTTGAATGCAGTTTTTACACAATATCATACAAACATGGACTCCAAATCTTGTCCTTATTTTAGTATGCAATAGCGGAAGCTCTTAGTATTCACCTGAGAATAAACCTGCTTTAAACGTCAACAAAAATGTTGGTGAGTTATTGGTTTAACCTATATATATCAAATCGTAACAATAGACCACAAGATTTCATATTTCAATACACATCCCATACATAGAGATAAAAATCATTCATATGGTGAACACCTAGTAACCGACATTAACAAGATGCATATATAAGAATATCCCCATCATTCCGGGATACCCTTCGGATATGATATAAATTTCGAAGTACTAAAGCATCAGGTACTTTGGATAGGGTTTTTTAGGCCCAATAGATCTATCTTTAGGATTCGCGTCAATTAGGGTGTCTGTTCCCTAATTCTTAGATTACCATACTTAATAAAAAGAGGCATATTCGATTTTGATAATTCAACCATAGAATGTAGTTTCACGTACTTGTGTCTATTTTGTAAATCATTTATAAAACCTGCATTTATTCTCATCTCAAAAATATTAGATTTTAAAAGTGGGACTATAACTCACTTTCACAGATTTTTACTTCGTCGGGAAGTAAGATTTGGCCACTGGTTGATTCACGAACCTATTACAATATATACATATATATCAAAGTATGTTCAAAATATATTTACAACACTTTTAATTTAGTTTGATGTTTTAAGTTTATTAAGTCAGTTGTCCTCGTTAGTAACCTACAACTAGTTGTCCACAGTTAGATGTACAGAAATAAATCGATAAATATTATCTTGAATCAATCCACGACCCAGTGTATACGTATCTCAGTATTGATCACAACTCAAACTATATATATTTTGGAATCAACCTCAACCCTGTATAGCTAACTCCAACATTCACATATAGAGTGTCTATGGTTGTTCCGAAATATATATAGATGTGTCGACATGATAGGTCGAAACATTGTATACGTGTCTATGGTATCTCAAGATTACATAATATACAATACAAGTTGATTAAGTTATGGTTGGAATAGATTTGTTACCAATTTTCACGTAGCTAAAATGATAAAAATTATCCAATCTTGTTTTACCCATAACTTCTTCATTTTAAATCCGTTTTGAGTGAATCAAATTGCTATGGTTTCATATTGAACTCTATTTTATGAATCTAAACAGAAAAAGTATAGGTTTATAGTCAGAAAAATAAGTTACAAGTCGTTTTTGTAAAGGTAGTCATTTCAGTCGAAAGAACGACGTCTAGATGACCATTTTAGAAAACATACTTCCACTATGAGTTTAACCATAATTTTTGGATATAGTTTCATGTTCATAATAAAAATCATTTTCCCAGAATAACAACTTTTATATCAAAGTTTATCATAGTTTAACCCAAAACAGCCCGCGGTGTTACTACGACGGCGTAAATCCGGTTTTACGGTGTTTTTCGTGTTTCCAGGTTTTAAATCATTAAGTTAGCATATCATATAGATATAGAACATGTGTTTAGTTGATTTTAAAAGTCAAGTTAGAAGGATTAACTTTTATTTGCGAACAAGTTTATAATTAACTAAACTATGTTCTAGTGATTACAAGTATAAACCTTCGAATAAGATAGCTTTATATGTATGAATCGAATGATGTTATGAACATCATTACTACCTCAAGTTCCTTGGATAGACCTACTGGAAATGAGAAAAATAGATCTAGCTTCAAAGGATCCTTGGATGGCTTGAAAGTTCTTGAAGCAGAATCATGACACAAAAACAATTTCAAGTAAGATTTCCACTCGAAATAAGATTGTTATAGTTATAGAAATTGAATTAAAGTTTGAATATGATTATTACCTTGTATTAGAAAGATAACCTACTGTAAGTAACAAAGGTTTCTTGATCTTGGATGATTACTTGGAATGGATTTAGAAAACTTGGAAGTAAACTTGCAATCTTGGAAGTATTCTTGATTTTATGAAACTAGAACTTTTGGAATTTATGAAGAACACTTTGAACCTGAAGATAGAACTTGAGAGAGATCAATTAGATGAAGAAAATTGAAGAATGAAAGTGTTTGTAGGTGTTTTTGGTCGTTGGTGTATGGATTAGATATAAAGGATATGTAATTTTGTTTTCATGTAAATAAGTCATGAATGATTACTCATATTTTTGTAATTTTATGAGATATTTCATGCTAGTTGCCAAATGATGGTTCCTACATGTGTTAGGTGACTCACATGGGCTGCTAAGAGCTGATCATTAGAGTGTATATACCAATAGTACATACATCGAAAAGCTGTGTATTATACGAGTACGAATACGGGTGCATACGAGTAGAATTGTTGATGAAACTGAACGAGGATGTAATTGTAAGAATTTTTGTTAAGTAGAAGTATTTTGATAAGTGTCTTGAAGTCTTTAAAAAGTGTATGAATACATATTAAAACACTACATGTATATACATTTTAACTGAGTCGTTAAGTCATCGTTAAGTCATCGTTAGTCGTTACATGTAAATGTTGTTTTGAAACCTTTAGGTTAACGATCTTGTTGAATGTTGTTAACCCATTATTTATTATAACAAATGAGATGTTAAATTGTTATATTATCATGATATTATGATATATAATATATCTTAGTATGATATATATACAGTTAAATGTCGTTACAACGATAATCGTTACATATATGTCTCGTTTCGAAATCATTAAGTTAGTAGTCTTATTTTTACATATGTATTTCATTGTTAATACACTTAATAATATATTTACTTATCATTTAACATAATTAACCATGTGTATTAATATCTTAATATGATTCATATGTACCTAGTAAGACGTTGTTATAACGATAATCGTTATATACATCGTTTTCGAGTTTCTTAAATTAATAGTCTCATTTTTATGTATATAACTCATTGTTAAAATACCTAATGAGATACGTACTTATAATAAAATCATGTCAACTATATATATAACCATATATATGTCATCGTATAGTTTTTACAAGTTTTAACGTTCGTAAATCACCGGTCAACTTGGGTGGTCAATTGTCTATATGAAACCTATTTCAATTAATCAAGTCTTAACAAGTTTGATTACTTAACATGTTGGAAACACTTAATCATGTAAATAACAATTTCATTTAATATATATAGAAACATGGAAAAGTTCGGGTCACTACATAGCTTGCTAGTTATACTTGGAATGCGGTATGTGTCTACTTTATGTGTTTAGTTGTACGTATTCATTTTATACATATGTATGTATATAGTATATCTATACTCACTAAGCTTTCATAGCTTACCCTCTCGTTGTTTACATATTTATAGATTCGCGTGGAGGTGGTGGCAGGGGTAAGCGTGGGAACTAGTGGACTTGCGTAGGTTGCTTTAGAAGGCGTGCTTTTGGATTGATTAAGATTGGGTAGCGTATCCCAATCACCATGATCGGTCTTTGTAGAGTTTAAACACTTTAAGTCAAAAGTGTCTTTTGGGGTCTTGTTAAATAGGCCAATGTGGTCCCTGGGTTTTGGAACTTATATCGTTGTTTTATTATAACTAAAATTAAGTATGATGATGTTTTAATCACGCCTTGGGTTGAATGTATTGTTATGGTTTTAAAAATGGGAGACTTGTGATATTTTAAACAAAGAGAAATGCTTAACCAAAGTGGGACGCGCCGCGGCCAAAGGGCCACGCGCCGCGGTCCGTAGTGTAAAACGTGGACAGTCTTTTTGGTAACCTGGAGGAGTCTGAATCACATGTGAGGCGCGCCACGCCCACAACTGCCGCGACGCGGCTTGTATATAAAAAAAAATTCTACGTAAATGGTTGGTTATCGGGTTGGGTCGTTTCAAACATACGGATTAGGTAAGCTAACATGGTAATATCGGAACGCATTATTAAACATAAAAGGTAAGAATACATGTTTAATACAAAAGACGAGCGTTTAAAAAAAAAACCTGAAAAGGCTGAAGAAATCTGCCCGAGATCGCTGGGACTTGCCAGGATATCCTTCGGAAAATAAAAGCTAAGCTAGCTACTACTAAAAACTAAATTAATGACTTGAAAATATAAAATGTATTGTAAATTGAGTGTGTGTTGAAATGGATGGAAAGAGCCCTTTAAATAGACTTGAATTTTGCCAGCAAACGTTTGGCAAGCTGTTTGCTGAGCCCGTTTGCCAGCCTTGCCCATTTGCAATGCTCGTTTGTGCTGGCCGTGTGGTGCCATTCAGGAAAGCCGTTTGGCAGCCCGTTTGGCAAGCCGTTTGGCAAGCCTGGTCAGCTAATTTCACTGGATCGTAACTTGATTTCTTGTATTTCACCGTTCTCGTTCTAGATTCTACGTTTTAGCTCAGTTTTACTTCATTCTTTTTGCATCGCCTTCGTAATTAATTAATCTACAAAATCAACTGACAAAATGATTATTTTTGCGATAAAGTTTGCATCGCCTTAGTTTTTTGTGCACATGACTTAGCATTGTATATATCGTTTTAAGTCCTGTTATTTCACTCTCAATGTATTTATGTATAACGGGTATAAATTTGAATCTAATATCACTTCATTAAACACGTTTTTTAAATCATTAGTATGCACCACCAGATGGATTACCATTTGGTGGCGCATAACCTTCGGTTTCAGATTGTACTGAAATTTTCAAGATCACCCTAAAACGGCCGAACGAGCAAGACTCTCTGAACGTGCTTGCCATTCGAGGTCTTCTAGATTCCGAAAAAGACATCTTTCCTCGCAAATTCGCACCACGCACCAAACACCACCGACGGTTCGTGGTGCTTGGTGTTTTGTGTCTTTGGCCAAAATATTAGATCTATCATATCTTTTGACTCGTAGCTCTGATTTAGTCACCGTTTATTTTTTAACCGTGTATTTTTTTTCTGGATCTATCCGTTGGCAAACTGCCGTAGGTGGTTTATCCCAAATATTTTTCGAAACGAGACCTTGAAAGCTGATATCGGTCAAAAAGTCACGTTTTACCCCCGATATTGGGCCCTAAAACCCATTAAGTTCCAAACTTTATCGCAAAAATAACTGCTTTGTCTGTTGATTTTGTAGATTAAGTAATTACAAAGGCGATGCAAAAAGAATGAAGTAAAACGGTGCTAAAACGAAGAATCTCGAGCGAAAACGGTGAAAGACAAGAAATCAAGTTACGATCCAGTGAAAATCAGCTTACTAGGCAGACCAAACGGCTTGCCAAACGGCCTGCCAAACGGCCTGCCAAACGGCCTGCCAAATGGCCAGATCAAACAGGCACCTTATACGGGCAAACCTGGCAAACGGCCCCTGCAAACGGCCTGCCAGCCGTTTGCAGGTAAAAATCAAGTCTATTTAAAGGGCTTTCTCCATCCATTTCAACACACACTCAATTTACAATTCATTTTACATTTTTAATTTTTAGTTAGTTTTTAGTAGGAGCTAGCTTAGCTTTTATTTTCCAGAGGATATCCCGGCGAGTCCCTGCGATCACGGGCAGATTTCTTCAGCCTTTTCAGGTTTTTATCCGAAACGCTTATCTTTTGTATTAAACATGTATTCTTACCTTTTATGTTTAATAATGCATTCCGATATTGCCATGATTGCTTAATTAATCTGTATGTTACCATGATAGAAGTTTGGGTTAGTGTAATTATGTTAAAATAGTACGGTTATTGTTATTATGCTGAACTTGTGAGTCTGATAGATTTGTATGCTAGCATCTTAAGGATTAACCAACCTAGGTTGTGATCAGGACTTGTCCACCTATATGAACTTAGATACTTCATATGATTAAGACCCCTGGTTATACTGTATCTGAAGATTCTATGAACTCGGTATGGCCGGAGTTCCCGAGAGGCATTTAATGCGCTTTTAGGACGCGGAACTTAGGAATTGAGACACGAATGACCTAGTATGCCTATTAACTATTCCAAGGAGACCTCTTAGGAGCTGTTAAGATCTAGCTAGTGCCTTGAGTGTATGACCCAAACCTATTGCATGTTCTTGTTTGATTGTTGCCATAGGATTAAGTCATATCAACTGTTTAGGTATCTGTTAGGTTTCTATATGCTTTACTTTCTGTATATCAACTTTAATGCTGTATAATATTTGTTTTGGTTTGATCTCATTAGTATGATGAAACGGTTGTTAGTTTTCATTTAAGGTTCTGTCAACCTAACCCGACGAACTCCTTCCGTTTGTGATCAGTGTTCAATCAACATGGGACATTGTTATTCAGTAAACCAAACTGATAACGAGGGTTAGGATTAGAACTCAACTCACTAATAAACCTAGTGCTTTACTAAGGATAACCTCCAAGGTATACTCACATTTCAATTATACATCCACGTGACATACTTTTCACTACTCAACGAGAACTGTGAGAGTCTATAGATAAGTAGGTCTTTATAATTGGCTCATCCAACCAGATCTACACCACTTTAATCATAAGCTTTAATATCAATATAATTACCTTTACCTAGCCCAAACTAATATCTTGGTCAACATTTCCCTGATCTGCACACTCCGTGTGACAACCCGGAAATTTCTGACCAAATTTAAACTTCAATCTTTATATTATTCCGACATGATAAGCAAAGTTTGTTAAGTTAAATCTCAAGAATTTTAACTGTGTTCATACAATCATTTAACCTTGACCAAGTTCCGACGATTCACGAACCATTATATAAACGGATATAATTATATATGTATATGTGTATATACATATTATAACTTGAAAACATTAACAAAGTATTAGATGTATAATACTTTACATGAACGTACTTGTTTCAAATATATTTAATATAATTATCGACGGAATTAAAAGATAATATCAAATTATTGAATTATCAGATACATTGTGATTATGATTACGGGTCTTTGTTATGAGGTCTACTATGAATTGAGAATCTTTCCCTTTTAATAGTATTCGGAATAAATGGTAAAGTGATTTACAAGTAAGAATAAATGTGTCAATTAACGGTAACTGGACAAAAGTTAGTGGAGACCCCTGTTTAATTTTCAATGTATACTTTACAATAATTTCCTCGTGACTTTTGATAAGATAACTGTTTAGCTTCCATATTAATTATTGTGAAAGTGAAATTAGGAAATGTAGATATAAATAATTATATATAATAGTTTAAATATATTAATGAACTTGTATGTGATTTGGTTATTATGAAAGATAACTTAAAATAACTAAAACTTGTTATTTTGAATATATAGAGTATATTGATTATTAATTATTTCGAACATAATTTGTCAACATTAACAAAATATTAAATATATAATATAATACTTTGAGTTTGTTTGTTTCAATATATAATTAATATATTTATTTACGTAATAAAATGTAATAGTTAAAACATAATTATATATATGGTCGTTTGAATATATATGATTTCTATACATAATTATTATATGTATATTGTAATATATATAAAATGTATAACTATTAAATGTCAAAATTTATATTTCTATTATGAAATAACATAATATTTTAAATATATATATATATATATATATATATATATATATATATATATATATATATATATATATATATATATATATATATATATATATAACATTATCAACTTCATATTTACATGTATTAGTATAATATAATTAATATGCAAACACATATTATATAATAAAGTATCTATATTAGAATGTGTAAATATTAAATATTTAATATATATAATTTATATTATATATAATTATTAGATATTACATAATTAATAATATTAAAATATTAAGTTTAATTGCAAGTTAAATATATAAATATTATAATTATTATTAACATTATTATTAATAATAATTAGTATTATCATTATTATTAATAATAACATTATTATTATTAACTTATTTTATTAATTATTATTATTGTTAAAAATGAAATATAAAGACAGATATGTACGCGGTTATCACCATCATCCCTATATTTTTATTTTATTTTTCTTTTGGTTTTCTTTTTCCTCCTGCCCGTAAACTCATGTCAACCAAGTTGTTCACTATAATACAAATTCGATCGATTCTTGATACAGTTTTCAATCAATCACTTACTCTATAAGATCTCTGCTGCTGTTAATTGGGAATTTAAAACTGATATATATATAAAAAATATGATACAACGGCTTGTCCTGAAATGTCCTGTTCATATTGATTATAAATATTCCATATTAATTGATTTCGTGGAGAGGTTTTGACCTCTATATGAGACGTTTTTCAAAGACTGCTTTCATTTTTAAAACAACCATAACCTTTATTTTATCAATAAAGGTTTTAAAAACATTACGTAGATTATCAAATAATGATAATCTAAAATATACTATTTACACACGACCATTACATAATGGTTTACAATAGAAATATATTACATCGACATATGTTTCTTGAATGCAGTTTTTACACAATATCATACAAACATGGACTCCAAATCTTGTCCTTATTTTAGTATGCAACAGCGAAAGCTCTTAGTATTCACCTGAGAATAAACATGCTTTAAACGTCAACAAAAATGTTGGTGAGTTATAGGTTTAACCTATATATATCAAATCGTAACAATAGACCACAAGATTTCATATTTCAATACACATCCCATACATAGAGATAAAAATCATTTATATGGTGAACACCTGGTAACCGACATTAACAAGATGCATATATAAGAATATCCCCATCATTCTGGGACACCCTTCGGATATGATATAAATTTCGAAGTACTAAAGCATCCGGTACTTTGGATGGGGTTTGTTAGACCCAATAGATCTATCTTTAGGATTCGCGTCAATTAGGGTGTCTGTTCCCTAATTCTTAGATTACCTGACTTAATAAAAAAGGGCATATTCGATTTCGATAATTCAACCATAGAATGTAGTTTCACGTACTTGTGTCTATTTTGTAAATCATTTATAAAACCTGCATGTATTCTCATCCCAAAAATATTAGATTTTAAAAGTGGGACTATAACTCACTTTCACAGATATTTCCTTCCTCGGAAATAAGACTTGGCCACGGATCGATTCAGGAACCTATAAAAATATGTACATATATATCAAAGTATGATCAAAATATAATTACAACCATTTTTATTATGTTTTAAAGATTTGAGTATATTAAGTCAGCTGTCCTCGTTAGTAACCTACAACTAGTTGTCCACAGTTAGATGAACAGAAATAAATTGATATATATTATCTTTAATCAATCCACTACCCAGTGTATACACGTCTCAGGCTAAATCACAACTCAAAGTATATATATTTTTGGATTCAACCTCAACCCTGTATAGCTAACTCCAACATTACTGCATATAGAGTGTCTATGGTTGTTCCAAATAATATATATACATGGGTCGATATGATATGTCAAAACATTTGCATACGTGTCTATGGTATCCCAAGATTACATAATATATTAGAATACATGTATAATACAATATAAGTTAGCTAGGAAATGATTTGTATAGATTTGTCAAACATTCCCCGTAGCTAAAAAGATAAAAAATATCCAATCTTGTTTTACCCATAACTTCTTCATTTTAAATCCGTTTTGAGTGAATCCAATTGCTATGGTTTCATATTGAACTTAAGTTTATGAATCTATACATAAAAAGAATAAGTTTATAGCCAGAAATATAGGTTACAAGTCGTTTTTGTAAAGGTAGTCATTTCAGTTGAAAGAACGTCGTCTAGATGACCATTTTGGAAAACATACTTTCACTTTGAGTTTAACCAAGATTTTTGGATATAGTTTCATGTTCATATGAAATATAATTTTCCCAGAAGAACAAATTTTAAATCAAAGTTTATCATAGTTTTTAATTATCCAAACCAAAACAGCCCCCGGTTTCACTACGACGGCGTATATCCGATTTTATGGTGTTCATCGTATTTCCAGGTTTTAAATCATTAAGTTAGTATATCATATAGATATAGAACATGTGTTTAGTTTATTTTAAAAGTCAAGTTAGAAGGATTAACTTTTGTTTGCGAACAAGTTTAGAATTAACTAAACTGTGTTCTAGTGATTACAGGTTTAAACCTTCGAATAAGATAGCTTTATATGTATGAATCGAATGATGTTATGAACATCATTACTACCTCAAGTTTCCTGGATAAAACTACTGGAAATGATAAAAATGGATCTAGCTTCAAAGGATCCTTGGATGGCTTGAAAGTTCTTGAAGCAGAATCATGACACGAAATCAAGTTCAAGTAAGATTTCCACTCGAAATAAGATTGTTAGAGTTATAGAAATTGAATCAAATTTTGAATATGAGTATTACCTTGTATTAGAAAGATATATTACTGTAAAAAAGAAAGATTTCTTGATCTTAGATGATTACTTGGAATGGATTAGAAAGCTTGGAAGTAGACTTGCAAACTTCGAAGTATTCTTGATTTTTATGAAACTATACTTATGGAATTTATGAAGAACACTTAGAACTTGAAAATGGAACTTGAGAGAGATCAATTAGATGAAGAAAATTGAAGAATGAAAGTGTTTGTAGGTGTTTTTGGTCGTTGGTATATGGATTAGATATAAAGGATATGTAATTTTGTTTTCATGTAAATAAGTCATGAATGATTACTTATATTTTTGTAATTTTATGAAATGTTTTACATGGGCTGCTAAGAGCTGATTATTGGAGTGTATATACCAATAGTAAATACATCTAAAAGCTGTGTATTGTACGAGTACGAATACGGGTGTATACGAGTAGAATTGTTAATGAAACTGAACGAGGATGTAATTGTAAGCATTTTTGTTAAGTAGAAGTATTTTGATAAGTGTCTTGAAGTCTTTCAAAAGTGTATGAATACATATTAAAACACTACATGTATATACATTTTAACTGAGTCGTTAAGTCATCGTTAGTCGTTACATGTAAATGTTGTTTTGAAATCTTTAGGTTAACGATCTTGTTAAATGTTGTTAACCTATTATTTATTATATCAAATGAGATGTTAAATTGTTACATTATCATGATATTATGATATATAATATATCTTAGTATGATATATATACAGTTAAATGTCGTTACAACGATAATCGTTACATATATGTCTCGTTTCGAAATTATTAAGTTAGTAGTCTTATTTTTACATATGTAGTTCATTGTTAATACACATAATGATATATTTACTTATCATTTAACATAATTAACCAAGTGTATAAATATCTTAATATGATTCATATGTACTTAGTAAGACGTTGTTATAACGATAATCGTTATATATATTGTTTTCGAGTTTCTTAACTTAGTAATCTCATTTCTTATGTATATCACACATTGTTAATATACTTAGTGAGATACTTATTCATCATAATCTTATGTCAACCATATATATATATATATATATCTATATATACCACAACATGTAGTTTTTACAATTTTGTAACGTTCGTGAATCGCCGGTCAACTTTAGTGATCAATTGTCTATATGAAACTTATTTCATTTAATCAAGTCTTAACAAGTTTGATTGCTTAACATGTTGGAAACATTTAGTCATGTAAATATCAATCTTAATTAATATATATAAACGTGGAAAATTTCGGGTCACTACAGAACCTACCCGTTAAATAAATTTCGTCCTGAAATTTTAAGCTGTTGAAGGTGTTGACGAATCTTCTGGAAATAGATGCGGGTATTTCTTCTTCATCTGATCTTCATGCTCCCAGGTGAACTCAGGTCCTCTACGAGCATTCCATCGAACCTTAATAATCGGTATCTTGTTTTGCTTAAGTCTCTTAACCTCACGATCCATTATTTCGACGGGTTCTTCAATGAATTGAAGTATTTCATTGATTTGGATTTCGTCCAACGGAATAGTGAGATCTTCTTTAGCAAAATATTTCTTCAAATTCGAGACGTGGAAAGTGTTATGTACAGCTGCGAGTTGTTGAGGTAGCTCCAGTTGGTAAGCTACTGGTCCGACACGATCTATAATCTTGAATGGTCCAATGTACCTTGGATTTAGTTTCCCCCGTTTACCAAATCGAACAACGCCTTTCCAAGGTGAAACCTTAAGCATGACCATTTCTCCAATTTCAAACTCTATATCTTTTCTTTTACTGTCCGCGCAGCTCTTTTGTCGACTATGGGCGGTTTTCAATCGTTGTTGAATTTGGATGATTTTCTTGGTAGTTTCTTGTATTATCTCCGGACCCGTAATCTGTCTATCCCCCACTTCATTCCAACAAATCGGAGACCTGCACTTTCTACCATAAAGTGCCTCAAACGGCGCCATCTCAATACTAGAATGATAACTGTTATTGTAGGAAAATTCTGCTAACGGTAGGTGTCGATCCCAACTGTTTCCGAAATCAATAACACATGCTCGTAGCATGTCTTCAAGCGTTTGTATCGTCCTTTCGCTCTGCCCATCAGTTTGTGGATGATAGGCAGTACTCATGTCTAGATGAGTCCCCAATGCTTGTTGCAACGTCTGCCAGAACCTTGAAACAAATCTACCATCCCTATCAGAGATAATAGAGACGGGTATTCCATGTCTGGAGATAACCTCTTTCAAATACAATCACGCCAACTTCTCCATTTTGTCATCTTCTCTCATTAGCAGGAAGTGTGCTGACTTGGTGAGATGATCAACTATTACCCAAATAGTATCATAACCACTTGCAGTCCTTGGCAATTTAGTAATAAAATCCATGGTAATGTTTTTCCATTTCCATTCCGGGATTTCAGGTTGTTGTAGTAGATCTGATGGTTTCTGATGTTCAGCTTTGACCTTAGAACACGTCAAATATTCTCCTACATATTTAGCAATATCTGCTTTCATACCCGGCCACCAAAAGTGTTTCTTGAGATCTTTATACATCTTCCCCGCTCCGGGATGTATTGAGTATCTGGTTTTATGTGCTTCTTTAAGTACCATTTCTCTCACATCTCCAAACCTTGGTACCTAAATTCTATCAGCCCTATATCGGGTTCCGTCCTCCTAAATATTAAGATGTTTCTCTGATCCTTTAGGTATCTCATTCTTCAACTTTCCTTCTTGTACAACCCCCTATTGCGCCTCCTTTATTTGAGTAGTAAGGTTAGTACAAATAATTATATTCATAGCTTTTACCCGTATAGGTTCTCCGTCCTTTCTACTCAAAGCGTCGGCTACCACATTCGCCTTCCCCGGGTGGTATCGAATCTCAAAATCATAATCATTCAATGGTTCAATCTACCTGCGTTGTCTCATATTCAGTTGCTTCTGATTAAATATATGTTGGAGTTTTTGTGGTCGGTATATATAATACTTTTGACTCCATATAAATAATGCCTCCAAGTCTTTAATGCAAAAACAACAGCACCCAATTCCAAATCGTGAGTTGTATAATTTTGCTCGTGAATCTTCAATTGTCTAGAAGCATAAGCAATCACCTTCGTTCGGTGCATTAATACACAACCGAGACCTTGCTTTGATGCGTCTCAATAAATCACAAAATCATCATTCCCTTCAGGCAATGACAATATAGGTGCCGTAGTTAGCTTTTTCTTCAATAACTGAAACGCCTTCTCTTGTTCATCCTTCCATTCAAATTTCTTCCCTTTATGCGTTAATGCAGTCAAGGGTTTTGCTATTTTGGAGAAATCTTGGATGAATCTTCTGTAGTAACCAGCCAATCCTAAAAATTGACGTATATGCTTCGAATTTTTTTGGGGTTTCCCACTTTTCAACAGTTTCGATCTTTGGCGAGTCCACCTGGATACCTTCTTTGTTCACTATGTGACCGAGGAATTGAACTTCTTCCAACCAAAATGCACACTTTGAAAACTTAGCGTACAGTTTTTCTTTCCCCAATACTTCTAGCACTTTTCTCAAATGTTCTTCGTGCTCTTGACCATTCTTTGAGTAAATAAGTATGCCATCGATGAAAACAATGACAAACTTGTCAAGATATGGCCCACACACTCGGTTCATAAGGTCCATGAACACAGCTGGTGCGTTAGTCAATCCAAACAGCATAACCATAAACTCGTAATGACCATAACGCGTCCTAAAAGCAGTTTTTGGAATATCATCCTCCTTTACTCGCATTTGACGATATCCAGAATGTAAATCAATTTTTAAATAAACCGACGAGCCTTGTAGTTGATCAAATAAGTCGTCAATTCTCGGCAATGGATAACGGTTTTTGATGGTAAGTTTATTCAACTCTCTGTAGTCAATACACAACCTAAATGTACCATCCTTCTTCTTGACAAACAAAATAGGAGCTCCCCATGGTGATGTGCTTGGTCGAATGAAACCACGTTCTAATAGTTCTTGCAGTTGGCTTTGCAGTTCTTTCATCTCGCTGGGTGCGAGTCTGTAAGGATCACGAGCTATTGGTGCAGCTCCTGGTACAAGATCTATTTGAAATTCAACAGATCGATGTGGAGGTAGTCCCAATAATTCTTTCAGAAATACATCGGGAAATTCTTTTGTGACGGGTACATCATTGATGCTCTTTTCTTCAGTTTGTACTTTCTCGACGTGTGCTAGAATAGCATAGAAACCTTTTCTTATTAGTTTTTGTGCCTTCAAATTACTAATAAGATGTAGCTTCGTGTTGCCCTTTTCTCCATACACCATTAAGGGTTCTCCTTCTTCTCGTACAATGCGAATTGCATTTTGTAACATACGATCTCTGCTTTCATCTCCTTCAGCCAGTCCATGCCAACTATTACATCAAAACTCCCTAACTCTACTGGTATCAAATCAATCTTAAATATTTCGCTACCCAATTTAATTTCTCGATTCCGGCATATATAATCTGCTGAAATTAATTTACCGTTTGCTAATTCGAGTAAAAATTTACTATCCAACGGCGTCAATGGACAACTTAATTTAGCACAAAAATCTCTACTCATATAGCTTCTATCCGCACCTGAATCAAATAAAACGTAAGCAGATTTATTGTCAATAAGAAATGTACCCGTAACAAGCTCCGGGTCTTCCTGTGCCTCTGCTGCATTAATATTG
This sequence comes from Rutidosis leptorrhynchoides, assembly GCF_046630445.1. Classification (NCBI taxonomy): domain Eukaryota; kingdom Viridiplantae; phylum Streptophyta; class Magnoliopsida; order Asterales; family Asteraceae; genus Rutidosis; species Rutidosis leptorrhynchoides. The sequence continues at coordinate 83,535,047 of NC_092341.1, read as the reverse complement.
AAAACTCTTCTGCGGCCTTGTCCATTCGTGTTCTCCTGGTTCGGGCAATTTCTTATAATGTGGCCTGGTTTTCCACATTTATAACAAACTACATTGGCATAACTTGCTCCGACACTACTTGCTCCGCCATTACTCGTTCCGACACCATTTGTTCCTTTCGTTCTGTTAACTCCTGGTCCGTAGACCTCACACTTCACCGCGCTATGACCATTTATTTTACACTTGTTGCAAAATTTGGTGCAGAACCCCGAGTGATACTTTTCACACCTTTGGCATAGCTGCTTCTGATTGTTGTTGTTGTTGCGGTTGTTATTGTTGTTGGGATGATTGTTGTAGTTGTTGTTGTTGTTGTTGTTGTTGTTGTTGTTTTGCCGTTTATTTTAGTTGCGATTGATGTTGTGATTATTGGGATAGTTGTTGTTGTTTTGGTGAATCTTATCACCGTTCTCCTCCCACTTTCTTTTGACTAGCTTCACGTTGGCCTCTTCGGCCGCCTGTTCTTTAATTCTTCCCCCAATCTGGTTCACTAGTTTGTGAGCCATTCTACAAGCCTTTCGTATGGAGGCAGGCTCGTGTGAACTTATATTGTAGTGACCCGAACTTTTCCATGTTTATATATATATTAAATGAAATTGTTATTTACATGATTAAGTGTTTCCAACATGTTAAGTAATCAAACTTGTTAAGACTTGATTAATTATAATAGGTTTCATATAGACAATTGACCACCCAAGTTGACCGGTGATTCACGAACGTTAAAACTTGTAAAAACTATATGATGACATATATATGGATATATATAGTTAACATGATATTATGATAAGTAAACATATCACTAAGTATATTAACAATGAACTATATACGTAAAAGCAAGACTACTAACTTAATGATTTTGAAACGAGACATATATGTAACGATTATCGTTGTATCGACATTTAATGTATATATATCATATTAAGAGATATTCATACATCATATTATCATGATAATATAATAATTTAAAATCTCATTTGATATTATAAACATTGGGTTAACAACATTTAACAAGATCGTTAACCTAAAGGTTTCAAAACAACACTTACATGTAACGACTAACGATGACTTAACGACTCAGTTAAAATGTATATACATGTAGTGTTTTAATATGTATTCATACACTTTTGAAATACCTCAAGACACTTATAAAAATACTTCTACTTAACAAAAATGCTTACAATTACATCCTCGTTCAGTTTCATCAACAATTCTACTCGTATGCACCCATATTCGTACTCGTACAATACACAGCTTTTAGATGTATGTAGTATTGGTATATACACTCCAATGATCAGCTCTTAGCAACCCATGTGAGTCACCTAACACATGTAGGAACCATCATTTGGCAACTAGCATGAAATATCTCATAAAATTACAAAAATATGAGTAATCATTCATGACTTATTTACATGAAAACAAAATTACATATACTTTATATCTAATCCATACACCAACGACCAAAAACACCTACAAACACTTTAATTCTTCAATTTTCTTCATCTAATTAATCTCTCTCAAGTTCTATCTTCAAGTTCTAAGCGTTCTTCATAAATTCTACAAGTTCTAGTTTCATAAAATCAAGAATACTTCCAAGTTTGCTAGCTTACTTCCAATCTTGTAGAGTGATCATCCAACCTCAAGAAATATTTCTTATTTACAGTAATATATCTTTCTAATATAAGGTAATACTCATATTCAAACTTTAATTCAATTTCTATAACTATAACAATCTTATTTCGAGTGGAAATCTTACTTGAAATTGTTTTCGTGTCATGATTCTGCTTCAAGAACTTTCAAGCCATCCAAGGATCCTTTGAAGCTAGATCTATTTTTCTCATTTCCAGTAGGTTTATCCAAGGAACTTGAGGTAGTAATGATGTTCATAACATCATTCGATTCATACATATAAAGCTATCTTATTCGAAGGTTTAAACTTGAAATCACTAGAACATAGTTTAGTTAATTCTAAACTTGTTCGCAAACAAAAGTTAATCCTTCTAACTTGACTTTTAAAATCAACTAAACACATGTTCTATATCTATATGATATGCTAACTTAATGATTTAAAACCTGGAAACATGAAAAACACCGTAAAACTGGACATACGCCGTCGTAGTAACACCGCGGGCTGTTTTGGGTTTGATAATTAAAAACTATGATAAACTTTGATTTAAAAGTTGTTCTTCTGGGAAAATGATTTTTCTTATGAACATGAAACTATATCCAAAAATCATGGTTAAACTCAAAGTGGAAGTATGTTTTTCAAAATGGTCATCAAGACGTCGTTCAATAACACTTATTTATATGTATTATGATATTATATTAAGTTAATATAAGAACTTATAACTTGTACATATGAAGAACACCTTGAAACTTAACATATATCCATTAATCTCCATTTAGTAAAAAGCGGGCTGTTTTGGGTTGGGAATTAAAAACATATCTTAGACTTTGAGTTCGAGGCTAATTCTTTGGAAATATGTTAATATATGTAAATAAGACTTCCAGTATTTTTTTCATGATTTTAGATAAAGTGGAAGTATTTTATCAAAAATCATATATTGGGTGGATGCCAGGATTTTTCCAAATCTGTCCACCGACACAAAAAGAGGGCAAAGCTCTAAAAATTACTACTTGGGATGAAATTTTTGAATTGGTTTGTAAAATTTACTTCTTAATGAATCCATAGCAATTTTATTCACTTTAAACGGAGTTGTAATGAATATTTGGCGAGCAAAACAAAATCTGCTAAAATTAACGTTGTATGGACGAAATTTATATTATAAAAACTATATTAACCATATCCTTGTTAACTTTTCCTATATCCTATATATATTTGGACATGTTATCAGTAGTATAACAAAATATTATAATCTTGGTTAATTCTGTGATTGTATATATGTATAATAATATTCTTGGTACGTCTTAACACAATAAGTATACAATACGTTTTGATAAATCCTAAGACAATACGTACACAATACGTCTTAGTTAATTCTAAGACAATACGTATACAATACGTCTCTGGGTTGATGCAAAGACAATACATATACAATACGTCGTGGGGTAATTCTAAGATTATGTATATATATATATATATATATATATATATATATATATACCGATTATTGGACTGTTCGAATTTTCTGACTATTTTGGACTACTAACAAAGGACTACTAACAATGGACTACTAACATAAAATGTTAAAAATTATTATATAAGTATTCTATGAACTTGCTTTATTTTATTCATATGTCGTATTATTATCTGAATCGTTATTATTGTTATAGGTTAGTGAATCCAAGGACGACGGTTATATTTTTAATAAGTTGAAAACTTATTATTAATATACTTTTACTACTGTGAGTATATAGTCCCATTTTTAAACTCTAAAAATATTTTGGGATGAGAATACATGCATTTTATGTTTTATGCTATGGACACAAGTACTTAAAATATATTCTACGTTGAGTTGTACCACCTTGCATATCTTCCCTAATAGCTTGGTAACTAATATTTACATGTTCTAAGAACATGTAAGCGCAAATCCTATTGATAGATCTATCGGGTTTGACAACCCCAACTGGGCTAGTCGCTCAAGTATCGTAAACGGTTGCATAGTACTTCTTTTTTACTACACTTGGTACAGTGTAGCGAGATTTCATAATAAAGGGAATATGCCACTTTAATGGTTAAGTATGGTTACCGAAGGATCAACAACTTATAGAATACTTTTATACACTTGCGAGTGTACATATATTTATAACTATGAAATCTTATGGCCTATATTTATATTGATGATAACCTATATATCTCACCAACCTTTATGTTGACTGTTTACGCATGTTTATTCTCAGGTCCTTAAGAAAGTCTTCCGCTGTTGCATTATATGAGTAAGCTGTGCATGAAGTCTCATACTTTTATTTAAATAAAGTGTTGCATTCAATAAAACCTTTGTAATGTATTATATTCGACCGTTACGTCACGTGTGTAGTATTTGGAAATCGATGTATTTTGGGGATTATTTCTTAAATAATCGCCCACTTGTTTAAAACATGCATTATGTATAATAATGATGTGCTTTTTATGAAACGAATGCAATATTTTCTAAAACGTATCATATAGAGGTCAAATACCTCGCTATGGGACCAATGGGAACGTACTGCGTTTATAGTAATATGGACGGGTCGTCTCAGTTGGTATCAGAGCAGAGGTCTTAGCAAACCAGAATCTGCATTAGTGTGTCTAACGGGTCTTTGTTAGGATGCATTAGTGAGTCTGGACTTTGACCATATCTGTTTATTTATAAGTTTTGCTTGTCATTCCTTATCGGAAATTACCTACTTATCATTCTAGTCTTGACATGTCTCACTACAATTATTGCATAGATAGTGTATAGACAAAATCATATCTTATCGTATCTATTATAGTAAATCTGCCTTACATATTCCGTAATTTCCTCCGTAACTTGTAGGATTTTGATATTATATATACATATGTAAAATATGTATTTAGAATATCAATTTAAGTCCTATAATCTTATTCATATCAAAAATCATTTTCTCTAATCGTGCAAAGATGGATTCTGCAACTAGTTCGAATTCATCGGATTCCAACAGCTATTTCGCAGTGTAACCGGGATGGACCAACCAATTAGTCATCATCTTTTTTAGATGGATTGGGGGTGAGTTCATGGATGACTTAATCAATTTAGATAAGAAGAATGTGATCCCTTTCACGAGTCGTTTTCGCCTCTTGGCGGAGAACCTGAGGCGCTCACTGGCGAACCCGTTCACAACACCATTTTCTCTCTCCTTTCCAGGATATGTCACCACAAATATAATATTTCTAATATTATTGAGGCTATCCGACCTTTACTCCACTTAAACAATCAACCGAACCTGGTAGATGAAGTGAATCAACTTCGTGCTCGAGTAGTGGCACTAGAGAATACGGTGCACAATTTGCAAGCACCGCATGCACCACCGTAGGTACCACCAGCACCACCAGCACCAGCAATACATGTACCAGCAATAACGATACCACCAACAACAGCGTCATCAGCATCACAAGCCTCAACATCACAATCTGCGCCACGAACATCAACATCATACGCACCATAGATACCAAGGAATACCAATAAAAATGAATGATGAAGTATTGATTCATAACTTCATTTATGTTGGAGAAATATTCCACAGTGATTATGTAATCTCTAAAGTTTTAGGGATTATTCATTTCTAGTTCCAACCGTAAACCAAATGAGATTAATATAATATTAACTCATTAAATCCATATTACATCTGAAGAAAATATACACACATATATTTTCATAAAGACTGTAATAAAAATTCTTTTGTACAAAATATTACTTGTGAAATTTTATTTTAACGGGTAGGTAATACCCGAGAAATACTTAAGTTCATATTAATATGTTACACTGTACATTTTCAATGATGTTTCGACAATCGTTAATTATACTCTCTCCTTTCATAGCAATATACATTATTTCACAAAATTCAAGACAACCATTTTCCAAACCAATTCAATTACATATTCTGATTTTGACAGATCAAAATCCAAGTCAAGATTTAAGAAGTGCCATCAATCTTAGATTCCTACATCCTTCAAAATCATACTTTAAATTCAAACTATACTAGAACATCACTTTCATTCACAGAACTCATAAAGATATTCGTATCATTCCAGATTCACGATGAATTCATTATACAGATATTGACGATGACAACCTGCGTCTAAACCCTTCAAAATTCTTGAAAACATCTCAACTAAGGAACAATCGAGAGAATGAACCAATCACACGATACATACGAAGAATATATGCATATAGATATGCATTCGGAGGACACTTGAACCTAAGCAAAGGTTCAACACGTATCCGTGTCAGATCCTTTAGCATTATTATTACCCAAAATAACTTTACAATCCCTTTTCAAAATAGCGAATTTTATCACAGCTCCAAAAAGACAACTTCGACTTTTCATCCGGAGTAGCCTTATTATAACCTTGATATATACGTTGTCTTTTCGCCATCGTTACTGGGGAACCTTTTATATTCCACCACATTAGTAGCAAGCTTACCAACAACTTTATTGCTCTTTGACTTAAATCTCTCTGGAAGATTACTATAAAACCTTATCATGTACCCATCTACATCGTGTAACAATAATTGTCATACCAAACCCTAGGAAGCATCAATAATTATTCTTGAATCTCACTTCATTTCTGCATATACATATAACGTTATTTCTTGGAATTATAATCTGAAATCTAGAATAGCACTTCAGCCTACGAATCAGTACTATGAAGTTTTGAAAAAGCTGAATGAAGCAGCAGAAACTATAGATAACCGTAACAGTCAAAAGTTGATGATAAAGAATATTGTGTTAGCAAAGCACAGAAAATAGAAGGTTTGGAACTGGAAAATGGATTGAGCAAACCCTGAAGGAGGCTGTGGACAAATCACAAGGACAAAATCTACCTTTAAAGAATTCAAATGATTCGGTGTCTGCTAAAATCCTTAGCAAATACCTTGCTCTTACTCTAAAACCCTTGCGGACAATATTCTTCATCATCCTATTACCTTAAATATTCTAAGATATCATCGTATCTTCCATTATAAATATCCTTAATATTTCTGAAGATATTTTCATAACCATTCTTATCTGAAATCATTTATTCCTTCGCGTTATCTGTATCACATCATAAAGAAAACTGTTTTAGTTTCTAAATATCTGAAAACTCTGAGTGTAAAGTATGAATGTTTTTAAAGTAATGTTGGGAACTGAAGCATGAGTTAGTATAATATAATGACACTTGATCAATGTGATTATATTATAGTAAGTCATGCTGAGTTTTTAAATGGAACGTAATGATTCAAAGACCATAACTGTGACGACCCGTCCATATCCCCCTGGACGAAATCAACAACATCCGGTTCTATTGCGATGATCGACTCCAAGTAAGGTCCTTAGTATGAGCTAATGCACAGCGGAAGACTTAATTCGTACCTGAGAATAAACATGCTTTAAAAAGTCAACATAAAGTTGGTGAGATATATAGGTTTGATGCTAGCAGCGTTATAACTATGGACCACAAGATTTCATATGTAAACATTTTAATAAAAATATTCTAAGTGGTTGAGCACTTGGTAACCATACTTAACATTTAATCACGTCGCATATTCCCTTTATTATGAAATCTTACTACACCGTACCAAGTGTAGTCACGAAACGAAGTACTGTGCAACCGTTGAATACTGGTCGTCCAGTCCGGTTGGGGTTGTCAGGCCCGATAGATCTATCAACAGGATTCGTGTTTACAATACCGCTGTAAATAACAGTTACCAAGCTATAGGGAAGTATGCCAGTGGTACAACTCAACGTAGAATATATATTTTTAATCACTTGTGTCCATATCGTCAATCATAAAATGCATGTATTCTCATCCCAAAATATTTAGAGTTTAAAAGGGACTATATACTCACCATACTGTATTTTGTAGTAAAAATACATATAACATCATTGATCAAGTTTAAGGTTGGCCTCGGATTCACGAACCTATATCATTCGTATATATATATATTAACACACGTAATTGTAATCGAATACACACATATATATATATATATATATATATATATATATATATATATATATATATATATATATATATATATATATATATATATATATATATATTATTAGTGATGTAATGTATAAAGTAATAAGTTTCATTATATATTTTCACTTTATATATATAGAAATACTAATATAGTTAAATTATATGTAATAAATATATATTTATATATAATCTTCATTTTTATGCTTATGACTTTAATAACATCATAAAAACTTTTTTTTTTTATAATTATAATTAATAATAACAATAATATAGATAATACTGGTAACAATAAAAATGATAGCTTTAGTGATATCAAGATAACAATTTTAGTAAAAAAAATGATTGTTATGAAAATAAATTTAATAATAACAATACTAATAATCATTTTAATAGCAACAGTGATAATATTAATAATACTCTTGTTTTTAATAATAATAGTTCTAATAAAATGATACTAATTTAAATAAATTAATAATAATAATAATAATAATAATAATAATAATAATAATAATAATAATCTAAACGTCCAACGAATATTACAATCACTAAATAATTATATTTAATATACACCATATATATATATTTATATTTTTCTTTTTTTTATATGTAGACACATTTATATTTATTTGTATATGTGTATATATATATGTATATATATATATATATATATATATATATAAATACAATTGTTCGGGAAACATCGGGCAAGGTCAATGGGTAATTGATTATATAAATATAGATTTCAAAATTTTTCAAGACCCAACTTTACAGATTTTGCTTATCGTGTCGAAAACATATAAAGATTATAGTTTAAATTTGGTCGGAAATTTCCGGGTCGTTACAGTATCCACCCGTTAAAAAAATTTCATCCTCGAAATTTGATAGAGGTTGTCATAAATAACAATAGGAATGTTTTCATGACAAATATGAGGTAATAATGAAATTTTATCATTATTAAGAGATATTGATAAAACGATTCGATCATGTGAAGCGTACGAGTGAAGCTATCACAAAAGAGCGAAATGAGTAATTAAATATATTTGTTTCAATCGATAACGTAATTACTATTAACTTCCGGGATTTAAGGGATTTTAAGAAAATCTTGCGTAAGAAGATTTGATTCCTCGGCGCTCAGGATCTTCTTTGATTTAATGCGGCAAATCGGTTTTGATTTCTTTGTCGGATATTTTACTTATAAAACTACCTCCTTCGTTCCCTTATTTCCATATCCCACATCTTCTACTCTTTCTCCTTAATTCTTATTTAAAGATATTTGCCAATATGCTCCATCCTATTCTAATCCTTGATATATTTTTAATTTTCACATCTGTCGTCCTTCTTTTTCATCTACTACCAGAAGAATCTATTTACTTCTACTATATTCTTGCGTTGATAGTGCTTCTAGTTCTCCCATGTCTTTATTTATCTATCGGCATTGATATACATGGTTTGTAAATCCTGGGTGGTTGTTGAGTGTGGTATCTCCCCTTATACTTTGATGCTCTTGTTTCTGTTTTCTATAATCATTGTCATTCATAAGTAATACTCTCTTCTTTTTGCTGCGATTTATATCTCTATTTCTATTTTGGGGCTTTGTCCCTTCGTTTCTTCTTCCCGTCCTTGAGTCAAGCGAGCAGTAGTCCGGAATTCGTAGTTATGAGGTTTGGAATGAACATAGCTAATGCTCTAAGAAAGAAAGGGTATTGGCAAAATTTTGATTTGTTAAATTACCAGAATACCCTGGAAAAGATAGAACTATCAAGATGATATATTCCTAATATGTTTGGAGATTAAATAGAGTGTAAGAGCCGTGTAACATGGCACATGATGATGGTACTGTGAATCATCACATTCCATTAGAAACTTAACATGGCTTAATGTAATATAATGAAGTTGATCAAGTTTCATTATATTATACTAATTCATGCATCAGTTCTCAACACTGCTTCAGAACATTCCTATTTTAAACTCGAAGGTTTTAGAATTTAGAAACTAACACAGTTTCTTTTATATTGTAACACAGATATTACGGAGAGATATATGATCTCGGATAAGTATAGTTGGAAAATATCTTCAGAAATATGGAGGATATGTTTAACGGAAGATATGAAGATATCTTATATCATCTAAGATAAGATGATGATGAATATCATCTGGAAAGGTTTAGAATAAGGAGTAGGTTTCTTACTAACGGTTTCAGCAGACACTGAATCATTTGGATTATTTAAAGTCAAACTTATTTTTTTTTTTATGATTTGTCCACGGCTTTTTTTTTTCATAGTTTCGCATAATCCGCTTTCCGGTACTAAATTTTCTGTCGAGCGTTCCTAACCCTCCTTTCTTTATCATCAACTTTTGACCATTAAGACCATCTACTACATGCTGCTTCGTCAGCATTTTCAAATTTATCGGATCTGGGTCATCGGTTATCAAACCAAGATGGTTTCAGGATAATTGTATTTTTAGATGATTAAACGCTGATGGTAATATGGTGGAATATAAAAGGTTCTCCGGTAACGAGGAGGAAAGCTAATCGTATGTATCAAAGTTATAATAAGGTTGATTCGAACGAAAAGTCGAAGTTGGCTTGCTGGAGCTGTGACAAAATTCGGCTACTTTGAAAATGAATCGTAAGGTTGTTTTTGCTAGTAAATGATAAAGGATTCAACATGGTTACGGATTAAACTATGACTTTGGGTTCGAGAGTTTTTCAGGTGCATAAATCTTTTCTTCCGTAGATGAAGTGCGGTTGGTTCAACTTCTCGATCGAGGTGTTTTCAAGAATCATGAAAAGATTTGAACGCGGATTGTAATTGTCGAGGTACCAATGAGGTTTAAGATGAAATCAAGTGGCAAACTTGAAGATTAGTTTTAGTTTCATATGTTATAATCAACATTTTAATTCATTTTAATTGTCCAAAGTTAGCAGTCTAATAATCCGATTGTCCAATGGTCCAATAAATTCATATATAAATTAAATATATAATATTCGAATAAATTAATACGTATCGTGACCCGTGTACCGGTCTCAGTGTCGATCACAACTCAAACCATATATATATTTTGGAATCAACTCCAACCCTGTATAGCCAACTCCCACCTTCACATATAGAGTGTCTACGGTTGTTCCGAAATATATATATAGATGGGTCGATATGATAAGTCGAAACCTTGTATACGTGTCCCGTTATTTAAAGTGCGTAAATATAAATAACAGAATAAAAATGACGATGAATAAAATTGCAAGAATGTAAATTGCGATAATGTAAATTGCGATAAAATGTAATCAGTTAGCTGGGAACAGTTAGCCGGAACAGTTAGCGTGTAATCCTATCACAATTTCAATTAATTAATTCGTTTGTTTCTAACACTTTTTATTTTTGTCCAATGTTTTCTTCGTTATGCCACTTGTTGGATTATGATAGGTCAAAATTCAAATATAAAATTTGAATAGAAATGGTTATACTATGGTGAACGGATACGTATATCGGATAGTGAATGATCGTTGAATCAGATTCGAAGAATGTACAGGGTAACTTATTAATGTGAATTCTAAATATTCCTCGGGTACTACCCACCCGTTAAAATATTTTCATCATTAATAGTTTGTACGAAGGAATTTTTAATTACTATCTTTATGAAAATATACTTGCATATATATTTTCTTCGGATGTAATTATGAATTTAATGAGTCAATAGAATATTATACTCATTTGATTTATTGTTGGCACTTGATTACATGATCTCTAAGACATTAGAGATTACATAATTGCCATGTCGAACGAAGGTAAATGAGGTAGAACAATACGTAGAACGAAATTAATCGATGTAGAACGATATGTAGAACGAAGATCATACTCTAAATACAGATGGTAATGTTGAGGCGTGTGATGTTGATATTCGAGGTACAGATTGTGATGTTGAGAGTTACGGCGCGGTTATGGTTTAGGGATGATAAGGGTACTGTCGACGTCGATAATGGTGGTACTGATTATGCTGCTGGTGCTGCTGCTGGTATTCGTAACCTTCGCACCAGGTCCTCCGAAGTCGTCACACGAGCGCGTAGTTTGTTAACTCCTTCTAGTACTACAAGATGACTGACGGTTGAAGCGAGCGAATGAATAAGATTAGAGATATGGGATAGTATGTAATCGTGATGAGATACTTGGAAAAAGGGAAGAGAAAATAGTTTCTCGAACAGGTTCGCCGGTAAACGCTTCAGATTGAAAAGAGCAATTTGGTGGATGGAAGAGATCTTCGATGTGAAATGATTTTTTTTCGGATGTCAGATGATATTCTATCTATATAGAATATCTATGTATAATACCAAAGATTTCGTAGACTACAGAGGAATTTACGGCATATATCAGACAAGTCTACATATGCGCTAGGATATGAATTTTTTCTATTCACTATCGATGCACTAAATGCAGTAAGACGTGTCTAGACTTGTGAATGATAGATAGGAAATTTCCTAAGGATGATAAGCAGATGATTTCCGACTAGGAATGATAAGCAAAACTTTTGACAGGCAGACACGGTCAAAGTCCAGACTCACTTAATGTATCCTAACAACTACTAGTTAGACACACTAATGCAAGGCCTGGTTCACTAAGACCAATGCTCTGATACCATCTGTGACGACCCGTCCATATCCCCCTGGACGAAATCAACAACATCCGGTTCCATTGCGATGATCGACTCCAAGTAAGGTCCTTAGTATGAGCTAATGCACAGCGGAAGACTTAATTCGTACCTGAGAATAAACATGCTTTAAAAAGTCAACATAAAGTTGGTGAGATATATAGGTTTGATGCTAGCAGCGTTATAACTATGGAACACAAGATTTCATATGTAAACATTTTA